>NC_064921.1:489376443-490005054 GCF_023897955.1 Schistocerca gregaria
TCTGGACTCAGATCCAGACAGCCTTGTTCCTGGTGCATCCTCTTCCAAGTATCTTGGCCTGGAGCCAGCCATGTGTGACTTACTGAGTGTGCCATCAGATTTGAGTGTTGCATGTGATGTATCCCTCCTAGTGCTCTTTCTTCCAGGTCTTCAGTCTAGTGGTTCCCCCAACCCTCCTATTGTGTGTGCCCACAGATATGAGCACTGTATGTGAAGTGCCTTCTCCCCTGATACCTTATTCAACATCATGGTCCCTGCTCCATGCAATGTGGCTGTCTTCTGCATTGATGTTTCATCATGTTGCATTGAGGACCTCTCCCCCCAATTATGTGATGGTGTGCTTTTCCTGCTCTGTGTACCTGTGCTCGCTTGATGACACATCCACCAGCCACAATGTGATGAAGCAAGCTGAGATATTTCTACTTCCACCTGCCTCTTTAAATTCATTTTTTTCAATTTTAAATAATCACCATTAACAAAGATGGATAGAATCTGTATTTTCATAAAAGAGAAAGATTGGCCCTCAGTTTTAAAGAATATAACACCAGATCTAATTTTGTGGTTAGTTTTATGCATGGTATGTAATTGATTTTCTAATTTATTTTGACTGTTCCTAGTTGATGTCTTTTGTTATAAGGTGAAATCGGTAACTGTTTCGTAACTTGAAACCTATTGTTGACATATAAACAAATACAAATTCTGTAATAATCATAAACATTTGATAGATGAAATACTAGTAATCTTCAAGTATGTATTTGGCTCTATTCAAAAACATGTTCACAAAGCCAGCCCTTGATTAATTCCAAAGTTCTTCATCGTTAATTCAGCCTAACTCTTGTAGTAGAAGAAACTGTTGAAAAGAACCAATTTTTCAATATATTCGGTTAATTTAATGACTTATGTTTTAATTGTAATTTCTGTGTATTTAACTTCAAACAATGTGTAGCTTCAGTACCTTTTATTCTGACATATAAGGGCCTGATTTTTGGTCACAAGACAATCAGTCCACGGCCAAGTTTCAGACGAGAAACCTATGCTGGTTAGAACAACAACAATGCTTCAACTTAACTGTGAAATAAGTGTTACTCAATTAGGCCATGTGTTAAAACAATGACAGTGTCTGTTCCATATGTACCTTTCTATTCTTCAAGAACAGCGAACTTTGTTTTTAGGTTTTTACTGCTCATAGATGTTCAATACTAAACTATTGTAGCAGTATGTGCATGTTCACCTGAAAACTATTAATTAGGCTTTTCGAAAGTTAAACAATAGTGCACTGGCCATATTAAATGTGTATATGGGAGAGGGGTGTGTGTGTGTGTGTGTGTGAGCAGTGAAAGTAAAAGACTGTGAAATGCAGCTGTGCATCTGTCAACTGCAGTATTTACAGTAGACATCCCCTAGTTTTTCAGCCAGTACATCAACATCGAAGACAACAAACAAAGAAATGAAATAGCCGAACTGCTACAACATCTCACTCCTGTGTTCCCTCCACCTTTCACTGGATGCTGGCAATGAGAACTATTTGGCTTTGATTGATACCAACAGCTGCCTTATGGTCCTTATATACCTCATATCGCAGTCCCTCTTAACAGAGCATGACCAAATTATTCCACTCCCCCATGCGGGCCTTCACCTACAGCCACTGTGCTGGTTACAGGACTACAATGTCTCGGCCTCCAGCATTGAATCACTGCTTCACTCCATGATAAATGATCCAGTCATGTCTCTCCACTGGGGTCATCCACGACATGATTGGCCGTGCAGCCATTCAGGACACTGAACATTTGTCACCTCTCTCTACTATCCACTGCACAAATGCTTGTCATCCTTCCCCATACTCTGCACTGCCAGAGGCATGGTGAGTATGAGGGGGTGGTGGAAGAGGGGGGAGGGAGGGCGGGTGACTGCTGATAGTTCCACCACCATTAGTCTCTAGAGCTTTAGCCAAACTCTTTGACTGGACACTAGTCAACACCATATTGTTCTTGTGTACTGTTTTTTAACCCCCCCTGCAATAGTGTATCATGTAATAAAACATCAATCTTACAATCAAGTGGTGAATCAGTATGTTTTCCAGTGGGTATATGATTGGATTTCCCACAAAATTATAAGACTGAACTTCAACAAAAGTAAAACAAGGGTAATGGAATATAGTCAAATTATATCAGATGATACTGAAAGAATCACATCATTAAATGGGACAATAAGAGTAGTACAGAAGTTGAGCCACTTTGGCAGCAAAATCACTGATGATGGCTGAAGTAAGGAAGATATAAAATGCAGACCAGAAATGACAAGGAAAGCATTTCTGGGACATAGGAATTTGCCAACATCTAACAACAATTTAAGTGTCAGGTATAATTTCTGAAAGTATTTGTCTGAAGGGTAGCTTTGTGCAGAAGTGGAACATGGACAAAAAGCAATTCAGACAAGAACATAACAGAAGCTTTTGAAATGTGGTGCTACAGAAAAATGCTGAGGATCAGATGGGTAGACTGCATAACAGATGGGGAGGTAATGAATCAAATTAGGGAAAAAAGTAATTTATGGTGCTACTAGACTAAAAGAAGGGCTTGATTGCTAGGAAGCATTCTGAGGCATCAATAAGATATCAATTTAGTAATGGAAAGAAGTTCCAGGGATAAAAATTGTAGGCATATACCAAGGTTTTAATAAAGTAAAGAGGTTCAAAGGGATGTAGGTTGTGGCAGGTATGCAGAGATGAAGAAGCTTGCATGGAGAACTGCAACAAACCAGTCTTCAGATTGAAGAGCACAAAAACAGCAACTTACATTTGACATCATCCATCTTTTAGTAGCTGGAAAGAGCAGCATTGTTTAAAGTGGAACAATGTACCAAGTGGAAAGACAGTCCCTTTGGCATCATACTTTCTTAGCTACTTGTAATGTATAAACCAGCAACTCTTTTGTTGTAAAACATTTTCATCTAAGTAACTGTGGTGCATGGGTCAACAAACCCACTATGCAATTTGCAAGTCCAAAAGTCCACAGCCAGCCTTTGATTCACTCACATATTTTGGGGTGTTACATAAAACTGGTATGTCTCAGGTACCAATTAGTTATCTCTAGTTGAATTGCTTGTGAAGTTGCAACACTGTCTCGAAAGTTGGCTATACTGCATTTTATTGGAAAGTCAAGTGCAGCTGTGTCTTCATGCATCACTTGTTGTGAGAAATTCATATTGTTAAGTTGTTACAGAAATGGGGCAGTTTACATTATAATAGTGGATTGATATTTTGGGGTGTTACATAAAACAGACTCCATAAAGGACTGTAAAGAAATGTTTCAAGTGAAGTATCCTCGTATGAAACCCCCCATAATCAGCACTATTCAAGATCTGTGCAACAAATGGAGGGCTGTAGGATATGTTCAGAATGTGCAGAGAAATAGGCAACCAATAGTGAGGACCCCTGAAACTACAGACAGAATTCACATGGACATTACTAGAAGTCCTCGCAAGATGATAAGGAGGTTATCACAGCAGGTTGGTGTATATTGAACATCATGTCATTTTTCATGGAATTGGAAGCCTGTCATGCAAGTGTGACACAGAAAAAAAGAGTTCAGTATTGTAACACACTATTAACATCAACTGCTGACTGTTATTTGGGCCTCTTTCTTTATTTCATGTCAGATGATACCTGGTTTCATTTGTCAGGTTACATAAATTCCAAGAACCACAGATACTGGTCACAGGACAAACCACATATTTTGCATAAAGAACCTCACCCCTCAGGGATGATGGGTATGTGGTGTGTGTTGTTTGGCATGTACATTATTGTCCCCACATTTTCCAATTACACCTTCGACACTGCCAGATATCTACAGATCTTTGACTCTTTCTACAGAAGCAGAGAAGCTGTATGTAGTATTTCGACAAGATGGAGCAACTGCTCACACATCCAATCAAAGTATGGGCTACATGACCAATGTGTACTCTGAAGACAGGCTTGTTGGTAGATACCATTGGTTCCCAAGTCCCCGGACTTAATATTGTGTGATTTTCATTTATGGGGCACAATAAAAAGCAAGGTGTATGCTGACAATCCTTTCACAATAGATGATCTTAAACAGATTATTACTACAGAAATCACCCACATCATGCCTGCAGAATTACAGCATGTTGCTGCTAATGTCATCACATGAAATCAGTGATGCTCAGATGACCATGGTCACCAACTATACACAGATAACTACATGTTTTGTAATGTTACTATTATCTATACTCTTTTTGTTGGTTCATTGTTACTTGAATTTTGGGCATGAGGCATACTGGTTTTATGTGGGACACTGTGTATGATTCAGTACTACAGTATCTTCCCCCAAGGTCCCTAATGCTTCCTGTACCCCCCCCCCCCCCCTCTACTATGTATCCATACACTACCACCCACTCTGGCCCAGATTGCTATTCACCTCAGTGGGGCCACAGTGCCGGGAGATGACACTAGCATTCTCTCTCTCTCTCTCTCTCTCTCTCTCTCTCTCTCTCTCTCTCTCTCTCTCTGTGTGTGTGTGTGTGTGTGTGTGTGTGTGTGTGTGTGTGTGTGTGTGCGTGTGTAGCTGCACCCCATTATGTAACCTGTGGCTAAACAGTATTCTATTAAAAACTGTTAATGCTGAAACACACGTGCGTGTGTAGCTGCACCCCATTATGTAACCTGTGGCTAAACAGTATTCTATTAAAAACTGTTAATGCTGAAACACACTACCCACACGTATGTGCCATCGAAAAAATTATTTCTTGAAAGTCATGCATCATGAGCAGGTTGTGACCCTGCAATCCATGTGACACTGAGAAATAGACCCACCAAATTTTAAAATGATGAGGAAAACTGACTGAACTCATGTCACTTGAAACTCACTCATTTACTTCACGGCAAACATATTTACTTGATCAAGTAGAAAATTACAAAATGTGCCACAAAAGGAAGTAAATAATTTCATGATTGTTTGTGACATGTTTAGCCTGAGAAAGATTATAATTGTCTCAGTGTGTATGGAGAGCCAGAAATCAACTGTAATACACCTCCATAAACAAGATTCTGAGATTTGCCGTTGTCTGTGTAGTTCCAGAGATAGCTAAGTACATGGCATTTCCCAGATATGTATTTATTCCAATCTTCTATTACTACATTTACTCCTTCCCCTCTCTCTACCCATCCACTCCTTCTGTCCTCCCTCTCTGTCCACCTTCTCCATCCCCAGCTCTCTGTCCATCTCCTTCTCTTTCCTATCTCTGTCCCTGTCTTCCTCTTGCCTGTTGCTGCCCATCTCCTCCTGTTTCAGTTCTCTGTTGATTTCCTGCTCTCCATCTTTTTGTCCATCTCTTCCTCCCCCCTCTCTTGGACCATTCCCTCCTCCCCTCTATCTGTGTTCCCTAGGTATGACATAAATTGGTCGCCAAACATTTCCTGAATATAGTGAAAAACTGAAATATATTTTGTATAATATGACTGGTTTTTCTCACTTCCATACATGCAGTTACCAATAAACACCTGTGTGGTGGTATTCAAGATTAATGCAGCTGTCTCAGGTAATGGTGATGGAAGAATTTTCACCACAAATTTCTAGCGAGCAAGTGGAGGACAGATGGCAGTCTATAGTTATTGACCATCAGATTCTTACTGATGATCTGGATTTAATTCTAGACCTTTCTCCACTGTCTCATGAAATGAGGAAGTTCCAATACTGTCCAGTGTGATTCATTCATCACATGCAGATATCAAACCCAGCAGCACAAATGGAGCAATTCAAGTAGAGTAGGCTATATGCCAACACTGAGCCTCAATTTCACCCTTCTCTCATAATCATACAACACCAACATGACACTTCTCTGAAACTTTGTGGCATGTTAAAGCTTTTTGTCAGACTAGAACTCAAATCCAGGGCCTCAGACAACTCTCTTACTGAGCAGCGGGCTATCCCTGTACAGCTCATCACGTGCTGTGACTGCTTTACTTCTACCAGTGCCTCTCAACTACACCCCACTATACAAATACTCATTTCAGTGACCTACACTTAACAGATACACTTAAAGATATATACTTTTAAAGTTCTTTTTTAGAAAGAAGATTATAAAATCAAAATAGTACTGAACATACTTTCTGGAAATAATCTTTTAACTACAGCTCAGTTTGGCTCTTGTAAAGGCTTCACCACTAGGATACAATACATTATCTCAATTCTAGTAGAAATAAACAACAAAAATTACCATGTTGGTATGGTATGTGAGCTTTTCAAGCCCTTGATGGTGCAGAACATAAACTTCTGTTAGGAAAAGAAAAATTGACATGGCGTTAAAAGTTTTCCCTTCTTAACAACAAAAAACGAGAGGGACATATTTCCAAATGAAACAACAGGAATAGGATCACATTCAGAATCCCAGATGGCTCCAATGTAGGGCCCGTACCTGATCTTCTTTATACTAATTACCTTACATTAGTAACATTAGCAGGTGTCAAGTTTGTTTTGTTTGCAGATGAAACAAACATTGCAATAAACAACAATGAAACATAGTTTTAGAAAGATTGGTTAATGAAATTTTCATGGACGTTAATAAAAATTTACTAGCCAATTCTTCATCAATAAACTTTGAAAAAACACGTGTATGGGTTTCAGAGCTTGAAAGAGGTTTTGCCCCCATATATGGATACAATATTATGATATTCTGACGAAGAGGATGACAGTGTTAAATTCTTGGGTTTACAACTTGTTAATAAATTCAGCTTATTTCATTCAGTCAGATGCTTTTGTTCCTTTCACAATCTCTATCACTTCTTCTACTCTGTCCAAGTTAGATCAATCTTGATAACCATTATATCCCCTACTTCTCATTTTCTGTTTCCATTGGTTCTGTTGGGATTTAATACCTCTTCAGAATATGCCTTCAACATCTAGATGATTTTTTGTACATTCCCAGCTTCCTTTCCTTTTTTATTGATCATCTCCAACATGCCTCTCTTCTTAAACTTAACAATCCTGTTAGAGGGCTTTCATATTCCTCTCACGGTATCTTCCATCATTTTTGTACACTCTTTCATCTATTTCCTCTCCTCTTCTGCTACTACTCTCATAGCCACCTTATTTTCACATTGTAGTGAGTTTGGAGATGGTGAAATCAACTGGCATTGTTGGAGTGCACTGGCTTTACTGAGTCATGAGAACAGAATGGAAAAGAAGGACACCTGATGACCAGAAAAATAGAATCATCATGCCAATTTTTGGAAAGGGTCACAGGAATCTATTCCAAATTGATAGGGGAGTTACTTCAATATGTCACACTGCCAAGGTGTTTGAAAAGATTCTGGAATAAGGAGTACAGAAGATAGTAGGAGGATGACTGAGGGGTGAGCAATATAGGTTTACACCAGGAAGTCTGACAGTGGATCCAATACTCTGTGTAAGGCAGCTCCATGAGGGACATTGTGAATATGGTAAGGATTTAGTAGTGGTGTTCCTGGACACTGAAAAGATATATAATAGTGTGAAAAGAAGCAAGACCAAGGTAACACTTTAGAAAAGGGGAACTGGAAGACCAATTGTGAGCAAAATAATCAAAATATATCAATGATGAAAGAATTTTGTGGAAATAAGGAGTAAACAGACTGGATTGAAGAGAAGAATAGTCTGAAGAAAAGGAGCACATTATCCCCTCAGTTCTTTTCATCACTGTTATGGTTGAGATAATGACAAGTAACAGTGTGATTAGGAGATGAAAATACAAAATAGTGTTTGCAGAAAGGTGTGAGGAAATCGAGAAGGAGAGGTACAAGAAACGCTACGTATATGTGAGAAAGTGGTGGGGCATTGTGGATTGAAATTTAATGCAAAGAAGTGTGATATGTTGGTGACAATGAGTAACAAAAGAAGAATAGCAAAGTATATAAGTATTAAGAGTGCAAGTACCAAAGAAAGCAGAAAGATTAAAGTATCTATGGAAGATAATAGAAGACAGTGGGAGAAATAAAAGAATGATAAAGAAATTAGTGAAAGAGGCAGGTAAGCACTTAGGTTCTTGTAGAGTGTAAGAAGCCTGGAGCAAGGATGTATCACCAAAAATCAAACTTATGTTATACCAATCTCCTTATGCTGCAATACTCATGCATGCATCAGAAATGTTGGTAATGAAGAATAGGCTGGTGAGCATCATACAGGCTTGTGAGACAAAATTTAAAAGAAGCAGAACAGGACCTACTAGAATGGATAGAGTAAGGAATGAGACAGTAAGAGAAATAATAAAAGAGAAGCCCACGCAACATAGAACAGAAAAGACAAGATTAAGATCATATGAGCATGTTAACAGAATGAGAAGTGGAAGAATAATGAAACATGTTCACAAAATGATAATAGGAGGCAAAAGACCTAGAAGAAGATGAGATGGATCATTAGGGTGAAGGAATGTGTGATAAGGAAAAGAGAAGACTGGGTCACAGTGGAGAGTGTAATGTGGTAGGAGTTCCCAAAATGAGGGAAAAGCTTCTGTTCTACCCAGACCCAGCCATGGCCTGGACACTGTAGGTGATGATGATGAACAAATTCAACTGGGAGGAGCATGTTGCACAACTACTAAAGCATTAAAGAAATCTTAATTTGCAGTGCATATGTTGATAGGCACAAGTGACATAAAAATATAGCAGCTATACAACTTCTCATACTTTCATTCCATGTCATATGGAATCATTTTTTGTAGTAACTCATTAAGCCAAGCTACAGTTTTCTGAAACCAAAAATGTGTATTCTAATATGAATTATTAGTTTGTAAATTCAACAAGTTCCTGCAGAGACCTGCTCAAAGAACTAAGGATACTAACTGTTGCTTCCCAATATATTTAATTCTTAATGAAATTTGGCATAAACAACATACCTCTTTTTCAAACAGACAGCCCTGTTGAGGGAATCAGTGCAACAATTAACAGGTATAATATTCACAGAAATTTTAAAGCACTTACTTAGATCCAGAAAGGTTTCCATTAATCAGGAATACACACCTTCAATAACTTTCCAGCAACCTTAAAAAATACTAATGAAGTTCAGTTTAAGATGAGCCTAAAGTATTTATTGGTGGCCAATGCCTAATCTACTGAGGAATTTCTTAGTAAAACTGATTGCGGTGTGTACATTAAAAATAATATCAAATAATGTAGAGTATTCTGCACAATCTGATTTCTGCACATCTTTAGTTGGTTTGTTACAAGGGGCAGTCAAAAGAAAATGAGACAGATGGAAAAAAGAAAGCACACCATTTATGATTTCAGACGTAATCACCATAACTGTTAATTCATTTATCGCACTATGAGACAAGATGGTCAATGCCATCATGGAAAGTGTTTGCAGTGGCCTATGGAACTATGATCATACCCAGACATAGACCTCTTCATCTGAAGCAAATCAATGGCTAAGACTGTTGTGATGTTACAAGCAGCTGGTCCGACTGCTGCAGGACAGCATGAATTTGACAGGTCTTCAGTGGGTCAGCGTAAATTTTTGTTGGGGCGGCCAGCTGAGTGGAAGTAAAGGTGACTAGCAAGCCATGAGGCCCAGTGCTCATTGGGGTTTTTCCAGGCAGGAAGAGTGGTGTGTTCTGGTAACATGGTCGCTATGAGCTAATATGGAGGGACCTGTGATTTGAAATGTCGACACTAGTATGATTTTAATGAAAATACACTAACACTTATTACAAGCATGGTAGAGAAAAAGTAAATGACATTTTTTGAACCAGGGCAGTGGGACAAGCTCACTGAACACAAATCCATGCCTCAAGCTTTGACAGTTAGAAAGTAATTGACATTATTATCATTACTGTTTATAATAAATTGTAACAACTGAATCCATCATGGAAGTTACACTCATGATACACCAGATGAAAAAGGATAATTCCTGTGTTATAATGAACAGATCATTTTCCTAATTAAACAAGTATAAAACAGTTGTACTGCATTTTCATTCTGCTGTTATTTCGAGATTGGCTGTCCAAGCATTCAAGCTGTAGTAGTGAGCAGCTAGCATGTGGACTCACAACTTTTTGTATAGTGCAGCAGTGGTAAAAGCAGCATCAACAGTAGCACACTTAGTGCAGACAATAAGTGTAATAGTACATGTTAGTAACATCAGTGGCAGATGATGGCTACATGATACATTGTTGGTATGGCAGTCCACACGGGCAAAGTCACTGAGCAGCAGAAGTGGCATCTACATGGTTCACACATGGGTGACATTACATCAGCACAAAGCAGCAGAGATGGCATCACATTGGCACCAACCTGCAGAGGTGGTGCCTTCATATGGCGTCATATCAAGCAACATGGCATTGGTCCCAAGTATCAAAGATGGTAATTTCACAGAGTGTCATGCAAGGCAAATGGCAGTCCACATTGCAGGCAGTGTTGCATCAGCATTGGACAAAATGCGAGCAGCAGAGGCTGCATACGGTTGTGGGGAAATGCAAGTTAAGTACAGTTGACAGCTGCATTGTAAATTTTTCCCATAGCCAGTCATGGTCGATGAAATTAATAATTTGCGAAGTTATTGTGGGTCAGAGGGTCCAGGGAGTGATATTAGTAGTCATAGCATGCTAGGGAGAAGGAAAGGAACAGGCTGGGTGACAGGAAACGATCTGAATGTGTTTTTCAAAATAGTTGAAATGGAAGGTAATGAGGAAAATACAGTGGGTTTAGCTTCAATGAACACTACAGATAATTTTGAAACAGAGGCAGTCACTCTGTCAGAAGTATAAACAGGCACTGTTTTGGAAATGAGTGGCAGAGCAAATAATAATGAAATTATTTGTAATCAGGTAATGTATGTGGAAATGGAGATAAGTAATGAGGGAAGTTCTTCAGATATTAATGAATGTGTGCCTGCTCAAAGTGAAGCATGTGCTGTTTGTGAGAATACCAGTGAGTATACATGGTGAAAGGTAATGATGTATATGAAAATGCTGTGACTATGCCAGTGGGTGCACCTAATAATGTTGACTTTTTGAGTGGAGTTGAGGTTGACTGCAGTAATGAACATGTTCTTGTTGAGTTTTGTCCTGAGCAAGAAGTTCAGACACATGTTTTTGTGGAAGATAATCAGATGGTTCTGAATAAGATTATTAGTAGTGATTGGATGGGAAAAGAGGAAGCTAAGTATGATGTTAAGGAGTGGGTATCTTCCTGAGGAAGGGGATAAGTTAAAATTTAAAGGGGAAAGGAAAATTGAAGAATTAAGGGATATACAGGATATAAGGGAAGTAGTTCAGGATTTGTTTAAGGAAGATGCAGATAATAATGAAATTATTTGTAATCAGATTATGTATGTGGAAATGGCGATAAGGCTTTCACATGAGCCTGAGGAAGCAGTTGATTTTAAATATCATTTAAAGCTAATGCTCCTTGAAGTAATTAGGGTTAAACCTTTCACTATTGCTGTGGTGAACAAGGAAGCAATAAGGGCCAGAATAATGAAAATGGTATACTGGATAACAGTGTTTATATAATGGACAGAGAGAGCAGGGAAGGCATTGAAGCAGGTATGTTGGAAAGGACTGAATTAAAGAGAGTAATATTGAAAAAGTTCAGCCAATTATTAATGCCAAAGTGGGAAATGTAGAAACTACTGTGTTATTGGATTCTGCGTCTAGTGTGTCACCTGTATCTGAATCATTCTGACAATAGATAAGAAACAGAGGTTTGCTGGAGTTGACTGTGACTGGAGTTAAAATATAGACTGCAACTGGGGGATATAACAAGACAGTAAAGGTGGAGATTTAATTCTTGAGTAAAGTACTTACTTCATCAGACAGAGCAGGTAAGCTTGCTTTCACCAGTTCTGATGCATTGACCGTCATCAAAAACTGCATAAGGTCTGAAGAGTTCTGTGCGTCATATCCTAGGTATGAAACAAAACGGTATGTTCTATCTGTAGCATTTTTATCAAATGCCCATGGGCTAAGTGCAGATCCACTTTGTGCTATAGCACGTTTGAAAAGACCTATGAACAAAAAATAGAGAATTCATTAACTAAACTCGGATACTTTCTTTACCGCTGCTATGCATTTCTGCCAGTATGTCATTGATTTTAGTCACTAAGAGTGCTATTTTTAAGAAAAATAGTTAACACAGTTGTACTAAGATACACTATCATAATATTATTATTAATTGATATAACCGTCACTACTATTCACAGTTTATGCACATTACACTGTTAACTGTAGACACAGTCACCAAAAGTCTGGTTACATATATGAGATAACCTGAAATCCAGGTAAAATAAGAGCATAAATAAACAAATAAAATAACATTTTTGGTTAGCATTAGTTAAATGTGAACAATCCCATTGTGAAATTCAGCTTGGATCCTTAAAATTTTGCCACTCCTATATTTTACAGTTTATGCTTTCACAGTTCCTTCCAAGCTTCATCTACTGTATTCCTTCCAGTAATGATTCTCATGATAGCAGCTGTTTCACCATATCAATATCACTTCAACAAATATGACTGGGGGATTATGCTCTTTAGCTAGCTCCCTCTCCAAAATTCCCTAAAATTGGAACAACAAGTAGTCAATAATTTGTGGAAGAATTCTATTATTACTTGAATGTTGAAACCTTGCAGGCTTCGAGTAGATTGAGGCTGATGCTAGCAGGAACCTAGGTATAGGGGTAAGCAACATGCCCCCCCACCCCCACCCCCCACCCCACCCCACCCCTCCCGCCTCCGCCTACCAAATAGTGTTTTTCTTATTTTTTTTCTTTTTTTTAAATCTCTCTTGCTAAACTTTGGCTGTAATCACTCACACTGGCTGTTACATTGCAAAGCTTAGCAGCAGCAAGAAGAGTCTGTAAGTTATCAAAGCTGAGCAGAACTTTGGCTCCTTACTTGTAATTGGTGCATGTCGATACACCATATTGACTGTCTTATGTCTACGACTGCTACAAACTCTAGTGATCTAAGTGCTGTAACACCATAGCAGCATGGCAGACTCATGTTGTGTGTATCAAATGAAATAGAAATGCCATGCTGAGTGTGTCTGAAAATGAACAACTCTATGATATGCTTTCACATAACTGAATAATGTCATATTACTGACTTGAGCTGTTGGTAAAATACTTTACTTATACACCCTATTTCAGTCATATGACCATCATTAGTTTCATAAAATTATTCACAGCATCATGTTATGTGAAATATAAGGTGATTATTGTCTGTTTTGAAACCACTAGTAAAGCACTATCATCAAATTGTAATATAAATTACAATGTCAGTTGATCATATCTGAGCTATAAAGTGTGCACAGTCATATTAAAACTGTAATCAGCATCAGCATCGCGCAAAGAAGGAAAACTTACTAGCTTTTGCAGCAATTCTTTTCTTAGCTAGAGCAAAATACATAAAGGAAAAGAAAAAAACTGCACACACATACACATGCACACACACACATACACATGCTTGTGCCCCTACACAGTGTCGCACTGGACGGGCAGTGCTAGTGCTGCATTTGGCACGTGAACTAGGTTGTGGTGGGGGCAGTGTTGGGTGGGTTATGTATAGGGAGAGAGAGGTAGAAGCCACAAAGAGTGATTGGGGACTCAAGTCTGTGTCCGTTGGGAGGGGTGAGGGGGGGGGGGCAGGGGGGCTGTATTACTCCAGCTGAAAAAAAAAGGCTTACCCTGAAAGCTAGCAAGTTTCCATCCTTTCTGTTCTGTCTGTACCTATTGATAATTCAACGCTTCTGCTTTTCTCTGAATATATACAGCAGTTCTGCTGCATTCACTGCACAGCTTTTTACAATGAGCTGGCTACACCCAGCTGTCCACCAGATGAATGTCCACCACCAATCCAAAAGTATTCAAGTTCATATCCTCTCTGCTTTGGCACTGGCAATGCAGAATTTTGTGTGCTTTGGATCTATAAATTCATCAGATTTTGTATCAGCTTTGATCAGTGAAATATCATCAGTCGAAGATGATCCTAATTCACAGTGACATAATCTGGGATTAATCTTTATACAATACAGTTTTCTGAGTTCAGGTTGACCAATTTCACTTTCTGTGATATTCTAAGATCAACTACTTTATACAATTGGCTCTATATGCATTTCTTTTTAGCTGCATGTCTTCATTAGTAATGGAGAATAACATAATAATCACACTTGCATGAAAAAAGATTCGCTGTACATTCCAGTTTTAGCCACAACAGTAACAGTTTGATAATGAACTTCTTTTTTCCAATAAGTAAGAAATGGACATAATGAAATTCCTTTCCCATCCTGTCCTATCCATGCACTATCTGTAATGACTTCACTGCCAATTAAATGTACACAGTGATCTTCTAGGCCTTCTTTGTTTAATTTTATGCTTCTTTAATATGTATAACAGAAAAGCTATTAATTAAAGTACTCAATCTAATAATTTAATTTTGACCAAAAATTAAAAGATGAGTGCACAGAAGCTAATGGAATTTTCATTGAAGCCACTAAAATGACAATATGCGGAAATAGCTTGATTTATGTAACTACATAAAAATCATGCAGTTTAGCTTACTGTAACTATAAAAAAGAATTTTTTAGTATCTACTACACATTAAAATACAGTGACACAGAATAATCAGACAGGTATATTTGAATTAATACTTATATAATATATTCATTCCCTTACTGCAAGGAGTACATGAATTAGCATTCCCCTTATGGCTAACTGTGACTATAGGTGACATTTAAAATTCATGTTTTTATACAGCTTAATGTTGTTTCTACCACTTTAACTTTTATTTATTTATTTATTTATTTATTGGTGGTTCCTGGTGTGGGTTCCTGTAGTCATGTCCTAGTTCATGAACCACGGGCAATGTATGGTCCCGACAGTCAGGATACCAGTTACTTTGGAATAAGGCTGGGCATCTCAGACATATTCTGAATCGTGGTCACCTTTGTGCTCATACGGCAAAGACTACCAAATCCACCTGTTAGTCCCTTAACCGTTAGGGGTAAAACTCAATGGGCCTCAGGGCAAGTAAGGCTAGCAACCTGCTTCACCGATACTTTAAACATGATGCTGGCAACAATCAGAGCAAAATGCCTCGGACCTTTGGAGGTGACGGAGTCCCACCTCAAACTGACAAACCAGGGACTCCTAAGATATGACTCGGCAAACAAATGGTAATGAGATGGGGAGCTATTAATATCAATGGGTGCTACTCTGGGAAGAAGGTAGAGCTGGCAGAGGTTGCAAGTAAGATGGGGCTGGATGTTTTAGCTGTTAGTGACATTCGGGTAAGGTGTGAGAAAGAAGAGGAAGTGGGAGAATACAAGGTCTACCTGTCAGGAGTCAAAGCAGGAATAGCACAATGGAGCGTAGGGCTTTACATCAGGAAAGAAATGGAACCCAGCATAGTTGCAGTAAGGTATGAAAACGAACGACTGATGTGGATAGATTTGACAGTGTCTAGCAAGAAAATTAGGACTGTGTCGGTATATTCGCATTGTGAAGGGACAGATCAAGATAAGATGGATAGTTTTTATGAGGCACTCAGTGATGTAGTTGTTACAGTAAAGTACAAGGACAGTGTTCTGCTCATGGGTGATTTTAATGCCAGGATTGGAAATTTGGTAAATTTGGAGAGGATATGCAGGCCAATAGGAACGGAAAACAACTTTTGGATTTTTGTGCCAGTACAGGCTTAGTAATTACAAACTCCTTTTCTAAACATAAGAACATTCACCGGTATACTTGGGAAGGCAGGGGAACCAGATCTGTCATTGACTATATAATAGCAGATCAGGAATTCAGGAAGGCCGTGAGGGACACACGTGTATTCAGGGGATTCTTTGATGACACTGATCATTATTTAATCTGCAGTGAAATTGGGATTGGGAGGCCAAAAGTGCAGGAGGTCAGGTCCATATGTAGGAGGATAAGAGTGGAGAAACTCCAGGATAAGGAAATCAGGCACACGTACATAACAGCGATCTCAGAAAGGTACCAGTTAGTTGAATGTAGTCAATTACAGTCATTGGAAAAGGAATGGACAAGGTACAGGGACACAGTACTAGAAGTGGCTAAAGAATGTCTTGGAACAGTAGTGTGTAAAAGTAGGATGAAGCAAACAGCTTGGTGGAATGACACAGTCAAGGCAGCCTGTAAAAGGAAAAAGAAGGCGTATCAAAAATGGCTACATACTAGAACTCAGGTAGACAGAGAAAGTTATGTTGAAGAAAGAAACAAAGCCAAACAGATAATTGCAGCATCCAAGAAGAAATCTTGGGAAGACTTTGGAAACAGGTTGGAGGCTATGGGTCAAGCTGCTGGAAAACCATTCTGGAGTGTAATTAGCAGTCTTCGAAAGGGAGGTAAGAAGGAAATGACAAGTATTTTGGACAGGTCAGGAAAACTGCTGGTGAATCCTGTAGATGCCTTGGGCAGATCGAGGGAATATTTTGAAGAGTTGCTCAATGTAGGTGAAAATATGATCAGCAATGTTTCAGATTTCGAGGTAGAATGGGATAGGAATGATGATGGAAATAGGATCATATTTGAGGAAGTGGAGAAAATGGTCAATAGATTGCAGTGCAATAAGCAGCTGGGGTGGATGAAATTAAGTCAGAACTCATCAAATACAGTGTAACGTCAGGTCTTAAATGGCTACACAGGATAAGTGAAATGGCCTGGGAGTTGGGACAGGTTCCATCAGACTGGACAAAAGTAGTAATCGCACCAATCTTTAAACATGGAAACAGAAAATATTGTAACAACTACAGAGGTATGTCTTTAATCAGCGTTGTGGGTAAAATCTTCTCAGGTATTGTTGAAAGGAAAGTGCGAGTATTAGTCGAGGACCAATTGGATGAAAATCAGTGTGGGTTTAGGCCTCTTAGAGGCTGTCAGGACCAGATCTTTAGCTTACGGCAAATAATGGAGAAGTGTTATGAGTGGAACAGGGAATTGTATCTATGCTTTATAGATCTAGAAAAGGCATATGACCAGGTTCCTAGGAGGAAGTTATTGTCTGTTCTATGAGATTATGGAATAGGAGGCAAACTTTTGCAAGCAATTAAAGGTCTTTACATGGATAGTCAGGCAACAGTTAGAGTTGACGGTAAATTGAGTTCATGGTTCAGAGTAGTTTTAGGGGTAAGACAAGGCTGCAACCTGTCTCCACTGTTGTTCATATTATTTATGGATCATATGTTGAAAACAAGAGACTGGCTGGGTGAGATTAAGATATGTGAACACAAAATAAGCAGTCTTGCATATGCAGATGACTTAGTTGTGATGGCAGATTCGATTGAAAGTTTGCAAAGTAATATTTCAGAGCTAGATCAGAAATGTAAGGACCATGGTATGAAGATTAGCATCTCCAAAACGAAAGTAATGTCAGTGGGGAAGAAATATAAACGTATTGAGTGCCAAATAGGAGGAACAAAGTTAGAACAGGTGGACGGTATCGGATGCATATTCTCACAGGATGGCAACATAGTGAAAGAACTGGAAGTGAGGTGTAGCAGAGCTAATGCAGTGAGCACTCAGCTACAATCTACTCTCTTCTGCAAGAAGGAAATCAGTACCAAGACTAAGTTATCTGTGCACCGTTCAATCTTTCGACCAACTTTGTTGTATGGGAGTAAAAGCTGGGTGGATTCAGGATACCTTATCAACAAGGTTGAGGTTACAGATATGAAAGTAATTAGGATGATTGCAGGTACTAGTAGATGCGAACAATGGCAGGAGGGTGTCCACAATGAGGAAATCAAAGAAAAACTGGGAATGAACTCTATAGATGTAGCAGTCAGGATGAACAGGCTTACATGGTGTGGTCATGTTACATGCATGGGAGAAAGCAAGGTTAGCCAAGAGACTCACGGGTTCAGCAGGAGAGGGTGGGAGGAGTCGGGGCAGACCAAGGAGAAGGTACCTGGATTCGGTTAAGAAAGATTTTGAAGTAATAGGTTTAACATCAGAAAAGGCACCAATGTTAGCACTGAATAGGGGATCATGGAGGAATTTTATAAGTGGGCTATGCTCCAGACTGAACGCTGAAAGGCATAATCAGTCTTAAATGATGATGATGATGATTTATTTATTGAGTCCTTTGATCATATGTAGTACAGTGTACAGGATGATATTGGACTTATTACTAAGTTCAAAATGATACATATTTAAATAATCATTTTTCAACATGCTACCAATTTCAATATTTGTAGTTCTTAGAATGCTACAATGTTACAAATTACAGTAGCTTTAGTTCTTCACAGTTATTCTGGTCCAAGTATTCCTTTACTGAGTAGAAACAGTGGTAATGTAGATATTCTCTGATAGATCTTTCAAAACCACTAATATTTTGTAAGCATTTTATACTATTTGATAGCTATTATAGAGTTTAAAACCCAGATAGAATGTACCTTTCTGATACAAACTGGTACTGGCTGGTGGTACATGTAAGTTATATTTTATTCGAGTATTATAATCATGTATATCTTTGTTTTTTAAAGTATATTATCATTTCCAATCATACACTTTTTTATGTACATTAGTGTGTCAACAATAAATATACATGGTAGAGGTAGTATATTCAGTGCTTTAAATATTGGTTTGTAGGACTGTCGAGCACCATTCCCTTTGGACTTGTATGTTGAAATTTAATTTATTGATACATTTTTAAACTCTTAACCTAGAGGGTTCTCTTTCCCTTAATCCAAAACTGCTAATGCTTATTGCACATTATATGGTATTATGAAGGTACCTTTTGACTTTGGTGACAGCACATGGTAATGGACAGAGGCTCCTCCAGCACTTTGACCACCAATTGTAATATCATCTGGATTACCTCCAAATGCTGCAATATTCTGTTTTGTCCATTCCAGTGCAAGGACTTGATCTTTCATGCCAAGATTTCCAGGAAGAACTGAATCACCAGTACTCATGAAACCTAAATTTAACAAAAAAATATGGTGTACAATATGAAAGTTTCAGATTTTTGTGTGTTGTAATGAATTATTCTGATCTTAGAAACTGAAGGAAGAAAGCTTAGAATAGTCACTCATTCTTTTTGTTGAGTCGAAAACTTCATTTAATGTGCTGAAGGAATGTGAACATTTCAATACAGTATATTCAGTTTATATGCCAAGGACATTATGTAAGTTACTGAAGTACTATTGGGAAACACATAGCTCCATTTTTCTTTTGAAACAGTAGATGTTTGACATTTCTGTAATGATAAAGAGCATTTTAGATAAATGTAGAAAAAAATTTAGAAAAGAAAAATTAATAGTCCATGAAAACAATGTGAGCCAGCTAGTACATGCACATTCACTATGTGATCAAAAGTATTTGGACACCTGGCTGCAAATGACTTACAAGTTTGTGTGCCCTCCATCCGTAATGCTGGAATTCAATATGGTGTTGGCCCAGCATTAGCCTTGATGACAGCTTCCACTCTTGCAGGCATATGTTCCGTCAGGTGTTGGATGGTTCTTGGGGAATGGCAGCCTATTCTTCACAGAGTGCTGCACTGAGGAGTGGTATTGATGTCGATCAGTGAGGCCTGGTACAAAGTTGGCATTCCAAAACATCCGAAAGGCATTCTATAGGATTCAGGGAGGTCATGACCCTGTGCAGACCAGTTCCTTACAGGGATGTCATTGCCGTGTAACTACTCTGCTAAAGGCCATGCATTATGAACAGGAGCTCAATCATGTTGAAAGATGCAATCGCCATGTCCGAATTGTTCTTCAACACTGGGAAGCAAGAAGGTGCTTGAAACATCAATGTAGGCCTGTGTTGTGATAGCGCCACACAAAACAACAAGGGGTGCAAGCCCCCTCCATGAAAAACATGACCACACCATAACACCACTGCCTCCAAATTTTACTGTTGGAACTACACATGCTGGCAGATGACATTCACCAGGCATTCGACATACCCTCACCCTACCACATTGTGTAGCATGATACATCACTCCACACAACATTTTTCCACTGTTCAATCATCCATTGTTTACACTCCTTACAAGAAGCGAGATGTTTGGCATTTACCGTCGTGTTGTGTGGCTTATGAGCAGCCACTCGACCATGAAATCCAAGTTTTCACACCTCCTGCCTAACTGTCAGAGTACTTGCCGTGGATCCTGATGCAGTTGGGAATTCCTGTTTGATGGTCTCGATAGATGTCTGCCTACTACACATTAAGACTCTCTTCAACTGTCAGTGGTCTCTGTCAGTCAACAGAAGAGGTTAACCTGTACGCTTTTGTGCTGTACATGTCCCTTCATGTTTCCAATTCACTATTACACCAGAAACAGTGGGACAGGGGATGTTTAGGAGTGTAGAAATCTTGCATACAGATGTTTGACACAAGTGCCACCCAATCGTCCGACAACATTCACAGTCCATGAGTTCCATGTAGTGCCCCATTCTGCCCTTTCATGATGTCTAATGACTGCTGAGGTCACCAATATGAAGCACAATGCACTTAATATGAAAACATATGTTTTTGGTGGTGTCCAGATACTTCTGATCAATAGTACAGTTGGCACTGTTACTAATTTTTAGTGCAAGTGCATTATACATTTGTTCACTGTTCCAAAAATATGTGAGTCAATGCAACTCAACTTTCAGCTGTGTCTCCAGAACTGGGAAAAATGAAGCTCTTATAAAAATTCCAAAGAAGAGAGAGTAAATGTGCATTTTTTTCATACTTGATAATACATTCCCAATTAGCAATAAATAACTGGGAGGAATCGAAAGCTAAGACAAAAGAACAATCACAAAAAAAGGAGAAAAGCCAATTAGAAAATAAGATGTATTGAATTCTCTATGCTTTACTGAAGCAAAAAAAAAAAAAAAAAGTGTTTACAAGCAGATTTGAGGAACTGTAATGGCAGATATGTTTAACAATATTGAGGATTTTATGAAACAATAAAAGGTACTGAGTACGTTAAACAGATGAAAAGAAAACAGTGACTAATTATACACACATACTGTGACTATAACAAAAGCAACACTCACTACAATACAACAGCACACTGAGTCATAGGATGGAAGAGAAACCACTAGGTTACTGGCCTACAAGCCACTACCCTACTGGCTACACTAACATACACACAATATGGATACTTAATCATGACATAATTAACAAAACATTCCAACAAATTTTGTGCAATATATTCATAAATGTGCAAAGTGGATAAATGTTGTAAAGTTATCTGCAGAGTGCAAGCAATGTTTATGAAATGACATATTTATTTTTGTGCTAAAATACATGTTTTATTTAAGAAAAGAACATTTTGTAAATAATCATTCTCCCATTTCTAATGCTGGTATGCCTTTCATCTTGATACTAGTAAAAACAGATGTGTCATTTGACTGGTATGTGCCATACTGATCATCTTACTGCTTTTAGTGATATGTTCTAGTTGTTGTCTTTGCAATATGTTTTTGCTAGAATATAAATAGTAAAGTTATTATATTGACCACATGAAGCAGAAATTTTTATACTACAAGAGAAGAGCAACCTTTTTATTTTTTTGAATAATAAATATGATCTTTTGTGCCATATTAGATGACTGAGTGTGCAAGAACGTAATTAATTTACCTAGCCTATTCTGTACCACACACTCTACATTTCATACATAATATGTAATATCTATCTTGTTTGTTGATTTTTACATTACAATGTCCCACATAATCGTATGCAATAATCAGACTCCAAAAAGCATAGTGACTCTCCTGTTCCATTGCCATACTGTGATCACTGATGGTGATTGTTGTTAAAGACCAGAAACCAATGAAGAGGTTTTATTTACATAGTAATAACTTGTCTGTGCTAAGCCGGAGCATAAGTTTTTAGATTTTTTTGTCAATATGCCATCTACCGCTTGAGGATAATGGTAGTCTCTAAAATACTATAATCATCTACGTATAGTACTGATATTCCTATGGCAGTACTTTTCAGTAATTCATTAGTAAAAATGATAAAGAGAAGGGAATATAGATTATAGCCTTTAGGCATATTAGGCTTTACAAGTTGCTCCGTGAACTGTAAAGTTTCATCATGCATCTGCCAACTATGACACTGTACATCTTCCTTGAAAGATAAGATACAAATCCTTCAATGCAAGCAGAGTGCTTTTAAAGTTTTAATCTGCATTAAAGAAAATTTTTTACAGTTCTGCCTGTTTAAACATCCATGCAAGCAGAAAGATATGGGTTAGCACATGTAACAAAGATGATATCATTCATAAACTCAATAAAACAAAAATTACATCCAAGACGATATTATTGAAGTTCTGTTGGATGGAATATTTGTATTAAGTTATGGATTCCAGGCATGGAGATAGCAGGAATGACATTCATCTTGGTTGCAGGTACTAACAGTATTTATTAATACAATTGTGGAGCACACATTCAAGGCATTCACACAAACAGCTAAGAATAAACTGAGCCCTCATCCAGCACTTCAAAGATATCACTAAACTGAAAGAATGTCTGACAAAGACAATTTTGCACTGAGTTTTTACACAATAAGCTGTCGCTCAGAGGGTGAACTCCCCACAAAATTATAAATTTGATGAACTATAACAAGAAAACAGACAATGTGAGAACAAATCTTATAGTGAGCTGTTGCCAAACTTACAGTCTCAAAATAATATAAGTTCTAGAGAAAATGCAAGAATATGGGAAGACGTACTCTGAGTACAAAAGAACATTTGGCTTTTGATGTGCAAATGTAGATAACTCATGGAAAGGAAACAAGCTTTTGTGATGACATGGAAAGATAACTGCAGTCATTTATCAAATGCACATAATTTTAAAAAAGGAAATGAAGGTCTCAGTGACAAAAGGGCTTTAAAACATATGAACAAAATAATTAGTATCCTAATAGCATTTGTTGCTGCTATTGCTCCCTTGAACAACACTGGCAATAGAACTCTTAAATATCTTACTGAAAATTCTCAAGTACTGAATGCTCCTGCTCTTCTGCAGAACAGCTATAATGGCATCAACATCCAACAAACTTTTTTGTAATGTGAGGACTTTTTCTATTCTTGTTAATAGCCTTGGACACAAGTTTGAATCTTGTATTACTAAAGCATCAGCTATTAAGGCAAAAGGTTCTGTCATACCCAGTGCTTCCCTTTGTGAAATTGGCAAGCAGCCATATTTATGGAGCATTCTTCAAAATTCTCCATGAAAAAAATCTGACATAGAAAGTGACAAATTTGGACCCATGGCCATTCCAGTGGTCATTTCATAATATTTACCACTATACATAATGTGTCAGTTTCTGGAGAGAAGTGGTTGCAAGGAAACTCAATGTATCTTCAAGAGGCACTTTCAAATAATACAGAAAACACAGACTAATCATATTTCATCTGTGCCTATTCTTACGCATTTGATGATGGCAATAACAATCCGGGAGTTCATAATTTGTTGTTCACAATAAGTAACAACAACCAACAACCATTAGGGCAATTGTCTTTCCAACATACAAGCTGGCTACATATTTAGTGCAAACAGAGTCACCAGTTATTATATTTACTATTTTACACTCTCTAAATATTTGTGCAATACTTAGTAAATCTAGATAGGTTAGGTAACAACATATTATGTACTGTAGAATAAGAAATGTCATCTTATGGGAAATCTTGGTAGAATATGCTTCTACTATTAGTGATCAGCAGCATTTACAGGTTTGTCTTATTCAACGTGCTACTAAATTGAGTTTGGCCACAGATATTTCATTATTTTTCCTGATGCCTCTAAAGCTCTGGCTGTGCAAAATTTGAATCTCTTAGAAAATTTCTTCACTGCTATTATCATTCCGATGTGTTCAAATAATTGTTAATTTACAATAAGCAAAAATTTGTTGTGTTGGATATGAACTTGTTCCTAAAATTTATCAGTTCTGATATAAGCACACATGATCTATAAATATTTATAGCCAATTGTCCTATCACTTCTTTTTCCTTTTGTTTTCTTTATGTTGTCCTGAAAACTTTAACTTGTTTTTATATAAAAAGAAAATTATTTTCAAAATGAAGTTTCACAGTTTAGGCTTTTAAAATCATGATCTGCACAATGTATGAAGTGCCTTCCGTACTTACCTAAGGCTCCAAGTCGGTATTGTATGGTAACAACCAAAATTCCATTGTCAACATAATAATCTTGTGAATTTGATTGGGCATACCCTGTTACAAAGCAGCCACCATGTATTAGCACCAACACTGGTCTATTGGGGTTGCTTGTATTTGACGGCAACTGCAACACAATTGAAAGGGAAATATTTGGATGTTGTGAACATTTAAGTAATATATCTGATTTCATACTACTTTATGTTGAAAGACACTGATTCATCAATAAAAATAGTAGGCTAAAAAATATACCATGCTTTGTGAGTAATCACTAACATTATTTTGTCAAAAATGGACATTTTGAGATTTTTGGTGTGTACAAAGCACACACTGATTCTTGAAAAGAAGAAAACAGCAACCAAACACTCTTAATAATGCTATTTATTTACACAAATAGTGCCACTGCTGGTCTTGAACCAACAGGTTCATCTCCAGTTGGCTGTTCAAATTTATATCACATTGATTGAGGTTTACATTATTTGTTAGCTGGTTTTTCCCTTTCTGGCAGAAGTGTCTTTTGGGCCCTACAGCAGAAGCCCATTTAACAACAACCTATTTAACTGTAACTGTATCTGATAAAAAATGAAAGCAATGTAAACAAATCACTAAAGTAGAGTTGTTTCAGATTTAGTTACTTATGGCATTCTAACATAAGTAACCTAAATATTGAACAATTCTTAGAGATCTATTTACATTGTTTTCATTCTGTATCAGGTACAGTTACAATTAAATAGCTAGGCCATTTCTCATATTGTTTTTTTGCTGTAGGGAACCATCACCTTGAGGGACTTTCACCACAAGATGGAAAAAAAACAACAAGTAATGCAAACCGCAAAGAATTTAATAAAAATATGAACTAACATCTGAAGATGAATCTATTGGTTTTAAAATGATAATGGTACTGTCTGTGTAAATAAATTGGATTATTAATGATCACTCAACAGTTGTGAGTTGGTAAATGTTTTGCATCTGACATGCAATGGTGAAAATTAGTATAACGCTTTTACACATTTCTGTTTACATTGTCTACATGTTTCAGTGGACCAGTGTAAGTGCTTTAATCATTTTGGTGATGATATTACGGTATCAATCTTTGAAACACTTTTTTTAGTTCATTCTGGGTGTTTGTATGCAAATAACTGTTACCTGGTTGCTACTGGTGTTGTACTCTAACAGAACCTAAACAAACCCAAAACACTGTTGCTAGCTTCTTTGAGTTTGCTGCCAGGCCCTAAAATCAACATGACTCACTATTTCAGTGACCCACCTGCCCACCATCTTTGGTAGATAAGCCACTGCTACTGCTACTCCTGCTGGTTAGTCTTGCTGAAAATTGATACCAAGGTTGGAAACTGTCATCCTATATAGGCCTTCATACCATGCATGGTGCATGTATTATCCATTACAGGGGTTTCTCCCAAGACTAGGCTTGTGGAGCTATCCAGAGTAAAACACCAGCACCAATGATGTGTCATACTCAAACACAACTGTCAGCCACTCCAGTTGGTTACACCAAAGAATGTTTTCTTTTGGTGTGAGATAGCATAATTTTGTGTGTGTGTGTGTGTGTGTGTGTGTGTGTGTGTGTGTGTGCGTGTGTGTGTGCGTGTGTGTGTGTGTGTGTGTGTGTGTGTGCATGTATAAAATTTTGTGTGTACTTGTGCAAGGGAAGATATAACTGATATATCAGTTGTGGACCAAAGTGTCCATATGGCAATATTTATACTATATGTATAAGTAAACGAGAGGACAGCCCTCAGTTTCTTTTTTCTTCTTCTTCTTTTTTTTCCAAGGGCTGGTAGGAGCTGCCTGGCTGTTAACTTTTGTCTTTTACTGTCCTGATTTTATCATGTAAGCATCAAAATGTTTAGATTGGAATAATCTCTAACACATTACACTAATTTTCATTCCAAATGTGTTCTAATACATTTATACAATACCAATTCATATATTTATGCCAACAATCATTGTGCTACTAAATCAGTTTTTACACTTTTATTGTGGGAGAGATGCAACACTTTGACATGACAATTATTTGGCATGACTTTGTTACCAACTTCCAGCATCTTTTTCTCTTATCAAACAGCTTGAACCTGCAGTCATTTGAAGAAGAAGTCCAAGAATTTTCACTATACACAGAGCACATAGTTGTTATCAGATTGTGACATGAAATTTGCATTATCAAAAATTCCATTGGTCCATAACTTTGCTGGTGCTGCTCCACACACCAATTTGGGACATTTACAGTGTGCAGCCTTCAACTTCTTCGTAATTCATTTACCAACCAGAGATGTAATCCGACTCACAGGTTCCATGTCTTACTAAGAAGAAAATCTTTGTCTCTATTAACCAAATTGTCTGCCGACTGGACTTCAAGTGCCTCCTTACAAACACTGTGGCAATAAACTGTATGTATTTATCAGTTCTCACTAAATTTTATCATGTGTCCCTTATTTAAACAATGTTCCATTACCATTTATTTTTCAGACTGTTGTAGCCTCATATAACAGTAATGTTCCTAACTTGTGCAAATCAACTGACTGATATGAAACTTTGTGCCAGACCAAGACTCGAACTCGGGACCTTTGCCTTTCGCGGGCAAGAGCTGTACCATCTGAGCTGGCAACTGATTGATACAACCTTCCCTCACTGACAAGGAATGTTGTATCTGTCAGGCTTCGCAAGTCCCAAATCATTCCTGAAAGAGCTGAGTAATGCTCTAATTTGGCAGACTGATTAATAGAGATGAGAGTTTTCTTCCTAGCAGGTTGTTAAACTCTATAACATCTTACATCAAAATGTAACATTCTTTGTTGTAGCCAGCCTATCTGTTAGAGGAAAGTTTGATGTATAATTCATCATTGGGGGACAGAACATGTGATAGGCAGTGCATGCAATATGTACAGTATGGAGGCTTATAGAGGTCAAATGGTTTCCAGCTTTCGCATCATTTTTTATCATGACTCAGCAGCTGCAGCAATACCTTTCTGAATGATAGTGGATAGGTGAATTGCTGAAATATCCAGTCATATTGAATGTCCAGCAGCAAACACAGGGACATAAACAAGAATTATTACACCGTGAAAGCCTTTGCAGTGACATCTCAACATATCTACCAAAAACATTAATCCTACAAAGTTTCAGTCCTATACAAAGAACTCACCTCCAGCCCCACACCAAAGTTTAAACATGATGTACTCATAAAACCCCTTGCCACCATACATTGTAGTGAATATCTTATTTTACTTGTGCTGATAAATAGATTATAAGCTTTTTGACCTACCTAAGAAAAATGATCATATTCGAGTACAAGGAAAATAGCCAGATACCTTATAAATAAAGTACCAACTACTGGACAGATCCATATGCAAGATACTGTGCTTTGTACCTCAGCTTCTGAATTGTTCTGTGTCAGAATGCACACATATACAAAGTAAAGAATGAAAAAAGCGAAAATCTGAGCTAATATGTTCCACATAATTTTAAATATCGACTTGCTGCTCAACATATCTGTGTGGTATATTCCACCCAACATTTCCCATTATCATAAATGTTAAACTCAAGTTCACTGAGAAAAGAGTCATTATATAAAAAAAGAGAAAATGCAAACACACGAAAATATCGAAAAACGTAATCAAACATTAGTTAATAAAAGAAAATGAAGAAAATGTTCTCTTAAGTTCTATATTTCATCAGATGAAACTCTAGCACACACTTAGAAGTTGCAGTTTCATAAATGAAACCCCCAAAAAATTAATTGGTAATTGGTTCTTCAATCAAGAAACACAACAACACAAATTACAGCAAATGCTCAAGCAAAGTGAGTTTATAAATGTAATAAGCTAAGGGTACTAATAACAATGAGAAAAGTGGGTAAATGAATTGGATGTATTATGGCACATGTTACATTTTTTTTTTTAATTTCTTACTGAGTTCATCATTTGGCATTAATAAGATGGAACATTTCAAACATGCTGTGTTACCACTTTGTTGCTGAAATACAAATCAAAACTATAGGAAGACCAATAAACGTAGAAATACCTCTGGGCTAAAAATATTGAGGTAGAGGCAGTCTTCATTTCCTTCTATTACTCCGGATCCACGTCTCTGTACACATTTATCTGCATACGTCAAAGCATCTCTTGTTTCATTCCAAGGAGATAGGGGTACTGGTGGCTGCAAATAACAGCGAACGTTTGTTTATAGGTTCATTTACTCACTTTCAATGTTTAAAAACTCTCTTATACACATTCATTTTGAACTTCAGTTGAGATTACTCAAAATAAAGAATTCTGAATTCAAACTTTATCAGTTCAAATTAATTTAAAGTAATACCTACATAGGCTTTAAAATTAAAGTAAAACAACAATATAATTAATTATAAGTTGTGAATACAAGCACTCTGTGTAACGCACCTTCAAGATATTATTTGGAAGATTCATTTTCAGTCCTTGTATTGACTTGCTCATAATGTTTACCAGTGGAAATATGTTCCTGTCCAAGCACAAAAAAGGCAGTTATGTTCCTCTTTAAAAGGTCTATGTGTAGTTATTAAGAACCTCTGGACCTCAGTAAGGTTCCCCGAGAACATAATATTAAGAACATATGGTAAAAATGTTGACACTCTGCGGAGAACAGAAATTATGGAAGTGGCAATCCCTACAATCAGTACCTTTTGTATACCATTTATTTATTTATTTTGCCATCCATGGACATTTTAAAATGTATTGATGTTGTCAGTTGCATAGATTCATATATTTATATAGTTTGTTGTTACATCTAGTTAAACATTGTGACATATAAGTTATTTACAATAATTTTTGCTCCTTATCAAAATATTGTGACACAAAAGCTATTTACAATCATTTTGTACTAAGGAATTCACTTATAGTGTAAAAGCAGTAATTTCAGATTTTTTCTAAAACGATACATGTTATCTGCTTCTTTCATTTTCTGCAGCAGTTTATTATACAGTTTTACACTTTCATACAAGAAGCTATTTTGAGTCTTATGGTTATTCTTTCTGTCTAGGTGAAGATAGTGACTTGTTCTTGTACTGTAGTTATGAAAACTGCTATTTGTGCTACAATTTTCTATATTTTTCTTGTTGTACACTATGGTCTGGAATATAAATTCACAAGGAACAGTTAGAATTTAACATTTTGAAAAGTTTTCTGTAGTTGGCCCACTTAATGCTTTTTGTTATAATTCCCACTGCTCTCTTTTGCATTTTAAATAGAGTTTGTAAATTCTGAGCACTGTTTACCCAGAAAATAATACCATAACTGATTACTGAATGTCCGGCCAGTGTGGCTGTGTGGTTCTAGGCATTTCAGTCTGGAACTGTGTGACCACTACAGTTGGAGGTTAAAATCCTGCCTTGGTCATGGATGTGTGTGATTCCTTAGGTTAGTTAGGTTTAAGTAGTTCTAAGTTCTAGGGGACTGATGATCATAGATATTAAGTCCCATAGTGCTCAGAGCCATTTGAACCATTTGATTAGTGAATGAACATAACTAAAGTATACAGTTCTCAAACATTCACTACTGCATGCCGATACAAGGACTCTAAGTGTATAACATTTTGTGGATATCTTTTTCGAGAGTTTCTTAGCATGTTAACTCCATTTCATTTGGCTGTCAATGTGCAACCCTAAGAATTTTGTTGTAGGTATATCATCTATGGAGATGTTATCTAGTTTTAAATTTAAGGGATTCTATTTTATGTTCATTCTAAAGCATATTGTATTTGTTTTCTTTACGTTGAGAATTACTTTGTTTTCCTGAGACCATTTGTGAACATCCCTCAGCACTTCAGTAGAATTTTCCAGCATTTGTGCTAGTGTCTTACTGGTGATTACTATGTTGCCGTCATATGCAAACAATATCTTCTCTCAATGGTTGATATGTTGCGGGAAATCACTTATACACACCAGAAATAATACAGGCCCCAGTACACTTCCTGGAGGGACGCCAATATTGATATATTGTGGATCAGATATATGTTTCCCAATGTAATTTGATCCACTGGAGACATGCGTGATCTCTAATGACTGTACTCTGTTTTCTAGATATGAACGAAACCATTTGAGAACCACTCCCCTTACTCCTAGTGCCTCTAATATATTGTAGATTCTGTACCTCTACCAGGCCTGAAACCATGCTGGTCATTGCACAGGAGGTTGAATTTACTTAGATAGCTCTAAAGCCTGTTTTTCATTATTGTTTCTATCACTTTGGAAAAGCATGACAATAGGGCTATTGGTCTGTAGTTCTCAACGTTTTCTACGTCACCTTTCTTGTGAACTGGTTAAATTTTGGCATGCTTCAGATAGTCAGGGAAGCACTTTTGAAGGATTCATTTATGATTTATGTTAGTGGACCAAAAACATGTTTCTTCGTGGTTTGCTCATAAATCGCTAACGAACAAATGGTGCTTTTACTAGTCACCAAAGGTCGACCTCAAATAACGCCTAATGCAAAAGAACCAACCAATTTACTCAGTTTGCCTAGGCTGAAAGAAGTTTATAACCTTTAAATTTTGACTGTGTACTATAGAATGCATGTCTGAAGGAACAGGCACTGTTTTGACAATTTACTAATCCATTTCGTAGACATGCATGAATGTCTTGAAAGACACTGTATGTAGTACACAACCAAAGGAAGATTTACATATGGTCCACTCGACGCTGTTGTAGGGACGGCAGCTTTAGAGGGCGACATTTTGTGCACTGTATTTTAACATTTTACGAATTAAAATAAATACACTTACAAATAACAAAAACTATTAATATTATGAAATAGCTTCGTAGTTTAAACAAGCTGTAAAAACCGCAGTCGACAATAAAAGCTTTGAAATACTAGTAATTTACTCGGTGATTGAATGGAACTCAATTTCGTTCCGGAATTGTGATAATGAAATTGTTAATAATATTTTAAAGTAAGCTATCAACAACAATCAACAATACGAATTTTAAAATGTTATTATTCCTAGAATGCTATCGGCTTCTAATTTCTGCTTACTGAGAATCGAGAGGCGTAAATGAAATTAATTTATTCTGCTATTGTCATTATATGTCTCAACGATTTTATTTGAAGGCACAGTTTGGTAAGATAATGTCAACTACCAAGTTGATTAAACAGTCATTTTACACGGGGCATTTGCCAATACTGCTTCAGGTTGGTCACGTGAACACTTCAAAACCGACTCTGGAAATCCAATTCTTGTTGCTGGTTTTCCAATTCCGCAATCGATTTTCACTCCCACGAAAAAGCAACTGGTTTTGAAACATGCTTGGGCTGTCAGGTTTCGTCTTGTTTTCATCATTCATGATTGTGGCTAGATTGGACTGCGTAAAAAATTGTAGTGTGAAAAAGTTGGGACTTTGAACAGGCACTGATGACTGCGCAGTTGAGCGCCTCACAAACCAAACATCATCATCGTCTTGTTTTTTACAAATTTCCGATTATAGCTCGTGTCACGTTAGATGATGGAGCAGTGGAGGGATGACAACTGCGCATGCGCGGCAGCAGAGAGGGGCAAAGGAAGTCTACATTGTTGAACTGCGTCGCTGCGGACAACATTTACGCTCATTTGCCACAGTACATCGTATAATACGTTCAAAACCATGAGGGGAATAGTAAATATTAAAACCAATTTCGCTCAGTCGTCATGAGAAATATTAATTCACATCTTGACGACGTTGCATCCACTGCTCCACAGATGTAGACATCAGAAGACAAAGAACAGCTAACAGCTTTGTGAAGACCTGAAGTGCAATTTTTCTCAAAATGGCAACTGTCTAACAACAAGCTCATTGAAACTGCTTGCAATAATTATCATTTATTGCGTTTGTACTGTGTTACAAGTAAAAATTTAATACACAAGAAAATTAACTTCAAGCACAAACCAAAATCATTATATGTTCTTCACAACTTTCACATAGCCTAATCCTTTGCCTAAATTAATTCCATAGGGATACACTGACAGTGACATGTGGGTAAACTCAAAATTGTGTGACCACATTTATGTGCAAGGCAGTCAATTTTGTACATTCTGTAACGTGACTTGTATAAATTAATAAGCTTCAGGAGATCGGCACGAGTCTGGTTTATACAGTGCTTAATATTTTTATTTTTAAGCCAGGAAAAAAAATCCGTTTTTCTGGTGTTTTCTCTGTAACAGTTGAATACTGGCAATGACAGACTTCGAAGCAAGGTATGACAAGAACTGTGAATCACGTCACGAAACTGACAGCGTTCATTTTCAGATGGTAGTCACTGCTGTTTTTCTTACACTAAAAACAAGTTTTCTCTCAGAGACAAAACCGAAAGAAGAGTCAGCACGCAGAATAAGTATCTGAGAAGCTATTCAAATGAGAACTTTAAAACCGCCAGTACCATCACTCATTTTCCAGCAGATCTTCCTGAAACGATTCTAATTGGTGCATGTTTCATCAAGACAATACACTGTCGAGCTACCTCCTTCTCTTGTATTTATATGGGATGTAGTTTGTGCTGCAACTATATCACTGTTTTGAACTTAAAACTCTCTTCTTAACATATCAGGCAACAATGTATTTCAAAATTCCTTACATTAACGAAGCGCTTACCATTGAAGCTGATTTTCTCGCGCTTTTTGTGAAGTTGGACATTCATCATTCACGTGTAGCACTTTAAAGCATCGTTGTTAAAACTATCCATTTATGTTATAGGTTCATTGCGATTTCGATGCTTTCCAGGCGACACGAAACCAAATTTTTCTACAGTTCCTACAGCTCTGACACTTTCGTTTACAATTCTCCTTACAGTTCTCTTCCCGAAGCAGAATGTTAATTTAAACACTATGTGGACTGAGTCAAACTACCATGTGTGATAGTTGCAGTTGAATTAATTCGTCCTTCAGGTGCTGCATAGGCAGTTACTTTGTTCCAGCTGACGACAAATGGATGCTACGCAACTTATTATCACCGCCAGCCGAAACAGGATGTAAGGAAAGAGGATATTTTAATGCTAAGGACACCACCACCACATCGCGCTGACCAAGAACAGATAAGACAAAACCATTCCTCTCTTCGAGAAACACAATTGTAACCAATTCAATTTTTTTCTGCTTTGTAATAGACTATCTCTTACTCTTTTTATCAGTAAATAAAAGAAGTGTATTGTAAAGACTGTTCACCTTCAGTGATTGTTACCCCACCACTAACAGTAGTTATTGCCATCATTTATTTGTTTTTGCTTTTCAGTGTACTTGTACTAGTCGTTGCGTGTTTTGTGTGTGTCTTTTGGAAGGGTGTGCTTCGATGTGTCTATACAGTAATTTAGACAGGAGAACAAGTGTTGCACTGCGAAACGTGGCCAAACGTGTAAGTCGAGGCACCTGCCATTGACGTTATTCATACCGACCAATTACAAAGAAGTAGCTTATTCGCCATTGGTTCAAGTTAGCGTATTAGAGGGAACTTTGAATCTGACAACTATCAAAGTATGCGATCTTTGTTTACAAGCCGACTAATGTCATATCCTCTCATTCAGTCATGTTTAGATGCAAATTTATCTGGGTTTAGCGGTTACTGGTAAGTAAAATTACAGTACACTGTGTCATTATTTATCAAATTAGCTTCAGATTGTTTTACTGTTTTCCATTATCAAAGGATGTTATTATCTGGATTTTAAGAGGATTGGGAAACTTCTCATATAGGGGAGTGCTTTTGAAGTTTCAGGAAGTAAAACGGGCTTGTTGGGTTTACACAATATTAACTAATTTCATGCAGTTTTTCTTTAAACATTTTCTGATTACAAATTCACGGCCATAGTAGATCTCCAGGAACCGTTTTCTTCACCTGTAGCACCGGTACTATTTTTTGTGCATCGTGGAGATTGTTCGACGGTAAGACTGTGATTGCTGCTGTTGGTATATCAGACTGGAGAAATATGCTAATATTTTATCTCATCTTGAAAATTCAATTGAACGCTAAAATTCTGAGTCATCACTTTTAATGAGGGGTTAAAAATCACCTGTAACTGTAGAAAACAATTTCGAGTCACACGTTGAGACAGAATAAAATGTAATGGCGCAATGTGTTGAATATGGTTTATGCAGTCGTGAAGAAGCCAACAAGTCGTGGACTTCCAACACATGGACTTGTTGAAAAATTTCATTATGTCTCTTCAACTTATAGCAGAGTTCGATACTTTTCACTCAGAGCATATTCAACAACATGGATATCCAGTGCAGGGACACAAAAGTTATCTATCTTCAACGATGTGTGAGAAAACAATAGAGCTGCTTCGTGAATTAATAAAAAGAATTATCATAACTGTTACCAAACAGGCCAAAGATTTCTCTGTAACAGTAGATCCTACTGTGGAAATTTCACTTACCAGTACTGACGAATTATCTTTCATATTAAGATATGTGAATGAGAATGATGAACCTGTTGAATGTTTCATTCTGTTTTTACAATCAGAGACACAAGTCTGGAAACCTAACTGAGGCCATACTGAAAGTTCTGTCTACAAACCCCTATGAAATTACTAACTGTAGAGGCCAGTCATAAGACAATGCAAGCAACTAGTCAGGAGCCCACATTAGCGGTAGTGATGGGCTAATTCGAGTTTATTTCAAACCGACCTGAAAGTTTGCATAAACTGAGTTCAAACCAAGTTAAACCAGTTGGGTCGAAAAAAAGTAAAGAAAAGAACTCAGATAACATTCAACAGATTATATTCATTTCAGTTAACAAACCCAAGATTCACGGTTTCCCAATTGATGATTATAGGCCTATATGGGGTGATTTATTTTCCATTGATTGATCGATGAGAGGATATGGGAGAAAAAAGTTCTAATGAATGTATGTCCAGGAACCATTTATTCATATTTTGGTACAGAGACTGCGGTCTAGTATGCACTGAACAACACAGCCACAGTTACAGTACGCTTAGTTTCCTCCTAGAGGACAGTACTGTTCCTCATACATCATACTCTAGCGCCCTCTCCTGCCATAGTAATTGGTAATGTTATGTCCAATTCACTTCTCTTGCTGACTCACCTTGTCGTGGATGTGATACAGTGTTGTACGCAATGTTTCTGTATTGGAATTGAGAGCTTGCTGATATGGTGTTTACTTATGAAAGGCAAATGGAAACAGGTGGAGGGCAGCAAGGTTGTATCAGGAGACCTATCCCGCTGATAACCACCACAGCATTCAATGTTTGCAACAGTGTTTCGTCGTTTATCTGCGAGAGGGTCATTTGAGGAAGCAGGAAATCATGAAGGATGTACCCTAAATAATCAGACTTGGAGGAAAATGTGATTAAGACTGTGGAAGGCAACCATCGTGTCAGTAGCAGGTAGCTGGCCTGCCTGTAGAGGCTAAGACAGATGATCACGTGGAAGATCTCCATGGCAACTATTACTAATCTTATCACTTACAGCATGTGCAGAGCTTACTAGCGACAGACTCTCCACATCGGGAGCGGTTTCATCACTGTTTCTTCACAAGGTTATTCACATACGTGGCCTCCTTTATGTGGAGTGGTACCTTCAACTGTCACCTCTGGGACAGTATGTAGAACTTCCATGGTATGGTGACAGAGAATCATCAGCACTTATTCAGCCGGAAAGTAGGAGCTGGGATAATTGGCTAACATATTTTGAGACCAGTCTTCCTTCCATACCACTTAACAGACCAGAACTATCTGTGTTTCTTGTGGGTGACTTGGCTCCCCTGCTTTAGGAAGTGCCATTGATTATTCGGAAGGATATGTAGCTGTTACATGATGGTGCTCGAGCCCACTTCGCCATTAACACTGAAATGTGTCTTCCCTGGTTAATGGATCGGACGAGGGGGTCCATTGCATGGCCTCCTCATTCACCAGATCTCAACCCGTCTGACTCCTGGTTATGAGGCCATCTCAAAGGTATTGTGTATGCAGAGACATTGGTGCTGTGTATTCGTGCTGCCTTTGACACTGTTCAGATGCACCCTGGACAATGTGAACATGTGAGCAAAACATACTACAGCACATACAGATATATGTTGAGGCACACGTAAAGCATTTTCAGCGTGTACTGTAACTGTGGTTGCATGGTACCGTGGTCTCTGTAACATTGTATGATTGAATGGGAACCATACATTTCCAGACGTTAGTATGGAAACCATACATTTCGAGACAGAAGTTCATTAGACCTTTCCTGTTCCGTATCCTCTCCTCAATCAATCCCTTGAGATTGTACAAGACGTAAAAATCACTCTGTATGTATATTAATCAAGAGCGAGATGGATACTGCATATGGTGCAATTTTTGGTCTGTTGGCTTGAAATTTTGAAGATAAGACTTGTGATAACATTCAGTTAGCGCACGTTAATGAAGATGTAGATGTCTAATTTGGATAAACTCGGATTCGATGGGTCCGCAAGTGGCGGTGAGAGCCCTGAACTAATGTGAAGCAAATCGTTACTAAGCACCGCTCGCCGTGCAACACATTCAACTCGAGTTAGTAATAATCCAACTCAAGATAGCCCATTTCATAAACCAAGCTGAGTCCAAGCTCGTTAAAGCCGAGTTCTCAGGAAAAGCTAAATTAACGTTCATCTTCATTTGCCATGTCCACGTCTGTCCGAGTAATAACTTCTCTTAACATATACCAACCAAACGGAACTGGTACAAAAACTCTGCTGGCTTTCATTTCGCTTGTTAGCGTCTGTGCTGTTTACATACCTTTTTGACTGCAATTTTGGTACTTATATAATCGGCTATGAAACTGGAAACACATTTTTTATTGCTTGATGTCCAAATATCTGATGTCAGAGCAATATTTTCTATCCACTGCAATATACTTCTTACAAGTTATATGCTCAATATTATTATAATCTTCTAACATATCAGTCATTTTTTCTTGAGGGCAGTTCATAACTGGCGATTTTGTAGCCAAATGTCCCACCACAAGCACGAATGGCTACTGTGCCTTAATCCAAAAATTTAAGTCTTAATAGTAATGTCCCTTTTCATAATGAATGTAATCTTTCGATGTATGACAGGCAATGTCCCGACTCACTCATTCATTGACAGACTAATCAACGCCCAGCCCAAACTACCGAGGATAGAAACTTGAAATTTGCAGAGAGTGTTCATCTTATACTGTAGGTGTCGTTTAAGAAGAGATTTTTCGAAATTTCGCTTCAAAGGTGCTTACTCACAAAATTATTTTGAACAATTAGTTCATGAGCCCACGCGAAGCGAAAGTGGTTGCGACAGCATACTTGACCTCTTATCAACAAATAATCCTTGGTAAATAGTGAGTATCGTGACGAAAACAGGGATTAGCGACCGCAAGGCAGTAGCTGCTATGCTGAATACCATAACTCCTAGAGCTATCAAAAAGAAACGCAAAGTATATCTATTTAAAGAAGCTAATAAAAATGCCCTTTACACCGTTTAAAGAGACAGTCTGCACTCCTTCCGATCTGATCATGTAAGCGTAGGAAAGTTGTGGAATGATTTCAAAGAGACAGTATCGACAGCGGTTGAGAGATATATACCACATAAATTAATGTGATGGTACCGATCCCCCAAGGCACACAAAAAGGGTCAAATTGCTGTTCCAGAAGCAGCGAAAAAAGCATGCCAAATTTAAAAGAATGCAAAATCCCAAAGACTGGTAAAGTTTTGCAGAAGTTAGAAACATGGCTCGTACTTCAATACGAGATGCTTTCAATAATTCCCAAGACGAAACTCTGTCTCGAAATCTGGCAGAAAATCCAAAGTGATTCTGGTCATACATAAAGCACACCAGTGCCAAAACGCAATCAATACCTTCACTACGCGATAACAACAGTGTAGTCACTGATGACAGTGCCACTAAAGCAGAGTTATTAAACACGATTTTCCGAAATTCCTTCACCAAAGAAGACGAAGTAAATATTCCTGAATTCCTATCAAGAACAACTGCCAAGATGAGAAACACGGATATAGATATCCTCGGTGTCACAAAGCAGTTTAAATCACTTATAAAAGCAAGGCTTCCGGTCCAGTTGTATACCTGTCAGTTCCTCTCAAGATTACTCTGTTACAATAGCTCCATATTTAGCAATTATATACAACTGCTTGCTCACAGAAAGATTCGCACCTAAAGACTGGAAAATTGCTCAGGTCACATCAATATCCAAAAACTGAAGTAGGGGTAATCCGTTGAATTATAGGCCCGTATCACTAACGTCGATTTGCAGTAGGGTTTTTGAACATATACTGTATTCGAACGTTATGAAGTACCGCGAAGAAAGTTATTTACTGACACGTAGTCAGCATTAATTCAGAAATATTGTTCTTGCGAAACACAACTAGCCCTTTATACTCATGAAGTAATGAGTGCTACCGACAGGGGATGTCAAATTGATCCTATTTTTTTTTTTTTTGGATTTCCAGAAGCTTTTCGACACCGTTCCTCATAAGCGTCTTCTAACCAAACTGTATGCCTATGGAATATCGCCTCATCTGTGAGACTGGATTCGTGATTTCCTTTTAGAAAGGTCACAGTTCGTAGCGGTAGCGTGTGGAAGATTTATTGAAAATAAATCATTATCTAAGAATACAAGTGTTTTTAAAGTTAGAGCTATGAAAATAATTATTTGACTTCTCGGTTAGAAATAAAGAAATACCCGTTTCGGTGTTTTTGGAAATGCCACCCATAAGGGGGTGTTGTTTTATGAAGTATTTCGTTATGAAAGCGTTTTTAAAGCATGCTCTGATAATTTCAATTTCGCTTCTTTGTTAGAAACAAAATAAGCGTCTTTCACTGTTTTTGGAAGCTGGACTTCTAAGGGAGTGGTACAGACTGGTTCACTGACTAATCATTATCCAGCCCAGACCGCTAATGATGGAAACTTGAAATTTGGAGATGGTGTGGATCTTATACTGTAGGCATCATTTAAGAAGGGATTGTCAGAAATTAGAGGCTAAAATTAAGGATAATTAATTCATTTTAGCTTATAAGCTTGCAATACAGAGTTAGAAGTTATTGTGCAAGAAGCCTAGTAATGAAATAAGTTCCATGGTGCAGGGCAAAGGACACTGTAGAAATGTCTAAGATTAAGTGACAGGGTTAATCATTATAAAAATTCTTAAGAGGCAGAACAGGGCCAGGCTGGTCACCAGGAACTCTTGTTCTTTCATAAGTGAACATATCCTTGAATTCCCTGGTTAATGTGGCTGATTGATTCTGTATTATATTCCCACTCATAACTGAATATATTCTTCTGGTCTGTACCATTCATTTTGAGTTTTTCGAGCTGACTCACTTGTGGTATACTTAGACTCTGAAAGTTTTTCTCTTCTCTTTTGAAGATTTTGAAGGTTTGGTTGTTTAGATTAAAATTACAATTTATAATTCTAGTAATTTACATTATCTCTGTAATTATTTCTATAGTTTAGTGGTGTAATGTTGTAGTTTTGAGTTTGTATTTTTTGTGTTGCAACAATATGTTCCATAGATCTGAAAATCTGCATAGCATATCCTGATATATGTATAGATTATGGCTTGTATAGTAGATATTTTGCTAATGTTTTCTGGAATATGTTATGTATCAGAAACTTCTATACATCTCTCTGTTATCCGGAGCATCAATTTGTTCACTGTTTGGCAAACCGTGTAGTCTGTCACAAAATATTGTAAACACCCTGTCTCCAGGTTTTGTGAGGGGGATATTGTAATGGAACACCCTCCTCTAACATAGAAACTACCAATACCATATATACTATTGATTCTTGTTTAGGTGAACATTATACGAAAGTGATTTGAAAAGTTCTCAGAATCACCATGAGAGGTCAGCACTAGTACAACGCGTTGTTCACATGATATTCATTGGACTGTTGCCTGTAAACATGTGCCACGTCAGTGCTCTTGGGAGAGAGCTGTGGTGGCGACATGGCTTTGTTGGTGTTCCTGCATACTGATTTTCAAAGATGTAAAAAATCGAGATTTGAGCAGTGACTATGTACTTGGTAAGGAAAGTATGAAAGCAAAGGGCATTCATGCTGATTTCCAGCAAACACTTTGGGACTCAGCTCCTTCACATTCAACTGTTGCCAAGTGGACAAATGAATTTAAACTTTGTTGGGAGAGGTTAGATGACGATCCACACAGTGGTCGGCCAAGATGTATCACTACTCTAGAAATCATTGAAAAAGTGAGCAAAATGGTCATGGAGGATCAACAATTGAAAGTGCGTGAAATTGCTCATGCCTGGCAGGTGTCATGTGAAAGGGAATATCACATTTTAACTGAAGAATTAGAAATGAAAAAAGTATCTACAATATGGGTGTTGCAACTCTTGATGCATGCCATTGCAAAATTACATGAACTAAGGTATGAACTGTTGCCACACCCACCTTATTCACCTGATATGGCTCCATCAGACTCCCATCTCTTCCCAAAACTGAAAATTTTTCTTGTTGGATGAAGATTCACTTCAAATGAAGAATTAACAGCTGGAATTGACAACTATTTTGCATGTCTGGAGGAAAATCATTTCAAGATAGGATCAAGGCACTGGAACATCATTGAACCAAGTGCATTACTCTACAAGGAAACTACATTGAAAAAAAAAAAAAAAAAAAAAAAAAAAACGTTTCAGTGATGTAAGTCCTTTTTTTTCTATTCCATTCCGAGAACTTTTCAAACCATCCTAGTATCAGCCGTTTAACTGAATGTAATTCATAGGATCTTGTATATGATGTGTTATGTTTTGTGTTAATTATGCATGAGTAAAAGTAGTACTCTGTATGTATCGTTAAAATTACTCTTCTTGTAGAAATATTTGAAATTATGAAATTTCTGGGATATTTAAAATTGGTATTATTATTTGCACAATCTAACGTGAATTATTAAATTTATTTCTGGACTCATTAATAAAATATTTCTTTTGTCAAGAAAGTTGCTTTGTAAACTCTTTGTAATATTATGAGTACTACAGAATGTCAGTAGTAGTGAGCATGTCTCTGATGAAAATGCACATATAGTTTTAATTGTGTTTACAACAATATAATTGATGGTTTAGTTAAAAAGGAGATTGTGAAATAAGTGTGATACAGAAGAGTGGGATAAAATAAAAGAAAATCACAACAAGAAGTAGTACTTCATCAGTCATTTAGTCTTCTGATACCCAGTAAGTCAAAATTTCAGCCTCAAGAATGTACCCCTAGACACAAGAATTGTAGGCAACAAAAACAAGAAAAAATGAAGATAAGTAAAATGTTTTTCTTTTGTATAGCTTCTGAAAATAATGAAGAAACTAAGAGAAATTTAATGGTGATGTGTCCATGGGTCATCTAACATGAACATCATACACAGATATTCTTAAATGCTGATATTATGAAACGAGACTGTTACATTATGCAAATAAATGGTTCTAGAGTATTAAGGAGAAACTCTGTGGTCTGTGAGCTCTAAAAAATTTAGTACCTAAATAATGTATTAAATGGAAGACAAGGTATTATTATTCATATTCATATTATCGGGCTGTGTGTGTAATGGACAGATGGGACTTCAGTACTTGGTGGCATGGATGTTCAAGACATTACTATCATAGATTGTGTCAAGTTATAGAGTTGGGGGGGGGGGGGGAACTACACTCATAGGGAAAGGTACTTTAATATGAAAATGGAACAACGAAACAAAGCATTTTTGCCTTCCTCCTCCTTCTCTTCCTCCTCCAGTTTGTTCTTCTTATTCAACATGTATATCATTATTCTGCAGCATCTGTGATGTGTATGGTGGAGGGGACTTCCCAAGGTCCCACATGTTTAGATTTTCTCGTGTTCCATTCAGTTATGAATCATATGAGGAATGACTACTAAAATGCCTCTGAGCAGAGGTAATTATCTTAGTCCTGTCTTTGAAGCCCCTGCTGTATATATGGGGTAGTGGTATATCCACTGATTCCTGAATTATTACTGCATCTTGATATTTTGTTAGTGGGCTTTTGTTGGATATTTTGTGTTCTCATTTTAAAGAATAGTTCAATTCATCACATCAGACTTCCATTGCTTCTTGTAGCAGTTCAGTTTGTAGTGAAACTGACCTGGGTTTTGTAGTCTCTAGGCAGTAGTACAAAGAACTGCCTGTGTCAAAGCTGAAAGTCTAAATGTGTGCAGGATACTGTTTGCTCAAGATTATATGTGGCATAATTTGAGTTGCACTAAGAAACATTTATTCTAAACCAAGGTCACTTACTAAGAATTGTGATAATTTTGTCAACCATGAAAATTTATTAGTGCACTGAACATGGCCAGCACCTGGAGTTACTCATCAACAGCCCAAGTGCTGAAGTTGAATGTTCAGCTGTTTCAGAAAACACAGTCAGCATCTACACGAAACTGTCATGACTGTGGTATTTTATCAAAAAAGACTACAATGTCGTAATTTGACTAATCCAGTCAATAATGAGCATCACTGTGTCAACAATCATTCACTCTGATAGAGATGGTATTCCACACATTATGTCAATTGCAAGTTCATTTAAAATGTTCCATAATTTGAGGTACCATAATCACTCAAAGGTCTTTAAATAGTAATGTTAATGAGTCTTGCAGTTGTTGATGTATGTATTTTCATGTAGAGAGCATGCATAACTGTCATGTGAGTCAACAATGAGAGTGCATCTGACATAACTCTTATCTGTGGGCTTGCAAACCATAAAACTGCCAATTTTGGGTAATGTTAGACTATTTTTACATGAACTTAAATATAAATTGTTATAGTGTAAACTACATTATGCTTCAAAAATTAGCTGGCCTGGATTTTACTGACTTGAATGAACTGCATGATCTTAAGTGCTTTTGGCTTATAGAAAATGTTTTTGGTTAAAAATTTAGAAAATTATATGAGCATTATTATTGTTACATGATTCAAACTCGCGTTTTTACAAATATGAGTGCAAATTTGCATATTATGATAAATAATATGAAATTTTTAATTATTCAGTTAATTAATTAGTGCTGTATGTCATATTGTACCAAAAAATTACGCTAACAAAATTATGCAGTCAATGTTTGGAATCCAACAATAGTTTTTTTTTTCATATTGCCCTTTTGCATGTTTTATTAAGAGAAGACTCCACTTTGTATTATCTTTTTCTCATAATTGTCTAAATTTGTAATAAAATTTATTCAGTATTTTGTGTTTAACATTATGTGATTTTTCAGCTTTTTTATCTTCATAAAAAGTACTCAGGAGCTTGTTAGTATTTACACCATCGAAGTCTCAAAGGTAATAAGGTATTTGATGACAGTTTTCTGTTTGTACTAACAAAAGTATTAATTTATACAGATGCAACAATTAAAAACCAAATTTACTTTTCATTGCAAATAATGGTGCTATTAAATTCATTTCTTGTCTGTGTACTCACTATTTTAATTTTTTTAATTGGTAGCATTCATTATTTTATGCTGAGATATGAAAAATATTCAGTGAAAAGTCTAACAAAGTGTGGATATGAGGTTTCCAAAATAACAGAATAATTATTGGAAAGGAAAACTTACAGCAAACTGAATGAAAAAATTCCAGGAGCTTTAAAGAGCCCCCTATAATATTTACCCCATATCTATTTTGGCAGTTTTTGTTAGTCTTTACTATGCAATGTCCTTATTTAATGCAAATCATGCCAAGAAGGAGTGGACATAGAGGTCTTTGATCTAACCGAGTAAGGTTATTCATTTCATTATGTAGATGAATATGGTGGAACTTAAACTCGTTTTGTAGTAAGAATTAATTAGGCAAAACTACTTACTCATTGTACAATAATGACTGAAGATAAATAAAAAGTATCATAACTGTTCTTACTGAGCATAATACATACAATATGTAACCAGTCATCTTATTTTATGCTAACATATGAAAAATATTCAACAAAAAGTCCATTGAAGTGTGGATATGAGGTTTCCAAAATAACAGATTAATATTTGGAAGGGAAAACTTACAATTAAATGAATGAAAAAATTCCAGGACCTTTGAAGATCCCCCAATAATATTTACAATTGTCTATTTTATCAGTATTCATGCTACACAGTTTTGCTGGATAAATACTTACTTATTTGTATTCTTTCCTTAGGTAACTTCATAAATGACACAGTGGAAGTATAAAAAGTGAAGCAGTACTAAAATTAGATTTTAAAAAAAGTATCTTATTACATCATATGGTTGAATTAATTTAGTCATTATTATATGGTTTCTTGCAGTAGTCTTATGAAGTTGCATTGAGAAGAGCATTGTGTGTGTGTGTGTGTGTGTGTGTGTGTGTGTGTGTGTGTGTGTTGAATTATAAATAATGCAAACCAGTTATGGGGAAATGTTGCAAATTTTGCCTGTGGCAAAGACTCATGAGTAAAACACCAAAGAGAGTGCACCACACGCTATGAAACTTTTCTTTTTCCGCGACCTAGTGAATTGTAGATGACAAATTATCCCTGGAGAGTTTTCATCATTGTGTAAAGAAGTTATTGACACGGCATCTAACACTCTTTACAGTGTTTTAAAGGCAGCCTTTCTAAACATTTGTAAAACATATGAATCATCACAATGAGTAACTGTTAGAATAGTTTTTAGTTTCCTGCTGAATTTCAGTCTGCACTGATAATTTTCTATTACTTTATGTGCACTGTTTTCCCCTGCATCAGTTCATTGAAAATTCAATGTCAATGATAAAATTTCATTTAAAGAAGTTTGCAAAAAATTGTTTATCAGAATTGATTGTTCAACAATTTATTCCTCTTCTTAAAAGTCATAATTATCTCAGAAATCATATTTTAATTGATGCTGAATAATACATCACTAATGAAGTAGTTGAAAATTTACCCAACTCAACAGTTACTATTTGTGGTGCTTTGTTTGTTTCTAAAATGTTATGAAGGTACATTCATGCACCCGGCCTTTCCATTAAGATTATGCTCAGAATAATTATGTCATTAAAAAGTAGCATTACTACATAAAACAAATAACATCAAACGAATTACTTTACTTGATAATTTCTTACTTTAAAACGCCGTTCTCCAACTGGTGGTTCAGCGTAAGGAACTCTTCTGAATATGTAAACAGGATTGCCAGTTGAAGTATTAAATTGCCGACCCCTTATAGGGCCCAGAGTTGTGTTTACTGTTTTATATATCCTTGTGGCACCCTGAACAGATCATTTATTTGTAGCATATTACAGAGTATGACAGAAAATCGTAAATATTAATTAAGAATACTCACATGTTCTAAATTCTATAAAGTTTACTGTTAAGTTAAGCTTAAAAAAATAGTCAAAGCTAAAGACACAAATATGCATGTGCTGAGAGCTACAGTTTTGCAGAACTGTTGGCATACTACTTGTTAACTCCAAAGTTCCTACAACTATTGAGATACAGCTCTAGTTATAATAAGTGAAACTAATAGATTTCTCACAGAGCTTTCTTACCTCAACTTGTTTTACAGTACAGCACATGAAAAATAGGATGACTGAGAGATAAATTAACTTTAAGTAACACATTTCTATGTATAAGATACTTGTAATGTTGCAGACAAAAAGAAGTTTGCTCAAAAAGACTGCTACTTCCACATATATGCAGATGTTTCATAGTAATAACTTGACAGTTAGATAAAATAAGCATTAAGATAAAGCTCACTAGTTAGATGATAATGATCATATAAAGTTCTTGCTGTGTGGGTATTTATCTTTTATACATTAAGATAACTTATTATGATTGAACTTGTTACATTGGAAGAAGCAGCATGCTGATGTTTCTGTACTCATATAAGATAATCATACTGATTTCTCACCAGAGATTAGCTAATGATAAGATCTCACTTTTTTTGTTACTCAAGTGGTAGCAACACTACTACTACTACTACTACTACTACTACTACTAGTAGTAGTAGTAGTAGTAGTAGTAGTAGTAGTAGTACTATCGTAGTAGTTTATACAGTATGCAGAACACCTTAAGTAGTTTCCAGAATCACAGTTTCGGAGAAGATATTGTAGTGTTGCTGGTTAATTACAAGTGGTCTCCAAAAAATGTTGTAAGTGGAATATATTGTACAAGCTGTAAGAGAATAAAACAGATATAAAATGGCTAGTAACAATTGATCAAATTCGAGGCAGAAATAACCTGAATGCTTGAAGAAATGAAAGAGGATTAAAAAGTGACAATAAAACTGGTCAAAGACAAAATCTACACAAAAATTTTACTGGGAAGATAACTACATTTGGTTTCCAACTTCAGAACCACATAAATGAGTCTTAATAGGCAAAAGATGAGTTATAATGAGACATAAAAAAAATCACAAATCTATTTATAGTAAGGGTCCACTTTTTCTGATGATATATAACAATAACAATGAAAAATGAGAGAATAAATTTAATACGATATAGACATTGGAAAGAAATAATTTTTAGAATATACTGCATAATGAAACCAAACAAGAAGCAGGGAAAAACCTTCTCAGTCTTGGAAAATCAAAATGGTTCAAATGACTCTGAGCACTGTTTGGTGACATGTTCCACATCCATGAGGATCTCCTCAACACGGATCTATGGAACGAAAACTAATCTAATGTAATCTAATCTAATCTGACATAATACTGGACATCATCAGTCCCATAGAACTTAGAACTACTTAAACCTAACTAACCTAAGGACGTCACACACATCAATGCTTGAGGCAGGATTCGAACCTGTGACTGTAGCGTTCGCGTGGTTCCAGACTGTAGCGCCTAGAACTGTTTGACCACACCGTGGAAAATCAAACAGATGGATGTTGATGAAGAAACTAACATTATAAGTGGGCTTAAGAGGCAATTAGTAATGGTTTTTCAAAGTGTAGGATAAAGGGGTAGCTAAAGATGATAAATGATCATCACATATAAAAAGTGAATATCTACTTAAAATAAGTGAGTAAATCCATTTCAGAAATGACAGTCCAATTATCATATCCTAAAATGCGAGATGATTATTTATTCATTCCAGTGGTAAAGAAGTGTGAAAAAACAAACCAATGGTAGGAAAGGTCAAAGATGAAACAGATAATGGGATAATACACATAGGCATTTCCAGCCAGTCTGTAGGAATTCACACTAGGAATGGCAGAGATTGATGGGAAGAATTTTGCATGGAAAATAGCAGTTATTTAGCAAATGGTTTTCCAGCTTAAGTGGGGAGTGATATTAAGAAACAAAATTTATCTTATCAAATATAAGGGAAGAGCCATGTATGCACTGGTTGGATGTTACCAATTATGCTAGAAAGTAACAGAGACAAACAACAGAGGAAGCTTGTATCAAACAGGCATTTGGAAATACGGGGGAATGTGCAAGCAGCCAAGGGGTCCTGCAGGCAATAAGGCACAATAAGGTAATTCCCTGTAGACTGTCATCTTACTGTTTAGTCAGTGTGTCATGCAACTGGTGTTGGGGAGGAGGGTAGGGGAACGGAAGGAGTGGTTGCTACTTGGGGGGGGGGTTAATAACCTGCAGCTGGTTCATGCAATTATCTCCATGGTGTGCCTCATACTTGTTGCCTCAGTCCAATGGGATGAAGTTACACTGACACACATTAGTTTTTAGGATGGAGGATTTAGTGTTTTTCAGTATGACTGGATGATTCTTTTTCAATGCAGTTATCAGTCACCCACTTTTACCTGTTCTTACAGACTTATACACTGAATTTAGAGCTGCAAGTAAACATAAATTTAGTATATCTGTGTGAATGTTGTAAGCTAACACAATTTACTTTTTCAACATTCTGTCCTCGCAGTTGCAGTAGAAATCAGTTTTAATTTATCTATTATACTACATATCAGAAAGAAACCTAGTATCTGGTTTGTAGGTGGGAACCAGTCACAGTTTGGCAGTGTTATCACTGGCAGCAATCAATATACTGAGTCACAAATTTGCCGATTTATTAATATATGTCACTCAACAGCACAAATTTTCACATTCTAATGTTTCAAAACAAAACACCATTAATATTGCTGCTTCTTCCATTTGATTTTTTGTTGCAATTGATACATATAACAAGCATACAGGCTCACATACATTTTATTCGAAAGTATGCTTGCCAGACACTACTATGTGAGTTTTAAAAAAATACTACTTTCAGCCACTTCCATGCTGCATATTGTTATGTCAGACTGTTGCAAATCTTACAGTGCCTCTGCACCGAAAAAATTCCGTGACTGGTTTGCTGAGAGCCATAAAAATAAAAGCACAAGGAAATGAAAGTTATCTTAGTGTCGTGAGCTTGTATTCTCAAAATTTTAAAATATTAATGAATCGGCATTTTAGCGTAAAGTAAAGCAACTAGCAATGAAAATAAATGTATTGCAAGCAAGGAGCATACTTACTAATGCACAGAAATGAAATAATATATATTAATGTAAATAATATACAAATGGCCAACAAATCAACAGATATTAGTTGAGGAGAGAAGTATATGCACCAATTATCAGGAAGCTGCACCAAAAATTGTCTGTGCAGAACCATGCACTGGGATAGATGCTTTCTAAAGCATTAAATAAATGTTAATCTTGTAGTTTTAGTGTGCAGCTTGGTAATTTACCTTTTCTCTCCAACAATGTACAACAATGCCAGTGTAGCTGCTGCTGCTACTCTTTCTTCGAGTTGGCTTCCCTCCGAAGAGCCAAATTTTAAAATGCAAGTCCTCCTCACTTCAGGAGAAAGAAATTAGGGTGTAGCTTGGTAGTAGAATACAAAACTTGTGACTCCCACATATTAGAACTTTTACTTAACACAATACTGAGACAACTTGATTACATATGTCTTTCTTGCACTAGCTCAGAAGACCAACAGGCAGCAAGTTTGGTGAAAAAAGAAAAATTAGGTACATAAAATAATTGCTATTTCCATTCTTCAATGTTTTTTGTCAGCCGAGATATAATCATACATCTCTACAATATTGATGCCTTATGGAGAGAGCACGAATATTCATTTATATGTGTAGCCATTTAAAGAATCTACACAACTGCTCCCTGGAACACATGTTCAGCATTACATGGTCTTTATATTTCATCATTGTTACAATAACCTAAGTATAGACATGCTGGGTTTGCTTATTTCTTACCCCTTGCATGAACATTTTTATATTGCATTTACATTTCTTTACATAAATATTATACAAAATTTTACATAAACACTACACAGAAATTATACATAGAAGACATTTAATATTACATATGTCTCTTGTGTTTTTATCTCACATATCATCTTTCTGTTTTTTCATTACCATTTTTATCATATTTTGCTATCAGGCATTAAACTTTCAAATGTTAATTTTTGAGCAATCTGTATTCATAGCCTTCAGTTTGGCAAAATATTTGAATACAACATTATCACATGATGTGTAAAAGTTTTATGTTAATTGTTGTTGTTTTGGTCTTCAGTCCAGCTCTCCGTGGTACTCTGTCCTGTGCAATCTTCTTCATCTCCCAGTACCTACTGCAACCTACATCCTTCTGAAGCTGCTTAGTGTATTTATCTCATGGCCTCCCTCCACGATTTTTACCCTCCACGCTCCCCTCCAATACTAAATTGATGTTCCCTTGATGCCTCAGAACATATCCTACCAATCAATCCCTTCTTCTAGTCAAGTTGTGCCACATATTTCTCTTCTCCCCAATTCTTTTCAGTACCTCCTCATCAGTTATGTGATCTACCTATCTAATGTTCATCATTCTTCTATAGCACCACATTTTGAAACCTCCTATTCTCTTCTTGTCCAAACTATTTATTGTCCATATTTCACTTCCATACATGGATACACTCCATACAAATACTTTCAAAAATGACTTCCTGACACTTAAATCTATACTCAATGTCAACAAATTTCTCTTCTTCAGAGACACTTTTCTTGTCATTGCCAGTCTACATTTTCTCTACTTTGACCATCACCGGCTGCTGCGGACGAATTGTTCTATGCACTTCAGTCTGGAACCGCACTGCGGCTACGGTCACAGGTTCGAATCCTGCCTCAGGCATGGATGTGTGTGATATCCTTTGGTTAGTTACATTTAAGTAGTTCTAAGTCTATGGGGACTGATGACCTCAGATGTTAAGTCCCATAGTACTTAGTGACATTTGAACTTCGACCATCATCAGTTATTTTGCTCCCCAAATAGCAAAACTCATGTACTCCTTTAAGTGTCTCATTTCCTAATCCAATTTTCTGAGCATCACCTGACTTAATTCGACTACTTTCCATTATCGTCATTTTGGTTTTGTTGACGCTCATCTTATATCCTCCTTGCAAGACACAGTCCTTTCCATTCAAACTGCTCTTCTAGGTCCTTTGCTGTTTCTGACAGAATTACAATGTCATCGGCAAATCTCAAAGTTTTTATTTCTTCTCTATGAATTTTAATTCCTACTCCAATTTTTTCTTTAGTTTCCTTTACTGCTTGCTCAGTATACAGATTGAATAACATTGGGGTAGGCTACAACCTTGTCTCACTTCCTTCCCAACCTCTGCTTCCCTTTCATGCTCCTTGACTCTTGTAGCTGTCATCTGGGTTCTGTACAAATTGTAAATAGCCTTTTGTTCCCTGTATTTTACCCCTGTCACCTTCATACACCATACCTATGTGAGTATCCATCATTAAAGATGTGGAGGAAGGAAAGCTTCATAACATGAAATTACAATAAGCCCCCATAACTAAGCTTAGCTACACCTCTGACAAATTTACTATGATATGCCTACTGGTCTACAGGAAGTGTTATGGGCAGGAAAAAGCATTCCGTTTTTACTCTACAACTGCAATCCTTCATTCATTACACAATAACTATTGAGTACGTCATTTCAAGGATATCTACTCATGTTAATCAATTTACCGTGTGTTTACTATCTACTGATATATTTTGGCAGTACAATATTGTGTTATACAAGTGTCATCATCAACTGTAAACAGTGTACTTCAACGTCAGTGACTTATACTTCATTTTACTGCAGGATATCACTCTTGTGTTTTCTGCTGTACATGGGTATGTGTCTGCAAGAATTGTGCCAATGAACTAGTGTAAAACAATGTTGAGACAACTTGTGCTCATGTGAAAATGTATTGTAATAACTCTTGCTTGGCACTCTTCTCAGTCAAATGGTTCAAATGGCTCTGAGCACTATGGGACTTAACTTCTGAGGTCATTAGTCCCCTAGAACTTAGAACTGCTTAAACCTAACTATCCTAAGGACATCACACACATCCATGCCTGAGGCAGGATTCGAACCTGTAACTGTAGTTGTCGTGTTGTTCCAGATTGTAGTGTCTAGAACCGCTCTGCCACTCCGGCCAGCTCTCCTCAGTCACATGGACTAATAATGCATGGTCTGACCCCCTTTGAATTTGGTAGCACAAGACTGAAGTTCATCCTTTTTATATGTCTGGTGTACTGTAGCTTTTTCATACATGCATCCACACCATCACACTCACACATATTTTTATACATACAATTATTTATTTTCAGTGCAACCTTTATACTTTTGTGCCAAACACCTAACTATTGTGTCCTCTATTTTATCCAGGACATGACTCCACATGGTTCACTGGAAGGACACTTAAATACGTACTTAGAAATAAGTGCATAGGTACTCACTGGCTCAGCTTTTTTATGAGTTGTTAATACTGCAGTTGTTTTAACTTACCTTTTTGCACCCGGAAAATATAGTGTTGTCTTAGGCGGGGCACAATCCTGTCTTTCACAGTGTATTCGAGACTTAATTTATATTCCATTATTCCCCATGTAGATATCCCTTTTGTGTAGTGAGTAAATAACCATTTCTATGAATGTAACATTTCACTACTTACATGTACGGTGTCTCAATCACATACCTACAGTGTGTTTAAACAGTCAAACTATAGGATTTCTTGTGCTTGTTGAGGGTAATGTTTTCTGAGCTACCCTGAACTGTAAACAAACAAAAAAATCTTACACAACTAAAACTTATATCCTAATTAGGCAACACACATGAAATAGGCAAAAATGAAATATTTCCTTGATACTAAACATCAGTTGTAATAAGTATATTTAATGGACTCTATGTCATCTCTTATATACACTTAGGTACATTCCTCCAAGCCCTTCTTGATCAATGTCATATTTTGTTTAGTGCACAAATTCACATAAATCTTTGTATGGGTACAGCAATTTTTCCTTACCACTGTTTAAGTATACTAACTTATAGCCTCCTGGGTGAGGGAGTTTTGATATAACAAATGGCCCTGTGTACAACAGTCACCACTTGCAATTCAACTTATCATAATTTATCAGTTTTGGACGGGTCCTAAGGAGTGCTTATTGTCTCCCACATACAAAAGCAATGTACTTACGGCTATCTTCATGTACTGCAATTTGCCAGTATGAAGTCAGAGATCTATTATGGTAAGGTACTTAACATTATGGACTTTGAGAAGATGTTCTTCTAGGTTGTCAGGACATGTCCCAGCAGACACAATAATTTTATTTATCCCTTCTGTGTCAAACATGAGGCGAACATTACCATCTGATTTGCTATCAGCCAAAATGGGGCTACAGTATGGAGGTATGTAGTATTTCCTAGTTTAGCATTCTGCTGATCTCTTTTCTTACAGCCTACTTCTTGGCCCATGGGATGGGGTAAGACAAAAAAGTAGAATGTTTATGTGGGTACACTTCCATTTTGTGTTTGTATCCTTTGATTAAGCCAGGGTGTCATTCAAAAACGTGAACAAAATCAATTAAAAGCTCTTGCAGCTCTTCCTTTTGTTCTTCTGTAAGACATGCTGATTCATTCACCTTGGCACACATGATCTCAAGGCCTGCTTCCTCTTCCTGTGTGTTTAGAAACGTGAGAGTAGAGTAGAAGAATTGTATTCAAACTTCAGGAGTGCATTGTGGTTAGCTTTCTCTGCCATTTGAATATCATCAGTTGTTTACAACAAGTTGACTCTTCCCTTTACAAATGTCAATTTGTGCTTGGTATTTCCTAAAGGTATTGATGCTGATAAGGCAGTTTACTATTAGCCTTTCAATGGCAAGAAACATGCATTGTAACAGAAACTGAATTTGAATTGGAATCCTTGCCTGCAATTTAATGCCTCCTACAGATGTTTGGAAGATCAGTATGTGTCCTTGTTTTTGTAATTGGTCAAAGAAACATGGTGAATTTACATTCATGGTAGCTCCTGTGTCCAGTACTATGGATAGCCTTAAACCAAATATTTGTGCACTGATTACTACCTGTACTGTGTATTCATTTCCATTTACACAGCTGGTAATGTCCTCCTGACACAGGTCATCTTTGATATCACCACAGCTGTCATATAAAAGAAAACAGCTTTTAACTAGTTCCACTTCCACCCCTATTACTGGTCATTGAATGGGAACCTATCAAGACCAATTGGAGTTTTCTGAATTGCTCTGAGCACAGACCTCTCAGTTAGAGGTAACCTCAACTACATGGACATTCTGTTTCTGATTTCACCAGTTAGTATCTTGCATGTTTCTTAATTCCAAATTTCATTGTCCCTGGCCACTATTCAGAATGTAATTTTGATTGTACTGATTATAGCCAGGCAGTGGCAGATTATTTTGTCATCTGTTTGCATTCTGTTCTTCACAGTGTGTGGTGGCAGTGCATTGTACACTTGCTGTCTATAACCCCTCTGGCCATTAAATCCTGTTTGACAGGTGTTGTGTCCTTGATTATTTTCAAATCCTCACTTGAAGTTTTGCTCGTTTCCATTTCCAAATTGGTTCCTGTTGGTATTGTCGTGAGTGGGATATAGCTGCCAACTGTATTGGGTGTTATTGCCATGTTGTTCATTAGTTCATAAGGGGCCTGCCTGTGTGCTATCACTTTGTGGTTGTACAGATCTCTCTTCGTAAATAGATCAATGGAACCAAGAAGTGAGAGGAAATTCTCTATATCATGCTCAGGAGTGGTGATTAATTTCTCACATATGCTACCCGGTAGTCAGCTTTTCAAGATTTTTAAGAAATCTATGTGTAATATCGAGTTTGTTCAGTAACAGATTTTATTTAGATACTTCTTGGAGTACCTTCTGAGCCCTCTGTGCTTACAGCTGAATGGCACTGGGCTAAACACTTTATGTCTCAATCTCTCTTGTACTGCAATGGACCAGAACTCGCCTAAGAATGCCCTTTCAAATAGTTCATAGGTGTGACATTTTGCCACCATATCAGTGGCCCACAGCAAGAAATCACTCTGTGTGTAGCCAACCACAAGGCATATCTTCTGTGCTTTGGTCCAGTTTCTTGGGAAAATGTTCCAGTGGGCTGTTATGAATAAAACTGGGTTTGTTTGCTTCCCTTTGGAAGAAAAAGTCAGAAACTGTCCATGTTGTAATAAGCCTTCACCCACGAGCAAAGTAGAAAGGCATACAACACCGCCTGTTGCCAGTGTGGCATTGTTTTGATGTATCGGATCATATTCTGCATACTTCTGCACAGCAGGGACAGAAGTTGACAACATGTGCTACATGTTACAGTTGTGATCTATTTCATCTCATAGGGTAGGGTTCAAGTGAAGATAGATAATCGGATTATCCAACCTGTCTTTTCACACCTGATAGCTTGGGGTTAAATGTTCCCTTTCCTTTTCAAATTTACTAATGATGTTAGTCCATGATTTTTCCTCCACTACTTTCAACCTCTGATCTATTTCAGCTCTTATATCTGCCCTCTGTACTTTCATTGCTTTCTTGATTACACCTAAATAACCCTTATGTTCCTAGACTAACTTTTGTGCCAGGGTACTGGCTTGGTCTAGGATACCAGCCTTGGCTCTGCCTTTTATTTCTTTAATGTCTTTATCTGTACTTTCTTGCTTCTTCCTCATCAAATGAGTATTTAAACTTATGCTACTTAGCTACAGTGACAGGTTTTACACCTGTTAAGTAAAACCTTTGTACACTGTTTGCAACCCATCAATGGTATCTGCGAGTGTGTTTATATTATGGCACAGTTGTGACTGCTCCTTCTGCATCTTTGTCAGAGCCTCAGATACCCCCTTCACCTTTTCCACAAACTGTTCTTGTGCCTTGCCTACTGATGACACTTTTAGGCTCAAATTATCTACATCTTGTGACAAATCACTGAGCAATCATGTATTTAGGTCTTTCCTCATACTTACAAGTGCATCCAGTTATTCATTTGAAAGATCAGTATGCAAATCTTTTGCCAAGTCTTGAACTGTTGTGTTATGTTGGTTTTGATAGCATTAAGAGTTTGCTTTTGCTGTTCAAGTAATTCCATTTGTGTGTGTGTCAGTTGTTTTGAAAACTCATTGACACTTTGTTTAAATAACTGTTATAACATTTGCATCATGATCAGGGTTTCCAGTATGTTCAATGCACCCTGTCCAATCACATTTGCATTAGGCGTAAGTGTGGCAGGCAAATAATGATTTAATAAGCCCATGCTGTTGCATGTTACATTTTCATGAGGGGAAAAATACTCCCTGGAGAAAATTGTGATCCTGTCTCATCTACTGTCATCATTGTATCATTTTGAATGGTAATGTTACTATCATCTGTGTCTATGTTGATTGAAAAATGTAACTGGTTGTCCACTTTGACATCTTATGCCTGGATATCTGATAATGGACTGGCAATGATGAGTCTATTGTCTGTAATCATTTTTTGATAACTTTACAAAAGTAAGAAAATAAATGAACACTTTTGAGAATGAAATATTTTGTTTGTAATAGTGAGGATAGCACTATGAAACCTATTCAGTGGTGCCTAACTAACATCTATCAAAATGCATTGTCAGCATAACTCAGTTGTATGCACACATTTCTCTCCCTAAAATTAATTTTCTGTCCAATTGCCTACATAATTTATGAGAACGTTTCAATTTGGGAATTGGATTAGGAAAGGTACTCTGATCACCAATCGCAGAGATGCTACCAAGTGAAGTCATGCAAACAATGGGTTGTGAATTTTCCTGTCTTTTCATTGGCTTTTTCACTCCTTCCAGAATTTATTCTGCAATTGATTATGTTTAACCTTTTACACATTGTGTGATTTCCTTTTCTGTTTTCATTGCAATATCAAAGTACCCCATTCATGAAATTCAGGAAACAGAGAAAGACAACCTTTAGTAAAATGGAAAATTTACAAAATTATATAATAATTTTAAATTGTTACAAATGTGCTAACTCTCTCCCAAAAGCAATGTCTGTCTGTAGGTCGCCAGGTTGGGGAGAGAGGCATATGTATCCAGTATTGGGAAACCGCTCCAAAAATTGTCTGCCCAGAAACAGGTGCTGACATAGATGCACTCCAAAACATTAAATAAATGTTAAGCACCTAGTGTGCAGCTTGGTAATTCACCTTTTCTCCCCAATGATGTACAACAATGCCAGTGTGGCTGCAGCAGCTATTCTTTCTTTGAGTTGACTTCCTCTCCAAAGAGCTGCATTTTAAAATGCAAGTCCTCTTCACTTTGGGAGACGGAAATTAGGACATAGTTCAGTAGTAGAACGCAAAACTTGCAACTCCCACATATTACAACTTTGACTTAACACAATACTGAGAAAACTGTATTGCATACATCTTTCTTGCACCAGCTCAGAAGATCAACAGGCTGCAACATCAGTGAAAAAAGACAAATGAGGTTTATAAAATAATTGCTAATTTTGTTCTTCAATTTTTATGTCAGTGGGATATAATCTTACATCCCTGTGATATCTTTGCCACATGGAGGCTGTGCGAATATTTTTTTATAAGTGTAGATCATTTAAAGAACATACACAGGCAGAAGGGATGCTTTCCACCAAAACTTGTTGTGGATGAGTGTTAATAAATGTAGTCTTAATAAAAAGTAGTTTGAGATAATGAAAAGTCATTCATAATTTTAAAATATTGGCAAAACTTGTATTTTAATGACCAAAGGTTATTAGATGGCCTTTCTATTGAGGAAAATAATTGGATATATGTAAATGAAAACAATATAGAAGTATTTGCAAAACAGACTGAAAGTGTGATGAACATACTCATAAAACTACTGTACAAGTGAGAAACATCATGTGGTACACACATAAATTAGCAATGAAGTTGGAAAGGTTCTATGTCAGAACAAAAAATATCAGACATATTTGTGGCAAGTGTTTACTGCATGAATAAATAAATAAATATGTTATTTCATCTATTGCATTTAGTGTTGCTGGGTCTTAAGCTTACATATTATGTAGAATGCAAAAATGATTATTAAAAAGCAAAGTTAATTTTCAGTGTTAATTAATGCAAGTAAGAGAAAAAATATCTATCTCACTTAATGTTTACAATATTCATTTTCTGTATAAACAATAAAAAGAAAACATATATAAAAAGGAGTGCTAGTGACCACTTGTTGATGTTAGTTAGCCAGCCAACCAGTCTGGCAGCAGCAGCAGGCCAAGACAGATGTAGCAACAAGGAAGTAACTGATTTTGTGACATATTACAAGTTCCTAATCAGGGGCAATTTATTTAATTTCATCTGAGTGCTTTGTTAGTTAGGTTTTTGAATCTTTGCATATTAACCTAATTTATTAGACACAGCTCCTGCATTTTCAGCAGTGTCTACATTAGAGTTCCACAGCATGTGCCAATAGTCCATTTATCTGCATAGTTTAGTTTTCCACAGTTTTTAGTATGGACAGGGATTGTGATTGCTGTGATGGCTTTGGTTACACAGTTTGAGGCTGCAGTGGATAGGCACCACTTTTGTGTGCTGGCCATGGGGATCCAATGGACATCCACCACGTCTGAGTCCTCTGATCAGTCCTCACCGGTGGCCAGCCCAGTTACTGCTTGTACTGAGGTTGACCCCTCACCTGTGGTCGAGTGGAAGGTCACCCCGGGGCAAGGCAGGTGGTGAAAGATTTCCCAGGTGGCCGCACATAAGGCTTCCGTGTTTTTCTGACAAACATGTTCCAGGTGCTGCCTTTGGCTGACACTGTCGCTGGACCAGACACTGTCACCTGTCCTGTTTCAAAGAAAACCTCTCAGCCTGCAAGATCCAGACATCACAGAGGGTGGGGTTCTTGATAGTTGGGAGCTCCAATGTTAGGCACGTTATGGGGCCACTTAGGGACCTGGCTGCCAAGAAGAGAAGAAAAACCAATGTGCACTCCATGTGCATACCAGGTGGAGTCATTCCAGATGTGGAACAGGTCTTCCCAGATGCCACAAAGAGCACAGGGTGCAGCCAACTGCAGGTGGTGGCTCGCATCGGTACCAATAATGTGTGTCACTTTGGATCAGAAGAGACTCTCTCTGGTTTCGAGCGGCTAACAGAAGTGGTAAAGAATGCCAATCTTGTTTGCAAGATGAAAGCAGAGCTGACCATTTGCAGCATAGTGGACAGGACTGATTACAGACCTCTGGTACAGGGCTGAGTGGAGGGTCTAAATCAGAGGCTCAGATGGTTCTGCGACTGTGTAGGGTGCAGATTCCTCGAATTGCATGAAAGGGTAGTTGGGTTTTGGGCTCCACTGGATAGTTCAGGTGTCCACTATATGCAGGAGGTGCTACATGGGTAGCAGGGGCTGTGTAACATGGACTGGATGTTTTTTTAGGCTAGAGGGTCTCAGGCAAACACAAGAAGGGTTTCAGTTACAAAGGGTGTAGGCCAAACACAAGTAGAACATACATACAGGAACCATCTGTATAACAGTTATAAATTGTCATATCTGTGCTGGGAAAGTACCAGAGCTCCAAGCACTAATAGAAAGCACTGATGCTGAAGTTGTTATAAACACTGAAAGCTGGCTTAAGCTGGAGATCAACTCAGCTGAAATTTTTGTGAAGAACCTAATGGTGTTCCAGAATGACATGCTAAACATGATTGGAGGTGGCACGTTTGTTGCTGTTAGAAGTAGTTTATCTTGTTAATAAATTGAAGTAGATAGTTCCTGTCAGTTAGTATGGACAGAGGTCATTGTTGGCAACTGGAATAAAATAATAATTGGATCCTTTTACCGACCTCCCCATTCAGATGAGACAGTTGCTGAAAGGTTCAAAGAAAATTTGAGTTTGTTTTCTAACACCTACGCGACTCATACGATTATAGTTGGCGGTGACTTTAATTTACCCTCAATATATTGCAGAAAATACATGTTTAATCCCAGAGATATGCATAAAACATCATCTGAAACTGTGCTAAACACTTTCTCTGAAAATTATTTCGAGCAGTTAGTTCATGAGCCCACATGAACAGTAAACATTTGTGAAAAAACACTTGACCTTGTAGCAACAAATAATCCTGAGTTAATAATGAGCATCAAAACATATACAGGGAGTAGTGGAAACAGGGTTTTCTTAGCGAGACTGAATATTGTGATCACAAAATCCTCCAAAAATAGACGAGAAATATAGCAAATAAGAAAAGCAGATAAAAATTCACTTAATGCCTTCCTGAGAGACAATCTCCACTCCTTCCAAATTAATAATATAAGTGTAGACCAGATGTGGCTTGAATTCAAGGAAATAGTATCAGCAGCAATTGAGATGTTAACAAATGACAGAGCTGATCCTCCTTGGTACTCAAAATGAGTCAGAACACTGTTACAGAAACAATGAAACGAATTTGCCAAATTTAAGCAGACGAAAAATCCCCAAGATTGACATTCCTTTACAGAAGCTCAGAATTTAGCACGGACTTCAATGCAAGATGCTCATAATAGTTTCCACAATAGAACTTTGTCTTCAAACCTGGCAGAAAATCCAAAGAGATTCTGGTTGTATGTGAAGTATGTTAGTGGCAAGACACAATCAGTGCCTTCTCTGCATGATAGCAATGGAGATACTATCAAAGACAGTGTTGCCAAAGCAGAGTTTTTAAACACAACCTTCTGAAATGCTTTCAAAAAAGCATATGAAGTAAATATTCGAGAATTCGAATCAAGAACAGCTGCCGACATAAGTAACATAGAAATAAATATCCTTGGGCTAGTGAAGCAACTTAAATCACTTAATAAAAGCAAGTCTTCTGGTCCAGACTGTATACCATTTAGGTTCCTTTCAGACTACGCTGATGCATTAGCTCGATACTTAACAGTCACATATAACCATTCACTCAATGAAAGGTGCATACCCAAAGACTGGAAAGTTGCACAGGTCACACCCACATTCAAGAAACGTAGTTAGAGTAATCCATAGACCAATGTCATTCACATTGATATGCAGCAGGATTTCGGAAGATATATTGTGTTCAAAGAAAATGGTCTACTAACACATAGTCATTATGGATTTAGAAAAAATCATTCTTGTGAAACACAACTAGCACTTTATTTGCATGAAGTGTTGAGTGCTATTGACAAGGGATTTCATATTGATTCTGTATTTCCTGATTTCTGAAAGGCTTGTAGAAATATTGCATGTTTAGGGAAATTGCCTCAGTTATGTGACTGGATTTGTGATTTTCTGTCAGAGAGGTCACAGTTCGTAGTAACTGATGGAAAGTCATCAAGTAAAACAGAAGTGATTTCTGGCATTCCCCAAGGTAGTGTTATAATACCTTTGCTGTTCCTTATCTATATAAACGATTTGGGAGACCATCTGAGCAGCTGTCTTAGGTTGTTTGCAGATGACACTGTCGTTTATCAACTAATAAAGTCATCAGAAGATCAAAACAAATTGCAAACCAATTTAGAAAAGATATCTGAATGCTGTGAAAAGTGTGAGGTCATCTACATGAGTGCTAAAAGGAATCCGTTAAACTTCGGTTACATGATAAATCAATCAAATCTAAATGCTGTAAATGCAAGTAAATACCTAGGAATTACAATTATGAACAACTTAAATTGGAAGGAACACATAGAAAAGGCTAACCAAAGACTGCATTTTATTGGCAGGACACTTAGAAAATGTAGCAGATCTACTAAGGAGAGTGCCTGCACTACACTTGTTCGTCCTCTTTTAGAATACTACTGCGTGGTGTGGGATTCTTACTAGATAAGATTGATGGAGTACATCAAAAAAAGTTCAAAGAATGGTAGCATGTTTTGTATTATCATGAGATATGAGAGAGAGTGTCACTGAAATGATACAAGATTTGGGCTGGACATCATTAAAACAAAGGCATTTTTCATTTCGACAGAATCTTCTGATGAAATTACAATCACCAAGTTTCTCCTCTGAATGTGAAAATATTTTGTTTACACTAGCCTACATAGGGAGAAATGATCACCATGATAAAATTAGGGAAATCAGATCTCGTATGGAAAGATATAGGTGTTCGTTTTTTCTATACACTATAAAAGACTGGAATAACAGAGAATTGTGAAGGTGGTTCAATGAACCCTCTGCCAGGCACTTAAATGTGATTTGCAGAGTATCCATGTAGATGTAGATGTAGAGTATTATAAAGTGCTTACATATACCCACTGGATAATCTATTAACTGATGCACTTATTCTAATCAAAGGACTGGATCACTCATGAGCAACCTTTTCTAAACAGGCCTTATGTTCTGTCACTGCGTCACTGCACAACCTATGTCTTCAAGTGAATGAAACAACCAGAATTCATGTTGGTTTATGACATGATGCACTGGCAACTGATGTGCCGAGCTTTAGAAGTGCAGTATGAAAGGTCCAGTTTGGAGTAAGCTAGTAGCCACTGACCGCTGATGCTGCCAAATGGGAGGGGAAAGCTTAATAGCCCAGTTCATTATTGACACTGCCACAGTCGACTAGAAAATGGTAAACTCAACCTTGAAAAAATGCTGCCAGTTGTGGTATATCCTGGTGATGATATAACTGTAACATTAAATCTCTGCTGTATTGACTCTCTGGGCACATATCTCATGCAGATCCATTAAATATAAGCAGATGATACAAGCAGTAATTTAGATGTTAAAATACATGTTGTCACATTAAGTGAAATGAGCTTCTCTTTCAGTATAGTATTCTCTATATGCTGTAATCCATAAAATTTGACTGAATTCACATACGCCAACAGAATTAGGATACACAGTCCTTTGGATTCTGAAGGGGCCTACATAGTAATGATTAAATTATTTAATTTCATATTTTATGTTTGAAGATTTTGTATGAGATTTGATAAAATTTCAATCATTTGTTACTCGTTAAAAGCTTCACTAACTTATCATTTCTCTGTATGTGAATGTTAGCTTCCTTATTCGTGTGGTCTAATAATTGTTGCAAGATTTCATCATAAGATTTTTTATTTTATTTTATTTTATTTATTTTTTGGAAAGGGGGTGAGGGTATTTGTCACCTACTGTTAAAACATTTTGGGTGACTTTTGATATTAATTATGCATGGTGGCATACAAATGCTCTCATGACTTAACTGTTGGTCATTGTTTCAAAGTCTTGAAGTTTCACATACTGATTCTTATGGTGTTTTCCATAGTATTAATAAAATAATCTTCCAAGTTCTTGCATAACTCATTCTACTGGATTCAAAGTTCTACAATAAGTAGAAATTAAAATTTGCTTTTCACCATGATTATCCATGAAACTCTTCCATAATTTTGATCTAAACTGTGAGTCATTATTGCTCAGGATGCATTCTGGTTTGATCATATTCAGAAAATAATATTTTAATTTTTTGATCATTATATAACTGTTAAGTTTGCACAAAGGATAAAGATATACAAATGTTGAGAAAACTTCTAGTACTACCACTATGTGCATAAAATTGTCTTTATATCTTTGTGATAATTGTAGTTTTTCATTGAGTCAGTATAATTTTGCTAAAGCACATATATCCAAACAAATCTGATGATCCATTTTTCTTGTCTACCTCATGGATGGCAATATAATAATTCCTATCTGACCACTCAGTGATTGTGTAATCTGGCTTTTTTTCTATTTCTCAATCCACAGTTTAATGTTTTGCTCACAGAGTAGGATAAGGTCTGCTTCTAATCATTTCATGATCCTTCAAATGCCAGTAATTTTATTCATTTTTTTTCTGCTGCCACTGCTTGGTGAGTAACTTTTCTATCGATCCAATTATATGATCTTCTCAAAACATGATCATTTTTCTTAAAATGTGATACCTTGCAGGAGGTTGAATATTTGTGTATCATGTTTATGTGCCTTGCAAAGCACACCACAATTAATGTCAACTGAAAGTGCATGCATTCAATTGAGGTAGTCCTCCATGACATTTTTCAGTGCCCTTGATGTCTTAGTGTGTGACCAACTGACTTTAATTTGGACACATATTTGTTGCACTTGATGGGTGCATGCAAGGTCATGCTTGGTGCATGTATGTTTCCCATTCAGTGTGTTGGTCAGTATTGCCTGTATGGTTGCTGCATGCAGTAAGTGACATCTGCAAAAATACCATGCTGAGATATTGGCATAATTCATGATAATTTGTAGGCCACTGAAGCTGAAGAATGAGATACATGCAGTGGCTTGTGGGGTAAACCCCTTTATGACTTACAGAATGGCCCAGAAATATTACTTTGAATTTCCTAAGCTGGCATTTGTCATAAAGTACCACTACATCACAATGTTCACGAGTCTCAAAATGAGAGACAGAAGTTCTTTGTATTTCCACAGCAAGACTAAAAAACCAAGATATCATCCAAGTACACATAACAGCAAGGGAACTTGAAGAGCTGCAATGTTTGGGATGCATTTTTAAAACCATAAGGCATGAACCAAAATTTGTAGAAGGAAAACAGGGTGATGACTGGTGTCTTGGATATGTCCTCAGTAGACAAGGAAATTTACAGCCAAGCTTTGCTACAATCTAGAATACCAAAGCACTTGCTAAGGTATGAGTAAAATTTTGAATGTTTTGTATTGGGTAGGTCACAGGAATAGTGCATGTTTTGGGAGTCAATCCCTTTTTTTCTTTTTTTGGGGGGGGGAGGGGGGAGGGGGTAAATGAGATGTTTGGGCAAAACACAATATCTGTCAGACTGATGGACAATGACAGCTTGCAGCAGTTCACTGATAGCAGTTTTCGCTGTTACTAAGTTATTAAGGGTTAGTTCAAGCACTTTGTGACAGACCAGAATGTATTACTGATTTTATACACAGTGTCATGTTGAATACCATTCTGTTTAAATGTCACATATGTCCGCCCCTGGTAGCTGAGTGGTCAGCGCGATGAATCTCATACCTAACAGCCTATGTTCAATTCCCGGCTGGCTCAGAGATTTTCTCCACTCAGGTACTGGGTGTTGTATTGTTCTTATCATCATCATTTCATTGCCATCGACACGCAAGTTGCCAAAGTGGCATCAACTCGGAAAGGCTTGCACCAGGCGAACGGTCTACCCCAACAGGAGGCCCTAGCCACATGGCATTTCCGTTCCCAATGTTACACATGGGTCCTGGTGGGCTATGGTACCACAAACTGAAGAGGCATGCACGCTGTGAGAAAAATTCATTGTATTGGCCTTTGTGTGTTTGGTGTATCATGTGTTACATAGCCATATAGTGCATTGTCCGGCATGAAATTAAAATTGATTAATGTATGGAAGTATCACCAGAGCTAACTTGGTATCTTGTTGCTAATCATTCATTGTAAATACTTGTTGTAACTGCTGTTCTGGTGTCTTAGAGAGCTGATGAAGCAATGCTGTTTGGCAGCATTGTATTTGCCACAAACTGGAGATGTGTGTGCATGACATCAATGATGGTGTGGGATGCTCTTCAAAGCTGCATGCTCTTTGAATGGATGCACCTATCTACAGAATGCACCAACCACAAATAACATTGCCTTGTTTCATTTCATCATTGTTTTACAATTGCAAACCTGTACCTATTTCTTCATTATTGTTTCAGTTAATCCCATGATAAGTTTTGGTGTCATATGTCCAAGTGAGCAACAGTTATACAAGATAAACAATGAGCCAGATGAGAGAGAAAAAGATCTATGCAAGAAAAAGGACCAGATTACAAGCTAGCTGCTAAATATCACAATGAGACAGTTATCTGCAAAATAATTAATAGGTCCTAGGCTGGGATCTGATGCAGTGTGCTCTTTAATGCTCTGTCTGGGTCACTACTGTGTGCTAATGCTTGTACATGGCAACAGAGTGATATAATGGAAGTGTATTTTATTATTGTTTAGTTAAAAAGTGATTTAGTTCATACAGTATAAGTTCATTATACCATTGTTTCATTAAACTGAGATTAAACTGTAATTTTGCTCATACATGCTTACCATAATAAATAATGACAGCTGTTCTTTGTATGTGTACAAAGTATGCCATGCGGCCACTTGTCTTTCGAAAGTCAGTACACCCACTTGAGGGATAATAGAGTGACAACCATGCAAGTGTCATAAAAGATGATGTTGCTTGTAGAATGTATTTGATGATTGTCAACCATGTTGCCATATCCAGATGGAAGGGCAGCAGTTTAGGCTGAAAGTTTCACTTAAAATTTATCGTAGAGGCAGTGGTACAATTGGCCAGAGGCAACAGCAGACAAAATGGATGGTAAACTGACAGTCTTCTTGCCTGGCACTAATGGCTGGGCCATGCATGGGTTACAAGCAGTTATGACAGGATTGTGGCCATCATGGATTGACAGGTAAAACTGAACAATTTGCTGCTGCATAATATGAAAACATTCTGTGGAATACTGACTTATTGTTGGGAAGACAGATTAAACTCATTACCAAAGTAACTGAGAAGATCAAAAGTCATTGTACATCATTCACATGTACACAGGCCATGGATCATGTGTCTAGATTGTTGCCACAGTGACCTCTCATCTGCATTTATCTGCCACCTCACCTGAACAGCACCCCACCTTCTACATGCTCCCCAAAATCCACAGACCAAGCAATTCTGGATGGCCCACTGTAGTTGACTAGGTGCTCCCACTGAAAGAACTTCTGCTCTTGTTGACTAACATCTCCAACCAATTGCCCAAAACTTAACCTACCACATCAAAGACATTAATCACTTTCTCCACTAACTCCCAAATAAACCTCACCGCTTACCTTCTGTATGCTTACTCATCATTGTTGGTGCCACCTTGTGATGAAGCAAGCTGCGCTCTTTTATCTTCCTCTCTTGTTTTGCCATCTGCCTCCTTAAATTCATTTTTTTTTCATTTTTGACTAATTAACATAGATGAGTATCATCTGCATTTCCATAAAAGAGAAAAGTTGGCCATTAGTCTTAAGGAAATATAGCACCAGCACTAATTTTGTGCTTAATTTTATAATTTCCTAATTTATTTTGACCATTCCTAGTTAGCACCTTTGTTATATGGTGAAATCAGTAATTGCTTTGTGACCTAGATTCTGTTGTTGACTTACAAACAAATATAACTATAAACAAACAATATTACAATAAACTAACTATAAACAAATATAACTATAAACGTAACTATAAACATCTGGAAGAAGAACTACTACGATTCTTAAAGTATTTATTTGGCTCCATTCGAAAACATATCAGCAAAGCCAGCCCTTACTTAATTCCAAATTAATTACCAGGTTTGTCAAAAGTATTGTTTGATTAACTACATCTGTTAATTTCATTATTTAAACAAATAATTCAGCATAACATTGATGGTAGAGGAAACTGTTAAAAATAAGGAACTTTTTGATGCATTCAGTTAATTGAATGAGTTATACTTTAATTGTAATTTCTGTAAATTAAACATCAAACAACATATAGTTTCAGTACCTATTATTGTGAGGATATATAAAGGCCTGATGTTTGGTCCTGAGACAGTCAGTCCGCAGCCGATTTTCAGACGGGAAGTCTGTATCAGTTAGAGTAACAATAATGCATTGACTTAACAGTGAAATTAGTGTAAAACAAATAGGCCATGTGTTAAAACAATGACAGTGTCTGTTCAATTTATTCAAGACATAGTGTCTCACACACTGTGAACTGTGTGGTTAGTTATTTACTGCTCATAGATTTTCAACAGCAAACTATTGTAGCAGTCTGCAGATGTTTGCCTGCAACCTATTAACAAGGATTATCATTTACCAACAGTGAACTGGCCATATAACTGTGTAATATTTGGGTGTTGTGAACAGTGAAAGTAAAGAACTGTGAAACACAACTGTGCAACTCTCGGCTCCATCATTTACAGTAGTCAATGTTGAACTTCCACCTCCAGTTTTTCAGCCAGTAAGAAATTGCAGTACATTGATATTGAGAACTATCATTGAATACCTAAAGCAGGTGAACATCACAGCCTCCCTATACAGCAATGTCCCTCATACCCGTGAGGTTTCCACTATCAAACAGTCCCCCAGACTTCAAACACACTGCTTCATCCCTCATATACCTTACTGCTGTGTCCTGACACCCAACTAATTTTCTTTTGAAGGGAAGCTATACAAACAAATCTGTGGCACAGCCATGGACATCAACATGGCACCCTCCTATGCCAACCTGTTTATGGGCCAACTGCAGGAAGCCTTCCTAGTCTCTCAAAACTGGCAACCACTAGTCTGCTTCAGGTTCATTAATATCTTTATGATATGGACTCAGGGTCAAGACACCCAATCCTCATTCATTCACAAGTTCAACACCCTATCTCCCATCTGCTTCACCCAGTTCTCCTGAACCCACCACACCACCTTCCTGGACATTGACCTCCATCTCTCTGATGGCTCCATCCACATCTCTGACCACATTAACACTTTGATGCCCAGACTTTGCCTAACCCCTCAATCGCCCAGAGGGGTCATTTTGACCCCTATCATTTTTTTCTCAGTTGTATTTATGGTAACTCTAGGATAAAGGGAAGACATCACTAGCACATTTTTTTGCTTTCTTTCCTTGATAGACTGTCAAGTAAATATCATCATGTTCTAAAACTTTTTTGGAATACAGAGGACTCTTCAAGGACTTCAGTGCATGTGGTATTTCTATTCTTGCTCTATTTACTGTTGATACAATGGAAGTTGATGTTTCTTTCAATTTTTTGGCTATTTTGAGTGAAGTGAAGTAATTGTCTGTGGTGACATTTCTGCCTTTGCCCAGAAATGGCTTCATAAGATGCATCACTACATAATCTGAAACCCTTTTGTCTTGGAATTGTGCAGTATCCTTCCCAAGATAAGGGAAACCATTGATTATATACTTGCTTTCAATGTAACAAGGTAACCACTATTTTTGCCCATACTTGTCAGGCTTAGAATCCACGAACTGTGTGAACGGGCACCTAGTTTTACTTGGGAAGAGCTGCTTGTCTATTGTTATGTCACTTCCAGGTTTGTAACACATTGAACAGTTTTCCATGAATTTGTTCCAGGTAACAGTAACCAACATCCCTCATACCTATGAGCTTGCCACTATCAAATAGTCCCTCACACTCCAAACACACTGGTGCAAAGATTGCCAACTTGCATGTTCAAATACGTAAAATTGTACACGAAACAAAAAATACAATATCCTATAACTGTAATATCAATGAGTAACTGTCAGAGTCAACAAACTCACACAAATACATAGGTGTAACTTTTTGTAGGGATATGGAATGGAATGTTCACTTACACTCATTCGAGGGTAAAGCAGATGATAAAGTTCAGTTTATTGGTATTGTAGAATACTGGGGATGTGCAATCAGTCTACCAAGGAGATTGCTTACAAATCACTCATATGACTCATTATAGTATATTGCTCAAGTGTGTGGGACCCTTAGTAGATGGACTAACACGGCTATCAAATGTCTACAGAGGTCAGCATAAATGGTCACATGCTTGCTTGATCTGTGGGAAAGTCTCACAGAGAAACTGAAGAAACTGAACTGGTGCACTCTTGAAGATAGATGTAAACTATCCCAAGAAAGCCTACAAACAAAGTTAAATGATGGCTCTAGGTGTATGGTACAACCCCTCTGTATTGCTCACCTAGGGATAATGTGGATAAGATTAGAATAACTGCAGCACTCACAGAGGTATTCAAACAATCTTTCTTTCCATGCTCCATACGTGAATGGAAGGAAGAAATCCTAATAACTGGTACAAAGGGATGTACCCTCTGCCATTCACTTCATGATGATTAGCAGATTATAGATGCAAGACCTGCCCAATCTGCCTGTCCACCACTTCCTACTCTAGTCCTGCCACAGGCTTATCCTACCCAGTCAGAGGCTAGCCACCTGTGAAAGAAGCATTGCAAACACCACACAGCTTTTTATGTCAGTATGGCTACCAACCAGCTGTCCACTAGGATGAATGGCCATTGCCAAACTGTTGCCAAGAACCAAGTTGACCACCCAGTGGCACAACATTCAGTAGAGCATAACATGATCATTTTCAGTGGCTGCTTCACAACCCAGACCATAGGCTATCTGTATCCTTCCCTCCACCAACAGCATTTCTGGATTACATAGATGGGAAGCATCCTTACAAAATCTCCGACATATCCATAGCTGTCTGGCCTGAATTTCTGGCAACCTTGTATTCCCACACCCTCCTCCCAACAGTCTCCCCTTCCTTCCTCCTGTCATCCACTCAGAATTCATGTCACCACATCACCTTCAGCATGCACCATCACCAACAGCTCCAACAACTGCATATGACATGCCTAGCCAGTGCAACCACCATCAATCCCTCTCTCAGTGCTAATAGGCAAACCCGCTGCCACTGTTCTGAGCCACTAACCACCCACCCCCAGCCCATTTCAGTGCCTCCTACCCCTCTCTTCCTCTACCCACAACACCCAGTACAAAACTCACCCCAACCTAGTCCACCAGATGAAATGCTACACTGGCAGAGTGTGTGTGTGTGTGTGTGTGTGTGTGTGTGTGTGTGTGTGTGTGTAGTTATCTGCCTGTATTTGTACTTGATTACTTTGAAAGCTAGGGATATGCCTGTCAATGACTCAAGACTTCTGATTTTTGGTGAGTGGTCTCATTTACTCCAAAACATATGAAAACTCATTGATTTCACTCATTGTAGGTTTATAGTGACCCAGGGTGAATGGGGCCACTATGTTGTAGAGGCAATGGAGTGGCAGGTGGTGGAGGCAGTGAGGTTGGCCAGGAGTGTCTAGGAAAATTTCACTGCAAGATATAACATTGTTGCTTAATCTTGAGCTACAGTGTTGAAGTGTTGCAATGCCCGTAGATACACTATCTGCAACTGTGTGGTCTACCAGCAATGCCATTGACATCAGAAGGTTGAGTCAGTGTGCTGGACATCTGATGTCCTTACTTCACTAAGCAGTGTGTGTCTGAGTGAGCACTATGTGACCCTGAATGAGCAGTGCCAGTGATCCATACATCCACTGAATTCTCAAAGGTAGCCACTGCTATTGGATTAGAAGTTCACTCTGGTATTTAAAGATGGCAGCAGTACTGCCCTCTGTTGTTGTGTCATATTATTTTTTTCATTCTTTTGTTTTTGTATATGAAAGCTATATGTAAACTAAATGGGTTGTACAGAGCACCAAAAAGATTAATTAACGAGTTGGTTTGTGGCAAGGGTAATGTTTTGTTACATCTGTGTGAAATAAGAAATACGCTCTTCAATTTATTAATTCCTGTATCTGCACCCAATTTGTTTTTATAAGTGGTAGTGTGCAGACATATGATTGGATCCATCATACCAGCATTGTTGAAAAATGTGTATTTCAACCGTGCATTAAAAATAGTGTAAAAGTTATTATAAAGGTAAAATTTATTCACACATTTACAATATCCAGCTCTGTCTCTTCATCATTTTGCTCATTGCTAAGATACTGCATCAAGAGGTTCGGAGAAGACAAAGAAGAATTTACACTATATTGGGAGGAACAATCCTGCATCGACACTGTACAATCACAACTAAACACAATAGAATTCATGTGAAGCAGTATGTAATGCAAATTATGAATATTGACTTTGAATATACTGATACTGAAGGTCTGTTGATATTGGTATCAGTTAAAGTTCACCAAGAATTGTGCACAGAGTCATAAATTACCTTCAGACATCTTTCAACTACTCTTTCCAATCAGTTTTTCCAATTATTCAAGAAATTATTAATCAGTTATCTCCCCCCAAATATATATCACTATTCAGTGGCAACCATGACAGGATGGCACCGAGCAAAATATGAACAGACCTTTCAATTGATGAGATAAAAGTTTTTGAGATAAATGATTCATTTATTGTTTCTGCCTTTGCTCAGAAATGGCTTCATAAGATGCTTTGATTGTAACTTTGATTGTATTTGTTACATGTCCACGAGATTGGGGCTCATAAAAACTTGAAGGAGCCAATTAAAATTAAATTCTGCCTACAAACAAGATACGCTGAGAATACTGATTACAGCAGGTAAAGTAAGAAGCTGCTATGCTAAACCAGAGGTTGTACAGAGTTTCAGGGAGAGCGTTAAGGGAAGAAATGGCAGGAATGGGGGAAAGAAATACAGTAGAAGAAGAATGGGTAGCTTTGAGGGATGAAGTAGTGAAGGCAGCAGAGGATCAAGTAGGTAAAAAGACGAGGGCTAGTAGAAATCCTTGGGTAACAGAAGAGATATTGATTTTAATTGATGAAAGGAGAAAATATAAAAATGCAGTAAACGAAGCAGGCAAAAAGGAATACAAATGTCTCAAAAATGAGATCGACAGGAAGTGCAAAATGGCTAAGCAGGGATGGCTAGAGGATAAATGTAAGGATGTAGAGGCTTATCTCACTAGGGGTAAGATAGATACTGACTACAGGAAAATTAAAGAGACCTTTGGAGAAAAGAGAACCACTTGTATGAATATCAAGAGCTCAGATGGAAACCCAGTTCTGAGTAAAGAAGGGAAAGCAGAGAGGTGGAAGGAGTATATGGAGGGGGGACTATACAAGGGCGATGTTCTTGAGGACAATATTAGAGATGGAAGAGAATGTAGATGAAGATGAAATAGGAGATATGATACTGCATGAAGAGTGTGACAGAGCACTGAAAGACCTAAGTCAAAACAAGGACCCGGGAGTAGACAACATTCCATTGGAACTACTGACGGCCTTGGGAGAGCCAGTCCTGACAAAACTCTACCATCTGGTGAGCAAGATGTATGAGACAGGTGAAATACCCTCAGACTTCAAGAAGAATATAATAATCACAATCCCAAAGAAAGCAGGTGTTGACAGAGGTAAAAATTACCGAACTATCAGTTTAATAAATCATGGCTGCAAAATACTAACGTGAATTCTTTACAGATGAACAGAAAAACTAGTAGATGCTGACCTTGGGGAAAATCAGTTTGGATTCCATAGAAATATTGGAACACGTGAGGCAATACTGACCCTACAGCTTATCTTAGAAGCTAGATTCAGGAAAGACAAAGCTACATTTCTAGCATTTGTAGACTTAGAGAAAGCTTTTGACAGTGTTGACTGGTATACTCTCTTTAAAATTCTGAAGGCGACAGAGGTAAAATATAGGGAGCGGACGGCTATTTACAATTTGTATAGAAACCAAGTGGCAGTTATAAGAGTTGAAGGGCATGAAGGGGAAGCAGTGGTTGGGAAGGGAATGAGACAAATTTGTAGCCTCTCCCCGATGTTATTCAATCTGTATATTGAGCAAGCAGTGAAGCAAACAAAAGAAAAATTTGGAGTAGGTATTAAAATCCATGGAAAAGAAATAAAAACTTTGATGTTCGCCGATGACATTGTAATTCCGTCAGAGACAGCAAAGGACTTGGAAGAGCACTTGAACGGAATGGATGGTGTCTTGAAAGGAGGATATAAGATGAACATCAACAAAAGCAAAATGAGGATAATAGAATGTAGTCGAATTAAGTCGGGTGATGTTGAGGGTATTAGATTAGGAAATGAGACACTTAAAGTGGTAAAGGAGTTTTGCTATTTGGGGAGCAAAATAACGGATGATGGTCGAAGTAGAGAAGATATAAAATGTAGACTGGCAATGGGAAGGAAAGGGTTTCTGAAGAAGAGAAATTTGTTAACATCAAGTATTGATTTAAGTGTTAGGAAGTCGTTTCTGAAAGTATTTGTATGGAGTGTAGCCATGTATGGAAGTGAAACATGGACGATAAATAGTTTAGACAAGAAGAGAATAGAAGCTTTCGAAATGTGGTGCTACTGTAGAATGCTAAAGATTAAATGGGTAGATCTACATCTACATCTACATTTATACTCCGCAAGCTACCCAACAGTGTGTGGCGGAGGGCACCTGTGCTCTTTTCCAATCATTTGGAACCTTCCATTCCTCTAGAGACTTGCGGTACACAGCTGTTGGAAGGGGGGCAAGTTCTTTCGCATACTCTGTGTAGAATCGAATTGGTATTCCGTCAGGTCCAGTGGACTTTCCTCTGTTGAGTGATTCCAGTTGCTTTTCTATTCCTTAGACACTTATTTTGATGTCAGCCATTTTTTCATTTGTGCGAGGATTTAGAGAAGGAACTGCAGTGCGGTCTTCCTCTGTCAAACAGCTTTGGAAAAAGTTCCATAGTATTTCAGTTTTACGCGTGTCATCCTTTGTTTCAATGCCATCATCATCCCGAAGTGTCTGGATATGCTGTTTCGATCCACTTAGTGATTTAACATAAGACCAGAACTTCCTAGGATTTTCTGACAAGTCGGTACATAGAATTTTACTTTCGAATTCACTGAACGCTTCACACATAGTGCTCCTTACCTCCTTTCCCTAACTTTCGACATCGTTTAGCTTCTGTTTGTCTGAGAGGTTTTGGCTGTGTTTAAACTTGCAGAGAAGCTCTCTTTGCTTTCGCAGTAGTTTCCTAACTTTATTGTTGTACCACGGTGGGTTTTTCTCATCCCTCACAGTTTTACTCGGCACGTACGTGTCTAAAACGCATTTTACGATTGGCTTCAACTTTTTCCATAAACACTCAACATTGTCAGTGTCGGAACAGAAATTTTTGTTTTGATCTGTTTGGTAGTCTGAAATCTGCCTTCTATTACTATTGCTAATCAGATAAACCTTCCTCCCTTTTTTTTATATTCCTATTAACTTCCATATTCAGGGATGCTGCAACGGCCTTATGGTCACTGATTCCCTGTTCTGCACGTACAGAATTGAAAAGTACAGGTTTGATTGTTATCAGTAGGTCCAAGATGTTATCTCCACAAGTTGGTTCTCTGTTTAATTGCTCAAGGTAATTTTTGGATAGTGCACTCAGTATGATGTCACTCGATGCTCTGTCCCTAGCACCTGTCCTAAACATCTGAGTGTCCCAGTCTATATCTGGTAAATTGAAATCTCCACCTAAGACTATAACATGCTGAGAAAATTTATGTGAAATGTGTTCCAAATTTTCTCTCAGTTGTTCTGCCACTAATGCTGCTGAGTCGGGAGTTCGGTAAAAGGAGCCAATTATGAACCTAGCTCGGTTGTTGAGTATAACCTCCACCCATAATAATTCTCAGGAACTATCCACTTCTACTTCACTACAGGATAAACTACTAGTAACAGGGACAAACACACCACCACCTGTTGCTTGCAATCTATCCTTTCTAAACACCGTCTGTGCCATTGTAAAAATTTCGGCAGGATTTATCTCTGGCTTCAGCCAGCTTTCTGTACCTATAATGATTTCAGCTTCGGTGCTTTCTATCAGCACTTGAAGTTATGGTACTTTACCAATGCAGCTTCGACAGTTTACAATTACAATACCGATTGCTGCTTGGCCCGCACATGTCTTGACTTTGCCCCGCACCCTTTGATGCTGCTGCCCTTTCTGTTCTTGCCCGAGACCATGTAACCTAAAAAAACCAACGAGTCTTCCACACACAACCCCTGCTACCCGTGTAGCCACTTTCTGCGTGTAGTGGACTCCTGACCTATCCAGCGGAACCCGAAACCCCACCACTCTATGGCACAAGTCGAGGAATCTACAGCCCACACAGTCGCAGAACCATCTGAGTCTCTGATTCAGACCCTCCACTCAGCTCTGTACCAAATGTCCGCAGTCAGTCCTGTCGACGATGCTGCAGATGCTGCTTTCATCCCACTAGTGAGACTGGCAGTCTTCACCAAATCAGATAGCCGCCAGAAGCCAGAGAGGATTTCCTCTGATCCATAGAGACACACATCATTGGTGCCGACATGAGCAACCACCTGCAGACGGGTGCACCCTGTACCCTTCATGGCATCGAGAAGGACCATTTCCACATCTGGAATGACTCCCCCCAGTATGCACACGGAGTGCACATTGGTTTTCTTCCCCTCTCTTTCTGCCATATCTCTAAGGGAGCCAATTACACACCTGATGTTGGAGCTCCCAAATACCCGTAAGCCCACCCTTTGCAACTGCCCAGATCTTGCAGACTGAGGGGAAACATCTGGAACAGGACAAGCAGCCATGTCCGGCCGATGATCAGTATCAGCCTGAGACAGAGCCTGAAACCGGTTTGTCAGACAAACTGGAGAGGTCTTCCGTTCAGCCCTCCGGAATGTCTTTCACCCCCTGCCACACCTCGAGACAACCTCCAACTCTACCACAGAACTAATGAGGAGGTGTTGAATAGGATTGGGGAGAAGAGAAGTTTTTGGCATAACTGGACTAGAAGAAGGGTATCAGTTGGTAGGACATGTTCTGAGGCATCAAGGGATCACCAATTTAGTATTGGAGGGCAGCGTGGAGGGTAAAAATCGTAGAGGGAGACCAAGAGATGAATACACCAAGCAGGTTCAGAAGGATGTAGGTTGCAGTAGGTACTGGGAGGTGAAAATGAAATGAAATGTCGTGTGACAAGGGCCTCCTGTCGGGAAGACCGTTCGCCTGGTGCAAGTCTTTCAATTTGACGCCACTTCGGTGACTTGCGCGTCAATGGGTATGAAGTGATGATGATTAGGACAACACAACACCCAGTCCCTGAGTGGAGAAGCTTGCACAGGATAGAGTACCATGGAGAGCATGCAAACCAGTCTCAGGACTGAAGACCACAACAACAACAACATGCTGTATTTGTATATGCCCACGCTTGGTTCCATCTCTCTGGTAGTAGATAATTTCTTATACTTCCAATTAATATCCTTTACAGAAAGTGGAAAACACAAAAATTTGTATAAAGTTATCATTAAAGTGCATGATAAATCAACAAATTCTGTAAGACTGTGTCAGATAGTAACCAGGTTTATTAGTGAATACGCAGATAAATCTCTTTTAATTGAAAAGTATCGAAACAGACCAAATTTGATATTTCAAATTTTTTTTCATAATTTTGTTAAAAACTGTCCACAATGGAGACAAAGGAAATAGCCATAATTGAAAATCCATAACAAAATGCAATATGAAAGATGTTGGAAATCCAAGTTTGGCAACAGTTGAAGGTACGTGCGAACATGTGAACTGGTCAATGGCAACCAAAACAATGAGGCTGGCATTAATCATGATGTCACTCTTATAACATGTGATGAGGCAGTTTTTCTGTTCTCATCAGGAAATACTTTTTTAAATAGTGAAACTGAAGGGCACGACAGCAAAAATTCCGTTGATTACTTGCTTGCATCACAAATGCAAGAACAGGAAACATTTCATAAAAACACTGTAAATATTAGTGGGATGCACAATATGACACAACTCATGCAACAAATAACACAACAGTTTATGAAACAACAGAAATTTCAGGAAAATGTAAACCAAAAACTTAAGGGCATGATACAGCAATTCACGAATCATCAGGAAAATACAGGACAACAGTCTACACAGCAAAATCAGGCATTTAACAATTTCAGTAATAGTATTAGTCAACAGTTCAGTGAGGTGAGCAAAATGATATGCACTGAATTCCTTGATGAACTATCCGAGAAGTTGACAGAGCTAGATAAACAACTAAAACAAGAAATAATTACCAACGTATCCCACAATATAAACGCGTTAATGGAAAAAGTATAATTCATAATCAATAAACAGCAACAACTTGCAGGTGAGTTACAAAACCTTAGTGAAGAATATTCTCATGTTCAGGAGACACAGACACAAGTGTATGTGTCAGTAAAAAATATGACAGACACAGTTAGCAAGCTACAAGACTTGCGAAATTTACCTGTAGAGTTACAAAAGTTAAGTCTAAAAGTGGATCAATTAAGTTTAGAGTCAAAATTTGCCAAAAAACAGAGAGATAAGATATGTGCAGATGTAAAGGAAATTACTGAAAAAGCTGAAGCCGGGATGCTGGATAAGGGCAGAACCCTTGCTGAAACAGTAGTATCTGTGTGTGAGATTTATGTAGATAACAATAGAAAAAGCTCTAAAAGAGAAAGAAATTCAATTTCTAGATAAAATAGATTCAGGTTTAAAGGAACCAAAGGAAAGGTTATGAGGCAGTATTGTTAAAACTATTGACATTCGAAAACAACATTTGACCGACAACAAACCCATGCTTTTAGGGAAGTTAGATACTTCCACTGTTTATGCACAATATTTGGCTAGCCTGTTGAAGGAGATTAGTGAAAGTTGCAGAATACAGCAACACTTGCCAGCAGCTGTACCTGTTGAGCAAGCGCAATTGCGATGCACTACGCCACAAGCAAACATAAACACGCCTGTCACTGACAGTACGGTGTGTTTGTCAACATTACTTGCAGGTGAAGGATTACTTAGGCATAGACAATTTGATTGTTTAGCTCTGAAGGTAAAAGACAAAACCCTGTGGTCTTTATCAGAGCACTTTGGAATGTTTTACCTCTTAGTGGGACTAAATCCCAGAAAATTAGATTTATTGTTGGATACACAGAGGGTATGTTCTGCTATGGGTACAGATTGGCGAAACGTTGCCACTACTATGAACAATCTGAGAGAGCCTTTCTGGATAAATATTGGTCCTTTCAACAGTAACCATGGAAGATTAAGCGGCTATTTTGAAAAATATTTAAATTAAACCAGATACCGGATGACCCTGGTATCCAAGTAGTGAAAATTTGAAAGGGCCATCTTCCTGCCCACATTGGAGAATAACTCATTACCATTCCAGAATATGACACCAAAAACTTTATATCTGTACTGGATTCAGCAGATTTGATATACAAAGAGAAACCAGTACAACCCAAGCCTGCTAATAGGCAGATATTGCCACAGAGATTTACAGACCAACAAGTGAACAACTGATTCGTAGTACAATATGGATGGCAACCTTACCTCACATGGACCTACGATATTGGTAACAGTAATCACAATGGCAATGGCAAAAGCTGTAAATTCAAGGGTGGATAGAAATGTAATGGGCAAAAGTTTAACAAAAACAACTACAACAGGCAAGTAGGGTATGGCAGCCTGTACAATATGTTCAGACACAAGCTACTGGCAATAGCTAGCCAATTGCTTGGCAAGCACAAAACATTAACAGACAGCCAAATAATTCACAGACAGTAGTTTTAAGACTTTCATTACAGTAGAACTGGGTAAGTGTAAGATTGAACAAGCATCATACACTAAATTCTTGGGAGTATGGTTTGATGAACACTTAAGATGGGAAAAACATGTAATATCATTGAACAAAAAATTAAGTCAAACATGTAATATACTTAGAATGCTTAAAAGCTCCTGTAATATTAAAACAGTGTTATGTGTTTATTTCTCATTCATGCACAGTTTATTAAGATACGGTGTACAGTTTTGGGGGAACAACAGTCTAACAAAACATTCATTTAGACTACAAAAGAAGGCAGTCAGAATAATAAAAGGTATAGGATATAGAGACTCTTGTAGGCATGCTTTCAAAGAATTAAAAATCATAACACTACCATCCTTATACATATATGAAAGCATATGTTTCTTAAAAGAACATGAGGAATTTTCTACATTAAACAGAGAATTTCACAACTATGAAACAAGGAATAGGAATGATTTCCACAGATAAATTCATAAAACAGCTATGTATCACAAAAGTGTACTATACCAACCCAAAATCCTCTACAGTGCTCTCCCCAAAGAACTAAAAATAATACCGAAACTCCACATATTTAAAAGAGAATTAAAAAAACATGTTATTGAGCAATAGTTTTTACAGTATCGAAGAGTTTATGAATCATTGACAATAAAAGCACAGTTAATCTTTCCGTGACGTAATAAACATGCATAACTGCTCACATTTAAATACTTGCTGTTTCTATTCTATGAAAGTGTGAAATGGAAATAACCTTTGATGTGAGACTCACTATCTTTTTTTTCTACTTCTATATTTTTATGTTAATGTTCTTATAGTTATATTAAAATTGTAATCTCTAAGTGACAAGTAAATTCAATTGTAAATTTTATATACTTAAAAATAAATTTTCATGTACATGTATTTCAAATTGTAATGTTTATTGACAAGTCCTATGTCATTTTGATGATGTACTACAAGGACGCTAATAAACTGAATTGAATTACTTCAAGGCTGAAATAACTCAATAGGAAAATGTTACATAATGTTCTAAAAGGTAGTACATAAAAAATTAGGGCACTTTTGACCAAGGAATTACACACTTCCACTTCTAGTCTGAGAAATTTTCACTTTTCTCTCACAGCATGCATTACTACTTTATTTTTATTCTCTATTATAGAAAAAGAAAATATTGTCCAGAAACTGAGAGGAAATGTTCCACACTCAGAGAGTAAATGTTGCTTTAATAGAATTTGTGCACCAGGAGATTTTTGCTACAATTATGGTTACAATTTTATAGTAAATAATGAACCATATCTGCTACACAGGAAGAGTGTGGAGTCCATAGGTTTCATGCATTTAGGTAGAGCACAGGCTAGTCTCTCATGCTTACTCATATGTCAACAATAAAACTATCATTGTCATCAGTAAAGATGTGTCAGTCAACAACTGTTATCTCCTTCAACAAGGAAGCTACAGACACTGCCATACAATGGATAAGACTGTGTCACCTCACTAACAGGAGGCCTTGTTGTTCATCAACGCCATCACCTGCATTTGCAGGAAGTGGAAGTGATACAGCACTCAGGCCAATACTGGAGTACAGTCGCCACACTTACATCACCACTGCTGTTGTACAGGTCTGTGCCCAAACACCTTTTTGTCCTGATCACTGTTTATGCATCCACCAGTCTCCTTTGTGAATGCCACCACCATCACTTATACTGCTCTATAATCTATACCTGATGTCTGTACATGAAGTTCTACACAGAGCTCATCACGCTACCTTTTACCTTCCTTCACAGATTAACCCCATATTGACTGTCACAACTTCCAATGTTGTCATATCATACATCTTGTAATAGGACAACTATACCATAGAAATACACAACAAACTTTTTGGATCACTTTCAATACAAATATGGTATGATTAATTTTGAAATTATATGTGGAAGTTGGCTATAGATATATCTTTGTAAACTTGTAAAATGTATTACTTTCTGTATGTGTATTCTTTTAAACAGGTGTAACCAGTGTAAGTGACTGCTCTACATTGAAGGTTTAATTGACTTTTTGATTAAGAGAAAAATTAATACCATGAAACTTAAGTAATTATATTGAACAATTTGCTTGGTGTGCTAAATGGTGCCATGCACAACTGTAGCAGAAGGAAGAGACAGTGGCAAGGTGATGAATGATGTAGGCACATTGTCAATGGACGTAATTGTCAAATTATTGTGGTGGTAAAAGTGTGTTGGAGCTACATCACAATGGTGAGGATTTTCCCGTACGTGCTGTTAAATTATGTCTAAAATCATTAAGGCAAGGCTGCAGGAATTTTCAGACTTATGTCACTGTGAAGTTTCAGAAGCCATGGTTGCTGCTGGCACAATGGCTCTAGGAAATGTCATGTTGCTTGGCATGTATTAAGTTATCAGAGACATGAAGAAGCTGTGTGAGATGATCTTCCACTACACCTCCAACAACACTACCATGACCACATTTCCATCCAAGCAAAGCACAACAAGGTAAGACTCCCATTTTGTTCAGTAAAGTACTTTTGTTAGCAGAGTAACAGTGAAAACAAGTCAATGTGAAAGAACATTGAATCTGAACATTGCAGTTTATTAGTAATAGTAGTTTGACTTTTATATGCTTATTCTCTTTAGCTGCACCTGCAACTTAAGCTGTTTAATGGCTCGATGTATTTGTATTATCAAAATGAGACTGATGGTAGGCAGTGATGTAGTTAAAGTAGTGTGTTGTAATAGGGAGTGCATTTTATGATCAAACTGATGCAGCCACCAGTTACTTCAGAACCGATAGTCAATCACCTTAATCATTTAACAACAATCCATGTAATACATATGCAGTTCAGTTTGTAAAGCAAAAAGATAACAATATTGTTAGTTACCAAAATAAATACAATGCAACTACTTCAGTGTGTGATGAGGTGAATCTTTTGTGTTCACTGATAATTTCTGTGAAGACTAAAATTACGATCTGTGCTACAGTCAAGGTTGCAGGCCATGACTAAGCAGACAGCAGATACAGCATGAAATTTTGCAAGCAGCAGTCAATGACATGGAACAATTGCTTTTGTTATTCAGTTTTGACCATACATCTTACAATTAAACAATACTAACGTATCCCACAAACGTTAATGACTCCAGCTGGTCACAAAATATTAGTTTCATAATAGTTGTTCAGTAATAAACTTGAAACAGTTGCATGCAGTTAGTCATCATTTTAAAACCCAAATTGAATTTATGTAAAATTGTGAGGTTTTGGTCACAAGTGGCTTTGCCACGAAGAGTCTTTTCCAAATTTCTGTTGCGTAAACAGAGGTATACTTAGTAAAATTCCAGTCATATAGCAGAAATTTTTTTTCCAAGTCAATTGCATAGATAAGGTATGTTTACATAAAGTGTTTGTGCCAGATTTTGGTAAAAGTCTAAGGATAAAAACTTGCAATACAATGATAAAAAAGTTATCCAAAACAGTGTGAACATTTTTATTGGTGTACATTTACGTAACAGCAAGGTGAGAAAGAGATTTTCATACCTGGAATTTAAACCTCAAGAGAGAGGTGGTAACAGAATTCAAGAATTGAACTGAATAGTAATGCAGCTGATGGGAATCAGAGTGTAGTAGAAGTGCAACAATCTTTTGAGATCAAATTCAAAGAATTACTTCCTTTGTCCTCACTATTACCATACAAAATTTATGCAGGAATGACTGCAGAGACAAATCTGAAGAATAGTATAAAGAATTTGGAAAACAAATAACAGAGCTTAAATTTCAGATGTCTAAATGCAGATTACAAAGATAACAATAGATTTGATTCTGAAATACAGGGAATAGATGGAAAGATAATGGTGTTAATTTCAGTTTTAGAAACCAAAATGTCTTTGAAAACAAATGCAGAAATTTCAGACTTAAGAAACACATTTTTGACTGTACAAACTTCTTGTCTGCAGCAAGAAATGTTTGGTAATACTGCCACAGCAATTTTTCATGCAATGGATTTGTTGTGACAGCAGTTACAAAATAAAATTAGAGGTTTTCCATTAGTAGTACATAAATCTGAACTATTGAACAAAGAAGAGAAGTATGATTCATTGAAGAAACAGGGGATTGGTACACATCAAAATGTACAAAGAACTGTGAATGAGGACTATCAAATGATATGAGTAATAGGGAGAAAATATAGTGACTGATGACCTAGCAGGTAATGTAAAAAGGTGGGGTCTGAAAGACACCACTAACATGATATTTGTAGAATTTAAAGATGAATTTTTGAAGAATTCTGGTCTATCCAGAAACAAGACAGTCTGTGATTTTAATTTGTCATCATATGAATACCCAATAATAATGGAAGGCATTCCATGAAAGACTTTTGTGACCCATGGTTTTAAAAGCTTGAATACCGGGAAGAAAGAAAGTCTGAATCTGAGATGGTATGGGAGTTCTGGGGAAAAAAAGCTTCCAAACAACTCAAAATGTTACATTGGGAGTAATCATAAAATGTTCAACGAATTTTTAGATAAGGTGGAGAATGAAAATCGTTGAACAACTCGTGAACAACAGAATTTCAGGCAGGTGAATCTGTGTGATAGGGGTGGCCAGAATGTGCTGAGAAGATGAGGTGTAGGTAAGTTTGCTACTCATGGACAAGGTAAATTCCAAAATAATGAAGGAGTTCACAGTGATGAGTAAAACTAGTTTCCACATACGCAGATGCAAATAAAAGTGATTTGAAAAAAATATGTGTTTTTGAGATAATGTTAGGGTCAGGAGAAAAAGCGTTATCAGAATGGAAAATGGTTTTGAAAGAGGAACTATAATCAGAATACAATAGGAGTGTAAACATTGTATTTAAGTACAGAACTGGTTATACAAGACCCGTTTCAAGGAAAGAGCTGTGAATCAGAATTTAAGGCAAATGATAAGTAGCAGGTTGAAGAAAAGTATCTGTGAGAGGGTAGGTCAGAAGTACTGTTAGAAAGGCATGTTGGTGTTTCTCATGGATGAGATGGAGGAGGTGGTATTGTCAAGAAACTTGATCAAATGTATGACATGTTTCAAAAGGGGGAAAACAAAGAAGGCAGTGACATGAAGGGGGCTCCTTCAGTATTAAAGGTAAGTGAGGAGGAAGAGACGCACAGCAAAAAGATGCTTGCTAGAGATGATATAGGTGAAATAACCCCATTCCCAGATTATTTAGAAGACACAATTCAGTTATAATGATAACTTTTGAAGAAGCAAATATTATCCAAACATAAGATTAATGAAAAGCCATGCTCATTTCAACATTTATGAAGTAAAGGTTTGCTAATTGAGATGATTGAATTAGTGGTAGTGGTGACAAATTTATATTCCTGAACAAGAAATGTGTAATGAAAGAGACAAAAGTGAATGTGCTCTAGAGTATAGTGAAAGTGAAGAAAATGTGGTGTCTAATGATGAAGTGACAACTTTGCCCCAGAATACAAATGTTATTGTTGATATGATACAGGCAGATGTAATAACTATGTGGGTGGATGATGACGATGTAATTTACAATTCTTATGGTTTTGTAATAGAGGAGTATGTGTTCAAGAAAAAGGCATACAGATTCACTGACAATCTTGCATTATCATTTCAGAATACGAATAAGGAAGTCCATCATAATGAGAGTGAAACAAAGGCTAGTGAGAATGATGGGGAAACAAGCTTACTACATGATGCCTTTATGGAGGTAATTGCTCCTCATGAAGATCTAGTACTAATACAAATTAAAGCTGATGAAACAGAAAGTCAGAAAACTGATAATGGTTAACAGAGAGAAAAAGCTGTAAAAGATGTAGAGGAGAAGATGAGGGAGACATCTCTGGATAAGCATTAAGCAGTAACAGTTGAATGGATTTCAAGAAAAGACCTGGCAACAGAAAAGGAAAGTGAGGATATCAAGAAACATAAAGAGTGAAACTGACCAGAGAATTACGTTCTATGAAGAACTGGAAAACAAAATGGTCCCACCAGATGGAAAAAGAATAAAATATGTTGAAGAAATAAGGTGGGCAGATGAGTCATGAGACCGAAATGTCATAAATACAATTTTGCCTTGATATAGTAAGATTTAATGTCAACCAAAATGTTAAAATTGTGCTTTTTGCATAAAGCAACAGTTAAAACAGCTTAAAAATTTTATGGAAGAGTTAAATTGAGTTCCCTCCATGTCCAGAAAGTAATGTTGACAAAGAAAAATAGTTGCTTAAAATTCAGATGAGTAAGCAATCAGAAGCTACGATCCATAGGTATAATAAAAAGCTAAAGGGTACAAAATTGATTATTGCTAACATAGGTTTGGTTAAGACTCATGAAAAATAAAGTGAGATCAACCACAAAATAAGTAAGTTCAAATTCATCTATAGCAGTCCATTTGCAATTGTAAAATCTCCCAATACAAATACAAGCTACTTAGCATTTCCTATAACAAGGAAAAAATTTAATATTACAGATAAAAGAAAATATGAACGAAGAATCAATATTTTTGCTTCTGTCATAATGATGCATTTTAAGTATAAACTTTTTGATCAGTTAGTAGTATTAGATTGCCCACTACCAGTGTAATGTTTATTGGAGAAACAGTTGATTATATGAAGCTATATATTAATAATGTGAGTGTGTACCTGCAACTGGTGAACCAAAGCCTGTTAACAAGTAGTTGCAGCACAAGTTTACTCTTAAAAAGGGTGGTAGCACAGAGCTCAGATTCTCACAGCTAGTCAGTCAATAAGGGAAGGTGAAAGTTGTGATGGACAATACACAGCATCTTCAATTAGATTATATTAGATTAGATTAATACTTGTGACAAAGACCATGAATATGACACTTGGTAATGATGTGGAACGTGTCAGGTTAATAAAAGATGTCTGTACAAGATATTACATTACACAAAATATTGCACATGACACTAATGTTTAAGTTTTTCCCCTTAATTTATATCTAAAAATTCAGCCAATGAGTAGAAGGAGTTGTCATCTAGAAATTCTTTTAATTTACTTTTAAATGTTAGTTGGCTATCTGTCAGGCTTTTGATGCTGTTTGGTAGGTGCCCAAAGACTTTTGTGGCAGCATAATTTACCCCTTTCTGTGCCAAAGTCAGATTTAACCCTGCATAGTGAAGATCATCCTTTCTCCTGGTGTTATAGGTATGCACACTGCTATTACTTTTGAATTGGGTTGGATTATTATCAACAAATTTCATAAGGGAATATATATACTGTGAGGTTACTGTGAGGATCCCTAGATCCTTAAATAGATGTCTGCAGGATGACCGTGGGTGGGCTCCAGCAATTATTCTGATTACACGTTTTTGTGCAATGAATACTTTTCTACTCAACGATGAATTACCCCAGAATATGATGCCATACGAAAGCAGTGAATGAAAGTAGGCATAGTAAGCTAATTTACTGAGATTCTTATCACCAAAATTTGCATTAACCCTAATAGCATACGTAGCTGAACTCAGACGTTTCAGCAGACCATCAATGTGTTGCTTCCAGTTTAACCTCTCATCAATGAACACACCTAAAAATTTTGAAAATTCTACCTTAGCTACAGACTTCTGTTCAAATTCTATATTTGTTACTGGAGTTGTGCCATTTACTGTACGGAACTGTATATGCTGTGTTTTATCAAAATTTAAAGAGAGTCCGTTTGCTGAGAACCACTTAATAATTTTGTGAAAAACATCATTTACAATTACATCACTTAGTTCTTGGTCTTTTGATGTTATTACTATACTTGTATCATCAGCAAAAAGAACTAACTTCGCATCTTCATAAATGTGGAATGGTAAGTCATTAATGTATGTAAAGAACAGTAAAGGACCTAAGACCTAACCCTGTGGGACCCCGTACTTGATTAGTCCGCCCCCCCCCCCCCCCCCCCCCCCAGTTTGAGGGAGGCTATGAACCACTTATTTCAACTTTCTGCATTCTTCCAGTATGAATTAAACCATTTGTGCACTGCCCCACTCAAACCATAATGATTTAGCTTATCTCAAAGAATTCCATGGTTTACACAATCAAAGGCCTTTGAGAGATCATAAAAAATACCAATGGGTGATGTCCAGTTATTCAGACAATTTAATATTTGATCAGTGAAAGCGTATATGGCATTTTCTGTTGAAAAGCCTTTCTGAGAACCAAACTGGCATTTTGTTAGTACTTTATTATTACAAATATGGGAGGCTACTCTTGAATACATTACTTTCTCAAAAATTTTTGATAGAGCTGTCAGAAGAGAGATTGGGTAGTAGTTTTGACATCCGACGTATCCCCCTTTTTATGCAATGGTTTTACAATGGCATGTTTCAGTCTATCGGGGGAAACACCCTGCTCCAAAGAGCTATTACAAATCTGGCTGAAAATCCTACTTATCTGTGGGGAACAAGCTTTAAGTATCTTGCTGGAAATGCCACCAATTCCGTAAGAGCTTTTACTTTTCAGTGAGTTTATTATTTTACTGATTTCAGAGGGACGGGTTGGTGGAATTACAGTTGTTTCAAACTTCACAGGTATGGCCTCTTCTAGTAGTAGCCTTGCCTCTTCTAGTGAAGATCTAGATCCTATTTTCTCCACAACATTTAAAAAATGATTATTGAAAATATTTTCAATTTCTAATTGTTTGTTAATACACTTGTCATTTAGTTTTATGGCACGAAAGTCTTCCTGTGCTCTTGGTTGCCCTGTTTCCCTTTCAATAATATTCCAAATTGCTTTAATTTTGTTATCAGAGTTACCAATCTCAGACATGATACACATGCTTCTGGACTTTTTAATAACTTTTCTTAGTACCGCACAATAGTTGTCGAGATATTGAACAATTTCGGGGTCAGTACTCCCTCGTGCTGTTAGATACAGTTCTCTTTTACGGTTGCAAGATACTCTTATTCCTTTAGTTAGCCAAGATTTTATATATGTTTTCTTGGAATTATGTTTAACTATTTTCTTGAGAAAACAATTTTCAAATACCCTTAAAAATGTATCGTGAAATAAGTTATATTTCGAGTTTGCATTGGGATCCTTATACACTTCATCGCCGTCTAGCTGCTGTAGATTCTCCCTAAAGTTTGCAATATTTATATTGTTAATTGAACACACTGCTTTGAAAGACTGATTTGATATACTGCATGGAGCTATGTCATGTGCTATAACTAGCTGTGCACCATGATCTGAAACACCATTCTCAACAGGATAAGCATTTATGTCCTTCAACTTATCTTGGTCTATAAAAAAGTTATCTATCAATGTACTGCTCTTCTTTGGTATCCGAGTAGGTAAATCAATGATGGAGCTCAAATTGAAAGAACTGAGTAATACTACCAGGTCATTCTTCCTATTACATTCTTTCAGGGAATCAACATTGCCCAAAAATGATATTTTGCTTCCTCCTGTCTGACAGATAGCACAACAAAGCATCCAAGTTTTCTAGAAATAGCTGGAAATTCCCTGAGGGGGACCCATACACTGTTACAATTATGAAAGTGCCATCATTTAGTTTAAGTTCAGTGGCACATGCTTCCATATGTTGCTCAACAAAATTTTTTAGTTTCTAAATATTTTACATTGTGGAAGCTTTTGACATATATGGCAACTCCTCCTCTCCTCATATTATCTCTACTTACATGTGCAGCTAATTTGTACCCATTGATGCTAACCTTTTGCATATCAGTGACAATGTGATGCTCAGACAGGCATAGTACATCTATTACATTCTTAGTTTCTATATCTTCTAAGCAAAGCAGAAGCTCATCAATTTTATTCTTCAATCCCCCAATATTTTGATGAAATATACTAACATTATTTTTCACTTTACTTTTGTGAGTATCTTGAACTTTTTTAACATCTCTGGTACTTGCCTGACTGAGTTTCCCACTGGACACTGATCTTACACTAAAAAAAGAGTTTCCACCATGAGATGTAGTTCCTCCCCCTTTAAATTTCCTGCTACCAGCCCAGCCAGTTTACCCTTCCCTTTCTTGTTGAGGTGTAGGCCATGTCTAGTATAGTCCCACCTACAGAGTGAATCAACAGGAACCACACCAATGTGTGACCCTGCACCAGATCCAAGTAGCCGTTCCAACTCCAAATTAACTCTCCTGACAGAAGAGCTCAAATGAGGTCAGTCGTGGCATTCCAGAACCGACACAAACCCAACACTGGTATGACTCGATGTTGATGCAATCTTTGTCAGGTCACACTCTATGCTGTACCCCAGATCTCATTCAATACTGTTGCCCGGCTCACCCACAATAACCACGGTATCTTCCTTAGTAAAGCCTCTACATAGTGAACCTAAATCCTCTGTAACCTGCACCAGTCCAGCACTAGGTTTGAAAAAACTTGTGACCTGGTATTCTGACCCTAATTCATCCTGCAGAATTTGGCCCACACCTCTTGCATGCGAACTAACTAGCAACAAGACTTTCTTTCTCTTTGCAGACTTCCCTACATTCTTATTCAACTTGCTGCTGAAAGCTTGTTGAGCCCTGTCTACATCTACTTCTGTGAGAGGCTCATCAGTTTCTGACTGAGGTAACAGGTCAAACCTATTTTGTACATTAATAACAAAGCTGTCAGAAGAATTTCTTGGCCTGTTCCTTATGCCTGTTGCCACTTCCCAACCCTGTTTACCTTTCCCCCCCCTTAACCTGCCCAGTTCTCGCCTAGCCTCATCTAACTCAGCCTGAAGGGCAGCAATTTTCCCCTCCTGTTCCACAATCTTTCTATCTCTACTGCATAGCCTACAGAACCACTGAAGAGTCTCACTCATTTTCCCAATTTCCACACCACTACAATCGCCCCAATTAAAAAACGTTACTACATCCATCACAGCAGACCCCAGAGCTAACGATTCTTTTTTTTTATTTATTTATAAACCAGCAGACTTAAGTGCAGAAAAGAAGAAAGAGGAAGAGAAGGAGGAGGAGGAGGCGGAGAAGGAAGAGGAGGAGGAGGAGAAGGAAGATATGTACAAGACAACAGGAATAGTACAAAAATAAGAACACTAAGCAGAAAAAACTGTATTTTCATGCTGCTGCACAAGTGACCATCAAATTCTTCCTCCAATTTATCTCAACAAAATGCTGATGAAATTCAACGACATACAGTCCTGTGTATTACTGTTCCTTATATGAATCTTAAAATCTCCATAAAATCACTGTACAGCTAGGTTACTAAAATAAAAATGAAAACATTTTAAGTTTTTTCATGTTGACACATGGACCCAACCACCTTGTGCAAGGTAGTCTACCATCACCTAAGTGCAATCAGTTTCACCAGAATAATAGGTACCATTTTGCCACATCTGATAATGTAATTACTGACCGTGTAAATAAAACAGAAAGAAACTTCCACATGGGAAAAATATATTAAAAATAAAGATTCCAAGACTTACCAAGCGGGAAAGCGCCGGCAGACAGGCACATGAACAAAACACACAAACACACACACAGAATTACAAGCTTTCGCAACTGGCAGTTGCTTCGTCAGGAAGGAAGGAAGGAGAGGGAAAAATGAAAGGGTGTGGGTTTTAAGGGAGAGGGTAAGGAGTCATTCCAATCCCGGGAGCGGAAAGACTTCCCTTAGGGGAAAAAAAGGACAGGTGTACACTCGCACACACACACACACACATATCCATCCGCACATACACAGACACAAGCAGGCCTTTAAATATGTCTGCTTGTGTCTGTGTATGTGCGGATGGATATGTGTGTGTGTGTGTGTGCGAGTGTACACCTGTCCTTTTTTTCCCCTAAGGGAAGTCTTTCCGCTCCCGGGATTGGAATGACTCCTTACCCTCTCCCTTAAAACCCACACCCTTTCATTTTTCCCTCTCCTTCCTTCCTTCCTGACGAAGCAACTGCCAGTTGCGAAAGCTTGTAATTCTGTGTGTGTGTTTGTGTGTTTTGTTCATGTGCCTGTCTGCCGGCGCTTTCCCGCTTGGTAAGTCTTGGAATCTTTATTTTTAATATGTAATTACTGACCATTAGATGTAAACAAATTAAGTTCTTATAGGCTCATTCATGGTGGGGATAGGATAAAAATAGCAAACAGTGCTCACAGCATATTGAATAAAGAATGAGAAAAATATAAGGTATAAAAAATTAATCTTTATTATATTTATTACACATTTTATGATTCAAAAAGTCTTTTGCATTAAGTTGTCAGATGTTAGTTGGCAATAATGAACAAATTATACTTAATATAAAATTGTGATACTTGATGGCAGGATTGGGCCATCAAGAGGGGCAAAAGAGAATGAAAATTATGCTAGCTTGGGGAAGAAATTCACTGTCAATTTTTTTATGTTTGCCTCTTGACGACTCAATGCATGTGCTGTTTGGTGAGTATTTGTGATAGCTGAAACATATTTACTAGAAATTACGTAGCTCATTCATATAAATAATTATAAAAACTGTGCATTTCTCCATAACAATACCTTATTTTTCGTGTGAAAATAGTCATTTCTGTTAGGTATAAAGTAATTTTAACTCATGAAGACAACAAGTAAACAGAATATATAAGAATGGAAAATAAATCTCTATGTTTGCATATAATGTTAAAATAATGGCAGAGGAAGAGTGAATGATATTAATAAATACATCACAGTTTTGCCAATAACTAAAATCACAACAAAAATTAACAATATTTCACATATATTCAGCTTTTTCTTATACTCATTATTTTCATTTTTTATGTTTCCTTGAACAATTTATCTATGGCATTACAGTGTGCCAGAAATCCATTCTTTCCTTGTTCAGTCCAGTCCCAGTATAAAGAGGTGAAACAAACTCTAAATAATTTGTGTTGTTTGTTTCATACTGATTCCAGTCTTCTGTAAGTAATTCATCAATAACTGGAGTGGGATCACTGCAAAAAGAAAATAAGAAGAGTAAAAAATAAAAAATTAGTTTTAAGTATCAAAAGTTGAATCATTGCTTTGATTCTGTTCTGATGAAGTGTTTATTGACTCACCCGTATTTCACAAAATTGGCCCACATATGAAGCAATTGCAGTCCAACTTTGTATCCAGCAGAATCTGGTTCAAGATTAACATAGTTTTTTGCATATCTTGTATCATCCCCATGGCAAGCTCCTATGAGAATGTACAGCATTTATTGTTACAATTATATGTTAGGAAGAAGTATCATAAGATATGGACACAAGCCACTCAACTTCTTTAATATGAGATACATGTAAAAAAAAATTATATAGGTTTGGTACTTCCAAGGACACTTTACCTGGAAAATCAGGGTATACATTGAGTGGTCCGTTGAATGAGAACTGATAATAGTACACAGGTTCCGGAGAACTTCTACTCATATTACGTATAACAGTATCTACTCCTTCTGTAAAACTAAGATCTGATGCCAACTGTAAACAAAGGAAAAATTTAGTATTATCAACAAAATGCTGCAGACAAAACTGAACACTGAAAACAAAATAAACAATATCATGATCAGTGCAAAACCCTGCGTAACAAGAGAATTCAAAACTATGATGTGGTGTTATTTGCATTAATTCATTCATACATTAACACATCATGTTTCATAAGTTCCATCATCTTGGAGAACTTTACAGGATGTGGAATGAGTTGGTTTACACATTAAGAGATAGAAGAGGCCTCTGCAGACTATTCGTGTAAGGTACATCAATAATCACTTATGATCAGTGTTAATCTACCCACACTGATAATTATCAAAATAACTTCCATAGAACTATAACAGCAGTCATATTCCACACAGAATGTGCAGCTGAGTTGGGACTCCTTTTAAAAATAATATCCAACAGGTCTCTCAAATAGAAAATTGCCTTATGGTTGGAAGAAAGCATGGGCCACACCCTTCCACAAGAAGAGTAGCAGAATTGGTATACAAAACTACTTTTCATTGTAACTGAGAGCCATCTGTTACAAAATCTTAGGATGTTTTCTGAGCTAACAAGTAATGAGATATCTTAAAAAGAATGGTCTTCTCCATGCCAGCCACCAAGGATTCCATAGACACCAGTCATGTAAAACACAACCCTCTTTTTCTTATATGACATCATGAAGTTCATGACTCAGAGCACTCAGATGGACACAGCTTTTCTTGAGTTTCAATGGGCATTTGACCCAGAGCCACACTGATGTTTATTAATGAAAAATCATCAACATATGTTGTTGAAACTTTATACACAATTAAATTTGGGTCCCACGCAGTTCAGTATGTATGCATTATGTGACAGTTGGTGTTAAAAGTAACCTCTCACTTTCTGCAGCTCATTCAGTTATCTGTAAGGAAGTGCTTTCCGTAAAGAGTTGTGCTAATTATAGTCAATTTTTTTTTTACATTAAACTGCATTGCTCAAGATGACTTTGTCATAGCACAAAATTCTATTGCTTTATGCAATATATAATAATTTAAATTGTAGTCCAACTTTTATTTCTCGAAAACAAAAGAAATAATTTTGATTCAATTTCTGAATATCCTTTATTTAATACAATTAAATATTACAGACTTTAACCAATGCAGAGGTAAAACTAGGTTTACCCAGAATGAAGAAACTGATTTCAATGGGCTGTAAAAGAACAAGCTCATTAATTCCCATTATTGAACGTCCAGTTGAGATATGTGAGATTAGCTTCAAATAAATACATCAGAACCTGCCTATAACAACATTCAAAGGACCTTGAAAATTATTTAGCTATAACTGAGATTTTTATTTTCAGTCTGTTGTGGTGGCAAATGGAAAACAACAAATTTATTTAGACTTGTTTTATTTTACATACAGTATTAACATTTAAGCTTACATAAATATAGTTCATCCAGCAGTATGTTGAGTTCTCACCAGATTTATTTACTTAGGAGTTGTGATGAAGCAAGCTGAGATAATTTTACTTCCCTTGTTGTTTTGCGATCTGCCTACTTAAATTCATTAAAGAAGATGAAGCACTACAGAGTGAATTAATCATTCATTTTACTCTGCTGTCTATTTGCCCAATACACACTTTCTAAATGATGTTCTATGTTCATTATTTCATTTGCAATTTCACTGCTCCATCCCCCAGCTTCATAAAACATCTTCATAATTCTGATGGTCTCTAAGGCATCATTCACAGTAGGGATAAGCACTTTCTTTCTTTCTTTCTCCTCTTCTTCTTCACCTCCATCACCAACTTTGCCAACTTCATGTTCACTGTTGCCCTGATTCTACACTTCGCTTGCTATTTTGTCTTCAGTTTGCACTTTGGTTGTAGCAAGGCCATCATCTACTGTTGCATATATTTCATAGTCACTCTGATTGAGATATTGCAGTTGATTCCTGGCAGCAATGCAGATAGTAGCAGATCATCAGTATAATTGAATGTGTCTTCAGTTAAAGGTGGCATTTATTCCTTCAGTTGCAATTCCTGTATGACAGAAACAGTTCTTGAATGTTTTGGGCTGTGGCCCAGCTCCAAGCTTTGGTAATGCATCTCATCACGTCCATCAGTGTAATAGAACAATCCTACTTTCAGTAGAATAAACTTATGATAGTGGCATTTCAGACCTCTACTTACTCATTCATCTATAAGTTGCAATAAACTTGTATTTGCAGGAAGCAAAACAAGTTTAATGTTTTCCAGACGAAAGAGTGCGGGATGCTGGACAGTTGTCATCAAGAACCAGTATCTTAATTTCCTGACTTCTAAGCTCCCAGACCCAACACCTTATCTCAACTTCAAAGAGTTCAGAGGTAATCCATGACTTTTTATTAGCATTGTAGTGCACTGGGAGATTTTTTAGATGTTTAAACACAAAGGACTTTTCAATTTACCCATCATGAGCAATTTTTTCTTCTCAGTTCCATCTATGTTAGCACAAATCAGAACTGTTATTAGTGTTATTAGTTTTAGATAACTTACCAGAAACACATTTTTTACCCTTGAATTTCAGAGTTTAGTCAGGTTGCAGTTTCAAGAATATGCCAGTCTCATCTGTGTTAAATATGTCATAGTCTGCATATCCTTCACAAAATGTAGGCCACATGGTAGTGAGCCATTGTTTGATTGTTTCAGTATTCACACTGTTGGCTTCACCACTCACTTTGCCAAAAGTAATACTGTGATGTTGCTTGAATCTGTCAATACAGCCACTGTTCCACAAAAATTCATCATCTTTTAATTTATTGGCAATTTTTTTTTGTTTTCACCATAAGGAGAGGTCAACTAATGGGTACATTGATGCTTCTCTGTTGCTTAAACCATTTAAGCAGCATTTCATACATTTCGCTTCATTCAGCTTTTCATAACCACTTAATTTTAGATCCGTTTTGTTCAAAAACATTAACAGTTTTATCCTTGTTCTTCCAGATCATTTGGACTATGGAATTTATGAGGCCAAATTGGTGACACATGCCACCTGTTTAGCCCCATTCTAGATTTTTTGAATCACTTTTACTTTTTCTTCTATAGTTAAAACTTTTCCTAGTAATCCTGTTTTAAATTCCCACACACTTCATAATAAATTGTCATGGGAACTAGCATCACTTACACTGTTGATTAGTTCTGTGATTGCCACCACTACTGCAGTATGAATGCACTAGGATAACAATAAGCTTATGAATCTATACTACACCTATTGTTGACAGAAGGGCAGAGAGAAGAATGTGCCAGGTTGCCATATAACAACAACAGATTTCCTTATACAGTACATTGATTCTCTGAAAGTCTTGTTGCAAAATGAGGCTGAAAATGACATTACATATGATGTACATGTGTATACATTTTTCACATTAAGCAAGAATGAGAAGTATGTTCCTTATGAGAAATATGGCCATATCACAGAAATCAGGATGTTATAGCCAAGTTGTCATTGTAACCAATTTCATTATAAGAAAGTTCAATTGTATTAACTTGCAAAGCTGATAAAACAAATTTTGACAAATTTAAAAGATTTTACTATGAAATGTATACAAGACCAAAACTTTCACAAGATATACTGTTATTTGTCAGCTGCTGAGAGTATTTGAAGTTTATAATGTCAGTCATTGTATTACAAATTTATGAATGAAATTGTAAAAGATATTAAACAAATTTCAAAAAGGACTGGTATGATGAAGCAGTCCACAGTAACAGCAGATATACCATCTATACAATTCCTGTCTACTGAGGTAGGCTCTGTTACAGTTTACATATTTTGACATTATGAATAGTTCATGGATGAATGGCCAGATGTTGGTGTTCAATTGGCACAATATTTCAGCAAGCAACCACACTGCCCTCATCATAAGCACACTTGATGTTGGGAATGTGGTTGCTTCCTGAAATACTGAACATGTTGGACCCTGACACTGAGCTGTTCATCTATGAGCTATTTCATCACAAATTATGTCAGGAGAAGTTGAAGAGTCATGCCCCGATGTTACTCCTTAACAGTGACTTTTCTGTGGCCAGATGGTCAGCTTTGAAAAGTCATTTATCTAGTCACAAAATTAATTTCTTGTTTTAGTGTCATTGTCCTTGGAAATTCATGTATAGCATCAGTCAGCAGCATTTGCTACATTTTGCTAGTCTATAAAAATCATGTACACATCTGCATATGCAATGAAGCCACACACCAAATTCATGGTTATATTTCATGTTAACAGAAGGATGTGTAAGGAAGCAATGTTTATATGTCACACCATATCAACAGTGGTGTGGTGGCTGCACTGTCAGTACCTGTTACTCTATTTCCTTGGATAAGATGGAAATCAGCATGTACTCTTTAGGAATGGTAATAAATAGACTGCTTAATTTATTATGAAGTCCACTATTAGGTATTACACTGAATAAGCAAAGGAACTGGTGCACTTGCTTAATATAGTGTAGGGCACCTGTAAGTACAAAGAAGTGGCACAACATGAAGTGGTAAGGACTCAACTAATGCCTGAAGTAGTGCAGAGGGAAATTGACACCATGGATCCTGCAGGCCTGTCCATAAATCCCTATGAATACAAGGGGGTGGAGATCTCTTCCGAACAGCGTGTTGCAAGGCATCCCAGATATGCTCAATAATGTTCATGTCTGGGGATTTTGGTGGCCAGTGGAAGTGTGTAAACTCAGAGGAGTGTTCTTGGAGCCATTCTGTAGCAATTCTGGACATGTTGGGTGTTGCCTTGTCCTGCTGAAACTACCTACGTCCATTAGAATGCACAATGGACATGAATGGATGCAGGTGATCAGAGAGGACACTTCCCTACATGTCACCTGTCAGAGTCATATCTAGACATATCAGGGGTCCAATATCACTCCAATTGCACATGCCAGACTCCATTACAGAGTCTCCACCAGCTTGAACAGTCCTCTGCTGACATGCAGGGTCCATGGATTCATGAGGTTGTCTTCATAGCCATACACATCCATCCACTTGATACCATTTGAAATGAGACTCATTCAACTAGGCAACATGTTTCCGGTCAACAGTAGTCCAACTTTTTGTGTCAGACAGATCCAGGCAAGGTGTAAAGCCTTGTGTTGCGCCATCATAAAGGGTACATGAGTGGCCCTTTGGCTCTGAAAGCTCATATCATTGATGTTTCATTGAATGGCCCACAAACTGAAACTTGTTGATGGCCCAGCATTGAAATCTGCAACCATGTGTGGAAGGGTTGCACTTTTGTCACTTTGAATGATTCTCTTCAATTGTCATTGGTCCTGTTCTTGCAGGATCGTTTCCTGGATGCAGCGATGACAGAGATTTAATGGTTTCCTGGTATTCATGGTATACTCATGAAATGGTCATACGGGAAAATTCCCACTTCATCATTACCTCGGAGATGCTGTGTCCCATTGCTTGCAAGCCAACTATAGCATCACATTCAAATTCACTTAAATCTTGATGATCTACCATTATACCAGCAGTAACTGATCTAACAATTGCACCAGACACTGGTTGTCATATATAGGCAATGCTGACAGCAGTGCCGTATGCTGCTTGTTTACATATCTCTGTATTTGAATAGGCATGCCTATACCAGTTTCTTTGGCATTCCAGTGTTGGTGGTAGATGTTCATTACAATGGACGAGGAGAAAAAAATTATACATGGTTGATGCATGATAGTTTCAGCAATATGTGTTTTACGTTACAGGGCTAATTGCATGAAAATTATTCCCTATACAATAGAAATGTACTGTACACATTCTACATTGTTATCACAACATGCCTATTTGTTATAAAAATGAAATTATATAGCTATTTAAGAAAAAGTACTTTTGTTTTAAAATTCAGTACTCTATTACATAATAAATTACAGGATACCTTTTATTTATATTACTGTGCAAACAACTGATTCTAGAAATAAATAACATGATGTATTTCTATGCCACATCAAATTTTAAAGAGTATAGGTTACCTTGGCAGTTGAGTCGTTAAGTTGTAAAGTAATTTCATTGTCACCATAATAAAATTGTCGAATTTCTGCAGAGACTCTTAACTGCTCTTCTCTGCTTGACAGTCGGAGCTCATGAGCAACATAAGCATCAAAGTTGTCATTCAAATTCTTCACATCTTCTTCAGATGCAAACACACCACCTTCTGCAAAATAAACATTCTGTATAATTAATGTTAATATTAATTACGTTACTATCCTATAAGAAGTGTCACTGTCATAAACAACTAATTCTAATGTGCTAGAATATTTGATAGAGCATATTTGGATGGAATTTAACTGCAAAGATCACAAACAAACTCTATAGGATTTCAATATTTAAGCATATTTCAAAGTCTATAAATAAAAAGCTGCTGCAGTAATTGAAGAGCATTATTTTCTTACCCAAAGGTGATAGCAAGAATGAATATTTCAATGATATGAGCATTTTGAAAGCTGTCTCTTGTATTTTCACTACTTAAATGCCACTATTTTGCATACATGTTTAGCAATGTGTGATCTTCTAATTCATAGCTTCATTTGGATACTAGCCTTTTCTCCATGGCTTTGCCCAAGTATGCATTACACACATATACTGAACACACCTCATCCTCCTCCACCTCCTCCTTCTCCTCCTCCAAACCTCTCTGTGTCCATGTCTTCCTCTCTCTATCTGACCATGTCAGCCTCCGGCCTCTCTCTGTCTATCTCCTCTTCCCCACTCTCACTGTCTCTTCATCTCTGCCTCCCCCACTCTTTGTATAGTTCCTCCAACCTCTCTCTCTGACCATATCTTCCTCCCCATGCGGTCCAACCACATCCATCTCCCCCTCTCTCTTTCCATATCTGCCTCCCCATCTACCTTTTTCTCCTGCCCAGAACCCTCTACACTTTCCACTTACCTTATGCAACAGGCCCATCTGCCCTCTCCCCCCCCCCCCCCCCCCCCCCGTCACTTCATCCCTACCCTCCGCTATCCATCTCAGCCTGTTCCCAGCAATGCTTATCATCATATGTATCCCATGAAATATAGTTCAACAATGCAGGCTGATACTTCTACAATAACACACCTCTCATGCAAAACAGACTACACATCATGGGCTTGAAAATAATTAATTTACCCCTCATGTGCAAGCCACCATGGAAAGAAAGTCAAAGCAGACTGATAATACTCCAGCACAATGTGCTTGGAGGTGTACATGTCCAGTTCCTGACAACCATTTCTAGCCATTCAAATGTAGGATGTGCTTCAAAGCAGGCTGATTTGGCATGCCAATACTGTTCCTACACAACATGCCTGTTTTGAGGGGCAGTATGTATGCCAGGGGTTGGAGAAAACACGTTTTTCCCTTGTATATACACACATCTGTTGTAGCTAAGAGGTAATAAACCCCACAGTGCTGACACTCATGAGGCCTGCTGTTTCTGTGCCAAATTTGACTCAAATTGCTCTTTAGGTTTCACACCTACATTCTGCTTTATATATATAACAGACAGATTCTACATACACTTACAGAAAAAAATCACAACACAAATAAATAATTAATGTAGAGTAATGAAATTTTCAGAATACATTTGTCTAGGTAACATATTTAAGTGACTACATTGCAAGATCACATGTTAATGTATGTGTGAGATAAGCCATTGCCAATGTGCAATGTTGGTGCATTAATAATTGGTGTAACCACCAGAATGTTTAATGCAAGCTTGCAAATATGCAAGAATTGTGTCATGCATGTACTGGATGTCAATCTGGAGATGGAGTTCCAAACCTATGGCACTTGGTCAGTCAATGCAGAGATGGTTAATGCTGTTTGTGGAAGATGCTGGACTTGTCATTCGATAAGGTCCCATATGCGCTCAATTCGAGACAGGCCTGGTGATCAAAAAGGCCAAGGCAACATGTCGAGATTCTGTAGAGTATATTGGGTCACAACAGTGGTATGGGGATGAGCATTATCGTGTTGAAAAACATCCCCTGGAATTCTGTTCATGAATGGCAGCACAACAGGTCAAACCACCAGACAGACATACAAATGTACAGTCAAGCTGCACAGGACAACCATGATAGTTCTCCTTCTGTCATATGAAATTGCACCATGGCTGATAACTCCAAGTATAGGTTCAGTGTGTCTAGCACATAGTCAAACTGATCACAGCCCTCAACTGGCCTCCTTCTAACAAACACACAGCTATACTAACACCAAGGCAGAATCAGCTTTCATTCAAAAACACGACAAACATACACTCTACCCTCCAATAAGCTATCACTTGACACCACCGAAGTCACAAATGGTGATGGTTTGGGGTTGGTGGATTGCAGGCTTGGAGCTGTCCTTGAAGTAACCCATTTGTAAAAGTTCATTGTGGCACTGTGGTGCCAGCTGCTGCTCAAATTGCTGCTGCAGATGAAGTACAATATGCCAGAGCCATATGCTGAACACAGTGGTCTTCCAGCTTAGTAGTGCCCTATTGCCATCTGAAACATAGTCTTCTTGTGACCATACATTCTCATGACCCCTGCTGCCAACATTTGAAATGGTCACATTCCTGCTAAGTCTTTCTGCAATATTCCAGAAGAAACATCCAGCTTCTCATAGCCTATTACTCAACCTCGTTTGAACTCAGTGAGGTGCTGAAAATGGCATCTTTGTCATCTCAAAGGCATTTTTGACTAACATCATCTCACCAGATTCAATCTCAAAGGTAACTAATGCTCATGACCATTATGTCATATATTTAAAGCAAATCTGATTTGCATCCTCATAGTAGACTACTAGTGGCACTCTTATATTAATGGTTGTATTGAATCATATTATTTTTATTTCTTTCCTTTTCTTATATATAATCTATATGTAAACTAAATGAGACATAAACCAGATACACTGCCAAAAGTAAATTAACAAGTTGTTTTATGGCTAGGATAATGTTTTGATACATCATTAAATATCTGTATGAAATGAAGTAAGAAATATGCTCTTCAGTTTATTAATTCATGTATCTTCACCCTTTTGTTTCAGGAAGTGGTAGTGCATGGATGTATGCTTGGATCCATTGCACCAACATTGTTAAAAATGTGTATTTTAACCACTCACTAAAAGTATCACAAAACGTTATTAGAAAAGGAATATTTGTTCAAATGGTTATAATTTCAACTCCTATCTGTTCATCATTTCACTCACTGCCAAGATCCTGCATCAAGAGGTTCCATGCAGACAAGAATAATTAAAGCCGTATATGGAGGAGTGTTCTTGCAGTGACATTGTCACACTCAAGACTTCATACACTGGAATTAATGTGAAGGTAATGACTAAGACTTGATAGGCACTTGGTTTACTTGTACTAAAAGTATTGTGCTTTGTGTGTTTAAGAACTTCTAGACAGTTCAACAATTTCAATGGTTTCAGTGATAATTTGGTAATGCACACTACTGAAAGCAGCAGTACATAATGCAAATTATGTTAATTGATCTTGAATGTAATGATATTCCAGGTCTGTTGATACTGGTATCAGTTAAAGTTCACACAAAATTGTGCACAGATTCATAAATTACCTTCAAAATTTTCTGAACTATTCTTTCCAATCAATTTTTCCAATATTCAAGCAATTATTAATCCATTTCCATTCCACATCCCTATTCATGGTGCAAAATTTGAATGGACATAATATTTCAGATGTAGAGACAGTCTATCAACTTTCACTTATGTCATACAACTCCTTCTTGGTGCTGCATCCATTCGTTTAATTTGATTTTGTAAATTAACTTCTAATTTTCAGTATATTTAGCAAATGATAATGATTTCTGTTGACGCTTTTGTTAAATCTATTACAAAATTTCACACCAGAAGTATTTTGGATTTTATGTAGTTAACTGGAGACTTTAAATTCATTTTAAGAAAGAAAAAGTGATGTCACACTGTCATGAAAAAGGATAAAAGTAGTTATTTAGTTGAAATATGATAATAATGATTGTATCTGTAGCAAAAGGTTGCTCTGTTGCACAAACACATAGACAAAAATTTTCAAAGACCTGTTAAAAAAAAAAAAAAAAAAAATCAAAAATCAGCATTGAGCCTTATGAACTATGAGTGTGACACATCAGTTTCATTAATAGTTTTGCTTGATATGGAGGCTTCAGTGACTGTCCTGTATGTTTCCTAAAAAAGTTTATGTACATTACCACTCCTCATTTCTTTCTTATCTGAATAAAACTACAGTATATACTCTGTAACCAATCATGTGGTCCATCATGGAGGGTATCCTATACCACTAGTAGTCATTCCCTTTCCTGATCCACTTGGAAATGGGTTGAGGAAAAAAAACAGCTGTCTGTATACTTCTGTACAAGGCCTAAGTTCTCTTATTTCCTTCATGGTCCTTCTATCAGATATACGTTCATGGTAGTAGGATCATTCTGCAGTTAATCACAAATGCTGATGTTGTAAATTTCTTGATAGTCTTACGTACATGGTCTCCTTTGCAAATGAACTATATTTTCTGACAATTCTCCCAATAAACAAAAGTCGAGCATCTGCCTTTCTTAGAACTGACCTTGGGTGTTTGTTCCTTTTTTTTTGGGAAACTGCAATGTTATCCCAGCAGCACTAATTCTATGTTAGAACACTACAGGATTGCTTTTCCTACTCATCTTTGTTATCTTAAATTTTTCCACATTTAGGTTTCAGAGGTTTCAAAATCTTTAGATCCCAATTCTTTGTTATTTAATAATTTAATAGGATATGGGTTCTGCCTCTTTGCAAATTCACTCCTTTTTCTTTTTAGCAATGTGTTTGCAAAAAGGTGGAATCCATATCCTATAATTTAACTGCAAATGTGGAAAGAAAGGACAAGAGCTGCATATCAAAAAGATGAACATTAATAATTTAAATACAGTCATTTTTCAAATGAGTTAGTCGATCGTTTAATAAACTGTTCCTGAATAATTACCTTGCACACTTTCAAATGTGCAGTATATAAGCTATTCTCATTCAGATTAACATTCCTCTTTCAGCCTATCAACAAATTCATCTTGACACCTTTTCTGTGTTCCTACTTGAACTTCATTTTTTATGAGGAAGATTCAAACATGCATAATAATGCATATGCAAAACTGTGATGTTTACAACATTAAATATTGGATACATTTGTCAATAAGGAGTAATAAGTACTCCTATTTTCTAAACAATAAGCATGTTTTTAGTCTGTTGATTGCCATTTTATTATTTCTTGATTACTAGCTTTAGGAACTACTGCTTATCTTTATATCAGTTGTACTGACACAGTAGCCCAGCTTACAGAAACACAATTATCACTATGTCACAGATATGAAAACCAAACTTGTATAAAAAACAGCATAACAATTTTGTTTTTATTGTGTATGACACTGAAACAGTTGTGTTTGTATAAGAACAGTTACTGTGACAATACAAATGATATGTAGATAGACTACAGTGTCAGAAGCCAGTAATAAATAAGTATCATTACAATCAACACAGTGAAAATAAATGTATCTACAGTTTGTGAAATAAATTACAAAAATATAATTTATTCTAAATTTGAGTAACTGTAATAAAAATAATTGATTAAAATTCCAGAATAATATAGCAACATCACTAAAGAAAGTGAGGTTTTTGTAATATCATTATACATAAAGTCAGAAGTTTTCTTATGCCATAGAAGCCAATGGGACTTTCATTCTGGATTATTGCCTCTCATGCTCCATTGATCCAAGTGCACAGTCCTCTAGTACTGATTGATAAACAACAATAATAGCTAGCTGTTTAGTGACAGTGTTCCATACAAATAAAATATATAGTACACCTGATGGATGGATAATTTACATGAAAAGAGTCACTGACTGTTACCTCAAAATGCTTGGAAATGTTGCAAAACATGTCACCAAGATGCATAACTGAAACACCACCAGAAGCATTCTGCAGAAATCATATGACTTTTGGATTCTACAGTTCCCTTGATGTTGAGTTTGTTGTTGGGGAAACCACCAAGTGATTTGAGATTTCAGTGCCAATGTACACCAAATACCATATATATGATAATGGTAAAAGAACTGCAGTGTTCTTTGAATGCTTTTTTTTTCCTAAATTTACACAACAGTATTTCTCAATGTGTTACCTTTTTTTCTTGTGATTACTATCTGCATTCACTGGACACCTCTGTTACACTTTGATATGGCCTACATTGACATGTTATGGTCATTGCTGATTATCTTTGAATTCTCTTGATGACTGCTGGCAGGTTTAGCTGATAAGGACTTCAAATATTAGAACAGTGACATAGAATATCTTGTATGCCATTTCTTCACAGGTACACCATATTACCCCCCCCCCCTCCCCCCCCCCCTCCTCATTGCCACCTTCACACACCCCTACAAATTTAATTCTTTCATTTATTTCTCCTACTACTGCTTTCACATTTTTATTCAATTTCATACTTTGTTGTAGTATTACCCCCATATACTGTGTTTTTGTGCTCCAACACACTAGGCTCATAATCACTTGAAAAACTATAGTGTTTACCTAATGCAGATGCCCATTTTATATTATTTTGAATATCTGTATAACTCTCAAATATGTGTTAGGCCTACAGCAGCTAAATTTAATGAGCTCAGAATACAATCATATTTCTTTGGCTGCTGTGCCTCAGTTCTTTTTAAACAGTAATACTATTAACAGGATGACTCTACCAGCATTTTGGCCTAGGTAACACAATATTTCAAATATGTGCAACACTACTAAGCTGATTTTGTGTGTATTTTGTTTCTGACAGTGCCACTACATCTTCATTATGTTAGGGCAGCTATGCCTCATCATATTTTAAGGGCATGTTTTCTGCTTTTCATTTGTCAGTGTAATATTTTAAGACATAAACTATCCATTATTTGTATTTAGTTTTCCCATTTTTCTGTAGATCAGAAGATGGTCAGGCATTTCCAACAAATTATGGTCCAGTGGGTGCAGAGCTGGAGCCTGGTTGTGTCCAAGAGGTGTTGCATCACAATTGAATTAGGTAAATTTGGTGAGCAAGACATGCATGTGAGTTGATTATCAAGCTACTCAAACCACTGTAGCATGATTCTGGCCTTGTGAAATGGATAGTTATCCTGTTAAAAATTGTCATACCATCAGGGAAGCCATTAAACATTAAGGGATGCAAATGGTCCACAACAATGATCACAGGGGCTGCAGCTATCACAATAGCTCTGATTACAACCACAAGTCCCATGAAAACACAGCTGAATGTTCTCCGTAGCTTAATAAAGCCCCCACTGAATGCATATATGATATTATGGTTTTGAGCAGCTGTTCGTCTGAGACATGGTGGAATAAGAATAAGAATAAGAAAAAGATTCATTCAAAAAGGTGACACATTTCCACTGGCGCATGGTCCAGTCTCAATGATCTCAGGTCCAGTGCAGCTACAATTGACAATGTAATTGTGTCAACATGGGAACAAATGGGTGTCATCTGCACCAGAGCCCCATGTTCAATTATATGCAGTGAACGGTGTGCAGCAAAGCACTTGGACCTGCATCAACATTGTGCTCTGTCATCAGATCTGTCATCTGTCATAAATCTTTCTCTATCCTGATTTTCACAGTGGACAAACCACAAACCTCTGTCTTCTGTGCCATACATGCTCATGACAGTAATGTAAGTACAGCTGGCCAGCATCAGGCAGCAGGCCATTATAATTACACCTTGCAAGGTTGTACCTTGTATAATCACAAGAATGATTCCCCATTTTTCTCTACTCTGCTTTACTTACTTGCATTGCTGTGTCAAGGGCAAACATAAAACAAAGTGGGAAGGGGATGTGGGGGGAAGATAAAACATTCATATTTGGAATCAGTCTTCATAAATGCTACTAGTATTCATTCATTGAATCATTCACAAATTTTGTTCTGTCAATCCTATCATGAAGGAGAGCCTTCAGTTACTTATTAACAGATGGAAGTAACAACTACTGGCTATCTATGTAAAGTATATTAATAACAAGCTACAATTACTCAAACTGATAATTATATCAATTACTTCTAGCTTACTTTATATACACTCATGGTGAAAAAATCACAACATCAAAAAGTACTTAATGTAAAATAATGAAATTTCAGGAATAAATTTGTCTACACAACCTATTTAAGTGATTAACATTGCAAGATTACAGGTTAATGTAATAAGCCATAATGGATGTGAAATGGTGGTACACTGATGACTGGTATAACTACCACAAAGTTGAATGCAGGCATGCACTGTGTTGTACAGTTGCTGGATGTCAGCTGCTAGGATGGAGTTCCAAGCCTGTTGCAACTTGGTCGGTCAATATATGGACAGTTAATGCTGTCTGTGGATCACACTACAGTTGTCATCCCAGTGTCTCATATGTGCTGAATTGGAGGCAGATGTGGTGATTGAGTAGGCCAAGGAAACATGTCAGCACTCTGTAGAGCATGCTGGGTTAGAACAGTGGTATGTGGGTGAGCATTATCGTGTCAGAAAATCCCCTCTGGAATGCTGTTCATAAATGGCACAACAGACTGATCCATGACATACAAATTTGCTGTCAGGGTGAGTGGGATAACCAAGAGCGTGTTCCTATTGTTATATAATATCACACCCTGGACAATAACTTCAGGTGTGTCTAGCATGCAGAAAAGTTGGTTACAGGCCCTCAACTGGCATCATCAGACAGCCATCAGTAGCACTGAGACAGATTTGGGATCAGTGGAATGCCTGCTACAGGTCCTCTGGCTTGGAGCTGTCCTTGAAGTAACCAAGTTGCAGAAGTCATTGTGTCACTGTGGTGCCAACAGCTGCTCAGATCGCTGCTGTAGATGTAGTAAGATACACCACAGCCATATGCCAAATGCAATGGTTTTCCAACGTGGCATTTCCACGTGACCATCTGGAGCCTGGTCTTCTTGCATCTGCACATTCTTGTGACCACCAATCAAGTACAGTGGCTGCATTCCTGCTAAGTCTTTCTGCAGTGTCACAGAAGCAAAATTGTGCACCTCACAGCCTATTACATGACCTTGTTCAAACTCAGTGAGATGCTGATAATGGCATCTTTGTCACCTTAAAGCCATTCCTGACTAACATCAACCCACCATGCCCAATCTCAGAGGTAACTAATGCTCATGACCACTACAACATGTATTTAAAGCAAACTTCATCTGAATCCTTGTAGTTGTGCTACTAGCACCACTCTTACATGATTGGTGTGAAATCTGAAAAGACATCATCTTTCAGATTTATAAACAGGCTTACCAATTTTTTTAACATCTCAGAAAATGCTGCAGGGTAATTTTTATTGTTTACAGTAGTTCTACTAGAATTGCATATATTAGATCATGTCTGCCATTCTCAGTAGATAACCCATAGCAGAAGCCAGACTGAGCTGTTGTTATAAGGTTGTTCTCAGAAAAATGATTCAGTATTCTGTGGTGATCTGGTTTCTCAAAATATTTTGAGAACATATAAAACAGGAAGATTGGTCTACAATTAGAGATCAGTTTGTTATCTCCACTTTTGCATACAGGTGTTAGTACTACATGCTTCACTCTTTTAGGAAAAGCTCCTTCACCTGTCAGTTGATTTCAAAGGCAAATGAAAGATAGCAGTTCCAACTCAAAGCAACTTTTTAGTACTTTGGTTGGGACATATTAATAACCAGAAGATTGACATATGATTTTTGTGAGCCATTTGATGTGGGAGGGAACATAATATCTGCTATTTTCAGCTACTGTTAAGAAGAGTTCATTGAATTTAGTAGCCAATGATTAAAATTTTGCATCATCTGTCTCACTGCTACTTTGCAAAATAGTTTATAATGCATTTTAAGTGATGATTACAATTAATCTCCTGCATTAAATAAAAATCTCTCTTCCTAGTACAATATATTTTAATCCCAGATGTCAGGCAACCTTCTCAGATTCCACTGTAAATATCCCTGACTCACTGTGCAGAAAAATTGGATTCAAAATATTGTAAGAATATTTTGAGGAAAAACGTTGTCATCAACGATGTGCCCTCGATGCACTTCTTTCCATTTTTCACCTTGTAAATTGTCTCAAAATTGTGTGGCTGAATTAACATTTAAATGTGAAATTTTACTTTTTGTTTCTAAGTTAAACATCCCTGATGGGGGTCAGTTATTGCAGCCATTTGACCATAATGGTCAGATAAATCATTTACTATGGGTTTCACATTTATTGTACTAAGGACAAATGCATTTACAAATAAACCAGATATCCACCCATGCAAAACTCTGTAAAGAGCCAAAATTCTGTGTATAAATCAGCTTTTTTAACAAAATTGTAACAAGCAATACACTTTTTTTGCTTTCAATATTTTGTGGATGCTGTCACGAAAAAAGTTTCAAATGTGCAAAACTTGTTGGAAGTCGCTAAGTGCTCTCATTCTCAAACACTTTAAGAATATAGTCTGGATACTTTGCATACCATGAGTTATGTTGTCTCAAGACATATATCCAGTTTCTAACTTTAATACTTGACTTATTGCATCATCTCTTTAATGTAAGATTATTCTCTTTGATTAGTAGAATATGACAACATTTAAAATTTTTAAATTTAATCAATAATTAAATGAAATACTGAAAATCAATTTTTTTGCCCCTAGAAGCCTTTAGACAGGTAACCTGCAACTGGGTGTCAATTTTAGCCATTTAGTAATATAGATTATGAATTGCTGTTGCACTGTATCCTCCTATTACCAAATCTGGACTGCATTAATCCTCAGTACCCTTGTTTGAAACTATTCAGGATGAACACTATATTGAAATCCCCACATACAATCATTTCCAGTAATTACTACTAAGTCTTTTTAATTGTCCCTTGAATTGCTTAATGAAGTTAAACCATTTACTGCTGGTCGCATATAGATTATCAGAACTACTATCTTGTAGGTTGGCAAGTATGTTACTAAAGTAGAACATTCAAGCAAGTGTAATATGTCTATGGCATAGGACTTTCTAGTGCCCCAAGAATTTCTGTGTAAATTCTAGAAACACTTGGCCTTCAGCCATCTCAAACACCCGATATTTTAAGTACGTCTGCGGGAGAGTGAAAAACATTTCTACCGATCCACCTGTTTCTCTCTGCAGATTGGAAGTTTGTTATTAGCAGACTGTAAGAGGGGTGAGTCAACAACAAGTGTTTGCTGCCACCATCATAGAAGATGGGAAGAGAACTCAAGGAATAATTATGTCATAATAATTATGTTGGATTCTTTGATGTGTTAGTCTCTGTGGTGATTGTAAAAAAGACTATTGAACAGTTGAAGATAGATTGCTGTGCACATTCCTGTATTCAACTTGTTTGAGACCAGAGGCTTTTGAATTAATTCATGTCTTGGCTATGAATAAAACAAGACACATGTATGCTATTTGAATATTTGTAAATGAGTCTAACATGTAAGGAATAAGTTAGTTTGTAGAAGTTATTATCTGTAAAAGTTGAAAACGTAAAGTGATTGATCCTGAAAGTATTAAATGAGTACCAAAATTATGTCAAGGACAGAGAAGTATTTTAATAAATTCCCTTAACCAGCTAAGTCTTCAGGGAAGAAGCTTGTGGAAGATCGACATAGCTTATTACTCAGGGAAGAGGATTGGCTACACACAAAGTGCAAATTAACTGAATTGAGAGATGTGTGTGCCTTGTAACCCAATACCACACTGTCTCTTGCCATCCAAACAATGTTAGAATGTGGTGACCTAAGTGACTGGACCCAAAGGAAATGGGAATTTAAAGATAGTAATGGAAAGAAAATATTAGGCATTGCCATAGCAACCAATCCTAACAACATATGAGAACTGTTTCCAGTAATTGTATTGAGGCCAATAAACAAATGGAAGAATGTTGCGAGTGCAACACTGTAAAAGACATGAGAAAGTAATAGTAGAGAAAACTGGAGAGAAGATCTCAACTTTTCGACTAAGAAGATTGGATGTGGAGAGTAAGCTGTCTTTACACATGTACATCATGCCGATGCCAACGGTGTAACCAGCCACCAACGCTGACTGCACCAGCTGCTGCTCACTGCTGCTGACTCTGCGTCCGCTCACCGACGATGATGCTGAAACCAACAACTGATGCCACCAGCGCCAGTGCTGTCCACTGGTGCTGATTATACACACACCAACATAGCTAGAATTCTATGCCAGGTGAGCAAAAAATAATAATTTTTTGGTAAAGTTGAGGGGACGATTAAATGATAAACTTTTAGTGTAGTTACTATACTCGATGGTGAATTTTCTTTTAGGTGATTAGTAGGTCTAAGAGCAATAAAATTATGGATCAATAACAGCTACAAACTTCAGAACCAACCACAGCCATTAAGGTGAATAGGGAAATGTCAGACGTTTCTGAATTAGTGAATTTAATTAAAGCCCAGTGGGCAGATTCAGCAGCTGTAAATGCTCAAATTGCTTCCTTAAGAACAGAGTTAAATGCTCAAAATGCTTCCTTGAGACAAGAACTAAATGCTAGATTATATGACCAAAGTGCTAAGTTGGATGACCAGAAGTCTGATACAGCCACTCAAAGTGAAAAATTAAATACTCAGAATGAAGCTCTAAGGAGAGAAATAGGTTTAGTACATTCTACTTTAAATGCTCATAGAGAAACCTTGAATAGTAAAGCAGCAAATATAGGTTAATTAAATACTGAATTTGACTCTTTAAATGATAAGGTAGAAAATCTGAAGTTAGATATAAAGAGTGAACTGACTAGTTCTTTGAATACTCCGTTAATCAACTATTTACTGAATTTAACCAGAAACAGGAAGAGCAACTTCAAGATTTAACTAAAAAATAAGAATTTGACATTGAAGATAAATGTAACGATGTAGAAATGGAACTTGTCAAAAAGTAGGGTCATTCCAAAGCATATGCAATGTTACCTTCGATGTTGTAAATCAGAGGTTGCACACCCTGAAGGAGAGTATTGAAAATCAGGATAAGCAAAATCCTTTTGACCAATCACAAGTTGCAGGTGTCAACCCTTGAGTTGATTCTGTGGAAAGGGATTTTAAAGAGAAACTAGAGACATCAGATACCTTAATTATAAGCAATCTGGAGGAACAAGTAGAAGAGCTGATAGACAGAAAAGTGGCTGAGAGGGTAACCCCAAACAACATTTCTTCGGATTTAGCTTTGGAACTTAATGATATGAAGAAAGGCAAAGATAGTTTATGGAAAGAATTCAAACTTGTCCAGTATAAGGTAGACAAAAAAGTGGCTTCTTCTAACGTGGTGTTAACCAGTGAGGGTATAACTGACCTACAATGGGGAGCAAATTCTGGACTATCCAGGCAGTTTCCAAAATTTAAGCCAGATGGGGACATACACCCAACTCATTTTCTGAAATGGTTTAACCAAGCCTTGCCAAAAAAACTGGGAAGACTAAAAAACAATAGAATTCATGGTAGGGTACCTTTTAGGAGAGGCTTCAGAATGGGGCACTGTGAGCATTGAGAATTTTTCATCTTGGGCTGACTTCCAGAAAACGTTTAATGAGATTATTGGTCAGACAGAGCCCAAGAAAAATTATTATCTGATTTGTGGGACCCAAAGTATTATAACAGTATGTGGGGAACAATGAGAAGGTATTCTGACTAGCATTTGACTTGGGAAAAGTACTTAGATAAACCGATTGAGGAAGAAGGGTTAGTTAGGATATCAATAAGGCGATTACCTATCTATGCTAGGAAAGATATATTATATAGTGGGTGGAAGACAATAGAAGACATGTTATCCTTTGTAAATGCAATACCCTGATTTGGTAACCAGATGGTGATTACAAACAATGAGGAAAATATTATGAAATCTGAAACCAGGGCAGGGGCCCAGGTCATAGAAATACATTAGGAGGCCTAGCTTATAATAAATATGTTTGCTTTATGTATAAAGTACAGGAGTGTACACAGTATGTATTACTGGGACCCAAAAGTAAAGTTGTGAAACACAAGACCCAGGTGAACTGCATCATTGGGAACAACTCTTTTCATCAGACAGTTTTAGTCGTGGAAAGTATCAATAGAAAGGTGTTGTTTGGCATAGACTGGCTATCAAACTTTATCTTCATACTGAATTTTGAGGAAAATCTTCATCATTTTCGAATAGTTGATGATAAATATTGTGTAAGGTTTGTGATGGACCACTATAAAGGTAAACAAGTAACTGAGAATCAGTATTTACGATTAACAGCTACAGCGCAGTTGTCACCAGAGCTTGAAAACACAAGTCATGCATCACACAAGCTGACATACAAAACAAAGTAAATGAGTCCCCAATGTTAACGAACAACCAAAAATTGGCATTATCTACAATTCTATTGGAATACGGAATTGTATTTTCTGATAATCTGGGTAGTATTAGTGACTATGTATGTAAATTTAAGATTAAAGATAATACTCCATTTTTTTGTAGACCCTACCTGATCCCAGTAAGCCTGAAAGGAGTGGTTAAGGAAGAAATAGATAAGATGATTGAAAATAAAATAATAGAACATAGTATGAGTGTTATGAATAACCCTTTAGTAGTGGTAAAAAAAGGCTACAGGAGGTGTGCGGTTAGTGCTGGACACAAGGACTTTCAATAAGCATATAGAGATGGAATGAGAAAGACCAATTAACATTGATGAATTACTGTCCAAATTTGAGAAAGCACAGTATTTTAGCACGATGGACCTGACTGCTGGGAATTGACAAATTCAGTTACATCCTGATTTAAAGAAGTATACAGTATTTCTATTTGATGGGAAATCATTTTAATGTGTTACAATTTGGACTAAATATCTCAGTATCCGTGTTTATACGCATGCTGCACAAGGCATTAGGAAGGGAATTGTTAAGAGAATTAATAATATATGTGGACAATAGCCTTATAATCTCTGCTATACGGGAAGAACACCTTAAGGAAAACCATGAAAAAATTAAAAGAAAAGGGTATTACAGTAAAATTACCTAAATTGCATTTTGTGAGGCAAGAGCTTAAGTTTTTAGGGCATATTGTAGGAGTACAGGGAATTAAAATCCGATCTGGAACATATAAAGGCCATTAAGGAGTGTCTACCACCTAGAAACATAAGACAATTGAAAGGATTTATTGGAATGGGCAGATATTATGTATGATATATATGAAGTCAAGAGCCGAACGACCCAAGACTTCTGAATTTATTACAGAAGGGAATCCCATGGAGTTCAGACCAAGAGGCTAATGATGCATTTCAAGATGTGAAAAAGGCACTAGTATAATCACCTATACTATACTATCTGGTTATGGGTGAGCCACTTAAAATTACAACAGATGCATCTGATGATGGTATAGCAGCGGAACTTTTTCAAGGAGAATGGAGTCTGGAAAGTAAAATTCACAGATCTATAGCTTTTGCTAGCCGAAGTCATAACAATCATGAATTAAACTATACATCTACAGAGAAAGAACTTTTAGCACTAGTATGGAGCATCCGAAAATTCCAAATGTTAGTATTGGGGTCAGAGATCCATATTCAGGATGGTCCATTGATAGTGACCGGGCCAAATATCTCACAAAATAAGCATCAAACAAAAAAACTACAAAGAACGAAACTCATCTAGCTTGAAGGGGGAAACCAGATGGCGCTATGGTTGGCCCACCAGATGGTGCTGTCATAGGTCAAACTGATATTAATTGTATTTTTTTAAAAATAGGAACCCCCATTTTTTATTACGTATTTGTGTAGTATGTAAAGAAATATGAATGTTTTAGTTGGACACTTTTTCTGCTTTGTGATAGATGGTGCTGTAATAGTCACAAATGTATAAGTACGTGGTATCATGTAACATTCTATCAGTGCTGATGGTATTTGCTTCGTGATACATTACTCATGTTAAAATGGACCGTTAACCAATTGCGGAAAAGGTCGATATAGTTTTGATGTATGGCTATTGTGATCAAAATGCCCAACAGGCATGTGCTATGTATGCTGCTCGATATCCTGGATGACATCATCGAAGTGTCCAGACCATTCTCCTGATAGTTATGTTATTTAAGGAAATAGGAAGTGTTCAGCCACATGTGAAATGTCAAACATGACCTGCAACAAATGATGGATGATACCTAAGTAGGTGTTTCAGCTGCTGTCGTGGATAATCTGCACATCAGTAGCAGACAAATTTCACAAGAATTGGGAATCTCAAAAACGACGGAGTTGAGAATGATACATCAACATCGATAGCACCCATACCATATTTCTATGCACCAGGAATGGCTTTGAACATCATGTACAGTTCTGCCACTGGGCACAGGAGAAATTATGGGATGATGACAAATTTTTTGCATGCATTCTATTTAGCGACGAAGCATCATTCACCAACAGTGGTAATGTAAACCGGCATAATATGCACTATTGGGCAACGGAAAATCCATGATGGCTGTGACAAGTGGAACATCAGCAACCCTGGTGGGTTATTGTTTGATGCGACATTATGGGAGGAAGGATAGTTCCCCTTAATTTATCGATGGCAGTCTAAATGGTTCAATGTATGCTGATTTCTTACACAATGTTCTATCGATGTTACTACAAGATGTTTCACTGCTTGACAGAATGGCAATGTACTTCCAACATGATGGATGTCCGACACATAGCTCATGTGTGGTTGAAGTGGTATTGAATAGCATATTTCATGACAGGTGGATTGGTTGTCGAAGCACCATACCGTGGCCCACACGTTCACCTGATCTGATGTCCCTGTATTTCTTTCTGTGGGGGAGGTTGAAGGATATTTGCTACCATGATCCACCAACAATGTCTGACAACATGCGTCTGTGCATTGTCAATGCATGTGCAAACATTACGAAGGCAAACTGTTCACTGTTCAGACGAATGATGTTACACATATTGCCAAATGCATTGAGGTTGACAGACATCATTTTGAGCATTTATTGCATTCATGTGGTATTTACAGGTAATCACACTGTAACAGCATGCATTCTCAGAAATGATAAGTTCACAAAGGTACATGTATCACATTGGAACAATAAAAAAAAATGTTCAAACGTACCTATGCTCTGTATTTTAATTTAAAAAACGTACCTGTTACCAACTGTTTGTCTAAAATTGTGAGCCATATGTTTGTGACTATTACAGTGGCATCTATCACAAAATGAAAAAAGTGGCCCAACTAAAACATTCATATTTATTTATGTACTACATGAATATGTAATAAAAATGGGGGTTCCTATTTTAAAAAATGCAGTTGATATCCGTTTGACCTATGGCAGCACCATCTAGCGGGCCAACCATAACGCCATCTGGCTTCCCCCTTCAAGCTAGATGAGTTTCGCTCTTTGTAGTTTTTTCATTTGACGCTTATTTCGTGAGATATTTGGCCCAGTCACAATCAATAGACCACCCTGTATATACAGATCATCAAGCTCTATCTTTTTTAATGAGTAGCACATTTTACATAGTAGATTAATTCAGTGGATGTTGTTTCTGCATGAATATGACATTAAAATACAGTATGTAAAAGGCTCTGAAAATATTGTACCTGACACTTTGTCTAGATTACCTCTAACTTACAGAAGGACCCAATCTAATTTTTGAGATAAATTTTATAACAATAGAATATCCACACAACAGGGTACAAGAAATGGCTCAAAGAATAACTGACAATATCCATCATGATTCCTACTTTGCATAAATGAATGCTATGTGTAATAGAAAATTTTTACCTCCTAATCAAGCAGAGAAATGGAAAATTATAGGGCAAAATTTATTTTTGAGAGACGGTGGTGTTTATGCATACACGGTATGGACACTTTGGAATAAAAAAAAGTGTATAGCCCACATGAACAAGTTGTATTAATTTAAAACGTTGGATCATAAGGTAGCATCTTTAATTAGTACTTGTGAAACCTGTCAGAAAGTAAACGAGAGTAACACTCATGTTAGATATGAAATGTATCCAATCATCCTTAAGGCATTACACAATCTTACAGCAGCCGACTTCTTCAAACCAATTTCGAAAGGGAAAGGAGGAGTCTTGTACATTTTTATCCTCATAGAGTGTTGGTCTAAGTATGTCTGTCTAGCAAATACACCAACAGTGATACACTGTCTGCAACAATATTTTCTTGAGATGGGCAAACAAAAATGATTCCTCTCCGATAATGGACCAATATTTGTTAGTAACAACTTTAAAGAATTCTCAGCATGGTAAGATATTCATCAGGCATTAATCTCCAACTGTAATCTGTCTTCTAACCTGAATGAAAGGGTTATGAAAGAAATTGGGAAATTATGCCATACATATTGCCTTGAAAAACATACGTCATGGGCAATGAAAGTTAAAGACTTTGAACTTATTTCAAATGAATTACCACATTTATCAAATGGATTAACACCTTTGGAAGTAATAGGTAAACCCTTTGTGGGAAAACCCCTTATTAAATATTTTACTTGGCCAGAACAACCTACTGTTGATCACCAACTTAATCAAACAATAATTTCTAAGAACTTGATCGAAAGAGCACAACGAGTGAGTAAATATAACAAGAAGGCTGTCAAACCTAAGTATAACATTAAGGACCTAGTCTTAGTAAAACAGAATTTTCAGAGGCCTGCCTTTTTTTTCAAAAGTATGAGGGGCCTTACCGAGTGCAAACGGAGGTACATCCAAAAGCCTTAGTTTTAGTGGATCCCCTAACAGGATCAGAAAATGAAAATACAATGTAAACGACATAAAGTTGTATATCCTCTAGTGATGTTAACATTCTGTCATCTGTGTTAACAGGCGGAGTGATGACCATCGGATCCCTAGTTGTTTTCGGTGTTTCTTCAAACTTAGTTTTCCTCCATCGAATTCCCTTAAATTCTTAAACTATTGGTAATCTATTCTTGAATTTTTAAACTATCCTATAATTTTAGTATGTAGGAAACCGGATATGACAACAAGATTAGGACCAGTTGAAGAGAATCACAGATAAATAGTGATCTCTAGACATGAAATGAAACAAATAGAATATAATACTAGTATAAAGATAATGTCATGGTACTATTCAAACAAAGTGATACCCAGACATCATTAACTGAATGGAGTACTTTATATGTGTATGAAATATAATGTAAAGTGAATAATTAAACAATTATGTTATCTTAGTGTATAATTTTCTATTTTTGTAGAATAATTTTATACCTTTTGTGAGATGTATTGTAAATGGGAGGCTTTGTATCACTTTTGGAACGTGTGGGTAGTGTAAGTACAAGCATGACTAACACTCGCGGGCAAGTGCTCTACCAGCATGACTCGCGCTTCGGAAGCTCAGATGGTAGAGCACTTGCCCGCGAAAGGCAAAGGTCCCGAGTTTGACTCTCGGTCGGGCACACAGTTTTAATCTGCCAGGAAGTTTCATGACTAACACTAATCACACACACCACTTTTCAGACAACCCTCGCAGCCAAGTGTAACTGATTCTTCCCCATTCGCCATTCCGTAGGGGTTGCTAAGATTTGTTTTCAAGGGCTTCAAAGGTGAAGGTGAGAATGACCATTCTGTAGGAAACATTTAACATCATACCTCCTCGGCTTCTCACTCAAGTACCAGCGAAGTAGTGATCCTGGGGAAAAGGGATGGGAAGGGTTTTCCTGTCTTTGGGGCTGTCTCCTTCCTCTTCTTTGATCTTAGCCACCAGTTCTACTTTTTCCTTTCTTGCTTCCCATGTGAGTACTGGTCTACCTTTCCCTCTTTCCATACGCGTATACTTCTATCGCTGAAGTCCTTCTTATTTTCCGTGGTTTCCAGTAACCTTCAATTTATTTCATATAAGTAGGCTGAAGTATCAGGATACACAAACACACATCTTCATACAAACAAAGATATACTTAAGCACAAACAGAAGAATTACGAATTAGAAACCTTAAGTGATGTCAGAACTGCCAAGGGATTTGGAGAATAAAGATATATGTTCATCTGAGGCGATGCACATATTACATTGTTGATGTGTAATGGTTCTGCATCATTATCTTTTTGTCACATACATCCGAGTTGATGATAGTATATTTCATCAAAATATTGGGGGATTGAAGAATAAAAGTACTAAAGATGTTAAACAAAGTTCAAGATAGTCACAAAAGTAAAGTGAAAAATACTGTTAGTATATTTCATCAAAATATTGGGGGATTGAAGAATAAAATTGATGAGCTTCTGCTTTGCTTAGAAGATATAGAAACTGAAAATGTAATAGATGTACTATGCCTGTCTGAGCATCACATTGTCACTGATATGCAAAAGGTTAGCATCAATGGGTACAAATTAGCTGCACATGTAAGTAGAGATAATATGAGGAGAGGAGGAGTTGCCATATATGTCAAAAGCTTCCACAGTGCAAAAAATTTAGAAACTAAAAAATTTTGTGTAGAGCAACATATGGAAGCATGTGCCACTGAACTTAAACTAAATGATGGCACTTTCATAATTGTAACAGTGTATAGGTCCCCCTCAGGGAATTTCCAGCTATTTCTAGAAAACTTGGATGCTTTGTTGTGCTATCTGTCAGACAGGGGGAAGCAAAATATCATTTTTGGGCAATGTTGATTCCCTGAAAGAATGTAACAGGAAGAATGACCTGGTAGTATTACTCAGTTCTTTCAATTTGAGCTCCATCATTGATTTACCTACTCGGATAGCAAAGAACAGCAGTACATTGATAGATAACTTTTTTATAGACCAAGATAAGTTTAAGGACATAAATGCTTATCCTGTTGAGAATGGTCTTTCAGATCATAGTGTACAGCTTGTTACAGTACATGACATAGCTCCATGCAGTATAATAAATCAGACTTTCAAAGCAGTGCGTTCAATTAACAATATAAATATTGCAAACTTTAGGGAAAGCCTACAGCAGCTAGACTGGGATGAAGTGTATAAGGAACCCGATGCAAACTTGAAATATAACTTATTTCACAATACATTTTTAACGGTATTTGAAAATTGTTTTCCCAAGAAAATAGTTAAACATAATTCCAAGAAAACATATAAAAAACATTGGCTAACTAAAGGAATAAGAATATCTTGCAACCGTAAAAGAGAACTGTATCTAACAGCAAGAAGGAGTACTGACCCCGAAATTGTTCAATATTATAAAAACTATTGTGCGGTACTAAGAAAAGTTATTAAAAAGTCCAGAAGCATGTGTATCATGTCTGAGATCAGTAACTCTGATAATAAAATTAAAGCAATTTGGAATATTATTGAAAGGGAAACAGGGCAACCAAGAGCACAGGAAGACTTTAGTGCAATAAAACTGAATGACAAGTGCACTAACAAACAATCACAAATTGAAAATATTTTGAATAATCATTTTTTAAATGTTGTGGAGAAAATAGGATCTAGATCTTCACTAGGAGAGGCAAGGCTATTAATTGAAGAGGCCATACCTGCGCAGTTTGAAACAACTGTAATTCCACCAACCTCTCCCTCTGAAATCAGTAAAATAATAAACTCACTGAAAAGTAAAAGCTCTTACGAATTGATGGCATTTCCAGCAAAGTACTTAAAGCTTGTTCCCCACAGATAAGTAGGATTCTCAGCCACGTATGTAATAGCTCTTTGGAGCAGGGTGTTTTCCCTGATAGACTGAAATATGCCATTGTAAAACCATTGCATAAAAAGGGGGATACGTCGGATGTCAACAACTACCGCCCAATCTCTCTTCTGACAGCTCTATCAAAAATTTTTGAGGAAGTAATGTATTTAAGAGTAGCCTCCCTTATTTGTAAAAATGAAGTACTAACAAAATGTCAGTTTGGTTTTCAGAAAGGCTTTTCAACAGAAAATGCTATATATGCTTTCACTGATCAAATATTAAATGCTCTGAATAACCGGACATCACCCATTGGTATTTTTTGTGATCTCTCAAAGGCCTTTGATTGTGTAAATCATGGAATTCTTTTAGATAAGCTAAATCATTATGGTTTGAGTGGGGCAGTGCACAAATGGTTTAATTCATACTGGAAGAATGCAGAAAGTTGAAATAAGTGGTTCGTGTAATGTTAAAACAACAGCTGATTCCTCAAACTGGGGTGCTATCAAGCACAGGGTCCCACAGGGTTCGGTCTTAGGTCCTTTACTCTTCTTGATATACATCAATGACTTACCATTCCACATTGATGAAGATGCAAAGTTAGTTCTTTTTGCTGATGATACAAGTATAGTAATAACATCCAAAAACCAATAACTAAGTGATGTAATTGTAAATGATGTTTTTCACAAAATTATTAAGTGGTTCTCAGCAAACGGACTCTCTTTAAATTTTGATAAAACACAGTATATACAGTTCCGTACAGTAAATGGCACAACTCCAGTAATAAATATAGAATTTGAACAGAAGTCTGTAGCTAAGGTAGAATTTTCAAAATTTTTGGGTGTGTCCATTGATGAGAGGTTAAACTGGAAGCAACACATTGATGGTCTGCTGAAACGTCTGAGTTCAGCTACGTATGCTATTAGGGTTAATGCAAATTTTGGTGATAAGAATCTCAGTAAATTAGCTTACTATGCCTACTTTCATTCACTGCTTTCGTATGGCATCATATTCTGGGGTAATTCATCGTTGAGTAGAAAAGTATTCATTGCACAAAAACGTGTAATCAGAATAATTGCTGGAGCCCACCCACGGTCATCCTGCAGACATCTATTTAAGGATCTAGGGATCCTCACAGTATATATATTCCCTTATGAAATTTGTTGATAATAATCCAACCCAATTCAAAAGTAATAGCAGTGTGCTTACCTATAACACCAGGAGAAAGGATGATCTTCACTATGCAGGGTTAAATCTGACTTTGGCACAGAAAGGGGTAAATTATGCTGCCACAAAAGTCTTTGGGCACCTACCAAACAGCATCAAAAGCCTGACAGATAGCCAACTAACATTTAAAAATAAATTAAAAGAATTTCTAGATGACAACTCCTTCTACTCATTGGCTGAATTTTTAGATATAAACTAAGTAAAAAAAAACAAAAAAAACTTAATCATTAGTGTCATGCAATATTTTGTGTAATGTAATTTCTTGTACAGACATCTTTTATTAACCTGACACGTTCCACATCATTACGAAGTGTCGTATTCATGATCTATGGAACAAGTATTAATCTAATCTAATCTTATTACAGTGTTGATATGTGATGGTTCTGCATCATTATTTTTTGTTGCTCTCAAAAATATATTTACATGTGCCATTCTAGTACTTTGAGAAAATGCATAATATCTACTGGGGGTTGGTGAATACAGGTAGACATAGCATCTACTATGTGTGGGCATGATATCTGTTTATATGGTGAAAGTGAGGAGTGAAAGAGGACTCTGGGTATTAGATGAAGTATTAGAAAGTGGAAAAGAAGAATAAAGTAGCTTTCTAATTTTACCAGAGAATATTTAAGAATAGTATTCATAAAGGTGTATGCTAGGGTGATGAACTAGGAAGCCTACTCAAGAACGATACCAAGGGTGCACTCGACATTCATTGGATAAGAAAAAGGGCGGATAGGCAGACCTATGAAAGGCTGACCTATACTGCATGGATAGGGGCACTAAGAAGGGGATTGGCCTGTACCATAGGAGAATAGGAACAAGAAAGGCGAGTACCTACCAAAATGGAAGGAGAAAGGGTACTCCTAGGATCAACCCATGTAAAATATAGTTACTGCTTCTAAAGGGAAAACTGCAGTATTGTGACAGAAACCACACATTTAAAGGGATGAGTCTGGTAAGTTTGAATTCTATGCATCAATACCCAAAGTTCTTCCACATTACAATAAGTAATGAATAAGTACATGCTTAGGAAAAATAGTTTTGAAAGTAAGAACAAAGTAGCATAGTATTCATGAGTTATGTGCACTAGTAGGAATTCATGATTGGAAGAAGAATAGAAAACAAAGGTGTTTTTTTTTTTTTTTTTTTTTTTTTTTTTTTTTTTTTTTTTTTTTAAATTGAAAAGAGCTAACTCACAACGTGGATTGAAAGGTTCACATTTTGTAATTGTGGTAAAATCTGCAAGGTTATTAGTAAAAAAGAGAGGTACTGTTAAAAGATAAAAAATTATCACCTTGTGTAATATTATTGTACATAATGAATATGTATAAAATATTATGTGTTTGAGCTAAGGGAAGGGATATGTAGGGCCTCAAGAATTTTGGTGTAAATTCTAGAAACTCTCAGCCTTCAACCATCTCAAACATCCAATATTTTAGGTACAAGTATGGGAGAGTGACAACATTTCTACCGATCCACTTGTTTCTATGTGCAAGTTGGAAGTTTGTTACAGGAAGACTGTAAGAGGGGTGAGTCACTGACGACGACAAGTGTTTGCCGCCAGCATCACAGAAGATGGGAGGAGAACTCAAGGAATAATTATGTTGTATTCTTTGATGTGTTAGTGTCTGTGGTGATTGTAAAAAAGACTATTGAACCGGTGATAGATTGCTATGCACATTCATTTACTAGACTTGCTTGAGACTAGAGACCTTTGAATTACTTCTTGTCTTGGCTAGGAGTGAAACAAGACACATGTATGCTATTTGAATATGTGTAAATGAGACTAATGTGTAAGAAATAAATTATCTTGCAGAAGTTATTACCTGTGAAAGTTGAAAATATAAAGTGATTTAACTGGGAAGTATTATATGAGTACCAAAATTATTTCAAGGATATAGAAATATTTTAATAATGTCTATGTAGGACCTTATTCCATGTTTTTGAGTTTATAGCCACTTCTCTACCTACTGTAAAGTGATTTCAACTTGTATAAATCTAGGAGCATCTGTTCTTCATCTGTGACGTTCAAATGGTTTTCTGTTTTGTAGAGCATATCTGCAGAAATAACATTACATTGTCTTGCATTTACATGAGAAGCTCATTTTTCTTATTTAATTAGAGTCTAATGTTTTGATAGAAAGTCCAAATGCGTTACAATTTTTATCCTTTGTACTGTCCAAGAGTCCACTTCTTTGTCTCATCATTTATTAATGCAACTGAGTCTATAATTATTTAGCTGCTTTCTCTTTTGGAAGACTTTGCCCTCAAGTAGGTCCAATGAAAATATTGGACATCTCAGCTGTTGGATACAAATTGTTCTGGTTACAACAAATAGTTCTGGAAATTGATCATGGAAGTAATCTCTTAGAAAAAGCTCCCTGTCTTGTCATTGTGTTCCTGAACTGTGTGGTTCATATGGAAATTTTTGTCTACAGTTTCCAGAGCAGCAAAGCCATTGGAGAAATCTAGGATGAAGCTCAACCCACACTTTTCTCAAGTGACATGCCGTTATAGAGACTTTGGGTCAAGGCAGTCAGGGAGATATAGTATCTCTTGATTTCTGAAAAGCATCTGGTTTGGTACCACATCTATACTAATTATCAAAAGTATGGTCGTATGGGGTATCAAGAAAAATTTGTGACTGTACTGAGAATCTTTCGGTAAGGAGAGTACAGAAAATCATCTTGGATGAAGAATTATAGACGTATGTAGGATCAACTTTTGATATGCCCCAGGAAAGTGTGCTGGGACTCTTGCTGTTAATGTTGCATATTAATGAACTTGCAGACAATGCTAATAGTAGCCTCAAACTTTCTAGAGGTGATGCAGGTATCTACAATGAAATACTGCCTGAAAAAACCTCTAAACATTCATTTAGATATTAGTAAGGTTTGACAGTGGTAAAATATTGGAAAATTGCTTTTATGTTCAAAAATATAAAACTGTTCACTTCACAAAATGAAAAACTATGACTATAGTATTAATGAGTTACAGCTGGAATCAGTAAACACATACAGGTGCCTTCATGTAACACTTCATAAGGATATGAAATCAAATGATCACATAGGCTCAATTGTGGGTAAAGCAGATGGCAGACTTCTGTTTATTGGTAGAATACTAATGAAATGCAATCAGTTAACAAAGGAGACTGTGTACAAATCACTCACAGAACCATCCTAAAATATTACTCATGTCTGTGAGACCCATAACAGAACTAACAAGTGATACTGAAGATGTACAGAGAAAGGAAACATTAATGGTCATAGGTGTTTTTGTCCCACAGGAGAGTGTTGTAGAGATGTTGAACTAACACATTCTCGAAGATAACATAAATTATTGCAAGAAAGCCTACATACAAAGTTTCAAGAAACAGCTTTAAATAATGACTCTTGGAATGTACTACAACCCCCTATGTATCACTTCCATAGGGATTAACTGTAGCACACATGGAGGCATTTAAACAATCATTCTTTCTGTGTCCCATACATGAATGGAACAGAAAAATCTCTAATAACTGGTACAGTAGTATGTACCTCCTGCCATGCATATCACATTGGTTTGCAGAGTATAGATGTAGACATAGAAGCTAGTAAACCTGCAGTGTCTCTTGAACCTCTTGCTTGATCTGGCAGATTTTACCATATTTCAATTATCTACATTAACTTTATAGCTGCCAACTACAGCTCCCAGCAGTTTTATTTCTGTCTGAGCTGCTGACAGATCATCTTTAAGATGGGATTCTCTTTTTCCAAATTTGTGGAGTGATGCAACTGCTGCAATATAACAGGCTAACCACATCTCTACCAAATATGATGTTTCCATATCGTCTGACATGAAAAAGTGTAGGCAGTCTTCACATTGTTGACCATTTCTCACTCTTTGTGTCAGTTTCCATACTTGTTTATTGTAATGATAATTTTTTTTATTGGAACATATATTCAGCAGTAGTTGTTCAACAAAAAAATGAGATTAATACATATCTTTTTGGAGTTTTATTTAATATTTGGCAAGAATGAGTAAGCCTGATGCTCTGAGGGCTTTGTACAATCTCAGTGACTTTTGGCTGTTATTCATATCAATACTGGAAAGACATCAATCCTGGGAATTCCAAGACTTTCCAGAATGTTTTAATATTAAGTTTTAAGTTAAAATTTTTGGTGTAATGTCACATTTGCTATTGTTGTTGTTATTATTATTGTGGATTTCAGCCCAAAGACTGTTTTGATGCAGCCCTCCATACTACCCTATCTATGGAAGCCTCCTCATCTTCTAATAACTACTGCACCCAACACCATTTTGAATCTTGTTATTATAACTACTGAGGCAAAAAGGTCTTAACTGATGGACAGACAAACAGATAACAATTGAAAAAAATATTTTTATCATTTGATATAATTAAAAGTTAACAATTTCCAGATTTTTGCCCTTATCAGTACTGTGAAATTTAGTTTCTTGCCAAATTTCACGATTCTAAGCCAATGAGAACTACCTTATGGATTATGTAGAGTGAGTTTGAAGTATCCGAATATGTGACAAAAATGGCCATATCTATCAATTGAATCAACTTAGAACCTTAAATTTATTACACTGCTAAGGGATCCTAGACTTAAGTGAGTGACAAATTTCAACTTGATATGTCTATCAGTTTCCGAGAAAAAGGGTTTATAACAGCTGGACAGACAAACAGAGAACACAGTGAGTCCATAAGTTTCCAATTTTACTGACTGAGGTATAGATTCCTAAAACAATAAATGACTTGTGAAACCAGTATGTAGTTTATGCAAGTAACTTGTACATTAATAAATGTTTTCACATAAGATGATTATTCTTGTGCATATTTAAACTGCCACAACTGAAGAGTGTGAGATGAGATGAAGCTGCATTCACTGTACAAGTATAAAATGTGCCATTTTTATAATTGAAACACAGTAATGAAACACATTATTATTATTCCCTAAAGTGACGGGAAGCACATCACTGCGCTTTGGAAAATATTGACTATTTTTTACAACAGTTCTGCAGTAAATATAGTGCAGTCACTGTATCATGGAATTGTGTGTGTGTGTGTGTGTGTGTGTGTGTGTGTGTGTGTGTGTGTGTGTGTCAACAAATAACTTTTAGACTTCCTGAAGGGAGAGGAATGTTGGGGGAAACAAACACTGCCTCCTCTCACAGGGCCAGCAGCCTACAAACATGTTGCATTTTTCTGTGAAAGCAGAGGTGACACATGGTCACAGGGCCTCCCAATTCATTATTGTATTGTAAGAGTCTTGCTCAAATCCTATGATGTACCATGATAACTCTCTTCACTCATTCAAAATAAGAAAAGAAATTAAGAAGTAACACACAACACAAATCAAAGCAAGCTCAGAAAGCATTCAGTGATGACTACAGCACTATTGCTCACTGAGGCTGGCTGCATTATAAGAGTGATAATTCAGGCCCAGAGTAGCTTTGCTGTCCTTGAATGTCTGACACTTAATTAATGTAAATACATGTATGTTAATAATTGTACAGTTGCAGATGAACTTCTAATTAACTTTCATGTCTACAGCAGCTTTTTAATTCCCCATTAACGTATCTACCCCTTTTAATTCCACATCATAATGCTGAGAAATTCTGAGTGTAGTACACAGAGACTTCAGGCAGTGCTAAAATCTCTTAAGTCAGAGATGATGTGCAGTTCAGGAGTTCTACAATAGGAATTGTCATGTACCCAATCTATGAGATATAGTTGATTTTACATTCACTGAAAATTAGTAGAATAGAAGAGTTGGTCACTTGATAAAGATGAAAAAATGGGGCATGAAAGAATAAATAATCTTAATTTTTTATTTATATTAGTACCTTTCAGTGACTTCTTCTACAGTGTGACTGTTAAAACAGACCACTCTAATGGATCCATACAAGATGGACTTCTATTAACCGGGAGTAAGAACCTATCACTGGATGGCAATTTTGTGCTTTCATAGCTGATTCCCCTCTATCTTACCAAACTTTTATTGGTGATCTATTTGAACTACAGTTTTAGCCTCATGGTGGAGATCTGGCACATGCTAACTGCTCTCCTCTTTTAATGAGAACTGTGTTTTAGGACTAAATTTAATAAGGGGTGAACTTTTTAGACCTTGAGTCTATTATGACACAGCTTTGGTATTTTACTAGAGCATGAGTTTTGACACTTTCAACTTGCACCTTACGATATATAAATTCCAAGCTTAGTCATTCAGTGATCAACTTTTTATAGGTTATGCAGTTAATTGGTTTACTACTTGAATGTTGGGACATTGTACAATGAGAAGCAAAAAGATTGTCTGGCCTGAATAATTTAGAGTCCAAGGACAGAGCATTGTGCATGCCCAAGTTCAGAAGTGCCAGTGTTCACAACTTTAGTGGTATGTGGAGTTTCAGCCTGGTGTTTACATGATCAAATAGAATCAATATAATAGTTTGGATACAGTATATGCAAAGATTCATTGCAATTTACAAATAATATCATTTCTTTTGAAAATCATTATTCAAGGACATAGCAATGGTTGAAATATAAGAATTCCACATTGGTAGAATTACTACAATGACAAGCATTTCACATCTGTTTCAGTGATTGACTGGATAGGCTGGTGGTTTACGAACATAAAGGGTGAGTGTTTGAATCTAACTGGATTCAGTTGTTATCTTCTTTTACTTATAGCTGCGCAAGTAATATTTTAAACCTTAATTCATGAGAAATTGCACAATTTTAGGCTTTTCTAGGTTCCACATTATTTCAAAAGATTACATTTTATAATAGTCTATACTTTAAACAAATGGAAAAATGGTCATTGTAAAAATATTGAAAATGATTATATTTATTTGTAATTACTTCGACCACCACCTGACATCTCTATAGTTTTCAGCTAAGAGAAATATATAAGCTGACTGGCATACATCAAAGGTCTGCTTCAAAATGACTGATGTGAATGTTCAAGACTGAATAATTCCTCTCTTTGAAATGCTGTTAGTGCATCTGAGGCAGGACATCATTATGGTGTTGATTCTACCCCAGCAAGAGGATGTGTTAAACGATTTAGAGATGATGATGAGGTAGTAAGATGCCCAATACCTGGAAGACCATATGTCTCTACATGGAGGAAAGATGAAGAATTTGTGAGGGTGGCCCAGAATGCTCCTTTGGCAATCATCCAGGAGCTAAGGAAAGCTTAACATTTCCTGGGCTCATCAAGAACTGTTCTCAGAAGACTGAAGGGCCATGGAATCAGATTCTGTCTTGCTCTTATCACAGAAACAATGTCTGATGAACAAGCCATGGATAGGAAAGTCATTTTCACTGATGATCGTGCAATTGTGTCCACAAGCAGAGGTCTTGCTCTTGTTTACCACACAGATGGACAACAATATGACACACACTTTGTTCCCACATACAGTAGAAGTGGACACATAAATGTAAAATGTTGGACCTGGATGTCTTATATAGGTGTAGGAACTTCAGAATTTATCCACATTAAGTTCAATTCAGCATGCTTGAACATTTTCTTGGAGCTTGACTTTGGTACCCCAAAAGATGTCTCATTTACTAACATTGGAAAATCCAGCATAGAATATAACAATATAATGAAAAGGATTCTTGCTACTCACCATACAGTGGAGATGATGAGTTACAGAAAGGTACAACAAAAAGACTGTTGAAAAGCTAGATTTTGACCAACAGACTGGTTCCAGCTGCCAGAGACAGTGGTCATGTGTGTGTGAGTTGTGTTTGTGTGCATTTGTGTTTATGCATGTGTATGTTGTCTATTTTTTACAAAGGGCTTGTTGGACAAAAGCTAACTTTCCAACAGTCTTTATGTTGTGCCTTTCTGTGACTGAGCACCTCCGCTATATGATGAGTAACAACTATTATTTTCAGTATATTGCCACTTACCAACATGATAATCATCCATCACACACTAGCATTAGTATTCAGAACTGGTTTCAAAGAAGGGAGAATATTATTCAGTGCTTTCCATGACGTCCAAAGTCACCTGATCTCAGTCCCATACAGCATATATGGGTTCAACTTAAGAAGACTTTGCAGGACAATTGGCCTCCCCTCCAGGAATCGTGAATGTTCTATGGGATTTGGTTCATTCTTCATGGGAGATAGTTGCTGTGGATGAGGAGTTTCTCCATGGATTTGTAAATTCTCTGTCTCAAAGAAGCCAAGCTCTTCTTGATGCCAATGGCTTATGGACAAAATACTGAAGCTATCCATAGCCTACTCTTCATTTTGTTTTATTTCATTTTTCTATAAAGGGTCTATGCAGTTATTAGGCCAACAATATTTATTTCAAAATAGAACCTACTTGCTATTATAGTATTTGTATTTTTATGGGAGGTCAGATGAATATCACTCTTTAAAGAAGGTCATTTGTATTTTTATAGGAGATCGTATGAATATCACCTTTCAAGGAAGATAATTTTTATTTTTATTGGAGGTCAGATGAATATCACCCTCTGAGGATGATTATTTTTATTGTTACTGGAGGTCAGAAGTATTACCTTCCAAGGAAGATTATTTTTAGGCATCAAATTCACAAACCAACATTAGTCATTTACCGAAGGGAATATTTAAAAAAGAAAAAAATAGAAAATATAATTTAATAACAAAAAGTAAATAAAGCACACCCATTTGTGATGCACTAAAAAGGAAAATGCTGCAGTGAGATTCGAACTGACATATACTACAGCTGCCAGTACAGTAAGCTGACAACCTACCAAGGAGCTACTGATTTTCTCTTATTTTTAGCCTAGTAGATGAATAGGACTATTGTAGTTGAAGAAGGAATATTAAACTAGAAATAAGAGATATTGGAAGGCAGATCCACCTGCTCATGTAAATTGCGCATAAAGACTTGATAAAACATGCCAATCAGCTGATACATTTCTCTTAGCTGAAAACTATAGAGACACCAGGTGATGGTCGAAGTAATTACAAATAAATACATCCATTTTCAATATTTTTACTATGGCCATTTTTCTGGTTGTTTAACTATTAGGCTATTATAAAATGGAATCTTTTGAAATAATGTAAAACCTAGAAAAGCCTACAACTGCACAGTTTGTCATGAATTAAACTTTAAAATATTAATTGCACAAGTATTAGAAAAAGAAAATGACAATTGCATCTGGTTAGAACAGTTACGTAATCGAACACCCACCATTTATGTTTGTATAGCATCAGCCTATCCATCAGCCATTGAACCACACATGAAATGATCATCATTGTAGTAATACCACCAATATGGAGTTCTTATATATCAAGTATTTCTGCATGATCGAATAATGATTTTCAAAAAAAATGATACGATGTGTTAAACTGCAATGAATCTTGACATATAGTCTGTTCTAACTATTATACTCCTCCTATTTGATGATGTTAACACCAAGCTGAAGCTCCACAGACCACTATAGTTGTGAACACTGGCACTTATGAACTAGGGCATGCACAATGCTCTGTTCTTGGACTCTAAATTATTTGGGCTGGGCAAACCTTTTGCCTTTCATTGTACATTCTCCTTCGTCTTATGAAATGTAAAGTTATTGTCACCTGAAGATGCACTTATAATGATGTGTAACCTTTTTGATTGCCAAATAAAGAGAGCTCATGTGGCACTGAAGAATTTTCATTAATTTTCACAAAGCTTTTAAAGCATTTTTTAGGATTATTTTGGAAAGTTTGGAAATTTCTTTACAATAACAATGCTTAATTTTATTTGTTATGTAATTATGAGACCAGAGTGTTCTGTGAACACTTATTAATAAAAACAAAGTTTAATTACTTAAAAGAATATTACATATCTTATATGATATACCTTGTGTCCTAGCCAGCAGTTCATAACTTGTTATGCCTGCCAGATAAGGTACATAGTTATAACGTCCCTCTGCCATTAATATCTGTGGTTCCTCTGCCAGAAAAGCACCTTCATGTTCTGGTTCCAGAGTTGGTACCCATATAGTCATAAAGAAAGTTACACGGTCCTGAAACATACATTGTGCTAGATGGTAAGATTATTCTGAGATGTTTAAGCACATCACAGCTCATTACTGAAATTTATTTGCATTCCTCAGTTACAATCAATGACACTTGCACTATTTTCAAACCTTACCAGGTTGGAAGTAATAATTAAAAATGATTTGTATTAGAAGTAACTCAATGAAGAGACTAGATTCCCTACAATGAGTCCACGTATTAAAAAATTGCTTCCATTATGATTCCTACAGTTTTTCCAAGGTGTATATTGTTCAATGTTTTGATTTCTGCTGATCATTAAAACTGCAACACCAGGGGAATATCAAATAACCAAATTTTACTTATTGTGTCAATGCAATATTACATTTTTAGGTGCAATATTTAGCATAAAGAGCCACTAACTCTTGCAATAACAATAGCTCTAACCTACATGGGTACTGATTCCAACTGAGGTTGTATGGCAGATATGAGTATATTATTCTATCCTGCTTCAACCCTATACAAGGGCTCGTCAATTGTACTGGCTGTTGAGTGGTGGCCTACCTGATTCTCAGCAACCCATCACCAGTTGGTTTCAGTGAACTCTTCCCGCATATTCACAAAAGAGGGCTCCATCTCACCCTGGAGTCTGAATTTTAATGTTCCCCAATCTATCCCTCTGTCCTCAGGAAAGTAACAGCTCTGTAAGCTAGGATAGTGTTGTGTAGTTCTGTATGTGTCTGTCAAGAGTACTATGTGATTTGTCTCCTAAAGATAAGTACTGGCCAACAATTTCGACCCCTAGTTTCATATTCCCCATTCTCACTTATTTTTCAGTTAATAATGCTCACATAACATAAATTTCTCACCAACTTCACATTTTGCCCAAATTCTTCAACAGTTGACAGATTTTATTTTTGCTGGAGCCATAGTCACGCTAAAGTTTTTGAATGATGCTTCTGCTATTTGACTTTAACAATTTTTATTATATTGTTCTATGATTCATAGTTTAGCCTTAGGCCATTTTCAAGTACAAAAACTTACGCAATATATCAAAAGGCATCAGACTAGTATGAAATACAAGTCTTTATCAAAAAAGCATACCTTGTCATACAGACTAGATCTGTCTTAGTAAAAGTGGGAACGTCTATAAGAATGCCTATATATATTGCAGACTTCCATTTGGGGGCCCCGTAGCACAGCTGATATATGAAACTGCTAACCAATAAAGAGGTATGCTCCACATTATTGTGGCACATTGGTACATACAACAACTAAATAATACAAGAATATCGATGCTCTTGCATTATGATAGTTCACATCACAGTAAAGTAGATTAGTATAAATACATGATCATGAAAAATCGTGACAATCTGCAATCAAATCATCAAAATGCAAGAGTAATGGTGGATGTATTCTTAACTCCTTGAATAAATGTGAAACAGCAGGGAAAATCATCAAAACAGAAGCAAATTGTCAAAAGAAGGATTGGAGTATTTCATTTCCTCTTGATATGTTAAATACATTCCTTGCCATACCTATCTTAGAAATAGATATCAAGGAAGATGTAAGTAAGGCACAAGCAACACTTCTGCCATTATACAATAAAGAACACAGCAACTTTACATGAAATGTAACTTGTAGATAGATCAGTGAAGCAATATCGAACAATTAACAAAACATATAAAAAATACTAAACAAAATATTAAGGTAACTTGTATACCCAGAATGCCTTAAAATATTGGTAATCTATCATATTTATAAGAATGGTAACACAATGTACCTGATTGTTACTGACCCATTGCACTCATATCAGTAAATTCTAAAATGACAGAGATCTGTGTGCAACAGCAGATGTACCAATAGTCTGAATATAATGTTCTAATCTGTCAAGAACAGCATGGCAGTAGATCTATATTCTCCATTGTGAAATCAGTTGACATTACTTTAACAAATAACATACAACTTGCAATGTGTGCCTGCTTTATTTCTTCATATGTTGTCCTCAGTGTTGACATACTGTGTTGCTCCGCTGGTTGAAAAATGGGGTTAGAAGATCAACATTGACTACTGTAAATAATGTAGCCAACAGGTGTACATATGTGTTTCACAGTTCTTTACTTTCACTGTTCACAACCCCCATCTCCCTCCCCAACCAATAATACACAGTTATATGGCCAGTGCACCATTGTTTAGCTTTCGATAAGTCTCGTTAATAGGTTGCGGGCAAAAACACATATAGTGCTACAATAGTTTACTGTTGAACATCTGCAAGCAGTAAAAGCCTAACCAATCAGTTCACAGTTCTTGAAGTATTAACACACGATCTAATTGTGCTACACTTATTTCACAGTTAAGATGATGCATTGTTGTTGATCTAACCAATACAGATTCCTCATCTGAAACTTGGCTGTGGACTGACTGCCTTGGGACCAAAAATTGGGCCTTTATATATATCCTCACAATAATAGGCATTGAAACTACACATTGTTTGATGTTTAATTTTCAGAAATCACAATTAAAACTTAACTCATTAAATTAACTGAATACATCAAAAGATTGGTTCTTTTTAACTGTTTCTTCTGCTACAGGAGTTATGCTGAATTATTTGTTTAAATCATGAAATTAACCAATATCATCATGTAAACAATACTTTTGACAAAACTGTTAATTACTTTGGAATTAATTAAGGACTGGCTTTGCTAACATGTTTTTGAATAGAGCCAGATAGATCCTTAAAGAATACAATTACTTGTTCCTCCAAATGCTTACAATTATTGTAGAATTTATATTTCTTTATAAGTCAAGAATAGAATTTAAGTTACGAAACAATTACTGATTTCACCCTATAGTTAAAGATATTAACTAGAAATAGTCAAAATAAATTAGAAAATCAATCATACATAGAACTAACCACAAAATTAGTTCTAGTGTTATATTATTTAAAACTGAGGGCCAACCTTTCTCTTTTCTGAAAATTCAGATTATACTCACATATGTTAATGGTAATTAGTTACAAATGAAAAAACGAATTTTAAGAATGAATAAAGAAAAAGCCTTTGTTATGGTGTCCCATAAAATATTAATAAGAAATCAGCTTTCTTATAAGTATGATGTGGAACACAATATCAAAGTCTGAAGGTCAATGTACTATGTAGAAGGGGAGAACACCCTCCTCCTATTGCAGTCACATCTAAGCAACAGCATATCATTAATGTATGTTAACAACTGAAAATAAGATTCTATACCTGCTAGAAAAGGTGCCTTGGATAAGTTCTGTTTATTATGTATACTAATGGAAAAAAATCAGAACAGCAAAAATTAATTAATATAGAGTAATGAAATTTTGGGAATACATCTGTCCAGATCACATTTAAGAGATCCCACATTAATATAAGCACCACTGCAAATGTGAAATGCTGGGACATTAATAACCAGTGTATCTGCCAGAATAATGAGTGTGAACATGCAAATGTGTGTGCCTTGTGTTACACAGGCATCACATGCCAATTTGTGGGATAGAGTTCCATGCCTGTGGCATTTGGTGGGTCAGTACAGAGGCAGTTATTGCTGGTTGTGGATGATGCTGGAGATGTTGTCCAATGATGTCCCATATATGCTCGATTGGACATAGAGCTGGTGATTAAGCAGGCCAAGGCAACATGCTGACAATCTGTAGAGCACGTTGGGTTACAACAATGGTATGTTGGCTGGCAACTTTTCTAGGAGCACTTTGCGGTGTGGGGGAGTAGCCATGTATGTGAGAAATGTTATCCCATTTGAGTCATTTGATGTTTCAAAGTACTGCACTGAAATGTTGTGCAGGTATGGTTAAATTTAGTGGAGCTAAACTTCTTACTGTTGTTATTTGTAGATCCCCAGACTCTGATTTCACAACATTTTTGCTAAAGCTAGAAGAGGTTCTTGGTTCACTTTATAGGAAATACAAAAAGTTAGTTATATGTGGTGACTTCAAAAGTAATTGTATAAGTGATTGTGCAAGGAAAAGGATGCTGGTAGACCTCCTTAATTCATATAATCTTATGCAAACCATATTCTTTCCAACGAGTGTGCAAGGGAACAGTAGAACAACATGAACAATATTTTTGTTCATTCCTCTTTACTAGAAGGGCATTCTGTTAGCAAAAAGGTGAATGGCCTTTCAGATCATGATGCACAAATTTTAAGTCTAAAAGATTGTTGTGCTGCAACACATATTAAATATAGTTACCAACTTTTTAGGAAAGCTGATCCAGTTGCTGTAGAGACTTTTGTAAACCTTATCAAGGAACAAGAGTGGCAAGATGTTTATAGTGCTGATACAGTAAACGATAAATATAATGCTTTCCTCAAGACTTTTCTCGTGCTCTTTGAAAGTTGCTTTCCATTAGAATGTTCAAAACAGGGTACTAGCACAAACAGGCAGCCTGGGTGGCTGACTAGAGGGATAAGAATATCTTGTAGAACAAAGTGGCAATTATATTAAAACGTTAGAAATAGTCACAATCTAAATGCAGCAGCCCATTACAAACAGTATTGTAAGGTGCTTAAAAAAGTTATTAGGAAGGCAAGAAGTATGTGGTATGCAGATAGAATAGCTCAGTCTCAGGATAAACTTAAAACCATATGGTCAGTCGTAAAGGAAGTGTCTGGTCTGCAGAGACAGGTCGAGGATATAGAATCAGTGTGTAGTGGGAATGTCTGTGTTACTGATAAGTCGCATATATGTACAGTATGTAATAACCACTTTCTGAATATAGCAGGTGAACTAAATAGAAACCTAGTCCCAACAGGGAATCATATAGCGCTCATAGAAAAAAGTGTTCCGAAACTGTTACCTGAAATGTTCCTCCATGATACTGACAAGAGGGAGATTGAGTTAATAATTAAATCACTAAAGACCAAGAACTCTCATGGATATGATGGGGTATCTAGCAGAATACTGAAGTATTGTCCCATGTATGTTAGCCCACTACCTAGCCACATCTGTAACTTTTCCTTTAGGAGTGGTCGGTTTCCTTACCGATTAAAGTATTCGGTAGTGAAGCCACTTTATAAAAAGGGAGACAGGGATAATGTTGACAATTATAGACCTATTTCTATGCCATCAGTGTTTGCTAAAGTTATCGAGAAGGTTGTATATACAAGGTTACTGGAGCATTTAAATTCACATAATTTGCTGTCAAATGTGCAGTTTGGTTTTAGAAATGGTTTAACAACTGAAAATGCTATAGTCTCTTTTCTCTGTGAGGTTTTGGATGGATTAAATGAAAGGCTGCAAACATTAGGTGTTTTCTTTGATTTAACGATGGCTTTTGACTGTGTTGGCCACAAAGTATTACTGCAGAGGTTGGACCATTATGGAGTAAAGGGAGGAGCTTACAATTGGTTCACCTCTTACTTTAAGAACAGAAAGCAGAAGGTTATTCTCCACAATATTGAGAGTGGTAGTGATGTTCAGTCCCAATGGGGCACTGTTAAATGGGGCGTTCCCCAAGGGTCGGTGCAAGGGCCACTGCTGTTTCTTATTTATATAAATGATATGCCTTCCAGTATTACAGGTGATTGAAAAATATTTCTGTTTGCTGATAACACCAGCTTGGTAGTGAAGGATCTTATGTGTAATATTGAAACATTATCAAATAATGTAGTTCATGAAATAAGTTCATGGCTTGTGGAAAATAATTTGATGCTAAATCACAGTAAGACTCAGTTTTTACAGTTTCTAACTCACAATTCAACAAGAACTGACATTTTGATCAGACAGAATGGGCATATTATAAGCGAGACGGAACAGTTCAAGTTCCTAGGCGTTCGGATAGATAGTAAACTGTTGTGGAAAGCCCATGTTCAGGATCTTGTTCAGAAACTAAATGCCGCTTTATTTACCATTAGAACAGTATCTGAAATAAGTGACATTTCAACACAAAAAGTAGCCTACTTCGCATATTTTCATACGCTTATGTCATATGGTATTATTTTTTAGGGTAATTCTTCTGATTCAAAAAGGCTATTTTTGGCTCAAAAACAGGCTGTTCGAGCTATGTGTGGTGTAAGTTCAAAAACCTCTTGTCAACCCCTATTCAATAGTCTGGGAATTTTGACATTGCCCTCACAGTATATATTTTCTTTAATGCCATTTGTTGTTAGCAATACTAGCTTATTCCCAAGAGTTAGCAGCTTTCACTCAGTTAATACTAGGCAGAAATCAAATCTGCATGTGGAATGCACTTCCTTGACTCTTGTGCAGAAAGGAGTGCAGTATTCTGCTGCATCCATTTCCAATAAGCTACCACAAGAACTCAAAAATCTTAGCAGTAGCCCAAACACTTTTGAGTCTAAACTGAAGAGTTTCCTCATGGCTCACTCCTTGTATTCCGTCGAGGAGTTCCTGGAAGAGCTAAAAAATTAAGCAAATTGCAGTGTTACATTGTTGGTTTTCTTTACTTAAACTTATGACTTGTCACCTGAATATGTTTCTTATATTTCATTTTATCTGTTTCTACAATCTACAACTGAATATGTTTCTTATATTTCATTTTATCTGTTTCTACAATCGTGTTATAATTTCATATATTGACTCATTCCATGACCATGGAGACTTCTCCTTAATGTGGCCCAATGGAACAATAAATAAATAAATAAATAAAAATGTGGGTGAGTTTTATCTTGCCAGAAAACACCTCCTGGAATGATGTTCATGAATGGCAACACAAGATGCCAAACCACAATTCCAGGTGTAGGCCCACAACTGGTCTTCTAACCAACACATCACCAGTACCAAGGTAGCACTGGTTTTCATCAGAAAACACAACAGACCTCCACACTGCCCTCCAATGAGCACTCACTTGACACCACTGACATCACAAATGTTTGTGGTTTGGGGTCAGTAGAACGCACATGACAAATCATCTGGCTTGGAGCTGTTCTAGAAGTAGCCAATTTATAACAGTTTATTGTGTCACTGAGGTGACAACTGTCGCTCAAATTGCTGCTGCAGATGTAATATGATGTGCCAGAGGCATATCCTGAACACCACGGTCTTCCCGCTCGAAGCCTGGCATTCTTGTGACTGTACAGCCTCATGACCATGACTGCCAGGAATTATGTACAGTGGCTACATTCCTGCCAAGTCCTTCTGTAATATTGCAGAAGAAACATCCAGCTTCTCAAAGCCCTATTACATGATCTTGTTCAAACTCAGTGAGGATTGATAATGGTTCCTTGCTGCCAGAGATTCTTGATTAACATCAGCTCACCATGTGCAACCTGAAAAGTACTAATTTCCATGACCATTGCAGTGTGTATTTAAAGCAAACCTAATTTGCATCTTCATAGTGGTGCTGATAGAAATTCAGATAGACATTATCTTTCAGAGATGGAAACACACCTACCACTTTTGTTTTGTTGCACAATTTCTTGGTGTCACAATGTTTTTCCCTCTGTGTGTGTGTGTGTGTGTGTGTGTATGTGTGTAAATGATCCACTTTCCATATTGTCTTCTGAGACAGTATTGTATGCAGGTAACATCACACCATTTGTTTAGAATACAAGGTATTTAAAGGTAATTTCAGCAAACTCCCTTTCACCCTTGTGTATTTCTCATTTTCCTGTACTCTCCCATGCCAGATGCAGTTCATTGCACCCCATACCTAACACACTCCCACCCCCTTTCCTTATTCAAACATACACTTCATGGACTTCAGCTAACCAAGGTACATCTGCTGCCCTATCTATTCATGTGTATTCACCCTCCGACATGTACTCTAATGTATTATCATCTTTTTATTTATTTTTTCACTTTCATCTCATTCCACTTTTACACTAGTTTTACCTAGTTTTTGATTTTCACTGCAGGCCCCAATCACATATTTTTCTACCATATTTAATCAGTGTGATCTTTTTTGTGGTTTTCCCCACGTATTTTTACTTTATGTACTTGCTAGAATTTTTAATCTTCCAGTATGGAGCTCCTTCCATCAGCACCCACACAGTAAAGTTTCACTCTCCTTAGTTAGAACACAGCTGTGTATGCTGTTCCTGTGTTGTTGCCTAGCTCATGGAATCCTCCCAAATTGGCTGACCATCAAATTACCCTCTTTGGCTGCAATCTCTTCTTCCATGATGATCTTTCTCCGACCAGTTCCCACTAGTTCATAGCCCTCACCAACCTAGTCCTGTAAAAACCATGTAAATCAGGCCTGAACCTCCTTGGAGTATCTCCTATCCATCCATAAAATTCTCCTGATCTACAGGCCCAGATTGCTATATTACATTTCCCAGACTGAAATCTTTGCCCTCCAGGAACTAAAGCAGCATACACAAGACAGTCTGAAAACACTGTCTAATCTGTTCCCTGCAGACATGCAACTTGGACTGCTGCTACACACCACAAGAGTCTCCATTGAACCTCCTCCACATCCCATCGCAGTTGCCATATCCTACCTTGCAGACCTACTATAGTTAGCACACTGTCAGAAGCTCCTTGCTGCACCCTACAGAACTTGGAGCCTAAACAGACCAACAACACACTCATGAACCTGTCCTCCAAAAGCTCACTCCCACAGAAGTATCAGTCCTTTCCAAAGGTCTCACCTTTTGTTCCACTCCAAACATCAATCATGCTATGTATGTTGAAGACCTTCCCTCCTTCTCCTGGTCTCTACCCTGGAAACACTTTTTCATCACTATCCATATGAACCAGACTCAATCCAAAACCAATACTGAACCCTTGTCTATGCAGTTTACTTCTCGATCAAACTGTTATCCACCCTCACTGTCCTCAGATAATCCTCTATTGATTTTCCAGAATTTTCTAACCATTTGCCTTGTCTCGCCATCATTCTGAGAATCATCCAACATGGAAGCCAACCTCACATCTGCAGAAAGGACGGCAATCCACTACCTAAAAGCTGAAACCAACCTTAAACAGCCTATCAGCCAACAGAGGTTCCACTCCTTTGGTTATGAACCACTGGGATTACCTGGCAAAGGACTACTCCATCTATCATATATGTCCATTTTTAAGCCCTTCCACAATGACCCATCCCAAAAATCCAGTAGAACCTTAGGTACATCCCAGAACCTCTCCTAGGAACCCAGGAATCTCTCTCTCTCTCTCTCTCTCTCTCTCTCTCTCTCTCTCTCTCTCTCTCTCTCTCTCTCTCTCCTCCTTTCACTCTCTCCTCCACTCCCTGTATTCCTATCTTCTGCATGCTTCCAAAAGTTCACAAAATTACTTAGGACACCACATTGTGGCTGGTTATTGTGCCCCTAATCTCTGGAAAAACACCTTCAGCCTATTACCTGCAATGTGTCATTGTAGCCTAGCCAACCATAGTCATAACATCTGTAGTGCCAAGCAGTCCCTCTCCAGAAATGCCAACTTGTCTGGAAACTGATCTCCCATGCCTTATCTCACTAGTCACCACACTCCCATGGAGCATTCCTTGTCATGACTCAGTACTGTCCAGGACTGGAGCAACTGACTCACATTCTCCCCCAGGATTTCAGCTACCTCCTATCATGTCCTGAAATTAAAAATATCCTTCCCCTATCCTTCCAACCATTCCCACCATGGTATTCCTCCATTTGCCCAACCAACACAATTCCTTGTCTGTCCTTACTTCATGCCTGTTCCAACTCTTTACTTCATGGCTCATATTCCTGCAATAGACACCAGTGCAAGACCATCTCATGCATCTTCTCACTAGCACCTACTCCAGTCCTGTCAGAGGCATTTCCTGCTCCATTGAAGGCAGGGCTACCTCTGAAAGCAGCCATGTGATATAGGGGGCTTGTCACAGCAGATAATGCACTGGAAATAATTACAAGCTTTTACTCCATCATCCTCTGCAAAATGACCAACTGAAAGCGTGCACTCAGTCGACATCAATGAAGGAAGTTGGCACAGTGCAAAAGAGAATTTATTTTCCCTGTCACTCCTGCTCCTCCTCCTCCTCTGCCTCCTTCTAGATCATTCAAGGTAATGTGAATGGTTTGTTTGCTCACCATTAGTTGTTGTCCAGTATTGAATTTGTTCCACTTGACCCATCTATTGTTACAATCTACAACAATCAAAAGTGACAACACATTGCTGCCCACTGGGGATGAATCATGCAGCATCTGCTTTCTCAAATCAAGGTTCTCACAGTACATTCTTCACACAGGAGCAACTGGAAACCTAGGGAGCATTACCTTGATGGCAGAGCGTCCCTATGAATTGGGCACTTGTGATCAGGCCAAAATGAGATGCATGAAAACTGTGTATGTTGCCCATTCTGTACCTGACTTTCACACCAGCACCTGACACCACAGTCATGTAACAAGGCAGTCTTTTCCATATGTGGTAGTGACAGCAGTGTTCCCGTTCAAACATTTCAATTGTCACTAGTTTCCAGAAGGAGATTTTCACTCTGCAGCAGAGTGTGCGCTGATATGAACCTTCTGGCAGATTAAAACTGTGTGCTGGACCAAGACTTGAACTTAGTTGTCGTCCAGGATTGACAATCTCATTCTGGAAACATCCCCCAGACTGTCTCTAAGCCACGTCTCTGCAATATCTTTTCTTTAAGGAGTACTAGTTCTGCAAGGTTCGCAGGAGAGCTTCTGTAAAGTTTGGAGGTAGGAGACGAGGTACATCTACATCTACATCTACATTTATACTCCGCAAGCCACCCAATGGTGTGTGGCAGAGGGCACTTTATGTGCCACTGTCATTACCTCCCTTTTCTGTTCCAGTCGCATATGGTTCGCTGGAAGAACGACTGTCTGAAAGCCGTGCGTGCTCGAATCTCTCTAATTTTACATTCGTGATCTCTTCGGGAGGTATAAGTAGGGCGAAGCAATATTTTCGATACCTCATCCAGAAACGCACCCTCTCGAAACCTTGCGAGCTAGCTACTCCACGATGCAGAGCGCCTCTCTTGCAGAGTCTGCCACTTGAGTTTGCTAAACATCTCCGTAACGCTATCATAGTTACCAAATAACCCTGTGACGAAACGCGCCGCTCTTCTTTGGATCTTCTCTATCTCCTCTGTCAACCTGATCTAGTAGGGATCCCACACTGATGAGCAATACTCAAGTATAGGTCGAACGAGTGTTTTGTAAGCCACCTCCTTTGTTAATGGACTACATTTTCTAAGGACTCTCCCAATGAATCTCAACCTGGTACTTGCCCTACCAACAATTAATTTTATATGATCATTCCACCTCAAATCATTCCGCAGGCATACTTCCAGATATTTTACAGAAGTAACTGCTACCAGTGTTTGTTCCACTATCATATAATCATACAATAAAGGATCCTTCTTTCTATGTATTCGCAATGCATTACAATTGTCTATGTTAAGGGTCAGTTGCCACTCCCTGCACCAAGTGCCTATCCACTGCAGATCTTCCTGCATTTCGCTACAATTTTCTAATGCTGCAACTTCTCTGTATACCACAGCATCATCCATGAAAAGCCGCATGGAACTTCCAACACTACCTACTAGGTCATTTATATATATTGTGAAAAGCAATGGTCCCATAACACTCCCCTGTGGCATGCCAGAGGTTACTTTAACGTATGTAGACGTCTCTCAGTTGATAACTACATGCTGTGTTCTGTTTGCTAAAAATAATTCAATCCAGCCACACAGCTGGTCTGGTATTCCGTAGGCTCTTGCTTTGTTTATCAGGCGACAGTGTAGAACTGTATCAAACACCTTCTGGAAGTCAAGGAAAATAGCATCTACTTGGGAGCCTGTATCTAATATTTTCTGGGTCTTATGAGCAAAATAAAGCGAGTTGGGTCTCACACAATCACTGTTTCTGGAATCCATGTTGGTTCATACAGAGTAGATTCTGGGTTTCCAAAAACAACATGATACTCGAGCAAAAAACATGTTCTAAAATTCTACAACAGATTGACGTCAGAGATATAGGTCTATAGTTTTGCGCATCTGCTCGATGACGCTTCTTGAAGACTGGGACTACCTGTGCTCTTTTCCAATCACTTGGAACCTTCCGTTCCTCTAGAGACTTTTGGTACACAGCTGTTAGAAGGGGAGCAAGTTCTTTCGCGTACTCTGTGTAGAATCGAATTGGTATCCCGTCAGGTCCAGTGGACTTTCCTCTGTTCAGTGATTCTAGTTGCTTTTCTATTCCTTGGACACTTATTTTGATATCAGCCATTTTTTCATTTGTGAGAGGATTTAGAGAAGGAACTGCAGTGCGGTCTTCCTCTGTGAAACAGCTTTGGAAAAAGGTGTTTAGTATTTCAGCTTTATGTGTGTCATCCTCTGTTTCAATGCCATCATCATCCCGGAGTGTCTGGATATGCTGTTTCGAGCCACTTACTGATTTAACGTAAGACCAGAACTTCCTAGGATTTTCTGTCAAGTCTGTACATAGAATTTTACTTTCGAATTCACTAAATGCTTCATGCATAGCCCTCCTTACGCTAACTTTGATATTGTTTAGCTTCTGTTTGTCTGAGAGGTTTTGGCTGCATTTAAACTTGGAGTGAAGCTCTCTTTGCTTTCTCAGTAGTTTCCTTACTTTGTTGTTGAACCACGGTGGGTTTTTCCCATCCCTCACAGTTTTACTCGGCACGCACCTGTCTAAAATGTATTTTACAATTGCCTTAAACTTTTTCCATAAACACTCAACATTGTCAGTGTTGGAACAGAAATTTTCATTTTGATCTGTTAGGTAGCCTGAAATCTGCCTTCTATTACTCTTGCTAAACAGATAAACCTTCCTCCCTTTTTTTTTATATTCCTATTAACTTCCATATTCAGGGATGCTGCAACGGCCTTGTGATCACTGATTCCCTGTTCTGCACTTACAGAGTCGAAAAGTTCGGGTCTGTTTGTTAGCACTAGGTCCAAGTTGTTATCTCCAAAAGTCGGTTCTCTGGTACTGGCAGAAGTAAAGCTGTGAGGATAGGTCGTGAGTCATGCTTGGGCAGCTCAGTTAGTAGAGCACTTGCCCGCAAAAGGCAAAGGTCCCGAGTTCGAGTCTTGGTCCAGAACACAGTTTTAATCTGCCAGGAAGATTCATATGAGCGTACACTCCACTGCAGAGTGAAAATCTCATTCTGGAAACATCCCCCAGGCTGTGGATAAGCCATGTCTCCACAATGTCCTTTCTTTAAGGAGTGCTAGTTCTGCAAGGTTCACAGGAGAGCTTCTGTAAAGTTTGGAAGGTAGGAGACGAGGTACTGGCAGACGTAAAGCTGTGAGGAGGAGTGTGAGTCATGCTTGGGTAGCTCAGTTATTGGAGCACTTTCCGCAAAAGGCAAAGGTCCCGAGTTCGAGTCTCGGTCCGGCACACAATTTTAATCTGCCTGGAAGTTTCATGTCACTAGTTTAATTGCTCTTGTGTATATTACTACACAATTATAACAAATACTGCTGTTAACATGTACAAATTTAAGTTTATACTCTAGCTTGGGATGCCTGAACCACAATAACAATCTGAATAAACCAGCTGACTAAAAACAAATGAAATCAATTGATTTATAAGGTAGAGCACCCATGGTGTTCAGGGAAATAAAGCTGAGGAACTGCAGTGGAAATTACTCCAGCTCATTATTGTTATAACTGACATATGTTCTATACTCTGAAAATAAATAGAGATTAAAAGCAAACTCCTCTCCATGGATTTAGAGTGGAGTAGATCTTAAGTATAGGAGAAAAGAGATCTGGTGTCATTACCTCTTCAGAGACACCCACAGACTTGTATTTTACCAGTTCTTCTGCTTCAACATTCATCAGAAAATTCATTAGATCTGAAGTGTTATTTGCTTCATATCCCAAATATGAAACATAACGGAATGTTCGATCTGTAATATTTTTTTTAAATGCCCAAGGATTGATTGCACATCCACTTTGTGATATAGCTTGTTTGAAGAGGCCTGTGAACAAACAACACTTTCTATGAAGAACAAACTATAGACTCCTTTTGAAGAAATACTGAAACTGCAGTTGTTAGTAATTGTGAACTTTACTATAATGTTATGTACCTTTACATTTATATTTGTATGAGTTATGTTTTTGCCCTGGAATATGTTCTTGCTTTAGTATTCACTCCAGCAACAATATTATCATTATTTACCCTTGCTCTTTTTGATAAAATTCTGATAGACTCATATGGCTCATTTTCTCTGAATACTATTGTCACATTTTTATGCAGCCCAACTGAGATTTTTACAGTATACAGTAAATAATTATTAATGTACACGACCTCTCCTGAATTCCTTGTAACACTGCTTTACTATCATTTAGAGTACCAGTATTTTTGGCAGCTTCTCAGTGTTATGCAACTCTTCAAACTTAGTCTCCCAGAGATGCTGACAGTAGAAAACAATCAGAATTCTGAATTTTTGCTACTTCTTCTCCATCACTGTGATATATATTTACTCAATTACTCTGACTGATCTCATACAAAATCCTTTTAACACAAATTGACTGTCAAGAAATGTTTACAGAAAAAAAATCATTACTTATGAGTATATCTTGATTTAGCAACTTACATGTTATATAAACTACTATAAGGTTTTTTCTTCCACAGTAACACTAAATCTTATTTATATTTACAATATGATCAAAGTGTATGCAAATCTTAGGATGCAACTCCATTAGTTTTGTGTCCTGAAAGATAAAAACACTTTTTTCCACAAGAACCTAATTTCACAACTCCCACCTCCTCTCTCTCATCTATTTCAGGAAGGACATTTCTCAGTAGTGTCACTGTCATGAATGATGAATTATTACAAGGGTGAGAGCTGAACTGCATCTATGGAGGACAGCTCAACCAACTGAGTAAGTTTTATTACTTCAGAATAAATTAAATTTCCTTCTAACTACTCATTAGGAATTCAGCTTCTCACATTACTTAAAAATAGGCCAATTCTTTGTCATACGAGGCAACAGAACTTTTCATAGGTAAGTTAGAAATTTTTCCAATAAGGGCTGGAAGTGAAAAGTTTTCTGTGTGGTACCCTTACCATCTATAAATGAGTAAACATGTTGTTTTCTAACATTATTTTAAAGTTTATGCACATTAAACAATGTATCCTTGCATCATGTACTGTTATCAATATGATATTATATGTTAACACATATTTGTGCTGTATTATTATTTGTTTGAAGTCCCCCTTGGGTGGCATGCAGTGGTTAGAGTTTGCCACTAGATGCCTTCACGTCACAAGTATGGCACCTAGCTTCCAACTCCAAATGAACTGAACCTCCATTTCCCATTTGCCTATCCTTTTTATATACACTTAAATTTGTCCCCTAAAATCTCACTGCTATCAATTTTGGGTTTCAACCAGATTTATGTACCTAGTATTATGTGAGCTTCACTGATTGTCATGAGTGCTTTAAAGTCTGGCATTTTGTTGCAAATGCTCTGGCAGTACACCATTAGAATTTTAATACTCTCACCTGTGGGAGGCATTTCTTTCAATTTTACATGGATAGTTCTGGGTTTCCTACAGCTATCATTATCTGGATTGGAAGAAGAGCCACCTCATCTGAGAAAAAAAAAGCCGTGTGGTGTGTATCCCACAAACAATCAGCTACCTGAGTTACAGCCTCTGAAGTGTAGTGTACACTTGACCCATTTAGGGGGACCACACAGTCTCAAACCTGTTGCACAAGTCGAGGAAGTCCCAGCCTAGCTTGTCACAGAACTTTTGAAGTTTCTGGTTCAGTCCTTCCACTTGACCCAGAACCAAACTGCTGCGACCAGTTCTGGGGACAATGGTGAAAATTATGAGCTCTGTTGAAACTCCATGCACAAGGCTTGTTCTCTCAAACTTCTATGCCAGTCACTGGAATGACCCATGAATGACTTCAGTGCTGAGATGACAGGTATCATTTCTTCTAAAATGTGCCACAATCTGCAGTTAGTTGCATCCTGTTCATTCAATGGCTGTTGGAATAGCATCTTCAACATGTTGAAAGAGGCCTCCAGGAATACACATACCTGCACCTGGTGTCCTTTCCTGTCTCTTGCTCCCATTTCCCTAAGAGGTACGATCATTTGCAGTACGTTTGAACTGACAGTGATTAATAAACCACTACCATTTTGCATTTGCCTCCTTCTGTCATTGGATAAAACATGCTTCCTCAAAACAAGTAAAGAAAGTCCCACTGGCTCAGTTTCAGTTTCGATGAAAGGTATCACCTCAAACTTCCTGTACAAGATACCTATATCTACCACTGACATGCCATTCACAGTCAAGAGGATGAGTTATGACATATTCTGTACTTTCTACAAAAGAGATAGGATCCATGGGAGAGGATAGCTTGAGGTACCTCTGGTACAGGTATCAAAGGTACACAACTCTCAGGAGCTCTTCCAACACACCAATCCACATCAGCTACCAATTGTTTGACAGTAGTCAGGGTGATTTCCAACTTCTTACAAAAGTCAGCTAACTCATTATGGCTGGTGCAATGTATTATATGGCAGTGAACAACTATCTTTAAATTAAGCCCACTGAGTATCTTTTAATCTTTTGAGCTAAAAAGCTGCTAATTCAGTATAAGCACTGAAGCAAATACACAAAACGATATTTCTATTAATGCGACACAAAAACCTCTGGTAAAAACTAACAGTTTCCTAAAACATTTTGATGTTAATTAAATGTGTTAACAAACTTGAAAACAGAGTTAATTTATGATAAATGCAGATAATATGTAGGGGCTACTCCTCTAACTATATGTAACAATATATGTTAACTAAAAATCTGCTACAGTAACTAAATCACAAAGGCCGATTTGCTACAAATTTTTGAAGATTATGCAAAGAGAAATTCTCAAAAACACACATTTATTTGCATCAATATAAAATGAGGTTCAGAGGGGATGTTTTCTTTGGAAGAACTATGAACTAAAAACACAAATTTGTTATGAAATTAATTACATAACCAAAAAGCTCGTACCGGTAGCTTATGAAAATATAGTTTTGTAAGCATCCAAAAATACTCAAAATAACCTGTTTCTCACATAATTCTACAACGAAATTAGAGAATGATTGTTTTGAACAAGGGTAGGTCTACTGTTCTCAAGAATTTTAAAAGAGCACAATTAAGTTTAAGCCTACAATTAATGGTAATGGTATGAGTTTATCGCGGCACTCACGAATGTTTGAAATTTCACAATATACTAGCATCACAGTACAAACTGGTACTGATACAATCAGTGAAATATTATGCAAAAAAGACATGAACAGTAAAATATGTAAATCTAGAATTTTAAATCAGTAGTTGATCTTGACATGCAGTCTCACACAAAGAAAATTCCCAGGTTGACTTTTATTTATAAACAAAAGTTTGTATTGCAAGTGTTTTTCACTTATCTGATTCTGTACACAGTTCCACACTGGCATGCCAAAGAAGAACACGTAAGTGTGAGTTTATCTTGATCAAAATTGCTAAAATGCACAACTGTATCATACAGGAATGGTAGAGAAACTATTGTAATGAGAGGATATTTGGCAAAAGAACTGGCCTACGTATGTATTTGACTTAAATTTCATTAAGCATATGTGGAATCCATTGGGCAGACATTGTTCAGCATGTCCACATGCGTCAGTGACATCTGGCAGTAGTCAACTGTGCTGGTGGAGTAATGGAATGCCCTACCACAATAATAGCTTACCAACCCTGTGGTTAGTATGGGAGCATATTGCAGAGCATGCACTACCACATGTGTGATCACATCCTGCTGAGAACCATGTCCCAACAGTTGTAATGTAAAGAGGCCATCATGTTTCATGATTACTTGAGGATAATTATTGTCTTTGAATAAAAGTGTCATTTTTGTTTGTCTTATTGTGTATTTTTGTGTATTTTTCAGTTATCTCCTGGACTGTAGCAATTCTTTCAGTGTTTTTTCCAAGTTCTATCAAGCTACTTAGCAATAATACATCATCCAAATGTTACTTTCATCCTTAAGTTGTGTCATCAGTAAACATTACAGTTTTTGAAGAGCCCTCCAATGTCTCAGATACATCATTTATGTAGACCAATAACACAATAGGGCCAGGCACTGAACTTTGTTGCACAAAATACTGAATACTTTTGCAGCATGAATTTAATCTTATTCCTGTGTTGTTGTTGTTGTTGTTGTTGTTGTTGTTGTGGTCTTCAGTCCTGAGACTGGTTTGATGCAGCTCTCCATGCTACTCTATCCTGTGCAAGTTTCTTCATTTCCCAGTACCTACTGCAACATACTCCTCCTGAATCTGTCTAGTGTATTCATCTCTTGGTCTCCCTCTACGATTTTTACCCTTCACGCTTCCCTCCAATATTAAATTGGTGATCCCTTGATGTCTCAGAATATGCCCTACCAACCGATCCCTTCTTATTGTCAAGTTGTGCCACAAACTCCTCTTCTGCCCAATTCTATTCAATACCTCCTCACTAATTATGTGATCTACCCATCTAATCTTCAGCATTCTTCTGTAACACCACATTTTGAAAGCTTATATTCTCTTCTTGTCTAAACTATTTATTGTCCATGTTTCACTTCCATACAAGGCTACACTCCATACAAATACTTTCAGAAACAACTTCCTTACACTTCAATCTATACTCAATGCTAACAAATTTCTCTTCTTCAGAAACGCTTTCCTTGCCATTGCCAGCCTACATTTTATATCCTCTCTACATTGACCATCATCAGTTATTTTGCTCCCCAAATAGCAAAACTCCTTTACTACTTTAAGTGTCTCATTTCATAATATAATTCCCACAGCATCACTCGATTTAATTCGACTACATTCCATTATTCTCATTTTGCTTTTGTTGATGTTCATCTTATATCCTCATTTCAAGACACTGTCCATTCCATTCAACTGCTCTTCCAGGTCAATTGCTGTCTCTGACAGAATTACAATGTCATAGGCAAACCTAAAAGTTTTTATTTCTTCTCCGTGGATTTTAATTCCTACTCCAAATTTTTCTTTTCTTTCCTTTACTGCTTGCTCACTATACAGATTGAATAACAATGGGAGAGGCTACAAATCTGTCTCACTCCCTTCCCAACCATTGCTTCCCTTTCATGCTCCTCGACTCTTATAATAGCTATTTGGTTTTTGTACAAATTGTAAATAGCCTTTCACTCCCTGTATTTTACCCCTGCCACCTTCAAAATTTTAAAGAGAGTATTCCAGTCAACACTGTCAAAAGCTTCTTTCTAAGTCCAGAAATGCTAGAAATGTAGGTTTGCCTTTCCTTTATCTAGCTTCTAAGGTAAGTTGTAGGGTCAGTATTGCCTCATGTGTTCCAACATTTCTAAGGAATGCAAAGTGATCTTCCCTGAGGTCGGCTTCTACCAGTTTTCCATTCGTCTGTAATGAATTTGTGTTAGTATTTTGCATGGTGACTTATTAAACTGATAGTTCAGTAATTTTCACATCTGTCAACACCTGCTTTCTTCGGGATTGGAATTATTATATTCTTCTTGAAGTCTGAGGGTATTTCGCCTGTTTCATAGATCTTGCTCACCAGATGGTAGAGTTTTGTCAGGACTGGTTCTCCCAAGGCCGTCAGTAGTTCCAATGGAATGTTGTCTACTCCCGGGTCCTTGTTTTGACTTAGGTCTTTCAGTGCTCTGTCACACTCTTCTTGCAGTATCATATCTCCTATTTCATCTTCATCTACATTCTCTTCCATCTCTAATATTGTCCTCAAGAACATCGCCCTTGTATAGTCCCCCCTCCATATATTCCTTCCACCTTTCTGCTTTCCCTTCTTTACTCAGAACTGGGTTTCCATCTGAGCTCTTGATATTCATGCAAGTGCTTCTCTTTTCTCCATAGGTCTCTTAAATTTTCCTGTAAGCAGTATCTATTTTACCACTAATTATCTGCTCCTCTACATCCTTACATTTGTCCTCTAGCCATGCCTGCTTAGCCATTTTGCACTACCTGTCGATTTCTTTTTTTGAGACATTTGTATTCCTTTTTGCCTGCTTCATTAACTGCATTTTTATATTTTCTCCTTTCATCAATTAAATTCAATATCTCTTCTGTTACCCAAGGATTTCTATTAGCCCTCGTACTTTTACCTACTTGACACTCTGCTACCTTCAATATTTCATCTCTCAAAGCTATCCATTCTTCTTCTACTGTATTTCTTTCGACCATTCTTGTCAATTGTTACCTAATTCTCTCCCTGAAGCTCTCTACAACCTCTATTTCTTTCAGTTTATCCAGGTCCCATCTTCTCAAATTCCCACCTTTTTGCAGTTTCTTCAGTTTTAATCTACAGTTCATAATCAATAGATTGTGGTCAGAGTCCACATCTGCCCCTCGAAATGCCTTAAAATTTAAAACCTGGTTCCTAAATCTCTGTCTTATGATTATATAATCTATTTGAGACCTTTCAGTATCTCCAGGCTTCTTCCATGTATACAACCTCCTTTTACGATTCTTGAACCAAATGTTAGCTATGATTAAGTTATGCTCTGTGCAAAATTCTACAAGGTGGCTTCCTCTTTCATTCCTTAATCCCATTCCATATTCACCTACTATGTTTCCTTCTCTTCCTCTTCCTACTATCGAGTTCCAGTCACTCATGACAATCAAATTCCTGTGTATCATTTGTCAATAGGACCTTTTGTTTTCTATCGTTGAGATATAATTCCATCCATGGAAGGGGAAGACACTTAATGCTGTATAATTTTAGTTTCCCTAACAGAATTTTATTATCTAGGGAACAAATGGTCTTGACAAAGACGCAGAAAATACTAACAGAGTGATTTTATCGTTTAGTTCAAGCAGAATTGATTTTGTGAGATCGTATATTGTCTTCTCAATACAGATCCTTTACAAAAGCTAAACTGAGGTGTTGTTAAGAACTTATTCTCAGAAAGATAGTTCAATATTCTGTCATAAGCTATTTCCTCAAACACTTTTGAGAACACAGTAAGGAGGGACAATTGGTCTATAATTATAGGCCAGTTGCTTATCTCAGCTTTTGTATATCATTGTTACTACTGCATACTTCACTCCTTCAGGAATTAAACCTTCTCTCCAGGTGTATGGTGCTACAGAGTCAGCACAAAATATTTTACTTTGACTGAGATACTATCATAGCCAGAGCAGTTACTACTTTTTAATGACCTAATGATTTTGGTGATCTCTCTAACAGATGAATTGGAGAAACTGATGTCTGTTGGTGGTGAATGCATTGCCAGTCTAAGTAATTCTGGACAATTTTTCCCTCATTTTTTCTGTTACTGTTAGGATGAATTCATTGAATTTAGTAGCCAATGATTAAGTTTGATACCCTCTGTCTCCCTGAAGCTGTCATCTCAGAGTTCAGTATAATTTGCTTTGCTGAGTTTCTTCATCTTTTGCCTAATAATTCTCCATACTGACTTTGCCTTATTCTAGGAATTTGACTTGCTTTGGAATTTTATTTATTTATTTTTGTGGTACATAGTTTTCACTTTCTTCAAGACAAGCTGAAGAATTTTACAAGATTGTTTGTAGTGCATGTCTAAGTCTTGATTGGAGCTCAATCTTTGTATTAAATAATGCCATCTCTTCCAAAACCAATATATTTTGAAATAAAAAATGCCCTTGACTGTTGTAAAGAATTTGTAATGTTGAAAGAATATTTTAAGAAATAATGGAGTGGGTTCCTGTTGTCATGTCCTAGTTCATGAACCAAGGGCAATGTATGAGTGGCCAAGTAAGTGGTCCTGACAGTCGGGATACCAGTTACTTTGGAATAAGGCTGGCCATCTCAGACATATTCTGAGTCATGGTCACCTTTGTGCTCAGACGGCAAAGACTACCAAACCCACTGGTTAGTCCCTCAACCATTAGGGGTAAAACTCAATGGGACCTGGGGCAAGTAAGGCTAGCAACCTGCTTCTCTAGTACTTTAAATATTATGCTGGCAACAATCAGAGTAAAATGCCTTGAACCTTTGGAGGTGATGGAGTCCCGCCTCTAATTAACAAACCAGGGACTCCTAAGATACGACTCGGCAAACTCAGTGATGTAGTTGTTAGAGTAAAGGACAAGGACAGTGTTCTGCTCATGGGTGATTTTAATGCCAGGATTGGAAATCGAACAGAAGGGTATGAAAAGGTTATGGGTAAATTTGGAGAGGATATGGAGACTAACAGGAATGGGAAACAACTCTTGGATTTCTATGCCAGTATGGGCTTAGTAATCACAAACTCCTTTTTTAAACATAAGAACATTCACCGGTATACTTGGGAAGGCAGGGGAACCAGATCTGTCATTGACTATATAATAGCAGATCAGGAATTCAGGAAGGCTGTAAAGGACACACATGTATTCAGGGGATTCTTTGATGACACTGATCGCTATTTAATGTGCAGTGTAATTGGTATTATGAGGCCGGATGTGCAGGAGGTCAGGTCCATATGTAGGAGGATAAGAGTGAAGAAACTTCAGGATAAGGAAACCAGGCACAAGTACATAACAGATATCTCAGAAAGGTACCAGTTAGTTGAATGTAGTCAATTACAATCATTGGAAAAGGTACAGGGACACAGTACTAGAAGTGGCCAAAGAAGGTCTTGGAACAGGAGTGTGTAAAGGTAGGATGAAGCAAATAGCTTGGTGGAATGACACAGTCAAGGCAACCTAGAACTCAGGTAGACAGAGAAAGTTATGTTGAAGAAAGAAACAAAGCCAAATAGATAACTGCAGCATCCAAGAAGAAATCTTGGTACAACTTAGGAAACACGTTGGAGACTTTGGGTCAAGCTGCTGGAAAACCATTCTGGAGTGTAATTAGCAGTCTTTGAAGGGGTGATAAGAAGGAAATGACAAGAGTTTTGGACAGGCCAGGAAAACTGCTGGTGAATCCTGTTGATGCCTTGGCTAGATGGAGGGAATATTTTTAAGAGTTGCTCAGTGTAGGTGAAAATATGATCAGTAATGTTTCAGATTTTGATGTACAATGGGATAGGAATCTTGATGGAAATAGGATCACATTTGAGGAAGTGGAGAAAATGGTCAATAGATTGCAGTGCAATAAAGCAGCTGGTGTGGATGAAATTAAGTTGGAACTCATCAAATACAGTGGAATGTCAGGTCTTAAATGGCTACACAGGATAATCGAAATGGCATGGGTGTCAGGACAGGTTCCATCAGACTGGATGAAAGCAGTAATCACACCAATCTTTAAACATGGAAACAGAAAATATCCCTTTAATCAGCATTGTTGGTAAAATCTTCTCAGGTATTGTTGAAGGGAAAGTTAGAGTATTAATTGAGAACAAATTGGATGAAAATCAGTGTGGGTTTAGGCCTCTTAGAGGTTGTCAGGACCTGATCTTTAGCTTACAGCAAATAATGGAGAAGTGTTACGAGTGGAATAGGAAATTGTATCTATGATTTATAGATCTAGAAAAGGCATATGACTGGGTTCCTAGGAGGAAGTTATTGTCTGTTCTGTGAGATTATGGAATAGGAGGCAAACTTTTGCAAGCAATTAAAGGTCTTTACATGGATAGTCAGGCAGCAGTTAGAGTTGACGGAAAATTGAGTTCATGGTTCAGAGTAGTTTCAGGGGTAAGACATCTACATCTACATCTACATCTACATTTATACTCCACAAGCCACCCAACAGTGTATGGCAGAGGGCACTTTATGTGTCAATGTCATTACCTCCCTTTTCTGTTCCAGTCGCATATGGTTCACGGGAAGAACGACTGTCTGAAAGCCTCTGTGTGCACTCGAATCTCTTTAATTTTACATTCGTGATCTCCTAGTGAGATATAAGTAGGGGGAAGCAATATATTCGATACCTCATCCAGAAACGCACCCTCTCGAAACCTGGCAAGCAAGCTACACCACGATGCAGAGCGCCTCTCTTGCAGAGTCTGCCACTTGAGTTTGCTAAACATCTCCGTAACACTATCATAGTTACCAAATAACCCTGTGATGAAACGCGCGGCTCTTCTTTGGATCTTCTCTATCTCCTCTGTCAACCTGATCTGGTAGGGATCCCACACTGATGAGCAATACTCAAGTATAGGTCAAACGAGTGTTTTGTAAGCCACCTCCTTTATTAATAGACTACATTTTCTTAGGATTCTCCCAATGAATCTCAACCTGGTACCCGCCTTACCAACAATTAATTTTATATGATCATTCAACTTCAAATCATTCCGCATGCATACTCCCTGATATTTTACAGAAGTAACTGCTACCAGTTTTGTTCCACTATCATATAATCATACAATAAAGGATCTTTCTTTCTATGTATTCACAATACATTACATTTGTCTATGTTAAGGGTCAGTTGCCACTCCCTGCACCAAGTGCCTATCCGCTGCAGATCTTCCTGCATTTCGCTACAATTTTCTAATGCTGCAACTTCTCTGTATGCTACAGCATCATCCGCGAAAAGCCACATGGAACTTCCAACACTATCTACTAGGTCATTTATATATATTGTGAAAAGCAATGATCCTATAACACTCTCCTGTGGCATGCCAGAGGTTACTTTAACATCTGTCGACGTCTCTCAGTTGATAACAACATGCTGTGTTCTGTTTGCTAAAAACTCTTCAATCCAGCCACACAGCTGGTCTGATATTCCGTAGGCTCTTACTTTTTTTATCAGGCGACAGTGTGGAACTGTATTAAACACCTTCCGGAAGTCAAGGAAAATAGCATCTACCTGGGAGCCTGTATCTAATATTTTCTGGGTCTCACGATCGCTGTTTCCGGAATCCATGTTGATCCCTACAGAGTAGATTCTGGGTTTCCAAAATCAACATGATACTTGAGCAAAAAACATGTTCTAAAATTCTACAACAGATCGACATCAGAGATATAGGTCTAAGTTTTGTTCATCTGCTCGACAACCCTTCTTGAAGACTGTGACTACCTGTGCTCTTTTCTAATCATTTGGAACGTTCCATTCCTCTAGAGACTTGCAGTACACAGCTGTTAGAAGGGGGCAACCTGTCTCCACTGTTGTTGATATTATTTTTGGATCATATGTTGAAAACAATAGACTGACTGGGTGAGATTAAGATATGTGAACACAAAATAAGCAGCCTTGCATATGTGGATGACTTAGTTGTGATGGCAGACTCGATTGAAAGTTTGCAAAGTAATATTTTAGAGCTAGAGCAGAAATGTAGGGACTATGGTATGAAAAAAACGAAAGTAATGTCAGTGGGAAAGAGATAGAAATGGACTGAGTGCCAAATAGGAGGAACAAAGTTAGAACAGGTGGACAGTTTCAATTACTTAGGATGCATATTCTCACAGGATGGCAACATAGTGAAAGAACTGGAAGCAAGGTGTAGCAAAGCTAATGCAGTGAGTGCTCAGCTACGATCTACTTTCTTCTGCAAGAAGAAAGTCAGTACCAAGACTAAGTTAACTGTGCACCATTCAATCTTTTGACCAACTTTGTTGGATGGGAGCAAAAGCTGGGTGGATTCAAGTTACCTTATCAATAAGGTTGAGGTTACAGATATGAAAGTAGCTAGGATGTTTGAAGCTACTAGTAGATGGGAACAATGACAGGATGGTGTCCACAATGAGGAAATCAAAGAAAAACTGGGAATGACTCTATAGATGTAGCAGTCAGGGTGAACAGGCTTAGATGGTGGGGTCATGTTATATGCATGGGAGAAGCAAGGTTACCCAACAGACTCAGCAGTAGAGGCTAGGATGAGTCAGGGTAGACCAAGGAGGAGGTACCTGGATTCAGTTAAGAATGATTTTGAAGTAATAGGTTTAACATCAGAAGAGGCACCAATGTTAGCACTGAATAGGGGATCATGGAGGAATTTTATAAGGGGGACTATGCTCCAGACTGAAAACTGAAAGGCATAATCAGTTTTAAATGATGATGATGATGATGATAATAATTAAATTTCCAATCTACTTTGAGTCCTTGGTAAATTTCTTCACATTTTTCAACCTGTAAATTCCCTTTGAATAGCGTGACTAAGTCAGCATTTGCTAGTCTGTGCAAAATTTAATTTTCCTGTCTCAGTTACACTTCGTTCATGTAAATGCTTTAATTTGATCACCATGGTCACATAAATTATATATTATGGGGCTCACATCTATTTCATTAAAGACAGTTGGATTTACACATAAAATATCAATCACTGTTATTCTTGTTGGAAATGTTAGAGTGGAGGTCAAACTAAAGTTGGCCATAAGGAGCTTATGTAAGTAGAACATTTCATATATGTACAGATCTTTATACCCAGTTATTTGTATGACTTGTGCAGTAGATATATCACTTTGCTAAAGTGATACATCACTAAACATCTGCTTAGCAATCAAATGATTATTAGGACAGCTGAAAGCATTTTATTAGTTAATAGATTAGAAATACAATCTGTTCATAGGTTTTAGTGTTTCTTTGTGCATGTGAACAATGGATACAGATGACCATTGTGCATCTTCAAGATGGAACTGTGAAATTACAATTTACCATGAATTACAGTACCTCCTGGGCATGGCATTTGTTCCTTGCTGTGACCTCTTAGTTTGGAGAAGCAGAGTGTGCTACTAAGTAAAGGTGCACCATGACACTGCTGATGATGTCACAGTGGACAAAAGACATATAAAGAGGTCTGCCAAAAACTGTTTATTCTGTAACTGTATCTTGAGCTGTCAACTTGCAACTTGCAACATTGTTCTGGGGGAATCCTTAATAAGAAAAGTTATTGTATTTGAGAGCAAGAATATATTTGACATTAATTGGAGAACTGTTGTAACCATGTATGAAATTGCATAGTATGCTGAACTCCATACTTTTAGCAACTGTTGCAGAATGTGGAGAAGGAGTCTGAGCTTTTTAGTATTAATGGTCATGAAGAAATAGAAAGGTTACCTAAGCAATATCCCATAATTATAGATGTCAAGAAAATTAGTTATCTACAGTGGCTGAAATCATTACATTCTGGTGTACTAGTAAAAGGAGCCAGAACAAAAAATGATGCTGGAAGTGACTTGGGGAACAATAATAATAATAATAAGTGTGCAAGCACTTACAAGCACTACGGAAAAGAAATTTAAGAATAAACAGTTTATCAATAAATACTTTAAATTAATCAGTAATATAAGTTGCAAGACTGATGCTCAGTCACTGCTGAGGATCATGACTGTATTCATTGAGTCCTCAGTGACTAAGCAGCTGCTTGATATTGAACAACCTGTGACCACCTGACCTCATCAAGTTGCAATGATGTGGTCCCAGTTAATGTCACAACAGGTCAAGCTGCTCAGCTGAGCTCAGTGAGATGCACTGAAACCAAATTAACTCCTTTTTTGTGATGATTTTTTTTTTGGGGGGGGGGGGGGGGGGGGGAGGAATTAGTTGTGAGATTATTGTTGTTTCCATTGCATGCCTGTAGTGATGAGAGTCATGAACGGGACTTAAAAGATTTATTTAATGGACACTCAGTCCATTAGGTTTGGAAAGGCTCTCTTGCAGAGACAAAGGAACAGACAATCTTCAGGCTTAAGAATAGGCTAGAAATCATGAGCACCAGTTTAAAAGATAAAACAGATGAGCAGTTCCAGAGGCTTGAAGAACATATTACAGATTCTCACAAAGAAAAACTAGAAATAAATAATAGAATACCTGATTTACAATCAGCCATTTTAACTTTGACATGGGAGCTACATTCTGAAATTAATTAGTGATGCAACTTACTGAGGAATGACATTAAGGAATAGCTCAGAGACATTAATACAGATTTAAAGGAGAATTTACTGAAGTACATAAAAAAATTTGATTATATCATCTAGTAAATGTTTTAGACCAAAATAAAAGTTCCAATGAAACTAAAATCGCAGACTGTACTCTCACAACATTGGAGGAGCTATTCAGTCAGTGAATTAACTGAACAAAAATTTCAGGAGAACATCGAATTATCTGTCAGTACAACTCATTTCTCTGCTGACACAGGCAAGACAGGTGCAGAATTCCAAAAGCTGTAGGATGAATTAGCTAAAATGAAAGGTGAGTTTAATAGGGAGAATCACAAAGAAAACTGTGGGTTCCCTATAGAATTACTAGGTCATTTTGCACCAAACACTGGGAAACAATGTACATTTTGGGGCAGGACCCAAGCTTCAGGACATAGCAGCAGAACAACAGGACCTAATATAGAAAAGAAAATTATGAATGGTTATTTGAAGAAGAGGGAAAAAATTTTATGAAGAAGGAAGTAAAACTGATGGTAGCAGATGACATTTTTGGGCAAATATTTACATTCTGGTAGTGAAATATTAATATCACAAGAATTGCTATCAGTAATGAGGAAAAAGTATGTGTGTTCTATACTACTGTTGACTGGATTATTTGTTGTTGGTGGTATTACCAGTAATAAAGAGAAACAAATTATAGTAGACAAAATATTACTGAATTTCAACTGGAAAAGAGTTTATAGGAAAGAGATAATAAGGTATCTAGTTTATCTTTTGAAAATTGTTTACTATCAGTTAAAAAGAAAAAAATTCATTATGTATTTCCATTTAGTAGCTTCTAGTTATGTTATTTCAGTAGATAAACCAGAAAAAGCAAAAGAAGAGTTATCTGAAAACATCAGATCAAAATCACAACAATCAAAAATGTTATCAAAAGGACAGAAAATGTAATTAGGAAATGTTTTAGGAAGATATAAATATGTATTTTAGGTTAAACTGGAACTAATTAAAAGGTTTAAGACAAGGACAACAAGCCTTTCTTCTGTATAGCTCTGACTAGTCAAATTTCAGTGAAAGAAAAAATACAAAATAGGATCGATAACACCATAACTGAATGTAATCTTAGAGTCTATATAATCCATTGTTACTTATTAAGAATTTGCAATAGATGTATGGTTAATTGTTGCTTCACATAGATTGAATACACACATAAAAATGGAACAGAATAGACTCTTGGGTGTAAAAGTGTGTTACTAGACTTTGAGGAAGCTGAATTCTTTAGTTTATTGCATTTAACAATAGGATTGCTGAGTACCATTACACCGATTAGTAAAACAACTAATGTAGATGAACTACATCTACATCAGTACTCCTCAAGCCCCCTGGTGGTGTGTGATGGAGGGTAATTCTGGTACCACTAACTGATGCCCCTTTCCCTGTACCACTTACACATGGTCCAGTCAACAACAAAATATTGGGCAGAAAATTTGGGTAGTCATTTTTGCACAGTACTACAAAGGACTGTCCTGAACAACACACTAAAAATTAAAAATCCTGACTTACAGAGTGTGAGCACTGAAATGGAGTAAGGGGAGGTGATTAAAGATTATGTTTTATGTTTTTCTCAAATAACTTGAAAACTGCAACTTCTGTAAAAAAATGTTTCCCAGTACAATATTAAACTACATTAAATACAAAAAAGGTCCTGTTCATTTTTTCTCTAGGACTAATAGTCTCTGCATTGCGATGGATGAAAAAAATAACATGGATTATTAAAAGTACTGTTTTAATGGTATAAAATTAAATAAACTGGGTTAAAATTTAATATTAGGTGTGTGTACCACATATAAGTGCAGTAGAGCCATATTACTGGATAACATGCATTCTGTGGGTGTAACAGGGAGAAGGATGTGATGCATGGGGTAGAAATGTGAGGGAAGTTAGGTCGCCGGACTGTAGTCATGCAGTTTCCTCCTTCATAGGTTTGCAAATTGAAGACCGAGTAGGTGATTCCTTGTTCTATGTACCCCACTATGTTAAAATAAGCAGCTACTCTGTGTCTCATGAAGTTATACCAACCCTCCACAGCACCCCTGATGAATAACTGGTGATGCAGTGTGCAGAAACACCTGTTTATTTTCCACAACATTCATTAACACTCCATGGAATCCATTTAGGAGTTTCTAATAACACTTACAAATACTTATGAACAGAATCTATACAAATCTCTGCTCATTGCTCTACACTATTAGAGGGGAAATCAATTGTTAGTCACCCTGTATGGCAGCTGTTGTGATCTTCCAGGAAATGCAACTTCACCCACTATGAGCACTGCTTGATTTTTCCATTTCCAGGTAGCATGTCCTGACCACTTCTCTTATGTGAATGAAAATAATTGTAGTGATCTCACATTTATGAAGTGGAGTTAATTTCAGTTTATTATATAAGAAGTCTTTGCTGGAATTAAGTGGCCTTTTATTTAAAATATGTTTCTGCAAACAATGGCTAAGAAGTGTGATGTTGTCTGTGACCTATGTAGTGTTGGTGCTAAATGATGGGATTGGTAAATGTGCTGCTCTTTATTTTTGTAGCATATTGTAAAGGCATGTAATTGTGTTGCAGTCACTTGGTGATGAATTAATGAATGATCGTAAGGTTGCTCTACAACCTCTGTCTCTTTCAGTTTATCCAGGTCCCATCTTCTCAAATTCCCACCTTTTTGCAGTTTCTTCAGTTTTAATTTACAGTTCATAACCAATAGATTGTGGTCAGAGTCCACATCTGCCCCTGGAAATGTCTTACAATTTAAAACCTGGTTCCTAAATCTCTGTCTTACCATTATATAATCTACCTGAAACCTGTCAGTATCTCCAGGCTTCTTCCATGTATACAGCCTTCTTTTATGATTCTTGAACCAAGTGTTACCTATGATTAAGTTGTCCTCTGTGCAAAATTCTACCAGGCTGCTTCGTCTTTCATTTCTTTGCCCCAGTCCATATTCACCTACTACATTTCCTTCTCTCCCTTTTCCTACTACCAAAATCCAGTCACCCATGACTATTAACTTTTCATCTCCCTTCACTATCTGAATAATTTCTTTTATTTCATCATACAATTCTTCATCATCTGCAGAGCTAGTTGGCATATAAACTTGTACTACTGTAGTAGATGTGGGCTTCGTATCTATCTTGGCCACAATAATGCATTCACTATGCTGTTTGTAGTAGCTTACCCACACTCCTATGTTTTTATTCGTTATTAAACCTACTCCTGCATTACCCCTATTTGATTTTGTATTTGTAACTCTGTATTTGCCTGTCTAAAAGTCTTTTTCTCCTGCCAGTGAACTTCACTAATTCCCACTATATCTAACTTTAACCTATCCATTTCCCTTTTTAAATTTTCTAACCTACCTGCCTGATTAAGGGATCTGACTATCCACACTCCAATCCGTAGAATGCCAGTTTTATTTCTCCTGATGACAATGTCCTCCTGAGTAGTCTCCACCCGGAGATCTGAATGTGGGACTATTTTACCTACAGAATACTTTACCCAAGAGGATGCCATCATCATTTATCCATACAGTAAAGCTGCATGCCCTCGGGAAAAATTACGGCTGTAGTTTCCCCTTGTTTTCAGCTGTTCGCAGTACCAGCACAGCAAGGCCATTTTGGTTAGTGTCACAAGGCCAGATCAGTCAATCATCCAGACTGTTGCCCCTGCAGCTACTGAAAATGCTGCTGCCTCTCTTCAGGAACCACACATTTGTCTGGCCTCTCAACAGATACCCCTCCATTGTGGTTGCGGCTATAATGAAGACATTTCATTGTTCATTGCTTTGTACCACTTCTCAGAGTCTCTGGATGTCATAAGCTCCCTGAAAGTTTTTGGTTCATCGATCACTACTGCATAAACACATATTTTTGGAAACGAACTGGAGGGAAAAAAAGTCCATCACAGTTTCTTAGATTTACTTGTAACTGAGCAACCTTCTCAGTGCATAGAGTCCTTGGTCTTCAATTTTGAACAGGTTGTTGAACTTAATTTCTTTCTGCATACCTCAGGAAGTTGTACTCATGTATAATGTTGTTGGGCCTGAGCTCTGTAGGATATCCTGTGGTGTTGTCATTGAAGACCATGTCGCATGAAACAGTTATCTTCTTTGCTATGAGATTGTAAAGCCTGTGACTGTTATTGTAAGCACTGTAACTAACCCTTACCATCTTCTTAGATTTACTTTGAAATTGGGTGTTCTGCATCAAATCTCCTTTTATGCTTTAATGATATTTTCTTTCTGAATCATTTCTCATAAGGCACATCTTGGCAATTAGGCTCATATGGAGAGTGATTTAATGTATAGACTGCCATGTTGACAGTTTCTGCCCAAAGTTTATCTGGAGGACTGAAGTTGAGAAACATTATGTGAGCACTTTCCATTACAGATATTATTTCACATTCAGATTTACCATTCTGCTGTAGTGTATATGGTGAACTGGTTTCATAGATGACACAAATCTTTTTGAAATTATTGTAAAGTTGATCATCAAGAAACTCTGTCCCATTATCAGCCCTAATAAATTAAAACTTATGCCTTGACTTTCTTTCCACTAAGTGTTGAAACTCTAAGAATATAGAAACAACATCACTTTTGATCTTGAGAAAATATACAAGCCTATATGAAGTACAGTCATCTTGAAAAACAACAAAATAGATTGCTCCATCTAAAGATGAGCATGACATCTTTCCACATACATCAACTTGAATAAATTCTCCTGGAGCACAGGCGCAAGTCTGAAAACTTGATCTAAATTCATTTCTAAGCAGTTTATCATGCTGACATTGTTCACAGAAGAACTTACTTAAAGCATCTGATTTTATTTCTGAAATCAAACCATAGTCAGTCATTTTCTTTAAATTTTTAAAATTTATGGGTCCCAACCTCTTGCATCATAACACAGTTAAATCACAATTTGCTCGTTCCACATTTTCTGTGCGAAATAACATTGTTTAATATTGATTTTCAACTCTTACACCACTTACCATGACCTCTCATTATATACATTAATCCTATGATTGTTAAATGTGACTTCTAAACATTTACTTCATACTACTCCCACTGAAAAAAGATTTTTTTTAAAACTAGGAACAATTATGTATCCTACAATGTATGAGGTTCCTATATGACATTAACTAGTACATTTAACTTATGTGATCCAATACCTTTGGCATAGACAGTTGAATTATCTCCTATCTGAACACTTCATTTCATTTCATTTACTGAATATTTAAAAACCTGCTGCCTGATATTTTAAAAAGCAGGTTGTACATCATACAATTTTACATGTAATAGTTCATTGTTCCACATTACTACCTAAATTTGTTTTGAGCAATAAACCAAGGGAAATAAAAATCAGTGAAGAAAAGTAAGTTAGTTGTTGGAAAGAGAGTGTTAAAATAATAAATATCAGTAACTTAGAAGACAAAAATTGAAAGATAGGGAAGTGATGGCCTGTAAATTTTTCTGTTAAAACAAACTTTAACATATAAATTATGGTTACTGCTGCTAGTCCAGGTGGGAGGGCATCAGCAGAAAAATCCAGCCTATTACACCTGAAGTAGCATGCAAAATTATGTCTCCTTATATTATTAAAAGAAATACATCACGAGTGACGCTGTGTGTACTTGTTTCTACTGTCTAAGAATCATTACTAAGTACTGCTTCTCTTAAGTGCTTATGTAAGGCATACCCACTGCACTATTTGCTTTATTATACCTAGATGTAGTTTTTACATTTTGTGTATGTGCTGTTATGTTATATGTTTGTGTAACCAGTGTCATAGGTAGGAGGGCAGCCTTGGAACTTAAACATCTAGCCTTGTCTCCCTGTGTGGCATATTCCTCAAATATATTTATAGTCTCATTTGCTTATATTAGTCATTTTACATTACATTATTTTAGATACATGACACAATCATGTGACAAGTCCGTTTTTCTTATAATTATCTTTTTTATCTATTTTAGGTCTTATACTCCTTATTTTATGAGCCTTCATCTGCTCCTGTTGCTGTGTTAGCATAATTTTATGTGTCATGTCTGTGGCTGTGTCCAAGTGTGTGTCCTGCTAAAGGTTGTGTTGCCATGTTTGTTGTGTGCCTGTTCAAGATCTGCTGTATGGATTTTCTTTTCTATAAACATCACCCAGTATTCTTGACACCTTACCAGCAATGCCTAGATCGCACCATTGGTCTGGATCTCATAACATTTCTTTGATTTTACTGTATTCTGTTATAGGTCTTACATGTGTGAGGCTGTTGCAACATAATGCCACATGTTCAGGAGACCAATACATGTCACGTGTGCATGTAGCACTCTGGCTGGCTAAGGTCCACATGGTTCAAACTTGCTGGACATGGGCAATGGCAGTCAAAACATGAATCTGCCACAGCCTGAATATGCATGCTTCATCCTCAGTCTTTCCCATATAGTTAGGGAGAAGGAGAAATGTGACAACCTCTGTCAGTTGTCACCCACTCCCATTGCTATGTATCATGGGGCCAGCTGTTTAAGTGATTCTGGGGCATTTAAGTGATAATGTATTCTGTTATAAGCCTTACATGCGTGAGGCTGTTGCAACATATTCAGAAGACACTTACATGCCACGTGTGCATGTAGTACTCTGGCTAAGGTCCACATGGTTCATATGTGCTGGATATGGGCCATGGCCAGTCAAAAAGTGAAACTGCCACAGCCTGAATCTGCACACTTCATCCTCAGTCATTCCCAGATATTGAAGTAGAAGGAGAAACATGACAGCCTCTGTCAGTTGTCTCCCACTCCCATTGCCATGTATCAAGGGGCCAGCTGTTTAAGTGACACTTGTCTACAAAGTTTTCTCTGTTTTAAACCTTGTCATGTTTTCCTCTTTACCCCATATTCTACTGCTCTGTGGCAGATAGTGATGTCAATGGGGCAAGACCCCAGAACCACACACAAGGCTTTCACTGATGTGGTGCCAAAGGCATCTGACATTCTGAGCAGTATGCTCCTCTGGCGTTAACTCGCTGTGTGTCTATAGGTCAGCAGACTCAGGCAGTGCACCCACACACTTGCTACAAATCATACTGTGGCTTCCAAGGCAGCTGTGTGACACCTATGTAGTGTCCTTAAAGGTAGCCTGTATAGTGTGGTGTTTAGCCTTCAGTCTTGTGCATCACTTTTTTCACCTTGTCAATCACCAGCCTGGTCTGCACATTGAAAATAAGTTGTTGATCAATATGTATTCCTAAATACCATTTTACTTGTTTCCTCTTTATGTTAATGTTGTGCAGTTTAACAATTGGGTTCCATTTCAATGCCTTTTTGTTTGAAACTACCCTGAATTTGTTTTGGCTTCACCAATTATTTGTACTAATGGGAAGTTTTGTAGTTTTATTCTTGTCCTTGTGAGTTTCTGAAAAAAAATTAATAAGTCATCTATATAAATATCTACCCATTTACACTGACATCCACAGCCATGTTTCTTAGAAGTGTCCCAAAATACTGGTCCACAGATTGAGCTTTTTGAGCATCCTTTTGGTATTTTCTTGACTGTTTTCTGGTGCCCTGCTCCCCACTCTGAAGTCTAGTAGGCTGTTATATTGGGCAGTTGCTAGTTACAATCTCCCTCAACCTTGTGAACAATGCAGGACACCAAAGTTTATCAAAAGCACCTGCAATACTGATTAAAATTGCAACTTCATATTCATCATTTGTTGTGTGTATTATTTCTAATGTCTGCATTGTCTATTGATCTTTTTACCCTAAAATAGTATTGGTGTTGACTTAGGCCAAAGAGCTGACTGCATGATTGTAGTTGATCATGAAGGAGCTGCTCCTGTACCTTAGTCAACATCTTTAGGAGGCAGACTGGCCTGTGTGTTTTGGGGTCAGTTGGGGCTGTGTCCTCTGAACAAGAACTTTGAACTTGCTTGGTGGTTTAATCATTGAAAACCATTCCCTTTTGTGAGACCATATGTTTTGATGTAATGCTATCAGCAAGCCACACATTTACACAATTAGTAACCAAAATATTCCTCATTTCTGCACTCATTGCTTGATGTTCAGATTCTTGACTTTCTCTTCACAACTTCATCAGTCTTTTCTTACACTCAGCCTTATAATGACATTTCTTATGACAATAATAGCACTCAGTACTCTTCTTATTCATAGAACTTTTGCTTGAATTGCTTTGCAAACATTGACCCTGACTTTATCTTTTTTTATTACTATTAACAGCAGTGAAATCAGTTGGTGTTTCTTCAGTTTGTGACAAATGGTACTCTTATTTCAATAACCTTGATGTTAAATTATCAAAAGTCTTCCTGCCTTCATCACATGTGTCTCAAACTGTAACACAGGAACCATATTTTCCAGAAAGTTGACCTAAAACTTTGAAAATCTTGTCTGTATCTCCAACAGGTTCACCAACATCTGCAAGAGACTGTACTAATGCTTCAATTTTATTTATATGTTAAGCTGTAGTATTACAAAGTGGCATCATAGTTAAAGAACTGTTGTTTCAATGCTACTTTATTTATTGCAGAATGATGCTCATGAATTATCTTAAGCCAATTCCACTGTGCACATGATATGACAGTTTGCAGCTGATCATTCCATACCAGATGAAATAAAGTGCATTGTTTTTGCATTAAGTTTATTCCAAAAGTTCTGTGTACCTGTATCTTCAACTGACCTTACTTTACTTATGCCAATGGCATCTATCAATTTCTCAGTTGAAAAGATAATTTTCATTTGACATTTTTATAACTGAAAATTACTTTCATCGAATTTTTTGATTCTGGAAAACTTTGTTCATTCCATCTTTTGCCTTTTCACTTTCCAAGCAAAACTCTCAGCATAGCTGAACATGCTTTGGAGACTTCATTGACAGGAAGAAAATAAAATGTTATCCCAGTACTTAACACTTTTTTCTCAGCCCATAACCAGTTGGACAGGCTGTACTTAAATTATAACAGTATATAATGAATGAGATTTATTTTTTAGATAAAAATAAAGACACTCAATCACAAGATAGACATAATTTCTTTGGAAAAAATGCAAATGTATTCAATGGAATGAAAGACTGTGTGCTGGCCAGAATCGGCAAAAATAATAAAACATGACACACAAAGACATTATACTTGCACGCGGACATGCAAAAGTAATCATAACAACAAGCTATTCCATGCAGCACTTCAAAACCTCCTACACAGTGCATACAAACTGCCAAAAACTTAAAGCTGATTTTTGCAGCTGTGTGTCATAGCAGGCCTCCCCACAGATGAAGTGTATTGCAAATGGTACTTTCACCATCGGTGAGAGATAGTAACTCAAACCTATTAGCAAGGGGGATGAGTGAAGAACCTAGAGTTCTTCCTTGTCCCTGTGGTTGGTACACCATCTATCTGAACAGTAGGCATACAATATTGAATCATCTTTGCCAGTTCTATTCAATTCCAAAATCTGTTAGTCTATGAGATACAAGTTACCTTTAAGAACTGAACCTACAAAACCCAAGAAAGTGATTTGTGTTATAATGAAAAAAAAAAACCTGGCATAAAATTTATTGTTTCCTTGAAGCAATATTTTGCTTCTCCAGTTATTGGCAAGGTTATGCTCACTGGCAGATTTATTTAACAGTGTTGAAAATACATTGCTTGACAAGTGCTAATGAACAACTGGCACTTGCTAAGGAACCACTGTCAATTGCTACAGAACAACCAACAATTGCTAAGAAACACCTAACCAATGACAGTAACAGGGAATGCAGAGGGTGGGCTGTGTTACCTGCAACGAAGCTTGTGCATGAATTTGACAGTATGGTGTTTGACTAAGGTTATTGTGAAGCCAATGAGTGTGACATTCCATGCAAATTGGCAAACTGTTTGCAATACGTCATTTGAGTGCTTCCAATTGTGGGTGAGCAGTTGGATAACTCAAAAACAGAATGAGAAGTACCCTTTGCCATTCGTTTCACATTGACTGACAGAGTGAAGATGTAGTTGTAAGAGTAGAAGTGAAGTGACACACACACACACACACACACACACACACACACACACACACACACACACACACACACACACACACACAAGCAACCTTCCTGGATGTTGATCTTCACCTCAGAGATGGCTACACGAGTACCTCCATCCATATCAAACTTATTAAACAACCAGCAATACCTCCACTTCGACAGCTGCCACCCATTCAATACCAAGAAGTCCCTTCCATACAGCCCAGCCACCTATGATCATCATATCTGCAGTGACAAGCAGTCCCTCACAAAATATACCGATTGTCTCACTGAAGCCTTCACTAACCATAATTATCCTCCCAGCCTTGTACAGAAACAAATCTCCCGTGCCTTTTCTTTTGAGTCTCCCACCACATCCCAAAGTCCCACAGTTTGGCCACAGAGGAGCATTCCCCACGTAACTCAGTACCATCCGGGACTGGAGCAACTGAATTACGTTCTCTGCTAGGGTTTCAATTACCTCTCGTCATGCCTGAAATGAGAAATGTCCTGCCCACTATCCTTCCCACCCCTCTTACCATGGTATTTCGCTGTCCACCGAACCTACACAATATACTGTTCATCCTTACGCAACCCCCAATCCCCTACCTCATTGCTCACACCCCTGTAATAGACCTAGATGCAAGACCTGTCCCATACATCCTCCTACAACCATCTACTCCAGTCTGGTCACTAACATCACCTATCCCACCAAGGGTAGCACTATCTGTGAAACCAGTCATGTGATTTACAAGCTAAACTGCAAACTCTGTGCTGCATTCTACATAGGCATGGCAACCAACAAGCTCTCTGTCTGCATGAATGGCCACCAACAAACTGTGGCCAAGAAACAAATGGACCACCCTGTTGCTGAACATGCTGCCAAACATGATATCCCTCATCTCAATGACTGATTCACAGCTTGTGCCATATGGATCCTTCCCACCACCACCATCTTTTCTGAATTGCGCAGGTGGGAACTTTCCCTGCAATACATCCTACATTCCTGTAACCCTGCTGGCCTCAACCTTCATTAGTCACTGTCCTCACCCATTCAGCCCCCTCGCTATTCCCATTCCAGCACTACACAGCTGTCATTTCACCACCACACCCAGTCTTTTAATTTCTTTTATTTCTCTCCTTGCCACTACTTACCACCTCTGCTCTCCGCACCTTCTCTCCTGCCCTCAATCTAAACTGCAACACTTGACTGTCTGCCACTCCCACCATACTACCCCTCCGCCTCCCCACCCCAGCCTTCTCTTTACCTCCATCCAGTCGCCACTCCCTCCATGCACTGGTGCTGCTGTTTGCAGTGTAGTCTCAGGTCTCTGAGACTGCAGGTGTGTGTGCAAGTTGTGTTTATGTGAGTGGGCGGACATTCCACGTGGCAAAAATATATCTAAAAGCAAAGATGATGTGACTTACCAAACAAAAGCGCTGGCAGGTTAATAGACACACAAACAAACACAAACAAACACAAAATTCAAGCTTTCGCAACCAACAGTTGCTTCATCAGGAAAGAGGAAGGAGAGGGAAAGACGAAAGGAAGTGGGTTTTAAGGGAGAGGGTAAGGAGTCATTCCAATCCCAGGAGTGGAAAGACTTACCTTACAGGGAAAAAAGGACAGGTATACACTTGCGCACACATACACATATCCATCCGCACATACACAGTAACAAGCAGACATTTGTAAAGGCCTTTTTTGGATTGGGAGAGAGATTTGGTGGAAAGATTAACTACTGAATTAGGGTGTTGTGGTTCCAGATTGTGTTGATTGGAATTTTGAGGTATTGGGGGAGTGGAGCTGGAAGAGGGAGATTGGGTAGATGGGAGAGACTGGGTCTGTGTGCAATGAGAGGAGGTTGAGGTTTGCTGGAAAGGTAGTGAAGGGTAAGTGAGTTGCCTTTCCGGAGGTGGGAAACCAGGAGATTGGATAGTTTTTTGAGGTGGAGGGTGGCATGCTGTTCTAATTTGCAGTTGGCCTATAGGAGGATGCTGTGAACAGCCAGTGTGAATGTGGGAGAGGAAAGATTGAGGACTTTTATTAAGGATAGGAGTTGACGAGTGTATTCATTGACTGAGTTGATGTGTAGGTGAAGGATTAGGTGGGTGAGGGCAATGGATTGTTCAGTTTGGAACTGGTGTAGAGACTGATGGAAAGAAGGGTTACAGCCAGAGATGGGAACTTTAAGTGTGAGGCCTTTGGGGGTAATGCCAAATGTCAGACAAGCCTGAAAAAATAAAATATGGGAGCATAATCTGGCTAGGGCAAAGGCATGTTTGCGGAGGGAATGTAAATAAAACTTAATGGGGTCGTTGTGGGGGTGTTGTGAGGGTGACATGGTATTCAAAGGTGGAAAGTGTAACATGAGGCTGAAGTGAAAATAAAAATAAAAATATATGGGGAGAGATAAAGGTGAACTAGAAAGCAAATATGGTGTGGAAAAAGGCGTGTAAAAAGGCGAAAAAATGTTGGTAAAGCTGGGCTATGTTGATCCTGTGGTGAGCTTGGTTTGGTTGACAATGATGTGCACAAAGGTTAGGTGGTTGTGTCGCTGCCAAAACACATTAAAGGGTAGAGAAATTCAGGAAAATTTCGGAAAAACTGCGTGTAAATGTATTAAAAGGAGTGGTTTTGTGGTGGCAGACCATGAAAATAAGGCTAACAATTGTCTGATGAAGAAATAATGACGTTAAAACCTGTGGGAAGAGGCTAGAAATGATCAGTGATATGGGAAAAACGGAAATGGAAATAAAACGAAAGTTATTAGAACTACCCAAAATCGTTGTTTAATAGGTGAAAGGAACTGTTTGTGAGCTGAAAAAGGTGGATTTTATAGCGGCAGTAGTGTTGAAAGTGAAAAAAATTTTTGTTATGGGTTGGAAGTGGGTTACGGTATTATTGAGTACATATAGGCGGGATAAAATTGTATGGTAGATTATGGTAAAAAGGAGAAGATGAATAAAAAGTAGAACTACTTGCAAAAACAGAAAGAGAAAATAAGATGACAGAAAAGATTTCGAAATGCAACAGTGACAATAACAAACGTAATTGTTGGGTTCAAATTAATGATACGAATATAATAGAGGGAAACATTCCACGTGGGAAAAATATATCTAAAAACAAAGATGATGTGACTTACCAAACGAAAGTGCTGGCAGGTTAATAGACACACAAACGAACACAAACATACACACAAAATTCAAGCTTTTGCAACCAATGGTTGCTTCATCAGGAAAGAGGGAAGGAGAGGGAAAGACGAAAGGAAGTGGGTTTTAAGGGAGAGGGTAAAGAGTCCTTCCAATCCCAGGAGCAGAAAGACTTACCTTCCAGGAAAAAAAGGACAGGTACACACTTGCGCACACACACACATATCCATCCACACATACACATTCACAAGCAGACATTTGTAAAGGCCTTTTTCGGATTTGGAGAGAGGTTTGGAGGAAAGGTTAACTACTGAATTTGTAAAAATGTCTGCTTGTGACTGTGTATGTGCGGATGGATATGTGTATGTGTGCGCAAGTGTATACCTGTCCTTTTTCCCTGTAAGGTAAGTCTTTCCGCTCCTGGGATTGGAATGACTCCTTACCCTCTCCCTTAAAACGCACTTCCTTTCGTCTTTCCCTCTCCTTCCTCTTTCCTCATGAAGCAACCATTGGTTGTGAAAGCTTGAATTTTGTGTGTATGTTTGTGTGTCTATTAACGTACCAGTGCTTTCGTTTGGTAAGGCACATCATCTTTGTATATATATATTAAAAACAAAGATTCCAAGACTTACCAAGCGGGAAAGTGCCGGTAAACAGGCACAGTAAATAAAACACACAAACACACACACAGAATTTCTATCTTTCGCAACTGATGGTTGCTTCTTCAGGAAAGAGGGAAGGAGAAGGAAAGACGAAAGGATGTGGGTTTTAAGGGATTGGGTAAGGAGTCATTCCAATCCCGGGAGCGGAAAGACTTACCTTGGGGGAAAAAAGGACTATTAAAAACAAAGATTCCAAGACTTACCAAGCGGGAAAGCACCGGTAGACAGGCACAATAAAAAAACACACAAACATACACACAAAATTTCAAGCTTTCACAACTGGCGGTTGCTTCGTCAGGAAAGAGGAAAGGAGAAGGAAAGATGAAAGGATGTGGGTTTTAAGGGAGGGGGTAAGGAGTCATTCCAATCCTGGGAGCGGAAAGACTTACCTTAAGGGGGAAAAAGGATAGGTATATACTCGCACACACACCCACACACACCCACACACACATATCCATACATATACAGACACAAGCAGACATATTTAAAGAGGGGAATGTGGGAAAAATATATTTAAAAACAAAGATGATGTAACTTACCAAAGGAAAGCATTGGTATGTTGATAGACACACAAACAAATACAAACACACACACAAAATTCAAGCTTTCATAACCCACCGTTGCTTCATCAGGAGAGAGGGAAGGAGAGGGAAAGACAACAGGATGTGGGTTTTAAGGGAGAGGGTAAGGAGTCATTCCAATCCCGGGAGCAGAAAGACTTACCCTAGGGGGAAAAAAGGACAGGTATACACTTGCACACACACACATATCCATCTGCACATATACAGACACAAGCAGACATTTGTAAAGGCAAAGAGTTTGGGCAGAGGTGTCAGTCGAGGCGGAAGTACAGAGGCAAAGATGTTGTTCTCACAAGTAATTAAAAATTTGCAAATCGATATAAATATTGTGTGTCACATTGTGAAACTCACAGTTCAATATCTGCAAAAGAATAAAAAGAATCAAACTGAAACATCTCCAAAGGCGTAGTGATTTCCATAGCAAGATAAATAAATTGTCAGGACAATCTTCTTATAATTAATCAGCAAACTAAGAGTTGCATCCCCCCCATCTGCAAAAAGAACTTACCTATTCTTCTGAATGCTGAAATGTGTCTGTCAAACAAAAATAAGTGACACGCCATTCTGTTGCGAAATACATATCTTCCAAATTTTAGTTATGTACCTTTTGACATGGGTGACAGCACAAGGAAATGTACTGAGGCTCCTCCAGCACTTTGGCCATTAATGGTAACATCATCTGGATTGCCACCAAATGCAGCAATATTTTGTTGTATCCACTGGAGTGCAAGGACCTGATCCTTCATACCCAGGTTTCCAGGTAGCAGTAAGTCACCTGTACTCATGAATCCTGTTCATAACAAAAGTACTGTCAGTATGAAGCAGTTAAGTGTTACATATCAACACCATTACACAAAAAACCACCTATCAGGTACACAACCATTAAGAAACTGGTTGCAGATACAATAAAAGGTTGATAGTAAACCTAACATTCTCAGAATGCGTTTTTGTCTTTGCAATTCAAAGGAAAAAGGAAGAATGATCAATATGTAGAAGGAGTATCTCATAATGAACAAGTGAAAAGTGAAAAATAGGAAAAAAACATTTGTTGTATTCCAAGGAATTTCATAATTAGCAGTGAGATACAGGTGTACTTTTGGGAGATTTGGCTTATGGAACAAGTTTATTAAATAACAGTTATCACTAGCGAAGTCTAGAATATTTAAGTACCAACAAACAGAGCTGGAGGGGATGGTCAATTGGTTGGCTGATTTGGGGAGGGAACCAAACAGTGAGGTCATCAGTCTCACAATCTAAGGTGGCAGAAACCAAGGGAGGAACAACACAAACAGCACAATCCAACCAAGGGGAAAACAGGCAAACAAAGAGGTAAAAGTAATATCACAATATCGGCAGTAGGAAGAGGATAAATTGGGGGGTGGGGGGGGGGGGGTGGAATGGTGAGAGCTGGGGTGCCCCAGAAATGCTATGCATGTTGGGGAATCAGCACCACTATTGACTCTTCCTGATAACCACACCATACCATAATCACAACATGATGAGGTCAAGATCAGAGGAAGAAGACACAGCACAAATGACCAGATAAAACATAGGGAAAAAGAGGGGAGAACCCTGGTGGTGTGGAGGCAGAGCTAAGGCCTCCAAACCAACACCAACATTACTGAGGGTCCACAGTTCCAGAGGGAAATTCAAAGACTTAAACTTGGGAGGGCAAACCACTTTCATGGGGGGGGGGGGGGGGGGACAAGGAGACATGTAACCATATAAGGGTCATCCACTTACACCCAGGCAAGGGTGGAAGGGCATATTTGGTGTGAAGGACCAAAAGGTGGGAGCAGTCCAGTAAAATATGGATCACCATGAGGGGTAGTCTGCCCTGGGACTACAAAGGGGAAGAGGCAGGGTGCAGCTCACTATGGAGTAAAGAACTATGCATTAACCTAGAATTGCATATATAAAGACAGCAGAGTATGGGAGATTCCCACTGGGAGAGTTGGAGGGAAGAATGTCATGTGGTGGGATTCTCTTTGATTGCACAAAGTATGTTAGACAGAGGGGTAGCTCCCCCAAGAGTCAGCCCCCGATTGAGCAAAAGGGATTTGACATAAAGACACAAATCTGTCCCCAGAGGGGTCGCAGAGAAGGGGGCCACCCACTTAAGCAGGCAACCAGCAAGTTCATTACTCAGGATATCCATTTGGCTGGGAACTGAAAGAAAATCAGCTGAACAAAAAGTATCACCAAGATCGGCAAGAAGATCATGGATGGCACACACCATGGGGTGGTGGGAAAAACACCAAGCAATAGCCTGAAGGCCACTCATTGAATCCATAGATAACAAAACTCAGGTGAAGCAGGACCATTTAACAAAACAGAGGGCTATCAATTCTGCAGTAAACACCAAACACATGGCAGGCAAAAGATGATGTTCCATGCCAACAGAAAATGTAAATGCATTTCCCAATTGATTGGTGAAATCAGAGCAATCGGTGTAAAAACAATGGCATCCAGACTCATGTAAGGGCAGACAGAACAAACAATGGAACACCACTGGAGCAATGGTGGCTTTCAGACACCAGAAGAGATCCATCCAAATCTGCAGCTAAGGAGCTAACCAAGCTAGGGTGGTCAGGAGAGAATATGGGAAGGACAAGGAGAGAGATGGAAATCATGACAGAGAGAAGCAAAGTAGAGCCGAACTGGTAAACCCAACAGAGGACAGACAGTGCATGAGCAATGTCCCAAGCCACAAAAAGAGTAGAATTGGAGGGATGAGCAGGGGAAGAGTGGGCAGCAATGGCATAGGAAACCAGGAGCTGGGACCATCAAACTGAAAAGGGATGGACCCCCGAATCAACCAGAAGAGTTTTCACAAGACTAGTGTGAAAAGCACGATTGGCGAAATGGAGACCACAATGGTGGATCAGGTCCAAGAGAAGCAGTGTGGAAGGAGAAGCTTACCTATAAACTTGACAACCATATCCCAGATGAGACAGAACTAAGGGTCAAACAATCTGCAGCACCAGATGTTTGGGCAAGGAAGTGAAGGACAATGAGTCTACGAAAACAGCGAACCTTCAGAACACAGATATGGGGCAACCAAGTAATCTTGTTGTCAAAAGGAAGATGCAAGAAATGGAACAGGAGGACCATGATCAGGAGTTGGGTGTTGAGGTAAAGCTCGAGATCATGGTAGACCATAGTACGGTGGCAGAAATGCATCACCCTCAGCTTAAGGGGAGAGAAACAAAAACTGTACAAGAGTGTCCATATGGAAATGCACTGGCTGGCACCCTTGAGCTGTCATTCTGCTGAGGCCACTGAGTTGGAACTAGCCCAAATAGAGAAATTATCCAAACACAGAGCAGGGGGACCAACAGGCCAGTGGAAGCCAAAAGTCCATTAATAGTAGTGTGAAAAAGAATGACACTTATTATGGAGCCCTGTGGAATGCCATCCTCCTGGGTCTTTGGAGAGCTGAGAACAGTGCCAATAGGAAATCTGAACAACCAGTGGGACAGGAATTGGTGAATTGAGCAGAGGCCTCAAAGACCCACTCATTCAGTGCAAGTAGGATGTCATGGTACCAACCCGTGTCATAGGCATTATGGAGATCAAAGAAATCTGCGAGAAGATGGCAGTGCTGAGAAAAGGCCTGCCAAGCTGTCATTTCCAATCAAAGCAGATGATCGATCAGAGACACTTTCTCCCAAAAGCCCAACTGGTAAGGAGATAAAAGGTCCTGAGATTCAAAGACCCAATTGACTAATGAGCCTCCATCCATTCAAGTAATTTGCAGGGATATTGGTCAGACTGATGGTTTGATGATGGATTCTTGCCATGCTTGTGGTCAGGAACCCACACATGGAGACCACAATGATGAATCAGGTTCAAGAGAAACAGTGTGGAAGGGGCAGCTTATCCATAAACTTTACAACCATAGCCCAGATGAGACAGAAGTAATGCCTGATCATAAGACAGTGGTGGATGGTGCTGCTCATGGTGGTGAAAAGTACCTTATCAGGCAAAATGCCTTGGAGCCCAAATACAGTAAAACACCTGGAGGCAATATTATCATTGTGAAGAAGTGATGTATTGAAGCAGTTGGTTATGGGTGGAATTGGGGGCAGGGGCTGAATCAGGTGAAGAAGACAAGACCAGAAGAAGTTCCCATTCAGTAGAAGCTTCATTGTAGCATTCCGTATGACAAACGGTAAGATGTAAGTTGTAATCTTCAGACCCCTGTTTCTGAACAAGAAAGATGCTGGATATGAGGCTGACACTCATGCTGAAGATGTCACAAAATGGGTTGTGAGATGTTCTGCAAGAAATGATGGATCCATACAAAGGACACCTGGAAGGGTAGGGCTCAGAATAGAAGAATGCCGCTGATGAGCCTGGGGTATGGATTGTAGCCCACATGCATAATGAAGGGACATAAGAAACTAGCATCTCCTTGCTCTGTTTTATTATGTAACAGTCTTTGGCATGAAGATGTTTAAAGGTAATAAGACAGTGGAGGACAGTGCTGCTTATGGTGGTGCAGACTATCAGACTATCTTATCAGACAGACCATGGATGACTTCATCAATAAAATCTGACAAAGAAGTTGTAACTATGACCTGGGAGGTATATAGGGAACAGTCAGCATGATGGAAAGCCCAGTGGGGTAACCTGGCCATCATGAGGCAGGAAGAGAATGTGAGAATCAAGAGGAAGTGGTCACTGTCACAGAGGCAATCATCTGGTGACCAGTGTAAGGAAGGAAGAAAGGAAAGGTAAGTGAGCAAAAGATCCATGCAGATAAAGTTCCATATGTGGAACTAAAATGAGTGGGTGACCCATCATTAAGGAAGTACAAGTCTTGGACCACAAGAAATTAGTCAATGAAGAATCCCCAGCTAGATGAAAAAGCACTGCCCCACAGAGAGTGATGGGCATTAAAATCCCCAAGGAGGAGGAAGGGAGGGGGGAGTTGTTGGAGGAGGGCAGTTAGAGAAGGAGGTATAGGTGGCCAGTCAGGGGTGAGACAGAGATTACAAACTGTGACCACAGAGTCCAAGTGGATCAGGATGACAGCTGCTTCCATTGTGGTCCAAAAGGGGATCCATATACTCACAACATCCATATGAACTGAAATACAAACACCACTGGAAGCAATCAAAAGGACCATCTGGTTCTAATACAAAGCATGGAACCCATGAAGGGTCAGTAAGTGAGCATCACTAAAATGAGGTTCCTGGATAATGAGAAAAACTGCTGAGTAAAAGGAAATAAGCATGGAACAGGGATCCAATTAGCACATGAATGGACTGGAGCCAATCAAGCCACCAGGTCACCATCCATCACATCAAGGATGAGATGACAACCATTAATAAGAAGTCAGACTCAAAGTGCAAGGGGGGAGATGGCACATTCAGGGGCATCAAGTGGGCCTATTCCTGGGACTTATGTTTCTCCTTCTTCTCTTCCATAGCTCAAGGAGGGCAGAACATAGAAGGAGATTAGACTTCTGCAAGGTTCGGAACTGAAAGAGAGTGGACAACCCTGAGACACACGGACTGTGAGCCCCTTGGCCGAATAGTGGCAGCAGGTCTCTGTCCTGGTAAATTCCTGGGGAGTGGTCCCATGAGGGAGCACCACCACTGGCAGGTACTAAAAAGGGGAATACTTCTGTATCCAGGAAGGGGGAGCAGCACCCAGAGGGGATGGTGTGGAAACTGCAGGGGATGGAGAGAGGAGAGGCAGGCAGGACTGGAGGGAGGAGGGAGAAAGGACATAACAGAGGCAAAGTTAGATGTCATCGACACAGGGTGAAGTTGGTCAAATCCCTGACAAGCCTCAGTGTAGGATAGATGATCAAGGGATTTATACTCCTGTATCTCATTCCCCTTCTTCCTCTTCTTATAAGCCAAGCAATCTGGCAATCATGGGGAGTGATGGTCATGACAATTAACACACACACGATGCAGGACACAGGGGCTCCCCTCATGGAGTGGATGTGCACATTTATCAAATAGAGGATCCCCAATACAGCAGGAAGACATATGCCCACAACACAAGCACAAAAAACACCTTGTGTATGGACAGCCATATGCCTTCATATAGCACTGTTAACATATAACCTTGACCTTGTACAAGAGGGTATCTCCCTCAAATACCAGAATAAAGGCATGGGTACTGGTGTGATTCTCCTTATGACCTTTCTGAATACACCGAACAAAACTAAAGCCCTGTCTTTCCAGATTGGCCCAAAGCTCTTCATCAGTTTAAAGGGTGAGGCCCCTATGAAGAATGAGCTCAAGAACCATATTCAAAGGCTGGTTAGGAGTAATGCTCACAGTGATGTCACCAAGACTGTCACAAGCATGAAGGGCTGCTGATTGGGTGACAGAAGAAGTTTTGATCAACAGCAAACCTGATCTCATCTTACTAAGGGACTCCATTTCACCAAATTTTTCCTCAATATTTTTGACATAATATAATGTCTAGGTGGTGGTGAACACATCCCTGTCAGTCTTATTGCAGATCAGGTAGCAGTTCAAGTGTTTTACCCCAAGCTGGCAAATGAGGCCACCTTCCCAGGGTGTAGTCAGGGGAGTGAAGACCAGAGGGTCATAAGAAGGAGCATTAAATGCTCCATTATCAACCAAAGAGATGGCCGTAGAAGAACAGTCAGTTTTTTGGAGATTGATACATTTCATACATAAAGCATCTGCCGTGATACCAAACTATCAGATCAGGGCTCTCCCCATGGGCACCATCCAGCCACAGCAAGCGTTCTCTCACATGCTGGTGCCAGGAGTTCCAATGCTCTAAAATAGCAAGTAACAATTCCTAGGCATATATGAGGAGACAACAGCTCAGGTATCAGAAATGTGGTCCCTGTATTATAAGGGGACTCAGCCAGACGGGTACATGAGAGTCCCACCACACAGACTGGCTACACGTGCTGATGACCCAGCAGAGTGGGGATGAGGGGGGCCATGGTGGTGCAGCAAGAGCAAAAAATAGGGGGGAAGGAGGGGGGGGGGAAGAGATACCCATGCTGTAGACGCTAGGGAGGGAATTCATCCCCAAATGACTCATGCTCTGGAGAGAAAATTTAGAAGTGAAGGTCAAACTCTAAAGGAGGACCAAAAGTGACAGAAAAAAGGACGATAAAAAAAAGGAACAGGAACAAAAATCAGAAGGAATACAAAAATCATGTGGCTAGCCAGTTCAACATAAGTAAGAACACTGAGAGAGGGGATGGAAAGAGCAGGAGCAAGGATAGGGAGAGAGAGGCAGGGAAAAGAAAATGTAGCCTAGGAAGGAAGAATGTGTTGCAATAGCTTGGAACAATGTGTGCAGCACACTCCATCTCAGGCAGATAAAGTCTATTTGATGGTTGATGCTTAGTTATACAAGAGACAACTCCAGAATATCTTTATATGTATAAGCTATAGCAATATTGGTCCAAAGACAAAATTTCTAGCTGGTACTTATCTTCAGAACATTAAATTCCAATATTGGTAGTAGACATGCATCTAACTGATGAGAGGAACTCATCTGGTGCAAGGGTGAGATTATAGGTATACTTTTAAGAACTTCTACAAGCTTAAAATGCCATTCACAACATATTTTGTAGTAAATCAATGTCTGTGAGTTACAGATGTGGATTTTATCAATTTTGGCATGGATTCCTTATTTGTAAAACCATAAAAAACACTATTGAACCCATCGTGGTGAGGAACAAAATGGCTTTCAAAAGAGGAAGATCATGCTGTGTTACTGTTTTTCATTGAAATCACTAATAGAAAAACATAGAAAACTCAACATAAAATTACATATTTCCTCCATCATCTTCAAACAAATCTTTTCAACAGAAACTAATTATTACAGGTTTTGACAAACATTCATGTTCCCTGCACCTTATCGACAATATATACAAAATGTACAGAACAAATTTAATCTTAGTCAAGAAAGAGGACAAATTATCAGAATGGGGAAGAAAATATACCAGAATATGACACGGATGCCAACTTATCCCAACTTTCAGAATTCTTATTTATTATTTACATTAATAAAATCATCGAAGATTGGAGACAATTCCACACAGCTTCATTCAAATTAACAGAAACAAAAGACTAGATTTTCCTTTTTGCAGATGATTTAGCTCTTGCAACATCTTCAGAGGATGCCATACATTTTCTGTACACAGTTCACAGATAATATCCATGAAATACAGCATAGACATCAAAATTAAAAAAAAAAAAAAAAACTATGGCTTTCTGTAGAAAATACCCAGTATAAAGTAAGATGTGTTTGAAAAATAAAATTCTAGAAAGAGTGAACACATTCACACACTGAGACAATAAACTATCATTTTTGAAAAAACACCCCTAGCTGAAATAGTCTCCAGGTATACAAAAGAAATGGGAGTCATTAATAATGTAATGAAACTATCCCTAGTCCAGAAACACACCAGAATACACCAGTATAAGACCTTAGCAAGTCGTGCACTACTCTGTGCTATAGCAGTGAAGCCTGGACAATAAAGGCAAAAGATATGAAATGACAAACAATGTATGAAATGAAATACTTGATACAAGCAACTGGTTAAACAAAATCGGATCAAAACAGGAATTAATATGTGTGAAAGGAACATATCAAATATTATATTCAGGACTAGCAAAACAAGTGGAAAAAAACATGTACAATAAATGAGCTCAAAGAGGAGCCCCTAAGTCTGTGCTACTCTACAAGCCCAACCTTGTAATATAACTACGTCGACCAATGAAAACATGGCAGGAGAAGTTCTCAATGAGACCATAACAGATTAAAAGGCCTAAAACTTGAAAGGAGGATGATGATGATAAATATCATGTTCCCTTAACTGTAGTGCTGATACTTATCTGATTAGAGCAATATTTCTTCCTTTTCCCACTCACTGACCTATTTCACTAAATTATATCTTTGATAGTTTATGATAATGATATAATCATAGCGCTTGTGATGTTGAGTACTATAGCATTAAATCTGAACACATAATATGTTATAATATTCTACTATAGATGTATGGGTGTTTTGTGGATCACTTCTGCTATATCTGCAGATGGGTATAACCCATGCTTTTTTCAACTACTAGGCATAGATTTTTGTTTGAAGTATTTGTGATATATTATGATCAGAAGAGTGACTCAACCATAGATTCTGTACCAATATAGAATGTATGTATGAATCACCACAGACTGATTAATTTGTTAATGTTCATCAAAGTTTAGTGGCATAGATCTTTTTAGGGATGTACATTACAGTTCATCCTCTATTAAATATAATCAAGGGAATATATAAGATACATTTGCTGAAAAAAGTGACGTTCTGTCAATGGAGAAAAGTGATTTACTTATTACACATTTATTTTTATTTTAGTCAGAATCATATTTATAATATGATAAAAGTCATTATCAGTTTTGGCCACACACTTTGGCCATTCACTCTTCAATCAATGTCACTCACCTTGTCCCTGCATCTGTGCTCCCCTCATGCCCCAGTATTTCCATTTTTTATTATTTGTATTAAATCATTTCACCTTAATTTCTTATCCCTCTTGTTCCATAAGAAAATTAACTACCCTACTGATCAAAACCATCTGTCAGTTTGTCACTTTATCCTATAATAAGCTGACTTAGATTTGTCTAATTTATTATCATTTTAATGGGGAATTCTTTGGTTACAGTCGTCTGCACAATTAAATAGAAAATACTCTGTAAAAGACAATTAATTTTAACAATCAGAATTTTGTCTAACGGTACAAATTCCTTACCTAGTGGTCCGAGACGGTACTGTATGGAAACAACTAAAATGCCACTGTCAACATAGAAATCAGGTGAGTATGACTGAGCATAACCTGTTCTGAAGCCACCACCATGAATCATCACAAACACTGGTCTCGGAGTACTTGTATTTGATGGTAACTGTTGTACAAGGGAAAAAAACTGATTTCAGAAAAAAAAATTGAAAATTTACCTTATATGAGGTGTAACATACTTTGTGGGTGGGTTCTTCATGTCAAAATAAAAAAGATGTACATGTAAATGTATGTCCCAAAATCCTTTTTTTCAACTATTAATGAAAGTTTAAAATAAATAACATATCAAGGTAAAACTATCAACTGATTTTTGGAATACATTTTCATATCCACCATTCATAAATAGGTAAAACACTCATGGTACAATTCATGTAAACTCAACAGCATCTCAAAGTTAATGTGTGATCTGGAATTGCTGGTGATTTGCAGGTCAGTATATTCTTCCAACTTAATGTACAGGCATTCTATACTAAGACTTTATTCAGAACATTCTTTTAGATATACTACAAGGAGTAGCCCTGCACCTAAGAGGATGCAAGTACTTTATGTGTGAAAGGGTTCCAGCAAGTTTTTATGATATTGTTCAATATACATTGGACAATTTGCATTGTGACAAATGAGTAAGTAGTGCAAGACTATTTCTGAGGTCTACAGTTTCCTCCAGCATCTGTCCTTCAGTTTAGTATTTCTTAGATGACTTAATTTTTTTTATTCAGCAGACAGTCCTACTGCAGAAATGCTTCATCACTTTGTCATAGAAGTCTGTGAAAACACTTGACACTATCCAGAATATAAGGAAAAGGCTGGGTTGCTACTCACCATAAAGGTGACACACACCATCTTAATGGTGAGTAGCAATCTACTCTTTTCCCTGACATCTTAACATTGAGTAATAATCTATCCTTTTCCTTGTATTGTTGATACTCCAACCTGGAGTTTACATTGTTTTACACTGTCCAGAAGGTATTTGAAAGGGACCAACAGTACATGATCTCATCAGTGCATGAATATGTAGAAAGAAGTGGAAGACATTTTGAACATTTGTTATATGCTTATTCCTTACAAACTACATAAAATGTTATGCTCTTTATAACCCAAAATAATATTTTTATTTTTTATTTATTTATTATATAGACTTGGTTTCTCATTTTTGTGAGAGAAATTTGCTCCTAAATATGCATGTCTCGCCCATCTTTTGTAATTCATTACTTGTTTGCTGCATTTTCTTTGAATGAATACACATTGAAACTGTCAAAGTTTAAATTATTTTATGAAACTTCAGTGTATGTTTGGAATCTATGTAGCATGGCTCAATCTGTACACAAACAGCTTTGGCTGCTGACTAAGAACATAATAGAAGATTTTATATGTAACAAATAAAGCAAAAATATGAGTATTATTATCCAAAATTATATACTATCCGAGCAAATGTATCAGTGCAAAGAGGAAATTGGCAGTTCCAGAAAAAGCATCCTTTCTTTATTTGATTTTTACTAAAACAATATTATGAAAAGGAAGATTTCTACTCACCATAATGTGGAGATGCTCAGTCACAAACAGGCACAACAAAAAGAAAAAACTCTCTCTCTCTCTCTCTCTCTCTCTCTCTCTCTCTCTCTCTCTCTCTCACACACACACACACACACACACACACACACACACACACAATCATGCTAACGCAATTCACACACACACACGCAACTGCTGTCTCTGGAACGGAAGCCACACTGTGGTTTCAGTTGCCAGAGACTGAAGTCATGTGTGTGTGTGTGTGTGTGTGTGTGTGTGTGTGTGTGTGTGTGTGTGATCTATTTTTGACATAGGTCATACTGGCTGAAAGCTTATTTGTGACGGTCTTTTTGTTGTGCCTATCTGCAACTCAGCATTTCCATTACATGGTGAGTAGGGCGAGTAGCAACTTTCCTTTTCATAATATTGTTACATTCCAGAAATCATAAGTAGGTGCCGTTGGACATCCATTTATTATCATGAGACATGGAGGTTAGGAGCTTTCCCACTCTATAAAACAGGACAGACAGTGATCCATGGCACAGATACAGAATACAATGCTGGTGCAAGAAAAATAATTTCAGACCATGTAATACAGTGCACATAGAGGAATGTGGGATGTTGTAGCAGACAACACCTGTAGATTACCATGTCATCCCAGCAACATCATCAGTTAGGAATATAGTGAGCAAGAAATCATTATGACTGGATCATGGATTAATGGAAATGCGTTGCTTGGTTGGGTGACGTATGTTTCAATGGTCTTGTTTGGATACACCATAATCCATGTGAACAACTACACGAAACATGCACTGAGCCATGGATGCAGGCCAGTGGGTGATGGGGAAGGTTCACACTGGTTTCCATGGGGTCTGGGGTAGCAATCAAAGCTACAGTGATAGCTATGGACTATCTGCACTCTGTGATGCTCGATGTCTTCTCCAATGGAGGTGGCATCTTCCAGCTAGATAACTGTCCTTGTCACAACACCAGAATTTGCTACTGTGGTTTGATGAATATGCTAGTGAACTCACACTTATTTCTTGGCAAACAAATGCCCCTCATCTGAATCTGATGGAAAACACCCACAATGCTAGCATATGCCAGCTCTGTGACTACAGACAACTGGCTCATAATATATTATAAATGTGTGAACTGTGCAAGACATCTAATGCCATACACTTTAAGAAACCTACCAACGACTTGTAGAATCAACTCCATGCAGAACTGCTACTGTATTGCAATCTAAAGGTGGACCTCAATGCTATTAAGTAGGCGGTCATATTTTGGCTCTGCAGTGTGTGACACTTACGATAAATTTATGCTAGCACAAACACAAGACACACAAGTTGGTAATTGTAGTTAGTTACATGTTTTCATGTTCCATAGATCATTTGAATGGTTCTCATTCCAACATGATGTGGAATGAATAAGTTTACAGGATATGCATTCATGATTAGTGTTAACATTAACATCACATTATTTTTTTAGTCCTACTCACACAATTACACTTACAAAATGGTCTTTTCTCTAGTTATCAGTTTTTAAGTAGAAATTTATCATTGTAATAGATGTTGTTGTCCAGGAGAAATTATTTTAAGTTAGATTTAAATCTTCTTTTGCTACCTGTCAGGCATTTTATGGCAATGGACAATTGATCAAAAATATTTGTTGCTGCTTATTGAACTTCTTTCTGAATCACCGACATCTTTAATAATGGTAAATAAAGTTCATTTTTTTCCTCTGTTGTTGTATGTAGATACAGGAATCTCTGTTTGCAAGTTCTGCAGGACAGCTTTTGTGTAGTTTGTAAGGTAGTAAACGAGGTACAGGCAGCAGTAAAGATGTGAGGAAGTGTCATGAATTGTGCTTGGGTAGCTCACTCATAAAGCACTTGCTCATGAAAGGCAAAACGCCTGAGTTCAAGTCTTGGTCCAGCACATAGTTTTAATCTGCTAAGAATTTTGGTATCAGTGCTCATTCTGCTGCAGAGTGAAAATTTCATTCAATCAATTTCTTATCAGCTAATAATTAAGTAAAATGTCATCTTCAATCCAGAACATAGCAGTTATTCTGGAGAGATGTTGCTTTTGGGTATATATGTATATAATCTGCATAACATAAGAATTTAACAGTTGGTGGTAGAATAGTATCAATATTAATGAGTGAGGAAGGTACATAGTATTGTAAGAATGTGAAGCTTGTGTACCATTGCAATGAATTATACATTTTCATAAGCAGCTGAGATCAATGAAGATTGCTGCAGTCATTTGCACCTCCCACGATATGGGTGGCACATATCTCTTATGATCTCTTACTACTAGTTAGCTAGTTTCATGTTCCATGGATCATTTCCACAATAAATCATAATGATAAGGAATGAGTCTTTCTACATTCACATTGCTAATTAATTTATAAGTGAGAGTACATGCAGAGCAGTTAGTAATTCCTACCCAATATCTTTTACATATTACAGTAACATAAGTTCTTCTGGAGAATAGAGGGAGATGTCAAAGAGAAACTTTCTTACTTGTTTTTAAATTTTCTTTGCTGTTTGCCAGACACTGGAAGTTTCTAGAACTTTAGTTGTAGCATTGCACACTCGTTTTTATGTTAAGGACATTTAATGTGTAGTAATGAATGTCATTTTTGCTTCTGGTATTGTAATTATGTGCATCATTATTTCTTCTGAACTGCAGTTGATTACTTACAACAAATTTCACATGGGAATAAATACAATGTGAAGAAGTGGTCAGAAAACCCAACTCACTGAACAGATGTCTTCAAGGTGATCATGGATGAGCACCACATATTATTCTTACAGCAAATTTTTGAGCAATGAAGACTTTTTTTTGCTTAAAGATGAGTTACTCCAGAAGCATTATTGAATGAAAATATTCAACATATATCAGCATACTGATTTCTCTCCCCTTAGGATTTGCAATGATTTTAATTGCAATTGCAGTTAATCTACATTATTTTAAGAGTTCATAATTGCATTTTTCCTATTTAAATTCTCATCAATATGGACATCTAAAAAATTTGGAGTTTTCATCCTAATTATTATTTCCTTGCCATTTACACTTATTATTTATGTAGTATCCACAGATGTGCAGAACTAAGTATGTTGTGTCTGTTTAAAACTCAAGGTTGTAATTAATCATCCTCCTCTAACATTATATTTTTTTATAGAGATAACTGATAGGGTGCATACTATTGATTCTTGCATAGCTTAAAATTATCTCAGCTGTTTCCCTAAAAGAACTCATATGATTTTGTATACAATGTTTTATATTTCAAGCTAAAATGTATAAAAAAGAAATTAATGTGTTACAATTGATACATACTATCAGTTAAAATTACTCTTCTCTTATGACTACTTGAAAATATATAATTTGTGGCATACTTAAAACTCAGATTATTAATTGCACAATCTAATGCTAATTATTAAATTTATTTTCAGACTCAGTCATAAAATAATGTTATATCTTGGTGATAATTCTCCTGTTGTAAACTCTTTGGCATGTATCTAGAATGACATTTTCACTCTGCAGTGGAGTGTGCACTGATATGAAACTTCCGGGAAGATTAAAACTGCGTACCGGACTGAGATTAAAACTGGAAACATCCCCCAGGCTGTGGCTAAGCCATGTCTCTGCAATATCATTTCTTTCAGGAGTGCTAGTTCTGCAAGGTTTGCAGAAGAGCTTCTGTAAAGTTCGGAAAGTCGGAGGTGAGGTAGGTGCTGGCAGAAGTAAAGCTGAGGGGATGTGTCATGAGTCATGCTTGGGTAGCTCAGTTGGTAGCTGGCACAGTAGCTCAGCATGTTCGGTCAGAGCGTTTAGCTACCTTCTGTAACAAAAAAACTGAGTGAATGAATCAACGATCAACCTGAACAGGCGTCATCGGACGTCCGCCACGAACAAATTCAACGAACAATCTAGAACAAAATTAGATAAAAAAAAGAAAAAAAAGTTGGTAGAGCACTTGCCTGTGAAAGAAAAGGTCCTGAGTTCAAGTCTCTGTCCCGCACACAGTTTTAATCTGCCAGGAAGTCTTTGGAATGTAGTTAGTACCACAGAATGTAAGTTAGTGGGGGCATGCCTCAGATAGAAACACCTGTATTTTGCTAATATTGTAATTTGTGGTGTGACAAAAATGGATATTGTGAAATCAGTGTCATACAGAAGAATGGGATAAAATAAAAAGATATTTATAGCAACAGGCAAATCTTCAACAGTTTTTTAGTGCAACAAGAACCTGCAACATTAAATAAAAATTTTCAGCAGCAAGAATGTATCCCGGGCACAACTAGATTTTGAGTCCACAACAACAACAAGGAGATAATCAAGACATGTAAAAAGTTACTGTTTTGTATGTCTTACACCTCTTGAAGCTTTTGAAAATAGTGAAGATGCTCAGACAGTGAATTTAATATTGATGTCTGGGAGGGAAAGATTACACGGTGAGACCATTAGCAGGAAACTGGTCAATGATATTTTCAAGAATTCTGTATACTATTTCTTTTGTTTATGTTTTGGACTGATTACAACACTAGAGTCATCTGCAAAAAGAACTAATTCTGCTTGTTGATATTAGATGGAAGATTGTTTACATAGAGGAACAATAGCAGACAATATTATGAAAAGGAAAGTTGCCAGATACACACACACACACACACACACACACACACACACACACACACACACACAGACGCACACACACAGACACACACACACACACACACTTATGCAAACCACGACTCGTGTGTGTGAGTTGCACACACACACACACACACACACACACACACACACACACACACACACACATGCAAATGCAACTCACACACACGACTCACTCATATGTGTGAGTTGTGTTTTGCATAAGTGTGTGTGTGTGTGTGTGTGTGTGTGTGTGTGTGTGTGTGTGTGTGTGTGTGTGTGAGTGTGTCATCTATTTTTCACAAAGATCTTATGGGCTGAAAGCTTTATTTGTGACAGTTTTTTTGTTGTGCCTATCTGCAAATCAGCATCTTTGCTGTATGGTGAGTGTAAACTTTATTTTCACAGTATTGGAATAATAGGGGACATACGAGTGAGCCTTGGGGAACCTCACACATGATCTCCACAGTCAGAATAATATTCCCAAGCAACACTGGTTGAATTACTAACCACCAGCTTCTGCATCCTTTTGATTAGATATGACATTATCCACTGGTTGGCTATACTATCAAAACCATAAAACTTAAATTTATCTGCAAGAATACTGTGATTCACACAGTCATATGCCTTAGACAGATCATAGTAAATATCAGCCACCACTGTATTATTATCTAATGCTTGTATAATCTGGTGAATGATCATATGAATGGCGTTCTCAGTGGAGCAACTCTTCAAAACTCTAAACTGTGATTTTCTGAGGCTATTATAATTACTCAGGTGACATACTATACTAGAATACATTACCTTCTTGAAAATATTGGAAAACAATGTTAGCAATGCAAGAGGTTGGTAGCTATTGAGGGGTTGTACAATGGCATATTTCAGTCTCTCGGTAAAAACGCCTTGTCATAGTGATGTGTCATATGTTTCAGATAAGACAGGGCTTATTAAATGAGAACAACTCTTTAGTACTCTGTAGAAAACACCATCAAAACCAGATGGGCTTTTATTTTTGAGAGAATACATAATTTTCTTAATTTCAGAAGTAGATGTTGGCAAAAAATTCATATGACTGATTTTTATGAGACTGCTTTTTCAACATACTGCTGTGATTTTTCTCTTGAACTGTTTTCCCTATACTTTAACTACTATATTTAAATAATAATTACTAAACATATTTGCTACCCATGACCCATATAGCCTTGAGTTTATTTTCAGAATTACAGATTTCTGACATTATGTGCATTTTCCTTGGTTTCTTAAAAATATTTCTTAGTAATTTTGAGTAAGTTTTTGTAATTTACAACTACTGCATGATATCTATTTGTTCTTATCAACAGATACATTTTCCTTTTACTTTCTCAAGATACTTTAATCCCTCGAATGGCCCATGATTTTTTACATGGCTATTAGTGTCCTTTCTTATTAGCGTGAACTTGACTACAAGTCTTGGAATTTAAGAAAGCTGGATGATCATGGAAAAACAGATACTAGATGTTTTTTAGAACTATTTATTTTATTCCTCATTACACGTTTCAGGTTCTGCCCATCTTCAGATGACCTAATGAAACTACAGTAACAAATATAAATTTACATAGTGTACATCAAACACACAACTTAAATAAGCAATGTAGCTGCAATATATTTGCACAACAATTAGTTTTGATAGACAAGTATATACCATTTTACATACATGTGAAGTATGTTTTTGACAAGTTGTCAAAACTCATCAGGAAAACCATGAAGTTAAGCAAAATAGCAGCAGTAACTAAAGATGATGACCTAACATGGACAAAACATGCAGTGGAATGGTGGGAGTGATCTCTTGTGCATGCTAAGTAAACAATCAATCAACAGATGGCATGACTAAAGGAGCACTGCATTACAACATCATTTTGTCATTATCATTAGTTACATATTTGTCTAAAATATATATTTTATTTCATTTTTCAGTTTTAACTGTAGCTTTTATTATGGAGAAATCTGTAACTAATGATAATGATGAAATGATGTAAAGCAGCACCACTGTTATCACACCATATGTTGATAGACTGTTTACTTACCAGCCACAAGAGGCCATTGCTATCTTTCCACTGTAAATTTTGTCCATGTTAGGTCATTGTATTTAGTTACTGTTGCTATTTTGTTAAACTTTGTGGTTTTCCTGAAGATTTTTGATGTTCTTGTAGAAGGTATATTTAACACTTTTGTAAAATAATATGTACAGTATTTGCCTATTAAAAAAAACTGTTGGGCAAGTTTGGTACAAATACATTGTATATGTAAGAGGTGCGGTGTTTTTTTTTTTTTTAGTGAGAAATAAAATAAATTGGTCTAAAAAACATCAAGTACCTGTTTGTCTGCAATCACTTTTATTAATATTCCACATAATCTTTCTGATTAGCTTATGTGGAAATCCATTTTCAAATAATGATTCGAATTTATCATGGAATAGATTAAATTTTATGTTAGTATGCAGTAGTTTGTAATGCATAATGAAGACTAATGGATAATACAATTTAATTTGTTAAATTTTGTGTAAAGAAGCGTTTCAGAGAAAGCAATCCAAGGAGGCAGTTGTTAAATCATCACAGGAAATCACATAAAATGAGTCAATTCAATTACAGAAAAAATAAGAAAAGAAGACTGCATTGCAGTTAGGAAGTGTTTCCAAACTAATGAGCCAAGGTGTCACTTTGCTAATAACGTGTGATTTTCATGTTTCCCTTTCTTTTCTGAAGTCATTTTGTGCGAGTTTTCAACAATTGGCCTATGAGATTAAGCATAATTGGGTTCTATTCCTTGCTTCAGTATGACCACTATCTGGTATTGTTGGAGCAATTCTGCAGTCCACATTTCATATGCTTAGCAGATGTTTTAATGCCCCTGACACTAAATGAGCTATCACTGCACAACAAATGTCAGTCACTGTGGATAGTGTAAGACATTAGTGTCATTACCAGTTTTAGTTCTGTTGTGGGAATGGGTTGCACAGAAAGTAATTCTCCACTATGAGATCAAATTATATTGTTTGTGGTTTAAGACCTGATGGGGAGATGGTGTTCAAAAGTCTTTATGACTGGGTCTCTGTGATGAGATCATATTTTCTGTTTTCCAGAGTGCAATAATGTTTTTGATGTTGAGAGCAATTTCTAGTTTTTAAATCTTTTTACTTTCCACCATATATTTGTACAGAATGATTTCCAAAAATCACTTGTAATATTGTTTGAAGATCTCCTTCATCCCAGTATTTGCTTGTTCATATTTTTCAGTAAACTTGCTCTATGGACTGCTGTCTAAATTCTTTTAATGCTGATCATTTTGAAGAAAGAGTCTCAGAGCATTATTCATGCCAACATGCTATATCCTGTTTATTTCAAGATCAGTGAACACTTTTCTTTGTGATGGTTGTGGAAGCTTCCAACTCCAGTACATCAATGAAGCAGTCACATACCACATATCCAGTAATGTAATGTGGGTGGTGTAATGGGAGATCCTTCCCTAGCATTACTTTTCCTCAACAGTAGTTGTCGGAGCAGCAGCAACAGTGCATGATGTGAGTGGGGACTGGGTGGTGGTAAGGAGAAGGCTTCGGTGGAGGGGGAGAAAGATAGTAGGGTAGGGATGGTGGGCAGTGATGTGCTGTTGGGGACTGCATGGGAACGAGGTGGAAAGAGGATAGGGCATATATGTGCAGTCAGGAGGTTAAGTGGATGGCAGCAGAGTGGTGACGGTGGTGGTGGTGGTGGTGGTGGTGGTGGTGATGGTGGTGGGAGGGGAGGGGGCGTATAGCACAAAAGGAGGGAAGTAAAAAGACTGGATGCAATGGAGGAATGAGGGATGTGTAGTGCTGGAATGGGAACTGAGAAGGGGATGGATGAGAGAGGACAGTGACTAGCGAAGTTGAGGTCAGGAGGGTTACAGGAAGAAAGGATATATTGCAGGGAAAGTTCCCACCTGCACAATTCAGAAAAGCTGCTGTTGGTGGGAAGGATCAACATGGCACAGGCTGTGAAGCAGTCATTGAAATCAAGGATGTCATGTTTGGCACCGTGCTCAGCAACAGGATGGTCCACTTGTTTCCTGGACACCATTTTTTGGTGGCCATTCATGCAGACAAACAGGTTGTTAGTTGTCATGCCCACATAGACCACAACCCTATCCTCTTTCCACCTCGTGCCTGTGTGCTCCCCAACAGAACATCACTGTCCACCATCCCTACCCTACTATCCCTCCCACCCCCCTTCCACCCAAGCCTCCTCCTTACCCCCACCCAGTCCCCATTCCCATCATGCACTACTGCAGCTGCTCGCAGTGCAGCCTCAGTTGCCTGAGACTGCAGTTAGGTGTGTGTGTGAGTTGCATTTGTGTGTGTGTGTGTATTTTTCTTCTAATTTTTATGGAGGTCTTACAGGCTGAAAGCTATATTTGTGACAGTCTTTTTGTCGTACCTATCTGCGACTCAGCATCTCTGCTATATGGTGAGCGACAACTTTCCTTCTCACAGTATGTTACATTCCATCCTGGATTTTCCATTGTTTGATTTGTACATAGTACATAATATTTCAAGTTGAAATTTATGGAAAGGAATTATTTTATAAAATATTTTATTTTTGATGTTATCATTGATAAGCAATAGTTCTGATGTACAGTTAAAATTATTATTATTATTATTATTATTGGAAATATTTGAAATTACAAATTACTGGTACACTTAAAATTTCTATTATTTTAAATAAAACACAGAGTTACAACTTTTCTTGTTGGTTTTAACTAAATAAATCTGAAGATTATTGTTGCAGCATATTTTATACATATATATATCTTCTCACATTTCAGTATATCATACAGTATTTTGATTTTTCACATTAGAAAGCCAAAATTACATTGGTTGCACAAAAATATGTGTGATCACATCAGAGGCCAGCTTATGACTCTCACACTCTGCGGAAATAACAAAAGGTTTACAACTTTTCTCAACAAATGAATTTCAACTAGTTTCTGTTACATTATTAATTTCAATTATTATTTCATAAATCAATCTAGAAATAAAGATAGGAAACAGTACAGGATTGTGTAATTAATTGAAGATGAGTATCTCATCATATGGGACAGCTAAGTTATTATGTGAACATTTATTAACTGTGATTGAAATTTTCTATTTTTCATTTCTCTTAATACTTGTATATGGTGGAGGGCCAAACTATTAAGTTGCTTCAATGGTATGCCTGAGAACTCACTATTACTATTGTCCAATTATAGACAGAACTATAAAAACTATATATTTTATTCTCACTCAGCATCATCGATAATAAAAATGCTTCCTTCCTCTCATACATTTAAGGGTGGCATTTTAAACTTCTCTCCTGAATCTATCTCTCTCCTCACCCCCAGCATTCCCCCTACTCCTACCTTCTACATGCTTCCTAAAGTGCATGAAATCAACCACCCTGGACACCACATTGTGGCCAATTATGGTGTCCACATGACCTACCCACTTACATAAAAGACATCAACTATTTCCTCCACTGATACTCTATATTGCCTGTTGTTCTATTTGTCACTATCAATGCCACCTCCTTCTAAAGAGACATCCCCAGTAGCCATGACCTTGCTGCTAGTGACCACTACACTTTACGATGCCTGACTGATTCCAGACCTACCTTACCTTCCTGATCACCATGACCAATTATATCCTTACCCAAAATTGCTTCTACTTTGAATGGTCACCTACAGAAAAATCCATTGTACAACAATGGGCACCCACATGGCACAATCATATGCCAACTTATTCATGGGCCATATAGTGGAACCCTTCCTAACCACCCAGAATCCCTAACCCTTCACCTGTTTCAGATCCATTGATCACATCTTTGTGATTCAAATTAAAGGTAAGAACACCTTATCCACTTTCATCCTGAACCTCAATATCTTCTCCCTCTTTCACTTCATATGGTTCTTCTCAACCCAATAAGCCAACTCCTCGATGTTAACCTCCTCCTCAAGATTGACTACATCAGTATTTCCATCCACATCAATCCTACCTACCATTAACACTACCTCTGCTTCAGCAGCTGCCATCCAATTCATAACAAGAAGTCTCTTCCATATACCCTAGCCATCTGTGGCTGTCACATCTATAGTGATTAACAATCCCTCTCTGAATATACCAGTGGTCTCACAGAGGCCTTCACAGACTGAATTTACCCTCCGACTCTTGTCCAGAAACAGATTTCCTGTTCCTTGTCCAGTCACTGACCACCTCCCAAAATACCCACTATCCAGGCACAAAGGAGCACTCCTCTTATGACTCAGTACTGCCAAGGACTGGAGCAACAGACTCACAGTCTATGCCAGGGTTTCAACTACTTATCATCATGCCCTGAAATGACAAATGTCCTACCCACTATCTCCTCCACACTTCCCACAGTGGTATTCTGCCACCCACCAAACCTGCACAGTATTCTTGCCTGTACCTACTACACACCTGCTCCCAACTTCATGCCTTATAGCTCATATACCTGCAATATACCTAGATGCAACACCTGTCCCATACATCCTCCCACTACTGTGTACTCCAGTCTTGTCACAGGCATCTCCTACCCCATCAGAGGAATGGCCAGCAGTGAAAGCAGCCATGTGATCTACCAACTAAGCTGCAACCACTGTGCTGCTTTCTACATGAGCATCACATCTAATGAGCTGCTTTTCTGCATGAATGGCCGCCATCAAACAGTGGAAAGGGATAGCTGGAGCCACCCAGTTGTTGAATATGCTATCAAACATAACATGCTCCACTTTATTGGGTGCTTCACAGCCCATGTCATCTGGATTCTTCCTATCAACTCCAGTTTTTCTGAACTGCACTGTGGGAACTCTCCCTACAACTTATCCTTCATTTCAACAACCCCACCCCCACTCCCCCCCCCCCCCCCTCTACCCCCTTTGCCTAAATGTTTGTTAGCCCCTGTCTACAACATACCTGTCCTCTTTCCTACCTCCACTCCACTACACACTTTTTTTACCCCACCAATGTACATACAAGCTACAAGTTGTTTTCTATTTCACATTTTTCCTCTCCAATCCATCCCACCCATGACAGCCTCTCAATGCTTCACCAACAGCCCTAGTATGTCTTGAGCAATTCCCTGTATGCTGCACCAGGTGGCACTATTATTTTCACCTGTACATATCTCGCCATCCCTCCCCCAACCCATCGCATGCCTCCTTCCTACCCCACCACTCATCCTAGCAAATTTATGCTCTGTCAGATGCAGTTGTAGTCAGGCTCTAGCTCTTGAGACAGTTCCTACGAATGTGTGATTTGTGCTTGTGTGAAAGTGTATCTGTGTATTCTGTTGGAGAATAAGGACTTAGCACAAAAAATTTAATATTTTAGCAGTCTTTTTCATTGTGTCTGTCTGTGACCCAAGGTCTCTTCTATATGGTAAATAGCAATCTTCCCTCTCCATATTTTTGTTAAACTTAATATAAGGAAACTAGATGCCAATGTTTATTTACATCTACATAATGTGCATAACAGAAGATATGTCTCATTGTACTAGTTATTAGGGGTTCTTCCATTCCATTCTTGTATCAAGCATGGGAGTAATGACTGCACAAACACCTCTGTGTGTTCTATAATTAGTCTTAATAATGTCTTCATTATCTTTATGTGAATGATACACTTCGGGTCATAGTATAATCTTAGATTTCTCATTTAAGGCTGGTCCTTCAAACTTTGTAGGCATGCTTTTGTGTTATAGTTTGCGTATATTTTGTAGTGCCAGGCAGTTCAGTTTAATTCATCATCTCAATGATGCTCTCAAAAACAAAAATTTTTGATCATTCCTGTTGCCCTTCCTATGGAATGTCATACGAGAAAAGTAAAAGTGGGGGTTAGCATGAGTGACATTTTGGAATGTGAGGAAGATGCTACAGAAGTCATCCTGACTGAGATATCTCCTTATATTTGAGCTCAGAATATGTTCTAAGATTCTACAACCAATGAATGCCAAGAATATTGGGCAGTAGTTTTGTGATCACTTCTGCTACGCTTCTTGAAGATGGATGGAATGTGCATTTTCGTCCTACTGTATTACTGAGCAGAGCTTTTTTGTTTGAGGGATTTATGGTATAGTTTAGTTAAAGGAAAATCTGATAGGGATCCCATTAGACCCAGTGTATATTTGTTGTTACATATTTTAAAATGATATATAAATCCATGTGTCTATTAAAAAACAGTGATTAATTAAGAATAAAAGAATATATAGCTAACATAATGCAGAAAAAAGATCATATTGTTGCAAATAATATTTGTTTCTTCAACCCGATAAGATATTTCATCATCTAGAAAGAGGAAACAAGATGGTGTTAAGTGTGACAGTTACACAGATTTCCTATTAAGGTAAACAGAAAAATATTGCTTGTCTTTAAATTGATAACGTGAATGACTTGCTTATTTACACTCCAATAATTTAATGTTATATTTCAATTTTCTCTTTTATAAAATTATGCACCATATTGCTTGTACAACTAATACTGTGTCACATTTTAAATTTGTTTAACTTCTGTCTTTTTGCTCATGATCCTCATCATAGTAATCTTCTTTTCAGTTTGATTCTAATGGGAAATAATGAGACTGAATCTAAGATAAATACCTCTGGGCTGAAAATATTCAGATACAGGCAGTCTTCAGATCCCATTATATTGTCTGTAGAGACCAACTGTATGCATCTTTCAGGTGTCTGCAGAGCGTCCTTCCTTTCAGTCCACGGGATTAGAGGCACTGGAGGCTGTATTTGCAATCAACATAGATCACAAGCATGAATTCAAATTATTGGTTGTATGAAACTGTATCAGTATCAATGTATTCTAACAAACAAAACAAAAATTAGACACAATGATGAATCACGAAAGCTTTCAAGAATTAACTGCTAACCAATGAGTACATAATAATACTTCAGCAAAATCTAATTTTTCGACACAAAGAAGAAAAACAACTGAGTTTCATACAGGACACAAGAGCTGTGCCCTCTTTTTCTTTATAATAATTTTATTACTCCATTTACTATAGTATTTTTTTTCATAAACTGCATCTGGGTTGTAAACTACACCATGTAATAAATCTTTGTAGCAATGTTATGGCTACAATTGCAAATGTCTTTCATCACTAAAAATTATTTTCTCTTATCTACATCTATAGTATACAAATCATTGTGAATTATGTGGCAGAGAGTACAGCCCATAGTAGCAGTAATTATGGTTTTTCCTGTTCCATTCACACATGGAGCATGGGAAGACTCATTGTTTCAGTGCCTCCATAGGTGCTGTAATAAATCTAATTAAGCCTCCACAGTCCCTATGGGAATGATAGATAGGGGGTTGCAGTATGTTCCTAGAGTCATCATTTAAAGCTGGTTCTTGAAACTTTGTAAGTAGGTTTTCTCAGGCTAGTTTACATCCATCATCAAGAGTCTGCCAATATAGTTTCTTTAGCATCTCTGTGGCACTTTCTCACAGATCAAACAAACCTGTGACCATCTGTGTCACCCTTCTCTGTTTAGTCCTATTTGGTATGAGACTGTTTCATTTTCCCAGTATATGACCAATAAATCAAGATCTGCCACCTGCTTCACCCAAGTCTATCTGGTTATTCCATGTCATATTCCTAAAAGTGGTATACCCAAGTATTAGTATGAGCTAACTGATTCCAAACTGACTCATTAATATTACAGTCACAGGACAGTCAGTTTTTTTCATTTTGTGAAGCGCACAACTTTGCATTTCCAAGCATTTAAAACAAGTTGCCCAGCTTTGCACCACTTTGAAATCTTATCAAGATCTGACTGAATTTTTATGCAGCTTCTTACAGACAGTACTTCATAATAGACAGCTGCATCATCCACAAAAAGTCTGAGGTTACTACTAATATTGTCTGCAAGGTTATTAAGCAAAGGGTCCCAACGCACTTCCACAGGCACACCCTAAGTTACTTCTACATATGTTGATACTCTCCATCCCAGGTAACTTGCTGCATTCTCCCTACCTGATGTGGTACAGAGTGAAATGCTCTTTGGAAATCAAGATATACTGCATCTACTTGACTGCCTTGATCCCAAGCTTTCAGTTTGTCATTTGAAAAAAAGTGTGAGTTGGCTTTCACATGATCAATGTTTTCAGAATCCTTGATGGCTCGCATGCAGGAAGTCATTCTGTTCAAGATACTTTATTATATCTGAGCACAGAATATATTCTAAAGCTCCACAAGAAATCATTGTCAAGAAAATTGGATGGCAGTTCTGTGAATCACTTCTACTACCAATCTTGTAAATGGATTTGACCTATACTTTCTTCTGACAACTGGGAACAGTTTTTTGTCTGAGGGATAGGAGGAGCTAACTCAGCCAAAAATTCAATATAGAATTTGATAACGATTCAATTGGGCCCTGGAACTTTGTTTGGTTTTAATTATTTCAGTTGTTTCTCAGCTTTTTCTCAGCACCACTGGCACTAACACTTATTTCAGTCATCTTTTCGGTAGTATGAGGATTAAATTGGGAGAACTCTCCTTGATTTTCCTTTGTAAAAGAATATTTTAAAATAGAGGTAAACATCTCTGCTTTAGCTTTGCAATCCTTGATTTCAGTTCCTGTCTCATCCATTTGTAACTGGGCGCTAATTTAGTGCCACTAACGGCCTTAACATATGGCCAGAATGTATTTTGAAATGATAATTAAATGAAGACCCTAAGCTGTCGACAGGTGCTGAATACATCAATGGGGACAGTTGAAAATGTGTGTTCTAACCAGGACTCAAACCTGGGATCTCCTGCTTACATGACTGATGCTCTATTCATCTGAGCCACAGAGGGCACAGAGGATAGTGCGACTGCAGGGATTTATCCCTTGCACACTCCCCATGAGTCTCACATTCCCAACTTAATGTCCACACTCTACATTTGTAGTGCCCCTGCCCACTACACTCATTACTTACGGCAAACAATCTTGCCAAGTCCCGTAAGACTTCCGGCAATGCATGTGCATCTGCACTGAAGAAGGTCATTGGCCAGTTAGCCTTAACTATATGAATATGGTATCTCATTCTAGAGAGCTGCATGGTCACCAATGGATCTGTTTTTCCGGACATGATATAGAATGTCTTTTGGTTTTGTGAAAAATCATTTGACAATATCCAGCTATGGTAGTCACTGAAGGCTTCACATATTGCTGTCTTGACATGCAAATATGTCTCTCTCTATAGTCCTATGCTTTGTTTTACAACTATCATGCAGTAGTCTCTGTTTCTTTAGAAGTTTCTTCACAGTGATTCTATACTATGAAGGATCCATTCCATTCTGAACTGTTCTACTGTACACATATCTATCCAATGCATGATGAACTATTCATATAAATTTAATCCATAGTTCCTCTACATGCATCTGTTCAGATCTAAAAGTTTCAAGTTCATCACTGACATATGACACTATTGCTTTTTCATCTAGTTTGTTGAACATATATAGCTTAATATTTGTTTTAGTTTCCAACTGCGTCATGGTCACTGATTGATGTGGACATCTTTAGAGAGATCAGATGTATTTGTTGCTTTTATACCTGATATATTTCTATCAAGAGTTTGGTTCCAAACTATCTGTTCAAAATAGTTTTCAGAGAAGGCATTTAGTAATTAACAAAACTCTAATGTTCCCAATTCATTTATGGATAATTAAAGTCTCCAGTGGTAATTACAGTATGACTGGGGAACATATGTACAAGGGAACTTGGTTACACCAAGACATGAGTCTGGTGGTTAATAGAAAATAGAATTACAATTGTATGCCCCCTTGGTTACACCAAGATGTGAGTCTGGTGGTCAATAGGATTACAATTTTATGCCCCCATAGATACTGAGTCTTATCCAAACAGTCCTGCATGCAGCTTTAATTTCCATCCCAATGAATTTGGGTTTCTTGTGTCCTCCAACAAATACACCACCTCTGTATCCCATTAGCCTGTCATTTTGATATAAACTTAAATTTTCCCCAAAAACCTCACTGCTATCAACTTCATGTTTTAACCAGCTTTCGTACCTAATATTGCATGACCTTCATTGCTTTTCAGAAGAGCTTCAAGCTCCAGCATTTTGTAGTGAAAGCTTTGGCAGTTAACTACTAGGATTTTAATACTCTCACCTGCAGGGGCATTCCTTTGGATCTTACACTTATCTTAAGTGAACTTGTGTGAAAAGGCAAGCATTCACCCACACTTAAGTACTAATTATGTTAACATTCTGTAAACTGGATTTTCCATGTCATCATCACATATCATGCAATGTGATCCATGGAGGGTGGAACTGTCTCACAATATGTCAAACCACTGGAGCATTAGAACTCTCCAACATACATTCGTATTGTCCTCGGCAATTCCCCAGTTATTCAACCCAAGGTGTGATGAACACCATGCTGAGGCATGCATGGCACATGGGAAGATGTGTCACGAACAGAGGCTCAGGAACACTGGCTGACCTCCCTCAATAGTTAGCCTTTGTTCCTGGAGTTCTGTGGTGTCGACCTAACAAATGCCCAATTCACATAGGATCAAAATGGAGAACACAGAAAGAAACAAAGCAGAAGCTGAGAGGATTGACAAGATCTAAAACACCAAAGCATCAGGGTTGAAACTGATGGAAGCTATTTCTGCAGTGGTACAGGGTAATAGACCAATCCAAGAAGTGTAAATCATTGCTGAAAATTTGGACCAGGTCAAGATACACTCCTGGAAATGGAAAAAAGAACACATTGACACCGGTGTGTCAGACCCACCATACTTGCTTCGGACACTGCGAGAGGGCTGTACAAGCAATGATCACACGCACAGCACAGCGGACACACCAGGAACCACGGTGTTGGGCGTCGAATGGCGCTAGCTGCGCAGTCTTTAACACTGGTAGCATGCCGCGACAGTGTGGACGTGAACCCTATGTGCAGTTGACGGACTTTGAGCGAGGGCGTATAGTGGGCATACGGGAGGCCGGGTGGACGTACCGCTGAATTGCTCAACACGTGGGGCATGAGGTCTCCACAGTACATCGATGTTGTCACAAGTGGTCGGCGGAAGGTGCACGTGCCTGTCGACCTGGGACCGGACCGCAGCGAGGCACGGATGCACGCCAAGACCGTAGGATCCTACGCAGTGCCGTAGGGGACTGCACCGCCACTTCCCAGCAAATTAGGGACACTGTTGCTCCTGGGGTACCGGCGAGGACCATTCGCAACCGTCTCCATGAAGCTGGGCTACGGTCCCGCACACCCTTAAGGCCGTCTTCTGCTCACGCCCCAACATTGTGCAGCCCGCCTCCAGTGGTGTCGCGACAGGCGTGAATGGAGGGACGAATGGAGACGTGTCGTCTTCAGCGATGAGAGTCGCTTCTGCCTTGGTGCCAATGATGGTCGTATGCGTGTTTGGCGCCATGCAGGTGAGCGCCACAATCAGGACTGCATACGACCGAGGCACACAGGGCCAACACCCGGCATCATGGTGTGGGGAGCGGTCTCCTACACTGGCCGTACACCTCTGGTGATCATCGAGGGGACACTGAATAGTGCACGGTACATCCAAACCGTCATCGAACCCATCGTTCTACCATTCCTAGACCGGCAAGGGAACTTGTTGTTCCAACGGGACAATGCACGTCCGCATGTATCCCGTGCCACCCAACATGCTCTAGAAGGTGTAAGTCAACTACCCTGGCCAGCAAGATCTCCGGATCTGTCCCCCATTGAGCATGTTTGGGACTGCATGAAGCGTCGTCTCACGCGGTCTGCATGTCCAGCACGAACGCTGGTCCAACTGAGGCGCCAGATGGAAATGGCATGGCAAGCCGTTCCACAGGAATACATCCAGCATCTCTACGATCGTCTCCATGGGAGAATAGCAGCCTGCATTGCTGCGAAAGGTGGATATACACTGTACTAGTGCCGACATTGTGCATGCTCTGTTGCCTGTGTCTATGTGCCTGTGGTTCTGTCAGTGTGATCATGTGATGTATCTGACCCCAGGAAGGTGTCAATAAAGTTTCCCCTTCCTGGGACAATGAATTCACGGTGTTCTTATTTCAATTTCCAGGAGTGTATAAACCTTGTTTGGGGCTCAGGAAAAAAATGTCTCAAAGGATGAAAAAATGGAAGGCAAAGAACGGCTTCCTAAACGTAAATGGAGATTATTAGCAAGTCTTGAACTTAAGACTTGAAAAAAAAGACTGCCTCAGAGTGAAGGGGGCAAACAGACCCCTTCTACCTACAAGAAACGGAACAAGAGAACAAGGGTTGAGTGTAATGCTCCCACTTATCAGTATAATCAGATGCAGAAAATTGAGGCATGAAATTGGAAAACAGACCTATAGTACTGCAGTCTCAGTTTTCAGGATATTGGCTATCCAACAGGGATAAAGGTATGGGAATGGTAGATCAACATAAGGAAAGAAAGTCCAAGATATCTCCAGACAGTGGCTGAGCTCTTCAGGACTGCAAAAATATCAATTTGCATACTGAAACTTCATAAGGATACTCCTCCAGAGACTCCATTCAGGAAAGTACAGATGCGGAACCATGAGGTCTCAACAAAGGACTGGAGGGTTATCAACCAAAAGATTGTACCAGATAGTGAAACCCTTGTGGTGGAAGTCAGTGGAGAATCCTTGAGGGCTATATGAGAACGGGACCTGAAATTATACTTATGGTTCTCATGGTTTACCATCAGGACAATCAAAGACATTAGAAGTGATCATAGTTCCAAGTTAGTGCCTACAGTTGTTAAAGATAAACCTGCAAGAGAGTAAATGGGGAACTGCCACCCTGAGTCATCTTCTGGGAAGACACGTAATGTTTGTGGCCCTGATCCAGGAACTCTGTTTATATAAAGGGCGCATAGTTTGAGCCTCAGAGGAACTGGAAATAAGTTGGTTTATGCTAGAAATCTAAAGAACTCTAGATCATGCATTTACATCAAAACTGGAATTTCATCCATGCTGATGGAAGACTTTTGTTCCAGGATGAAGCAGCATTAGGAAGGTAGCACAAGTGAAATTGTACTGGACTCAGCTTGCCTTCCTGAAAAGGACAGTGCTCCTTCTTCCCAGGAAGTGAGGAGACTAGTAGATAGCTGTTCACAGCTGAATGAACAACAGTTGGTTGGCTGTGATGCCAATACCCACAGTCTGATGTGGGGAAGCAGTAACACCAACAGTAGAGGTGAGTACTTCCTTGAATATTTACTCAAGAGTAACTTGAAGATCCTGAATAGAGACCTTCAAGAACATATGAAGGGGAGAAGTAATTTAGGGAAACAAGGTAATGTGGCATTGGATGTTGCCTTATTTGACCACAAATATATTAAGTTTGAGTCTGAAATAGCCTACACAAATTCTACAAAAGTAAACTTTAGGAAAGACCTAAATGCACACAAATCTTATGTGTAGCTAAAATCAAAACTTCAGTAAGGAATACAATATGTCTTAAAGAAATGGTGGATGAAGTGATGTCTACCATTATGACTTCATACTTAGAAAACTGTCCTATCACCAAAGGGTGCACAAAAAAGAATGTACATTGATGGAACTATTAACTTGGAATTGCAAAGGAAGCACATAAGAAGACTTCAACAGTGTAAGAAGGAAAGGACAATGGGCAAAATATGGGGAGGCCCTTACTAAATACAACCTTGAAATTAAGCAAGCAATACTATTATTCTGGAAGGCTGTCTGTGAGGAGGTGGAAGGTACTACTACATGCACTAGACTTCATAAAATCCACAATAGAATATGAACCAATCCAGGAGGCACTCTAAGGAAGGAGGACAGTGAGTATAGGACAGTGTGTGAGATGCCAGATGTGCTCCTCAAGACTCACTTCCCTCAGCACACACTGGTAGATAATACAGACCAAGATTCAGTTTCTGGGAGGTACTGGTTCGTAGGGAACCAAAGGGTGAAGTGAGAATTTGCCAGAAAATGTGTTTATTTCAAAAACAGTCAGCAGGCAGCTAGGGCATTTCATCTGTTCATGACACCAAGTCATGAAGGAAGATCACCTGCTCTACTGCAACAAGTAGGAGAGGGAGTAATTGGATTCCTATGCAGAGCATGGCAGTAGGAGCCATTCCTAATGCTTGGAGGACAGTGAAGATAGTTTTCATTTTGAAGCCAGAGAGAACTGTTTATATCAAGGCTAAGGATATAAGACTGATCAGTCTGTCATTCATCCACCTAAAGACATTAGAAAAACTGGTTAGTGTGGGTATTAGGCAAGGGAGGATAATTAAGGTTCCTCTACATGTAAAACAGCACACACATCAACCAGGAAAATCATGTGTAACAGCAATTCACCAACTTGTGGGGAAGATGGAAAAAGCACTACACTTTCAGAAAATTGCTCTCTACATCTTCCCAGACATCAAAGGGGCTCTTAGTACAGCCTACAACCCCATGGTTAGAGCTACAGAAGAGCGTGGTACAGAGACCATGATACATAGGTGGATTAAGACCATGATGAGTACATGAAAGCACTGGCACAGATGACACATGCTTGAATATTAAGCTCGTGTAATTAATTCTATAATATCTGTCAATTAAATTAATATTATACTGTAATGAAGTTAATCAGAGTCTGTTTTACATTATCTACTGAAGGTTTTACTTGTTTCAAAGTATTTCTCAGGGTGGGAGGGGGAGGGGGGGGGACCTAAGGACCGGTTTCCTTGTACTTTATGATGTAGGTTTATATACAAATTTAAGACATTTCTTTAAGTATTAAGTGAAGAATTTAGGTTGTTTCCATTACACATATATTTAGTAGTGCCATACCTACTCAGGCAACTAAAGGTTTTACGTTCTATCTTTTATTTCCTTTCAAAATGTGTAAAGTACATATCACGCATATATGATCATAGGCCTAATTTTTCAGGTATGCAGGTTTTGATTTTTAACATTAGTTCAACTGCATTACATAACTGTATTAATACTATACACATATATTAGTGTCCCACATAATGTTAATGACTCTTGTGATCTGTAGTTAATAGAATATTACTGTTACTGCCAGATATATATTGCAAAAATATTGTAAACAACCATGGGCAAGAAGTGTTTGAGCTGCCATAGGAAAGTCAGTTCTGGGGTTCTGTGCAGCTGTTGTGGCAGATGGTTACACTGGGGTGAATGTAGTGGCATGGGAATTGATTGAAGTAAATGGGTCTCTTCCATGGTATTGCAGGGTATGTTCAAGGAAGAGGAAAATAGAGGAACAGGAAGTGAATATTAGAGCCCTTCAGGCTAAACTGGTTAGTGCTAGGGAGGAACAGATGAGGTTAGGGGGGGGGGGGGGAGGGAAGGGTGAAGGCAGGTGGAAAATGGTAGTAAGGAACAGGGGCCACAAAAAGAGAACTGTATCTGACAGTTTCATCATTGGCACAAACAATAGATTTGCCTTGCTGCCTCAGTCAACTAAGGAAGAGGCTCAAGTAGATGTAAGTGTATTCAGCACTCAACAGACTTTCACTAGGAAACCAACTTTTGCAAAAAAAAGTAGGTAGTATGTTCTGTTGTTAAATAGTAGCCTTGGAAGAGGTGTGGGCCAGATCTTGCAGGAAAAATTAGGTGCCAGGTACCAGATCACAAGTATTTTCAAGCCCAGTGCATGTCATAGCCAGGTGATAGAGGATGTAGGATCATTGTGCAAGGGTTTTACAAAGCAGGATCATGTTGTGGTAGTGGGTGGAGCGGTATACAATATTGATAGGGATCAGAGCAACAATATTGAGTGTGACCTGGTAAAAATAGCATCTGCAATGGACCATACAAATTTTGGCTTGGTTCCTGCTTTAATGTGGTATGATCAGCCCCAATTGAACAGCTCTGTCAGGAGGGTCAATATGGAGCTAGGTCAGCTGCTTCAGGCATCTACTTTGTCAGGCATAGGTTTGGTTTCTGTTGATGGTATTGGTAGGTGGGACTTCACAAGACATGGCCTGCATTTCAGTAATTATGGGAAGGCTAAACTGGCTGGGATGATAGCAAAATATTAAAGGGGGGGGGGGGGGGCACTGAAACTCATTGGAGTACTTTTTTAGGCTAGGATCAGTGTCCAGTCACCCTACATTGATTGAAATTAAGCTTAATGAGAAGTTCAGACAGGCAGGTACTAGACATGTGGAAATATCACAAGATTTTCATAACAATACAGTGAAAAATAATGTTAGTATGCCACAAAATTCACATAAAAGCACAGTGAAAATAATGTTAATATATTGCATCAAAATGTCTGAGGGTTAAGAGACAAAGTAGATGAGCTTCTTGTATGTTTAGATGATTTAGAAACTGAGGGTGGAATAGAAGTACTATGCCTGTCTGAACATCATATAGTCACAGGTATGGAAATGATAATTTGTAGGTGGATATAAGCTTTCAGCACATGTAAGTAGAGACACTATGGTGAGAGGAGGAGTTGACACATATGCTAAAATCTGTCAGTGTGTGAAAAATTTGGAAGCTAAAAAATTTTGTGTAGAGCAACATATAGAAGCACGTGCATGCGAGCTTAAACTAAATAATGTCACTTTTATAATTGTTGCCGTGTATAGGTCCCCATTGGAAAATTTTCAACTATTTTTGAAAAACTTGGATTCTTTGTTGTGCTGTCTGTTAGAGGAAGGCAAATTATTGTTTGTGGCGATTTCAGTGTAGATTGTCTAAAAGAGTCCGATAGAAAGCTTGATCTTGAAGTATTACTTGGTTCTTTCAATTTGACATCAGTTATTGATTTTCCTTCTCAGGTGGTGCAGGAAAGCAGCATACTGATAGATAATGTTTTCATAGACTAAGATATATATAATCAAATAAAAACTTTTCCTGTTAAGAATGGTGTGTCTGATCATGATACACAGCTAGGTACAGTACATGATATAGCTCCATACAGTAATGCAAAACAATCCTCCAAAACAGTGTGTTCAATTAACGATTTAAAAATTCAAAATTTTAGGGAAAGCTTCCAACAGTTGGACTGGGATGAAGAGTACAGGGAAGATAATGCTAATTTAAAATTTAATCTATTTCATGATACCTTTATGAGTATATTTGAAAACAGTTTTCCTAAGAAAACAGTGAAATATAATTGTAAGAAACCATGTAAAAAGCCATGGCTTGCTAAAGAGATAAAATTATCTTGTAAACAGGGAAGGGAAATGTATCTTGTAGCTAAGAGGAGTAATGATCCCAAAACAGTGAAACATTATAAAAACTACTGCACTGTATTAAGAAAAGTTATATGTCCAGAATTATGTGGCAAACGTGAGCACAGGAAGACTGTATTTTTATCGAACACAATGAAAAGTTTGTTAACAAGAAGTTAGAAGTAGAAAAAATTTTAATAATCATTGTTTAAGTGTTGTAGAGAAAATAACACCCAGCTATTCATTAGAAAATGCAAGGCAGTATATGGAAGAGCCAGTACCTATGCAGTTTGATAAAACTGAAATTCAACCCACCTCTCCTCCTGAAATTAGGAAAATAACAAATTCACTCAAAATTAAAAGCTCACATAGAATTAATAGCATTTCAAACAGAGTACTAAAAGCTTACTCTCAACAAATAAGTAGGATTCTCAGCCACATATGTAGTAGCTCCCTGAAACAGGGCATTTTTCCAGATAGATCTGATGCTAACAACTACCACCCAATCTCACTTCTGACAGCTTTATCCAAAATTCTTGAAAAAGGAATGTATTCAAAAGTAGCATAACATATTTGTAAAAATGAGGTACTAACAAAATGTCAATTTGGTTTTCAGAAAGGCTTTTCAAAAGAAAATGCTGTATATGCTTTCCCTGATAAAATATTAAATGCATCGAACAACAGAACATCACCCATTAGGATATTTTGTGATCTCTCAAAGGCTTTTGATTGTGTGAATCATGAAATTCTTCTAGATAAGCTTAATTATTGTAATATGAGTGGGACAGTGCACAAATCGTTTAATTCAAACTTAACTGGAAGACTGCAGAAGGTTGAAATTAACAGTGCAGAAAGTCTGCAAAAACGAAAAGAGTCCTCTAACTAGGGAGCTATGAAAAATGGTGTCCCGCAGGGTTCAGTCTTGGGTCCTTTATTGTTCTTAATATATATTAACGACTTGCCACTCTATATTCATGAAGATGCAAAGCTAGTTATCTTTGCTGATGATGCATGTATAGTAATTACACCCGTCAAGCAAGAATCAGCTGAGGAAATATGCAAATAATGTCTTTCAGAAAATTATTAAGTGTTTCACTGCAAATGAACTCTCACTAAATTTTGAGAAAACACAGTTCATACAATTGTGTACAGTTAATGGCGTAACACCAATGATAAATATAGACTATAAACAGAAATCTGTTGCTAGGGCAGAATACTCAGAATTTCTGGGTGTGTGCATTGATGAGAAATTGAACTGGAAAAAATACATCAATGATCTGCTGAAATGGTTAGGTTCTTATGCTATTGTGGTTATTGCACATTTTGGTGATAAATATATCAGTAAATTAGCCTACTATGCCTATTTTCATTTACTGCTGTCATACAGAATCATATTTTGGGGCAATTCGTCATCAAGAGAGAATGTTTTCATTACACTAAAGCATGTAATCAGAATAATAACTGGAGCTCACCCAAGTTCACCTTGCAGACATTTAATTAAGGAACTTGGGATCATTCACAGTACCTTCCCAATACATATATTTGCTTATGAAATTTGTTATTAATAAACCATTCCAATTCAGAAATAACAGCAAAGTGCATAGCTACAACACTAGAAGGAAGGATGATCTTCACTATTCTGGATTAAATCTGACTTTGGCACAGAAAGGGGTGATTATGATGCCACAAAAATCTTTGGTCATTTGCCAAATAGTATTAAAAGTCTGACAGATAGTCAACCAACATTTAAAAGCAAATTAAAAGAATTTCTGAATGAAAACTCATTCTACTCCATAGATGAATTCTTAGATATGAAGTAGTAACGGAAAAAAAAATTAAAAATAAAATTATTTTTTGTAAAGAAAACTTATTTTAAAGTGACACATTCCACATCATTATGAAATGTCGTATTCATGATCTATGGATCAAGGATTAATGTATGTATGTAACAGCCACCATGACGAATCAGAAAATGAGGATCAACACACCCAGAGGGTGTCTGCAAGGAGGGGTTCCATCTTCACTGTTGTGATACTAGTGGCAAATGAACACATTGAAGAGACAAATATTAGAGATTACTTTTGCCAAGGATCTGCAAATGATTTAGTCATAGTAATACTTGGCAAATATGCTAGTACCATTACAAAAATTTGCATTGAACACTGACCATTGTACAAAGCTGGTGCAGGAAATAGGATCTAAGGGTCAGTCCCAAGAAAAGTATTGTAGTACCATCCACAAAGAAGCATGTCAAGGACACATACTGAAATCTCAAGCTCTTCAATAAAACTCTACCAGTAGAGGGGGCTGTGAAATACCTAGGGGGAGTTCAGCATGCAAAATTGTCTTTAGAACCGCTAATCTTTAGGAAGTCCAGAATCCCACGCCAATATAGGGAATGTGATAAATTAGGTTAGGTCAGGCAAATGCTGGCTTATATACAACAGCCTCCAGCTGCTTCAATGAACCTTTCAGGGCAACAATTGCAAATAGGGAGCAATGGAAGAATAAACCTCAATATTTTTTAGGACCGAGCAAGGCGGTGCATTGGTTAGCACACCACACATGCATTCGGGAGAACATTGCTTCAAACTCTCAGCTGCCCATCCTGATTTATGTTTTCCATGATTTCCCTAAATCACTTCAGATAAATGCTGTGATGGTTCCTGTGCAAGGTCATGGCCAACTTCTGTTCCCGACCTTCCCTAATCCATTGAGACTGATAACCTAACTGTTTGGTCCCCTCCCTTGAACCAACCCACCAACTTTTCAGGAGACTAATTCTGGTTTGCTAACAGACAGAAAACAGACAAAGGTGCTGGGATTGACATATACAAGGTACAGCCCAGACTGGAGACAGCACTCTCTTTATGCAAACTGGCTACTGTATTCGTGGCATTTACATTCATTCAGACAGCCAAGTAGCTCTGAAACTGATATAAGCATGTAAAGGGACACCCTCCTCCAGCATTATTTTTCCTCAACAGAAGTAGACGATACCAAAAATAATTACAAATTTTTAAACATGTTAATGTTATCTCAACTGTTTCTCTAATAAAACATTTCAGGCTATAATTCATAAAAATAAATTACTTTATTTTTGTTGCCACAGATGATATGTATTAGTTCTGTATGTACAGTTAAAATTAGTTTTTTTAGAAATATTTGAAGTTACAAAATATCTGACACACACATAAATTTCTATTATTAATTGCGCCATCTGATGATATTTATTATGTTTGCTAATGTCAATAAAATTTGTAAACTCTTTGGAATATTGTTAGTGCAATGTGATCAGATCTGTTTCTATTTTTGGCAATAACAATGTAATTTTCGGTTTTGAAGTTGAAATTGTAAAGACAGTGTGAAACAGAAAAATGTGGGAGAATAAAATTAACTGCTCAGGCAATTCATTCAGAAATTATTACCATGAGAGCCTATAATATCAAAAATTTCATCTACAGGAATCAGCCCCTAGATGTGAAGACATGGAGGCAACTCGAGAAAAGAAGATAAGTCAAAAGTTTATTGTAAATCTTACTCCCCTAAAAGCTCATTAAAAGAGTTAAATATGAATCCAGTGACAATCAACAAATGATGTGAGGCAGGGGTAAATTACAAGTGGTGGCATCACCCAGGATCAATTGACCGATAATGAAGTTATGCCTGTTGCAGAAGAAGGAAGAGTGATTTGTGTCCTTTGCAGTTTATGTATGAATGGATTTCTGATCACTCAAAGAAAGAAGACTGAGAGCTGCCCAACAAAGTTGTATCAACAGTGACGTTGTACTACCAACAATGACAGACCAGATCAAATGAAAGAGGCTTTTACAACTATAACGAATGACATCAAAAAGGAAAGATAAGTGCAAACTATTTGTGAAACTAATTGGTTTGTGGACTCATGTGCTTGATAACAAAATGAATAGAGACAAGGGCAGGTGTGATGTAGAAGTGAAAAAACTTATATTTTGCCATAAATTTTGGCAAAACTAGAGGAAATGAAAACAGATAACAATAGCAAATTTAGTGCAGTTAATGATCAGTTAACTGAAAAATTTACTTTTCTGCAAAGACAATTAAATGACCTCAAAACTGAAAACAATAGTAACATGGACAGGGTTAAAGAGCAAATGGACCAACTTAGTAATCATCTTTCAGAGCTAAGAAATGAAAAAGTTAATGTTTTAGAAAATAAATTTATTGTTTTGGAAAATGAGTTTGTTGTTGAATCAGCAAGACATCAAAGTTGAACAGAAGGCTGTAGTGGAAAAAATGGAACAAAACATCACTAGTTTAGATCAAATATTAAAATGTTGAAAAAATATGCAGATCAAAAAATTTCAGTGGTTCGGGAAAATTCCATTCACAAAAATCTGTATTCAAACAATGGTATTGCATGGTCCAACACTCCAATTAAAAGTTTTCCATCAGACAATATACATCAAGTGTATATTATGCACTACTGTAGAAACAGTTTTGTGTCAGGCATGAGTGCCAATCAAAAACCTAAATTTGTTAAAAGATGTCTTGAAGGCAAAGCTCTATACTGGGTAAATTTAAATTTAAGTCATTGGGAAACTTATCAAAGTTTTGTGAAAAGTTTTTAGATAAATTGTGCTCAGAAGCTGAACAGGGGAAAATTGAAAGGGAATTTCTGAATGGTTCTAATTATAGAAATATGGATGGTATTCTGTTTCAAACCAACTTTAGAAATTGACACATATTGACAAACCATTTGATGAAATGATCTTGACTCATGCACTAAAAAGGATATTACGAGAATGGTTGGAGTGGGATTTAGTACACGGACCTGACAATTGTCTTGAACAATTATTACAATATGTTGAGAGGCTGGATAGTGCAGTAGAAAGAAGTATGTACCGTAACAATTGGAATGACAGAGATCACAGTGGGAATCACTACAGAAACAGAGATAATGGTATCTTCTATGATGGTCAGAGTGTTAATAGAGAGAGAAATTTCGAACATCAGCAGAATCGGCATAATGGGTATAACGATGGGCAATTTAATAGAAGAAACAATCGTAGTGGTAACTACTGAGGAAATGACAGTACATCTCAATGAAAGTCCACAGTTTTGGGGCAAGGAAACACAACATGCACAGAACCCCAATCTACACTTGAAATTAGACAATAGTAACAGTGGTAATGATATAGGACAGGTATCTGAAGTTGAACACATAAGATTTCTCATTTATGTTTTGATCAGAAGTTTTGGGATACTATGTTTATTTATGGTGATGTAGGTACTAATCACAAACCAGAATGTGAGGGTAATCAGAATTTTGATGTAGTATGTACTAATGATTTCTTATCTTGGTCAGAAAACAGTGTTATTGTGTTTGATCTGTACCTGGAAACACAAGTAACCAAAGTAATGCTATGATACCAGTAAGATTGATAAAATGTTGTACAGACAGTGTGGAAGTAGCATTTGATGAAATAAAAAGTGGTCTTTTATGTAAAGTGTAAGGCTGATAAAATGTTGTAAAGACAGTGTGGATGTAGCATTTGATGAAATAAAAAGTGATCTTTTATGTGAAGTGTCTAATAACAGAGATGATGATTTAGATTTTGGGTGTCCTTACATTGATATTAAGATTCATCAGTGGGAAGGAAACTGTTTGATTGATACACATAGCCTAATTTGTGGTGTATCTGAACAACTTAGAAACAAGATTGAATACAGCACAAATTTTGTGGAAATGACCATTGTAGGTGTAAATGTTAGAGGAGCTACAGGTAAGCAAAGCAAATTGGTAAAATCTCATGTACTTTTAATGTTTGGTTTAGAAGACAAAATCTCTGAACGTGGATGCTTAATGATCCCTAGGCTGGAAGAAAATATAATTCTTGTTATGGATTGGATAGCGAAAGATGAGGCTCATTTACTATGGCATGTTAAAGAATTGTTTATTTTGGAACCTGAAAGTAATACTAATTTCTCTACTTTAAACTGTGGGAAAAGTTCTAACTATTTGCAAAACATCATGAACCAAGTTGAGTACCAGGTGGTTGATGATGATATACATTTTAATGAGACTGAGGATCAAGACTTTGAAAGTGTAGTAGATTCTGAAGTAAGGGAAGCTACAACTCTTATTGACCTACAAAAGGAACAACTTAGAAGTTTGTTATTGGAGTTTATAAATGTATTTAGTGCAAAACCAGGGAAGGTGAATGGCTGTCAGGGCATGCTTTACCTTAGAGATTGTCAATCTTTCTTTTTCAAGGCATGTAATATACCATTTTCAAAAACGGAAGACATAGAGGAAGAAATTCATAAAAAGGGCACATGGGATGTAATTGAAAGAAATAGGAGTGCTTACAATAATCCTTCAGTTGTGGAGTGAGAATTGTTTTGGTCTCTAGACATCTTAATAAATTTCTTTCAGAGAGAATGTCCACCCTGAGAACATGGACAAGATGTTACACAATTTGATTATGTAAAGTACATGAGTAGTTTGGACCTGACCTCTGAATTTCACCAGATCCAGCTTGAAATTAACACTTGAAAGTATACAGCATTTTTCTATGGAGGTAAATGTTTCCAGTACTGTGTGGTGACATTTGGGCTAAATTTACCTGTAGCTGAGTTCATAAGGGCTCTGGATCAGTCTTGGGAAGTGAAGTGAGTTCAAAATTAATTTTGTACGTTGATGATATTTTTGTCACTGAAATGACTTGGGAACAACATTTGGATCTGTTAAAAGATTTGTTTTTAAAATTAGAACCAGGAGGTATGTCTTTGAAAAATATTTTTGCATTCAGAGGAGAAAGTTGGTGATTGGAATTTAGTGAGAAGATTTTGCCACAACCAAAACCCCTTTGTTTCAATGCTGTCCACTCCGAATCTTGAATCATTTCAATCATTTCAGTGACACTCTCTCCCCTACTTCACGATAATACAGTATGTGCCACCCTTCTTTGAACTTTTTCAATGTACTCCATCAGTCCTATCTGGTAAGGCTCCCACAAAGCACAGCAGTATTCTAAAACAGGATGTATGAGTGTAGTGTAGGCAGTCTCCTTAGAAGATATGTTACATTTTTTAAGCGTCCTGCCAATAAAACGCAGTCTTTGATTAGCCTTCCCCACATTTTCCATGAGTTTCTTCCAATTTAAGTTGTTTGTAATTGTAATTCCTAGGTATTTAGTTGTATTTATGGCCTTCAGATTTGACTGATTTATCATGTAACTGAAGTTTAATGGATTCCTTTTAGATATCATGTGGATGACCTCGCATTTTTTGTTAGTTAGATTCAATTGCCATTTTTTTGCACCATCCAGATATCCTTTCTAAATCATTATGGATGACTTTATCACTTGATAAATGACAGTGACATCTGCAAACAATGTAAGACAGCTGTTCAGGTTCTCTCCCAGATCATTTATGTAGAGAAGGAGCAGCAATGGGACTATAAGACTTCCTTGGGGAATGCCAGAAATCACTTCTGTTTTACTTGATGACTTTCAGTCAGTTACTATGAACTGTGATCTCTCTGACAGGAAATCTTGAATCCAGTCATGTAACTGAGAAGATATTAATTAATTTTTTTGTGTGGTACAGTGTCAAAAGCCTTCCAAAAATCCAGAAATACAGAATCAATCTGAAATCCACTGCCAATAGCACTCAATATTTCATTTGAGTAAAGAGCTATTTGTGTTTCATATGAACAATGCTTCATAAATCCATGTTGACTGTGTGTCAATACACCATTTTTTTCAAGGTAATTCATAATGTTCTAACACAATACAAATTCCAAAATGCTGCTGCATATGGACGTTAATGCTATGGGCTTGTAATTTAGTGGATTACTCCTACTACCTTTCTTGAATATTGGTGTGACCTGAGCAACCTTTTAGTCTTTGGGCATGGATCTTTTGTAGAGCAAATGGTTGTATAGGACTGTTAAGTATGGCTCTATTGGCTCAGCATACTCTGAAAGGAGCCTAATCGTTATAAAGTCTGGACCAGAAGACTTGCTTTTATTAAGTGATTTAAGTTGCTTCACTATTTTGAGGATATCTACTTTTACGTTACTCATGTTGGCTGCTGTTCCTCATTTGAATTCTGAAATATTTACTCCATCTTTTTTGGTGAAGGAATTTTCGAAGGCTGTGATTAGTAATTCTGCTTTGGCAGCACTGTCATCTATAATGTTTCCATTGCTATCATGCAGAGAAGGCATTACTTGTTTCTTGCCACTAACATGCTTCACATATGACTGGAATCTCTTCAGGTTTCAAGACAAAGTTTTGATGCGAAAACTGTTATAACCATCTTGCATTGAAGTCTGCGCTAATTTTTGAGCTTCCATAGAACATTGCCAGTCTTGGGGATTTTGCATCTGTTTAAATTTGACATGTTTGTTTCATTGTTTTTGCAACAGTGTTCTGAACAATTTAACATACCATGGGGGATCAGGTCCACTGTTTGTTAATTTATTTGGTAAAATCTCTCAATTGCTGCCAATACTATTTCTTTAAATCTGCTCAACACTTATTTTGGAAGGAATGGAAATAGATGGTTTCAAGTGAATTTTTATCTGCTTTTTTGAATTTTTTTTTTTATTTTAGGATTTGGCGGTTACAATATTCAATCTTACCATGACAACCCTGTGTTCACTAATCCCTGTACCCATTTTGATGCTTTTTATTAACCCAGGATTATTTCAATAAAATTTTACTGGGTTTGTGACCCCATTGTCAATACATATATAAAACTACTGACATTTTGGTCCCTGTTACAAAACAAAAACACCCTGAAGGAGTTACCTTGCAACAGGGATTGAAATGTCAGTAGTTTTATATATATTGACAATGTGATCACAAACCCAGAAAAATTTTATTGGATGTGACAGTGGCTGCAGAAGCCTACATTTCTATCAGGATTATTTGTTTCTAAGAGGTCAAGTGTGTTTTCACAACTGTTAACTATTTGCATGGGCTCATGAACTAACTGTACAGAATAATTTTCAGAGAACGCATTTAGCACAATTTCGGATAATGTTTTATGCATATCTCTGAAACTGAACATGTATTTTCGCCAACATATTGAGGGTAAATTAAAGTCACCACTAACTATAATTGTATGAGTCAAGTCCAAATTTGATCTCAAACTCAAGTTTTCTTTGAACTTTTCAGCAATTGTATCATCTGAGTTGGGAGGTCAGTAATAGGATCCAATTATTATTTTATTCTGGTTGCTAAAAATGACCTCTGCCCATAATAACTTACAGGAATTCAATTTTGCAACAAGATAAACTACATCTAATAGCAACAAACACATCACCATCAACTGTGTTTAGCCTATCCTTTCGGAACACCATTAGGTTCTTCACAAAAATTTTGTCTGAGCTTATCTCTGGCTTTAGCTAGCTTTCAGTGCCTATAACAGTTTGAGTATTAGTGCTTTCTATTAGTGCTTGGAGCTTTGGTACTTTCGCAACACAGCTAGGACAATTTACAACTGTTATACTGATGGTTCCTTTATCAACATTCTTCCTGTGTTCGGCCTGACCCTTTGTGACTGAAGCCTTTTTTGTGTTTTCCTGAGACCCTCTAACCTAAAAAACCACCCAGTCCATGCCACACAGGCACTGCTACCGTGTAGCTGCCTCCTGTGTATAATAGACTCCTGAGCTATTCAGTGGAAATGAAAACCCAACCACCCTTTGGTGCAAGTCAAGGAATCTGCAGTCTACACGGTTGCAAAACTATCTGAGCCTCTGATTCAGACCCTCCTCTTTACAAGAGGTCTGCAATCAGTGCTGTTGACTGTGTGCAAATGGTCAGTTCTGCTTTCATCTTGCAAGCAAGACTGGCAGCCTTTACCACTTCTGTTAGCCGCTTGAAACCAGAGAGAATCTCTTCTGGTCCACAGTGACACACATCATTGCTACTGACGTGAGTGACCACTTGCGGTTGGCTGCACCATGTGCTCTTCATGGCATCTTGTTTCGAGTAGGGGGATTAACTTCCCAGTACATTATGTAACTTGAAATCAGTGTGTGTCTTTTTTATAAATTAAAAATGTATTTTCTAAGCTGCTATGTTCATAGGTTAGTTTGTATGAACCATTAGCAAATAGAGTGGAAGACATTTACTAGTATAGACAATATATTAAGATGTATACATGTCTGCTATCATACACTGATTTTGGTCCTCAAGCTACTCAATTACGTCATCATTCAAGGCTAATGACTCTGTTTACCTGTATTATTCTGAGTACTGCAATATTGTATCTCACTGGAACTTGATTGTGGGCAAGCTCATGCTTAACTGTTTTGGGTATCACTGGTCATCGCGACTGTGAGTGAGTGTGTGTGTGTGTGTGTGTGTGTGTGTGTGTGTGTGTGTGTGTGTGTGTACTCAAGGAGAGCATGCAACTGTTGATTGAGGCTAGACACTTCTTATAATTACTCTTTACATATGATTGAATCTATTGATATGTTTATGAACTTTATTCATGTTGTTGCATCAAAACATTTTTTGCTGGCTTGTACCCAGTGTGGTCTGGATCCAGGGGTCGGTTCCCACATTGTAATATATTTTTGTTATATTGTCCTTCCATGAGTCAACATATCCTGAAATGCTCTGGTTTATGTGGCTGATTGATTTTATGCTATATTCCTACTCATTATCGAGTATATTCTACTGGTCTGTACCTGCCATTGTGAGTTTTCCGAGTGAGCTCATTCATCACACACTTAGGCTCTGATCTTTTTTCTCTTCTCTTTTGAAAACTTTGAAGGTATGATTTTGTGGATGTAAACCTGCAATTTGTAATTCTAGAAATTTACATTGTCTCTACATATTTCTATAGTTTAGTGTTGTAATGTTGTAGTTTTGACTTTGTTTTATTTGTCTTGTGACAGTATTTTCCACAGATCTGAAAACATGAATGCCATGTCATGATATATGTAAAAATTTTGACTTGTATAGCAGACATGTTTCTTATGTTTTCTGTAATATGTTATGTATCAGATACTTCTATACAGCTGTATTCTATCTTTTGGCTTCATTTTCTACACTGTTTGACAAAGCTTCTAATCTGTCACAAAATATTATAAACATAGTGTTTCCAAATTTTGTGAGGGGGATATTGTAAAGGGACACCCTCCACTAGCGTAATTTTTCCAGACCAGAAGTAGGCGATACTGAATATAATTACAAATTTTTAAACAATTATCTCAACTGTTTCTCAAAAGGAAATGCCTATGATTTTGCACACAATGTGGTATATTTCAGGCTATAATCCATAAAAAGAAATAACTTTATTTTCATTGTCAATATGTACTAGCTCTGTAGCTCTATTATTAATTGCACGATCTGAGGATGTTTACTTCTGGATTAATTTATAAAAAAAATGATATAAATTGGTGGAGATTCATTTGTCAAGAAAATTTATAAATGCTTTGGAATATTGTTAGTGCCGCAGAACGGATTAGTAGTGGGCATACCTCTGATGTGATCAGACTTGTTTTTATTTTTGGCAACAACAATGTAATTTTTGGTTTTGAAGTGGAAATTGTAAAGACAGTGTGATATAGAAAAATGTGAGAGAATAGAATTAAATAATTAATGGAAAATCTCATATAAAGATGTGAAACAAATACTAACAAAGAGATAGAGGGGGTGGCCAGTACTTACCTCAGCTCAGTACAGCCGATAGATACACAAAAAACAACCAAAAATTTACGTTCCTAGCTTTGAGAATAAATGTTCCTTCATCAGGGAGGAGAGAGGGGAAGGAAAGGGAAGAAGGGAAAGTGGATTTAGTTACTCACAACCCAGGTTATGAAGCAACAGGGACAGGAAAACAGGGAGGGTAGCAAGGATAGAATTAACTGCTCAGACAATTCTCTCAGAAGTTATTACATCAATTGTAACTATGAGAACCTATAATATCAAAAATTTCAGCTTCAAGAATCAGCTCCTAGACATGAAGAACGGGAGCCAATTATGAGAAAAGAAGATAAGTAAAAAGTTTTATTGTAAAGTTTAATGTTGAGTTAATTATGAAGTCAGTGACAATTAATAAATGATGTGAGGGAGGGATAGATTACAAGCCCCAGCAATGAGATCAAAAATGATTGCAAAATGCTATGAAACCCTTTTGGGGCTAGAGAAAAGCAATGAGGTAAACCTGCTAGGGGTCTCTTGTTGCTCAGAAATCAGTGGCAGTGAAGGAACTCATGGTAGAACTTATGACTGGCTATGGGAACTTCCTGCACGTGATGAGTATAGAGGAATAAGTAACTGTATGCAGACAATGTGATGAGGAGGATGAAATCTGATTATATTTAATCTTCCAATGCAAGGCACTGGAGGCCAAAAGACACAGAATATTTGGGTCATTAGTTCCTGAAGAAACTGTATCTAATAAAGAACTAATAGAAGGACTCCTAATAATGAGGGGGGATGAAACAAGATAATATTTAATCTTCCAATGCTCCAAGCTCTCTCACGTAATATAACTTCTGATGAGACTAAAAGGTACATTAACTGACCAGTACAGAAGGAACCGCCGCCGTTCTAAACAGACAGTCTACAAGACCATCGAGAACATTGAATTTGCTACAACAGCTGGAGACAAGAAGAATCGTATTCCAGTCAAGTCTGTCGTTGCCCAAGCCCTGCTGGATGGCCCAGCTGTCTTTGTCAGTTGCAGACTTAATTTTAGTTTAGATATTAATGATTCTTTCAGTCATGGTAATGGAGGGTTTACCGTAGCAATTGTATGTGGAGGTACAGGAGTACCCAATGTTCCTGGACTTGAAAGTTTAGTGGACAGAGACATTATTGCATTTCTTACCTATCAGATAGCTGAACTTGCTAATAAAGACTTTGGTAAATCAGCATATATGTCACCCTCTTCATTGTTTTTGTATACACATAGAACTAGTTCTGCAAGGTTCGCAGGAGAGCTTCTGTAAAGTTTGGAAGGTAGGAGACGAGGTACTGGCAGAAGTAAAGCTGTGAGTACCGGGTGTGAGTTGTGCTTCGGTAGCTCAGATGGTAGAGCACTTGCCCGCGAAAGGCAAAGGTCCCGAGTTCGAGTCTCGGTCGGGTACACGGTTTTAATCTGCCAGGAAGTTTCTTGTACAAGTAGCTGCATGCTCTGCCTAGGCGATCGGTTCTGTTCTGGCTGCACACTGGTGTCAGTAATAAATGTGCTTTCATATCTAACTGTTGTACTTCACTGATGACCCTGTCTTTTGAGTTGGATTTGATTGTAGTTTTGATGGGACATTCTTTGGTGATGGTGACGGGTGCTTCAAAACATCTACAACATTGTGGCTCCAATTATGCAACATAAAAGCCATGGCACAGGTGGTCAGGAACCAGATTAGAAGAAGTAAATTGTTCCTAAAATCTGTATATTCAGGTGACAGATGTATTACAGAACAGCAGTAAGTCATCTGCACATCCATCAGTGTTTTTTGAAGATGCTTGTTAGGACCGAAGAAAGTGGCTGAAGGGATTCCACTGAGTCACCAGTTACAATAGATGAGATGACATGATGTGTTTGGCAAATGTGTGCTTTTACTTGGATGGGACAGCACAGTGGTAGTCCAGAAACAACCAAGTAAAACTCAATACCTGAGACAAATTCCAGGCTAAACTGAAGAAAATGTCTAGTTACAAATCAACAGCAGGCCCAATAACAGACAAAAAACTGAAGAACAGGTCTACCATCACGGCAAAATGACACAGTCATACACACATAATGTTTTGGCACTTGCCACATTGTGAATATGACAGAAGCTGACAAAATCTCTCGCTTGATGAAAGGAGTCATGAGAGACATCTACCAAACTCTCCTGGTGAAGGATGTCACAAGAACTGAATAACTCATCATGTGGTGCCAGTACATCAAAGAAATGCAACAGGAAAGAGTCAGCTGAAAGAAGTGTGACCAACTGCTAAATGTAATGTCTGTGGTTGATATGAATATGATTCAACAGATAGTAAGAGAAAAGACACAGCAATGTATGGTGACCACAAATATTGGACCATGTACACAACAGGTAGCAGCCATAAATGTAGTCCCCATACACCAGGAGGTAATACAGAAAGTCAAAGAAAAGGTGTATCAATCTTGCATTAATCTCCACCATTAGTCAAATGCACCATGATGAAATGTTTCTGTCAACTCATACTTATGTTGCAATCATCAAACAATAACTCAGCCTCTAACCAATGCAAGTTCAATCAACTCCTCCACCAAGTATAATGTCCCATGTGAAGAACAGACAATTGGAGGATAGAGAACCACATGCCAGAATTTTTCCACTGAGGACATCCTGGACATGTTGAATGCTGCCACCAGATGTCACCAATCTAAACAACAAAGCCTATTGCCATACCTTGGACAAATTTGTTCCCCAACATGGCATAGTCATTTCCCATCACAGTATAGAGATACCAGCCGCTTGCATAGCTGCCAACTTCTGAAAAATTAAGCAAGGTGACCATCTATGAAGATGAGGCCACCACAGGTGAAAATCTTCCATAGATGTCCATCACCAAGATGTCAGGAAATTTCACTGGTGGCATCACTGATGGCCAATCTGTTCAGGTGTTATTTGACTCAGGGGTTTCATTTCCTATAATGTAAAATGATTATTGTCATCAGCAAAAGATGATTATGTTCTGTGATGCAAAGACAATTTTGCTGTAAGTCCTAAATGGGAAATACAGCCAGCCAACAGTATATTGCAAAAATAACTGTCAGTAACTGAATACAGCCCTTTGAATTTGTGTTTTAATGTAATGTAGTCATAATGTTATACTAGGATGGGACTTCTCACAGGAATCACAAGTAGTCACAGACTGTAGAAGATCATAGCTCCAGACTGATGAAGGTATTCCAACAAGCGAACACAACAAAGATTGCTCTCGGTGGTTGCTTGCCATTGAAGACCTCGTTATCCCAACCTCATCAACAAGACTACATCCAGCCATTGGTCAATAGCATCAGTAAAACTATGAATGTTTTTTCAGCTGCAAATAGCTACTCAGACTCACAAAGGCTGTCTGCATGCCAGCAATCATCATAAGTATTGTAGGCGGTCATGGAGAACTTCGGATCACTAATAGCTGTGAGCAGCTACAACTTAGCCCTAAAGGTATGTCCACAAGGACAGCCAAACCAGTCCATGAATGTTGGCTTAGTCTCATTGACAAAGAATTGTGCTCTGCTACCACTACAAATAATGCAACAGAGGAAGCAGCTATTGAACTGTCAATAGGATCTGGCTTGATCAAGGCACAACATCAGCAAGTGACAGCCCTTGTGCATCAATTTTCAGATGCTTTCAAATCTGGAGAGGAGAAAAGAAAGACCAATTGGCCCATGGTAAAACACTACATCAACTCTGAAGATCACACAGCAATTATCCAGCACTTCCATAGGGTATCACCAGTTGAACAACAGATAATTCAGGGAGAAACAGAGAAGATGCTGCGAGATAGATCATTGAATGTTCCAAGAGTCTTTGCTCCTCTCCAGGGGTCCTCACAAAGAAGAAGGGTGGCGTATGCTCTTTCTGCATCAACTGCTAATTACTGAACAAAATCATGAATGAAGGTGCCTATCCACTTCTGTGCATTGATGACACCCTAGACTGCTTGAGTGGAGCATAGTGTTTCTCGGCTGTGGACACGCAGACAGGTTATGGGATTCAAGGTTGATGAAGCTGACAGGGAAACGACTGCCATCATAACTCCTGGTGGCTCTCTGAGGTTAAATTTATGCTGTTTGGACAGTGTATCATTCCAGTCACCTTCATACATATGACATAATCTGTTTCAACACCTCAAATGGACAACATGTCTATGCTATCTGGATGATATTGTCATTTTTTAAGACATCTAATCTGTCTGACAACTGTATTCAGATGTGTTCAGACCACAGGCTTCCATCTCAATTTGAGAAAGTTCCCATTAAAATTAAGTTGTCTACACAGTTAATTCTTGTGGGGACGAAGATAGTTAACTGTTCCAGCTATCTCTGGATGACTGCAGCAACATAAGAAATCATGAAAGGCAAATACCTGTATTTGTACAAGCTGAAAGGAGTGTTGATGACTATTATGTTTTACATATCCTCATTCAGTAGTGTTTGCAAATATATATCAGTAAGAACAATCATAGAAAAATATGGTATGGATAGATGTTTACTCATGGCTGGGAAGTAACTGTTGATTCAAAGTCTATCCATAACTGGAAGGCACCATTGTGTTTTATACCATAACCAGGGGTGTAGCCAAAAAACTTGTTTTAAATGTGTAAATTACTCCAACATTTTGGGCTCGATTGAATTCCTGCTCAACAGCTATTCATCAGGTGACTGGAATTGACCAGGTTCAGCAAAAACAGAGTGGTTGTTGTTGTTGTGGTCTTCAGTCCTGAGACTGGTTTGATGCAGCTCTCCATGCTATCCCATCCTGTGCAAGTTTCTTCATCTCCCAGTACCTACTGCAACCTACATCCTTCTGAATCTTCTTAGTGTATTCATCTCTTGGTATCCCTCAACAATTTTTACCTTCCACACTGCCCTCCAATGCTAAATTTGTGATCCCTTGCTGCCTCAGAACACGTCCTACCAACCGGTCCCTTCTTCTCATCAAGTTGTGCCACAAACTCCTCTTCTCCCCAATTCTATTCAATACCTCCTCATTCGTTATGTGATCTACCCATCTAATCTTTAGCATTCTTCTGTAGCAGCACATTTTGAAAGCTTCTATTCCCTTCCTGTCCAAACTACACTCCTCGAAATTGAAATAAGAACACCGTGAATTCATTGCCGAGGAAGGAGAAACTTTATTGACACATTCCTGGGGTCAGATACATCACATGATCACACTGACAGAACTACAGGCACATAGACACAGGCAACAGAGCATGCACGATGTCGGCACTAGTACAGTGTATATCCACCTTTCGCAGCAATGCAGGCTGCTATTCTCCCATGGAGACGATCGTAGAGATGCTGGATGTAGTCCTGTGGAACGGCTTGCCATGCCATTTCCATCTGGCGCCTCAGTTGGACCAGCGTTCGTGCTGGACATGCAGACCGCGTGAGACGACGCTTCATGCAGTCCCAAACATGCTCAATGGGGGACAGATCCGGAGATCTTGCTGGCCAGGGTAGTTGACTTACACCTTCTAGAGCATGTTGGGTGGCACGGGATACATGCGGACGTGCATTGTCCCGTTGGAACAACAAGTTCCCTTGCCGGTCTAGGAATGGTAGAACGATGGGTTCGATGACGGTTTGGATGTACCGTGCACTATTCAGTGTCCCCTCGATGATCACCAGAGGTGTACGGCCAGTGTAGGAGACCGCTTCCCACACCATGATGCCGGGTGTTGGCCCTGTGTGCCTCGGTCGTATGCAGTCCTGATTGTGGCGCTCACCTGCATGGCGCCAAACACGCATACGACCATCATTGGCACCAAGGCAGAAGGGACTCTCATCGCTGAAGACGACACGTCTCCATTCGTCCCTCCATTCATGCCTGTCGCGACACCACTGGAGGCGGGCTGCACAATGTTGGGGCGTGAGCAGAAGACGGCCTAACGGTGTGCGGGACCGTACCCCAGCTTCATGGAGACGGTTGCGAATGGTCCTCGCCGATACCCCAGGAGCAACAGTGTCCTGGCGACAACATCATGTACTGTGGAGACATCATGCCCCACGTGTTGAGCAATTCGGCGGTATGTCCACCCGGCCTCCCGCATGTCCACTATACGCCCTCGCTCAAAGTCCGTCAACTGCACATACGATTCATGTCCATGCTGTCGCGGCATGCTACCAGTGTTAAAGACTGCGATGGAGCTCCGTATGCCACGGCAAACTGGCTGACTGACGGCGGCGGTGCACAAATGCTGCACAGCTTGCGCCATTCGACGGCCAACACCATGGTTCCTGGTGTGTCCGCTGTGCCATGCGTGTGGTCATTGCTTGTACAGCCCTCTCGCAGTGTCCGGAGCAAGTATGGTGGGTCTGACACACCGGTGTCAATGTGTTCTTTTTTCCATTTCCAGAAGTGTATTTATCATCCATGTTTCACTTCCATGTATGGCTACACTCCATACGAATACTTTCAGAAACTACTTCCTGACACTTAAATCTATACTCAATGTTAACAAATTTTTCTTCTTCAGAAACCTTCATAGTTTTACTGAGGCTATTGACCAATGACTGTATCTAGTCTTGTTGATGAGGTTGGAATAACGAGGTCTTCAATGGCAAGCAACCACCAAGAGCAATCTTCGTTGTATTCGCTTGTTGGAATACCTTCTTCAGTCTGGAGCTATGATCTTTCCTTGCCAGTCTACATTTTATATCTTCTCTACTTCGACCATCATCAGTTATTTTGCTTTGCAAATAGCAAAACTCCTCTACTACTTTAAGTGTCTCATTTTCTAATCTAATTCCCTCAGCATCAACCGACTTTATTCAACTACATTCCATTATCCTCATTTTGCTTTTGATGTTCATCTTATATCCTCCTTTCAAGACACTGTCCATTCCGTTCAACTGCTCTTCCAAGTCCTTTGCTGTCTCTGACAGAATTACAATGTCATCGGCGAACCTCAAACTTTGTATTTCTTCTACATGGATTCTAATACCTACTCCAAATTTTTCTTTTGTTTCCTTTACTGCATGCTCAACATACAGATTGAATAACATTGGGGAGAGGCTACAACCCTGTCTCACTCCCTTCCCAACCATTGCTTCCCTTTCATGCCCCTCAACTCTTATAACTGCTATCTGGTTTCTGTACAAATTGTAAATAGCCTTTCGCTCCCTGTATTTTACCCTTGCCACCTTTAGGATTTGAAAGAGAGTATTCCAGTCAACATTGTCAAAAGCTTTCTCTAAGTCTACAAATGCTAGAAATGTAGGTTTGCCTTTGCTTAATCTTTCTTCTAAGATAAGTTGTAAGGTCAATATTGCCTCACGTATTCCAATATTTCTACAGAATCCAAACTGATCTTCCCTGAGGTCAGCTTCTAATCTTCCCTGAAGTCAGCTTCTAACAGTTTTTCCATTCATCTGTAAAGAATTTGTGTTAGTATTTTGCAGCTGTGACTTATTAAACTGATAGTTTGGTAATTTTCACATCTGTTAACACCCACTTTCTTTGGGATTGGAATTATTATATTCTTCTTGAAGTATGAGGGTATTTCACCAGTCTCATACATGTTGGTAACACACTTGATTGCAAAGAAATACGAGACTGTAAACCTGTATGCACACAGACCAAGTTTGAGTAATGATTCAAATGTCAATGAGATGTCATCATGTTTCTGGATGGGAACTGTGTCAGAGATGACCTGAAACTTGTCATTGATGGAGAATCCAAAACAATGACAAGGCATCCAGACTGAAAATAGTATCATTAGTCAAGTGATCTTTTTGTAGGCTGCAGTGATTGTGAATCAAGCCCAGATGGCAGTTGAACTGTCACCATACACTACCCACACGTGAGAGGGTGCGGCTACGACAGGAGAACCTATACAATTACTAATTTGGATGTTTACCAAGAAAACTGTAGCCTCTGTGCCCAACTGGGAATACATATCTTTGTTTGCAATTGTGAGGTTTGGCTGGGTACCCAGTAAATGCAGCTGATCCTTCAGAAGCTGAATTTCTTGATAGAGCAACTTATTTTGCTGCTGATATTGTTGTTGCTGTTGTTGAAACTGCTGCTGCAATTTCTGCTGCAGTTGCAGCTGTTGCTTTTCCAAGAGGTTCAGAAGCTTTGCTCAATGGTATTCTGTTAACTTTTTTACCTTGTTACCAGTGATTGTGATGGAGATTCAACTGAATGTCAGCAATGACTTGAAAGAAACCCAATGAGGCGGGATCAACTGGTCTGGAGCTGTAAACATCAGACCACCAAGTGGGAACAGAAAGGTAATTATAAGGAAACAGACAAATGGAGATCAACAAGTAATCTGGGGAGAAAGAGAGAACATAAGACATATCAGAAGCAAATACCAAGAACCGATGCATCACAAAAATGAGACAATAGTAAAGCAAATACAGCTCCGAGTGCCCTGTCACTGCCTTGCAGAGCTTATCCATGACCTTTGACTGAGTAACAGTATGGTGTGCGATGTCATGGCAAGATGATGCTAGCACTTGTGTTTTTAACAGCTCTGCCAAGTTTCAATTCCATGTGCTCTGGAGGTTTTTCAAAGTCATTTGCCCAGAATACCAGAAGGCCCAGTTTCATTCTTATAAACACTTGAACTTTTAGTATTGAGTCATTGTCTAACATGGTCAGAGACACTGTTTAGGACTTGCCTAGTAGTTGTGTCATCTATTTTGATCTAGTCTAAAAATTGATTGTCAATTACTGTGCTTGCAGATGAGGTTATTCTAGTATGAAAACTGACTACAGAAGTAAGATATATGTGGACATCTAATTTTCCAGGTCTGATCTGTTCCTGGAGTTCATTAGAAAATTTACATTGAAGTTCCCAAGCACAATCCAACTTTTTGTGTTTAAAGAATTTCTTTTTCCAACAAAAAACTCTTTTGGTTTGTTTTTCAATACCAGCTAAGCTCTAGATAGACAACAGCTCACCTGGTGCTGAAAAACCATATACATAGGGCACAACATGTCATTACCGAGGACATTATGACATACATCACACTGTAGCAGTTGTAGTTGGTCTTTTTCAATAACTGTGAATCCATTCTTCACATTATACGTTCTTCTTTCAGCAGACTATTTCCATAGATGTACAAAACCAATCAAAATGCTACTCACTTTTAAGAGCACAACAGTCATAACACTGAGCTAAGAATGCATAGCACAGACTGTAGAATGTATCATGTTACCAATAACCTGGTGAAGTGTGAGACAAAGTTGGTGCTGCCAACTCTATTAAAATGCACACTATCTGTAATAAGAATATAAAACTTTTCACTTGTCTGACCATATATTTCTGCTTTCTCCTGAGTTGCCTGTGTCCCTCTTCCCCCCTTTGAATCCTACACGTATCCATGTACATATCTTTATTATCCAAATTTTCTGCTTGTGAGACGAGTTTCCCTATAAAATGTTTTCATACCTCATTATGGAATATAATAAGCAGAATAAATTACTACCTGATTTTTATATCACTTATCTATGTGTAATCTGCAGTGTTTGCTAAATTACTGTGCTTCATTAATTGTAAGTTTTGGGTTTTCCAATTAAATCAATCTGTAGTTCCCTAAAACTGAACACTGTCTACTTCTTGCAATTTATTGTTTGAATAGATTTTGATTGATGTTTTACTGAAAGCATATAATTCTGTAAACTTATTCTTATCAAAATTTAATGGTAAAAGTCATTTGTCTTAAACTTGTCTCACGCTGTTCTCAATATTCTATTACCTGCAATGAGTTTTGGAGGCATGTGCTACTCACTAAGAGCCAATTTAATTTTTTAATTGTTTGTCTTTCATGTTTTGGTTTTAATATGCAGCCAGGCACTTGTATACATACTTCTTTTTCTTCTTCCAGTTTTGTTACAAAGCACCTGTGACTCATTCACTTCACAAAATATTATTTCTCAGCAATTTCTGAGTGCTACATGAGAGAAATGACATGTCCATTGTTTACTGATTTTTTCCCTTATATATCCAGCTTTTTAGATTAGACTAGATATCCCCCCCCCCCTTCCTCTCACCCTTTTCCAGTCCAAATACACAAAAACAAAAATTCATTACATGGTACACATTTCATTACCCTCATAAAAAATTCACTGTTAAATGGAGAATGTTCTGAAATTAAGTTTTATGACAAACTAAATTTATGTGGCTAGTCTTGAATTACGGGTAATCCACATCAACACTTGATTGGAAACTATTACGAAGAACACTGCTCTATTTTACTGTCTATTTAAATGCTTTACTCACCTTAAAACGAAGAGTTCCAACTGGAGGTTGAGCATATGGAACACCTCGAAAAATAAACACAGGATTACCAGATGTAGTGTTAAACTGCCGACCTCTAATAGGACCTAGAGGTGTGTCAACTGTTTTGTATATCCTTTCTGCACCCTGTACATGAGATCAGCATCAACAATGTTTTATTAAAATGGTGTGCATATGTGACCAAAATGTTAGCAGTAATAGTATTCTTCACATAACTAGTAAATATCTAGGAAAAGAGAAGTGCCTGTGGAAGATGTTAAAATGTAACAGAACAATTGGAATTGGATTAAAAGTTACAGAAACTGAAATAATATTGAGTTGCAGCTCATGAACATTTTTAGTCTACAAGAATAAGGAAAAGAAGCTAAACTGTCTGACAGATGAAATCCAGTAGTTTTCTACCTGAACTTGCTCCAAAGTAGTGCAACTTAACACAGCATAAGTTAGACATAAAATGTTGAAAAGTATCATCATTGGCAATGCTTCAAACTGCTAAACCCAGAAATGTTTATCTCAACACTGTAGTGCTCATATATAAATGTAATTATTGCATTATTCTGAGATAACTTACCTATTTAGTGTCCATTATCACAAGCATGCCTTTTCTGATAGAAAAAATGATAGCCACTTGTTTATCATCATCAAAAATCTTCTGCAAGATAATTCAAAGCAGTATCTTCTGTAGCTGTTGTGTGAGTAATTAGGTTGTATACATTAAGATAACTTATCATTCTTCAAACTATCAGAACAGGAAGAAAAACTGGCCACTTGTTTTTTAGTCTCACACATTTGCTTGAAAGATAATATTTACTAGTTAAAAACCAGTAGCATGAACAGAAATTGCCCACTTGTTTATCAGGTTGATACATTCTCTGAAATGATAGTATATATAGGTTTAAAATCAGTCAGAATCCTGGTCCAGTTCTAGTGTGATACAGAATTTTAATCTGCCATGAGTTTCCTGAATTAAACCTGTCTAACATTTAAAAATATTCTTCCATACTTTTCCATGCACTTCAGTCTTCAGCAATGCTCATGCATATTGTTCTTATATTCTGTGGCATTATTAGCTCCCTAACGTAGAAGAAATTTTTTAATGTTTAATGATCATCATTGCTTTTAGTATGATAAACTGATTCTACAGTGTCCATCTTTGGCATGAAACCACCTAAGTGCAAAATTTGTTCATTTTGTATTTTTATTTTCAGATACAAGCTGGTTTCCAATACAACTATACTGTGTATTGTAAGTTTATGTGTGTCAGATAAACTCGTTTTAAAATCTAGACACTAACAGCTTAAAATAAATTTAAAACTGCTTTATGTCACATAAAAACTGATGCATGTGTTGTGATTAATGTATTTTTGAACACTGAATACTGCAAAAAAATATATTTTGTACTATATCATCAGCTGTCATCTGCAGTTGTGCTTTATAAATTTTGGCAGTAGTATCTGCATTAGGCACTCATTCCTCTAATTTCAATATATACACACGCTTGGTACAAAAATAGTCATGATAGCAAGTTAACAATTACACATTCCACAAATTTCAACAGCAGTATCTTATTTGGAAAATTCTTTGCACTAAATAACAATTTTGGACCATTTTTCTGCTCGTTCACCAGTTTTCTAACAAATCAAGACAACCTGAAATACACGTGTTGGTAACAGGTGCTGAAACAGTTACATCAATACACAGTGTGCTCCCTTCTCTGGCAGCAAAGCAGGCATGTATTCTCACATACAAATGAACATAAAGCTGATCAATGGCAACCTACAATAGATTTTTCCAGGCCTCTTCTGCCTTTTGTTGCAATTCAGCAATGGTTCTTGCAGGCCCTGGAGAACAAGTAAGTTTCCACTTAATCATGTCTCTTACATGTTCAACTGGTGTGAGACCTTATGATCTTGCTATCCTGAGCAGTGTACACAGTGAAGGCACGCTGTGTTGAAGAGCCCTATGTAATGTGCATTGTCCTACTGAAAAAGTGCATCACCTTCCTATTGATGAAATTGCAGTAGGACAGGGTTAACAGCCTGTGCAATGTAGCAGTCACAGTTTACTTTACACTGCAGAAACATCAAATGTGATCATGAGTTGTAACTGATGGCCCCCGATACCATGAAGCCTGCTATAGAACCAAAGTGTTGTGGGCAAATTCACTTAACAATAGGCAGCTCACCATACCTACATCTGTGTCCATAAATAAACAGAACCTACTCTCATAACTGAAAATAACAGATCACTATTCTGCTCTCCAGTCAGCTCTTTCGCAACACCAGAGTAGGCAATCTTGGTGATGCCATGGTGTCAGTGGCAGCCTGACCAGAGGCCGACATTATCTTACTGCTGCTGCAAGCAGTGGGTTCCCAATGGTCCCTTATGAAACAGCAGGCACAACATGTGCTCAGATTTCCTCCCTGGGTGACATTTGGTTGGCCACCTCTGCTTGCACAATGTGTCAATTCTGACAAGCATGCTACTACATAGATGTCCAGTACTTGGTCTACTGGTGTGGGAACGTTCCACATACCACTGTTGAAAGCAGCAACACACCACCAATACATTGTACCCAATAAGTGCTGCAATCCATTGCTACATCTATTCAGCTTCTGGCACACCCACAATGTGATCTAATTCAAATGGTTGCAGTTGTTCAGCAGGAGTACATAATCAGCTGTGAGGCATGGTGTATCCTAGAATGAATTTTGCACTGTTCACTTCTGAACTCGGTACAATTACTACCAGCAGAGTTAGAACACAGAGTGCACAGACAGGTCTCCTGAATGCCATCTGACTACCAAAGACTGTCAAAAATGGATCACTAACACACAACCTATCAGCAAGCATGTATTATATTCTGGTGCTATTGAACAGTATTTGAGGGTGTTGCATTTGTTCTACTTTGTAAGTTTATTTATTTATGTATTTATTTGGGCACTGTATAACAATATGGAGTACAGACAACAGGTTGAACCACAATCTCAGTTACACAGGTGGGCTTGAAATCAAACACATCAAATGCTCGTAATCCTTACTTGGACAAAACTCTAGAGAGAGGAGTGTTCCCTCATTGGTGAAACTGATGCATCTCAAGCACTTGGTTGCATCATACGTAGCATGGTTTGCATTTAAATGCTTTTGATAAGAGGTCATTTGAACAGATAATTACCAGAAGTATCCAACGTGATCAGGGCAGTATCCACTCTATCCCAGTGAATTCAAATTTTTCACTGAGACTTCTTTAAATAAAAATTTGGAAAAAAGACAAAACTGTGGAATTAATATAGTTACAGTTGAAACAGCAGCTAGTAAAACTAAACACTGTAACTCTGAGAAAATCATGATTTTGAAGAACACTAATTTGGTGTCTGTCATCAAGATATGAGAAGTCTCTTTAATAAAAAGATGAACTTCCCATATTTTCATGGCAGAATGAAAGTAGGTGGAATATCACAAGACATTCTGTGCTTATCAGAACAGCACACAGAAATCATTGTATTAAACAGATACATCTTAATAGGTACAAGCTAATATTGTACTAATCTAGAACCACTAACAGAAAAGGGGAAGTGTCTATTTATGCAAAAAAAAAGTGGAGCTGAGCTCCCACAACATTCAGGTTTATGAATTTTGTGATGAAAAAGTCTGTAAATACTGTGCCTCAGCAGTTAAGCACAGACCACTTGGAGCAATTATTTTTAAGCTTCTTAAAGTACATAGAGACAGTTCTGATTAGTTTATGATGGCTTGATGGGAAACCATTGTTTGTGGAGACTTAGTGTTGATTTTTAACAGACAGGACCAATCAATAACTACAGTTGCTGATATCTACTTTTATTCATCACATAAAGGTTCTCATCTAGAGTGGAAGGATTCAGTACAACAGCCTTTGATCATTTATTGTTTGTCTCAACTATCTCCCAAGATTTACATGTAGAAGAAATAGCCAATGATCTATCTAACCTCATGGTCAAATGAAAACAATAAATATGCTGACTCATTAGGCACAAATCACTGAAAAAAGTGTTGTATCACAGAGTCATTAACAAAAACATAGTCATGGCATTTAGAAAATAAACTCTTAGGAGGAACACTGGGAAGAAATTTGTGAACTAGACAGGGTAGATAGAAAATGTAACTCTGTAACTCTTTGAGCATATATGTATAATACTCTGAGTCTTGTTTCCCCCTAAGGTAAGGAAGGGTAAAATTAAATAAAAAGTACTACTTTTAATACTATAAAGTCCTCCAGTTTTTTATTCTCCAATCAGTTATTTAAAGAAGTAAGACATGAACTATGCACAGAATATAAAACACTCCAAGAAAACAAAATTCTGTTTGGATTATCATGAAACCACAAACAAACTACTGTGTGTAAAACTGTTTAACAAGTTAAAGTAGAGTCGTCACACAAGTGAATGAATAAGGAGGCTTGGTTCAGTGTTTTTGCTTTTGAACATTACCACTCTCTGTTGTCTTAAGGAATTATTTTCTAAGGTTGCAGCCAAAAGTATGTAATGTATTTTTCATCAGAAGTCAGCAATAAGAATGTTTCATCAAGTAAATAACCACATATCTGCAAAATCACAGTGTAGATATTGCCTCCTTGTCTAGGATTCAGAGGGCATAAAATGTATTGAACAAGCTCCCAACTAACATAAATTATGAAATTTCTTCCAGTTAAAATAAACAAATAAAAACATTTCTCATTACACATTCGTTTGAAAACTGCTGTTCGTTACATGGCAAGTAGGAGGGTTCACTGTAAAACTGTGCAATACTTTGATGTATATTGTAAATTGGTCTCTATTATTATAGAGTATTTAACTAATTTACTACAAAAATATTAGTGTAATCAAGTAAATATTAAGCTACTGACTATGAGTAAACAGCACTTGCAAGAGAGGAAGTGGCAGTTTTTTTTTTCCAAAGCAGCAGATACAACATTTCCTGTTATCTTACTAGGTTACATTTAGCTGGTATCAGCACAAATAGTGTTACACAATACAAGGATAACTTAGTGTCTCCTTCAGTTCTATTTGATTCCTCATCTCCAACTCATTCCTCCTCTCCTTCACAGTCATCAGCTTTGCTTACATATGTTGTTCCAGTCAGGTTGCATACCAAGCCAAGAGACTGTGTGTGTGTGTGTGTGTGTGTGTGTGTGTGTGTGTGTGTGTTTAACCTTTTAGCAACAAGGGAACACAATGTCTACAAACTGTCTTTTAACAACAAGGGAACAAATTGACTGGATGGTTCCAGGACCTACACATTTCTCATTTATTTTTTGGCTTAATTTTCAGCACTCTTCTGAAACAAAACATCTCAAACATTTTGATTCTCTTCTTGCCTCAGAGTTTGTAATTCACTTACAGTTATATGCTCCAGGCATATTTGTGATACTAGCAGACTTCTCTTAATAAGGAATCCATGTTAGTATGCATCTTCTATCACTTTACTTTTTCCGTGATTCATTATTTTGCTTCCAATGAAGCAGTTTTCCTACAGATTGACCATTACGTGGTTCCCAGTCCTGATGTTAAAGTTATAGTTAATCTCACTGCTCCTATTCTGAATTATTTCTACCTCCTTTTTAGTATATCTTAATCCATATTGTGCACCCAGTAGAGTGTACATTTTATTCAACAGGTCTTGCAGCTCTTTTCCAGTTTTACTTGGAATAACAATGTCTGCAGTGAATATTATCATTGATATTCCATCACCTTCAATTTCTATCCCATGCCTGAGCCATCCTTTTATTTCTATCACTGCTTCTTTGATGAGCAAGTTGGGTTGTAGAGGAGAAAGACTGATTTTTTGTCTTTTTGATCTAAGAACTTCTGTCTGGGTTTCTATTCTTATTGTTCCTCTCTTGTTTCTTATATATACTGTATGTTAGCCATCTTTCCCTAGAGTATGTATCTATCTTTCTGATGATTCCAATCATTTTGCACCATTTCACATAAAAGAACAGTTTTTCTACTTTGAAACATACTATAAAAAGAGCCTTAAGCCTTACTTCCATTAACATGGGCATCATAACTGCTTTTCCAGCACTACACTGATCATAATTTTACAGTTTCTCAAGTTCCTTTCCCATTCTCCTGCATATTTTTCTTGTCAGTAATCTTGATGCACAAGTTGTCACACTGACTGTTTAATAATTATTGGATTTATCTACACTTTCTGTTTTGGGATTGTGTGGATGATATTTTTCCAAAAGTATAATAGTATCTCCCCAACCTTATACATTCTACACACTAACTGTAATAATGCTTTGACTGTTATTTTCTACAATATTTTAGAAATTCCATAGAAATGTTTTCTTTTTCTTTTTCTTCTTCTTCTTCTTCTTCTTCTTCTTCCTCCTCCTCCTCCTCCATCTCCTAAGTAGAATGTTGTTCTCACTTGTAGGTACATACAATGTACTGTTTTCACCATTCCACAGTCTCCTTTGTATTTAACAGTGAAATCCCCTTTCCACCCACAATTTGGATGCTTATTCTTTTATATTCACGGAAACTTATTTTGAGTTTTCTGCATATTGGATCTGTCTTTCCAAACATTATGTACTTTTCATTCTCTTCCTTTGTTTTCTCAAACTGCTTAAGCTTATTTGTATTTTAGTTTTATTATATTTCTAAGAGATTTACATTGCTTTATTTATTTCTTTTCCTGAACATTTTTATATTTTCATGATCGACTGAAGTATTTCTTCTGTTAGCCAAGGTTTCTTCACAGTTACTTTTCTTAGGCACACAATTGTCTGTTTGACTTCCTTGATTGCTCTTTATAGGGATTTCCAATCCTCTTCAGTTTCTCAAATAAATATTTCATTTCAAAATGGCATTTGGGTTTTTGTCAACATGGTAGCAGATGTGTGTGGTTGATATAGTTTTGACAAATTGCTACAGTTGTAGCTGATTTCCCCAATAACTTGATGTTGTAGCAGTGTAAAAGATGAGACAATAGCCAACAAAAGACAGAAAATTGGGGGCTTGGAGGATCATAATAAGAGCTACCTTAAAATGTGACAAAATCTTTGATGTCGTAAGTGGTGAGATGCTCAAAAGCGAATTCACACTGGCTGTCACATCACGTCATGATACCATCAAGATTTCTCTGGAGGAAAGAGTTGACAGCTGACATCATCTGTCTATTTCTGATCACAGGACCCAAAAGCTCATTCCCTCCTGATACACAGTGGTGGGCATATCTCCACATTTCGTTTCAGCATGGTTTTTGTGGTTGGTATCTGTTGTTTCATTTCATTATTTCATTTCTTAATATTTATAATAAATGACAACAGATTAAATGAAGCTGTGAGACAGCAGCCTGAACTGTATGACATGAACATACTAAATTACTTGTCCTCTACTACATTTATAAAGTGCTGTTATCGTATTTCATATTTTACAATGAAATAGATTGCAACATGGCAGTAGCTTGGAATGAAAAAGTACTGTGGTTAGAATCAGATTGATTAGTAGGTGGAATTTATTTGTATCTTGTCAGGCATTTTTAGTATTACATAAAGAAATGCATTGAAATCTTCACGTACTATATAAGTTGTTTGTTTGAATATGTAATGGTGGCAGGCCTATTTATTGTTAAGCAGCTCTCTGAATTGTCTATGGAACAGTTCAGCAAGCATCAATTGTCAATATTTATTTACATCCACTAGCTGACCCCAGTACAAATAAGGCATTTGAATTACTAAAAGCCAAAAGCAATATGCAAAGAAAACCTATATATCTTGAAGGGAAAGGTATTGAGGGAGATATGAGCATTGCACAGAAATTTGCACTGGACTATCAACTACCTTAAACCAAATTTTCACAGGATGTGATGGCAGCACATAACACTGTGTTCCTTTTAGTAATTCTCAGTGCAATTTGACATAACAAATTAAAAGACCAAAAATATGAAATGCAGATTCCTCTTCCTCATGCTCCTTGTACAATGTGTGAAATTCCCCTTTTGTACCATGTAATGACATTTTTTGGACCTACACACTTTCTTTGTGCTGTTTTACACTTCTGCCTCCCTTCTCTAACACACAAGCTATCCCACAAGCTGCAAACCATTTGGCTCCAATAAATGTCATTTTCATACAAATGTGGACTCCAGCATCCATGCATATAAGCTACCACACTGTGTATGTGCATTTCACGCATATTTGAAAATAATATTGCAAAGATAGCAATTTCTCCAAAAAGAACAGTTGAGTACAGCAATGCCTTTTGAGATCATGAGACTTGAACTGACTTGACATGCATGACGTGTTGGCCAACATGAATACACCTTGACGTGACAGTGCCTTGATGTGATGGTGCTGTGATAGACAGTGTGAATTGGCCTTAAGCTAGAAGAGAGTGGACAAAATTATGAAACTGATTTTGCAAAATGGACCACGGCTAATGCAAAAGCAAGGACATGACTAATTTTATTGCTTGACTCCAAGTCTTTACTTCATGTTGGGGAAAGCAAGACTGGTAAAGAGAATCGTGATAAGTTACATAAAATTTATGATGTTCACTCAGCTGAAAACAGTGGTCTGCTTTGACACAAATTTCATAACATTGTTGGGAAGCATCTGATGGTATACATCTACATCTACATCTACAAGGCCATTTAGCCAAATTTGATGAAGTACAAACTCAACTTTCATTGTTAGGCAACCAACTGAAAATGGTGACCTCTTTGCATGATATTTGCAAACCTTGCCCAAAGGGTTCTATTACATTTATATTACATGGCACAGTTTAGCTGCTGAAGAGAAGATGTGAAATAAATTACAAAAACAGTGTTTAAAGTATGAACTAAGAATAACAGATCATGAAAACAAAAATGTTGCTACATTAGTGATGTTGACAATGAAGATTAACAAACAGCAACCAAGACACAAACAATCTTTATCTGAAGCTGATACATTAAAAAATGTCTCATTATAAAAGGAATAAAAACAGAAAATACTTTTCACGTAGTAAATCAAACCACTTATCAAAAAAATGTAAAACATGGCTGATTTGTTTCAAATGTAAGATAAAGGGCCATCAGTCAAATGCATGTACTACCACAGACAACAGAGAAGACTGCTATATTGTCAAAGGAGTAGCAACAGTGGGACATTCAGGAAGTTGTAGTTGCACTGATAGGCCTAAATTAAAAACTCAAAAAAAATTGTAATGGCAGGACACAACAATTTTTCTGTAGATGTGAATTCACTAGACTGTGATGAGTGATACATTGACAGTGGTGCGACACATCACATAAGAAGCCTACATGACTGGTACACTTTATATGAACCATTTGAAACTCTGAGTAAGATAATAGTGCCACAAATGACGTGCAAATTGAAGCACATGGTACAAAAATGGTTCAAATGGCTCTAAGCACTATGGGACTTAACATCTGAGGTCATCATTTCCAGACTGAAGTGCCTAGAACTGCTCGGCCACTGCGGCTGGCCGCGCATGGTACAGGTTGAATTGATGTACAGGTATTCAATGGAAAAACATGGACAGAATGATATTTTGAAGATTTTGTGCCTTTTTTTTTTAAAAAAAAAAAAGCTGCACAGATAAGAATAAAGCAAAAAACTGAAGATGAGGCCAGCCCTGATTATTTTTCAGAAACAATGCTCCAAATGCCTTTGCTACATCCAGTGGTGAAGATGAGAAATGAGCTTTATTTTTTAGCTGTGAAGCTTGTTCATCAAGAAAAGTCTTGTGTTGTTGGTGAAACTAATGACACTTTACACAGATGGCACGAAAAAATAGGTCATCAAAATAAATGCTTTGTGCATCAGTATTTGAAGGACTGTCGTATAGAAACAAAGACTGACAGAAGCTTTTGTGAGGGATGAGTCTATGGAAAACATCGATTAGCATCTCATGAAAGAATGCAGAAACCCACTAAACCTGGGGAATTACTTTATCTAGATGTTTGTGGACCAATGGAAGAAAATGATTCTCAGGGTCATTGATTGCTGTTTTTTAAGGATTATTTTTCCAGTTTCAGTGTAACATACTTTTGTGAGAGAAAGATGAAATTAAAGAAAAATTACCACTGTTCATTGAAATGTTAAGATTCAAGCTGATGGTACTGTGAAAGAGTTATGCACAGGTGGTGGCAAGGAGTTCCATAATAAAGATGTACATAAGTTTTCTGACTCAACTGGAGTAAAACATTCAATTATTGCGCCATATACTCAGCAGAATGGAGTTCCTGAGTGGGAAAATAGAATACTTTGTGAGATGGGGTGTTCTTGGCTTTGCTCTGCCAAATACCTACCAGAAGTTTTTTTTTTTTTTTTTTGGGGGGGGGGGGGGGGGGGTGAGTGAGGCTGTTATGGCTGCAACATACTCTTTGAATCAATCTGGTGCAATTGAAATATTTTTGAAAAAAGAAAGTTGTTTGGATAATTTTTTGATAATTGGAATGGAATGCTATGCTTGGATTCCTACACAAAAATGGAAGAATTTTGATGCTAAATCTTTAATAGGACATGTGGCTGGTCATGATGATTGTGGATGCTGTGTTTATTTTCCTGGAAAGGTGTGCATACATATGCCGAGATGTAAAATTCAACTGCAAACAATTACAGAAGCCATTTACTCAAGAGACTAAAAGGATTGTTGGTGTATCAGATGGAGATGAAAATGAAAATGTCACAGAAAATAAAAATGAAAATGTTGATTTTTAAGAAGAAGGTTTTGTATGAACCAAGAAGTAGCAATAAGTGATCAAAGAGTTACTACTCATCTGATAACATTGAAAGACAAGCTGAGTGCAACTTGTAAGCAAGAAATGAAAACATAGGAAGCTACAATTTACATGAATGGTGACATTTGAAGAAACCATCATGTTGCTATGAAGATTCAGCCCACCAACCAAGACAAATGCTTCTTTGTGAGACACCATGAAACTATAATGAAACAGTACAGTCAGATAATTCTGAAGAATGGAGGAAAAAATGAGAGCTCTAAAAGGAAATAAAACATGGGACTAGTTCACAAAATTAAAATGAACAAGACAATTGAAAACTGATGGTATTTGCTACAAAATTAAATGCAAATAATGAAGTAGTTTGATATAATGCTACATTGATGGCAAAAGGATACACTCAACATTTTGGAAAAGATTATGTTGACACGTTTAACTCTCTTGCCAAATTTGAGATGATGAGAGCCATGTTGAGTGTTGGAATTCAGAATGATTGGTGTATAAGGCAATTTAATGTAAGGACAGCATTTCTCAATGGTATTCTGTAGAAGAAAACATATATGTATCTGTATGAGTACATGGATGTACTTTTAAGTAACTGAAGAATCTGTATGGTTTAAAATGCTGGTATGAATGTCTTGTCAAATTTCTTAATGAATGTAATTTAAGGGAGAGTTGTTCAGATCCATGTATGTTCTTTGGTGAAAATCTGATACTGCTGTTTTATGTTGATGGTGGAATGGCCATAGGCCATAGGCCATAAGCTGACATGCTTCTACAGTTTTTCAAATAAATGTTTCATTTCAAAATGAAATTTGGTGTTTTGTCAACACTTCTGAATCTGAAGGTTGGTGTCTTCCCTTGTTCCCAGACTTTTGCCAGGTGTAACTTCTCCTCTTGTGACTTTGGAGCAGTATGTTTTTTATAACTATCTGAAATTTATTGCAGAAATAAAGGAGACTCCCTCCTCACTCGTTTGTACTACTGAGCTCACATTCTCTCGAAACTGTGCCTTCTATTCCTTCCCCTACTACAATATTCCAGTATCCCATGATTATTATGATTTTCATCTCCCTTTACAAACTGAGTTCCCCTTTCATTCACTCAGATATTCATTGTCTGCAGCTTATGACAATGGCATATATACTTCAACTCTAGGTGTTAGCTTTGGTTTCTTTTCAATTCTGATATGAGTAATCATGTCACTGATGACAATATAAGGAATAGGAAAGATTGCTACTCATCATAAAGGTGACACTTTGATTTGCAGGCAGGCACAATGAAAAGACTGTTATGATTTAGCTTTTGGCCACAGCATTCTTCAAAAAATAAAACACACACACACACACATTCATTTACACAAGAAAACACATGTCACTCACACATGACCGCCATCTCTGAGAGCTCAGATGAAAATGCGTTCCGATCTGAGCTGCCGCAGATGGAGGTCATGTGTACATGGGGTGTGCTTACTTGAGTGACTAAGTGTGTGTATGTTTTCTTTTCTGAATATGGAATTGACAGAAAGGTAACCTGTAATAGTCTTTTCATTGTACCTGTCTGGAAATCAATGTGTTTTCTTTACAGTGAGTAGCACTCTATTTGTTCCTTATTTTGTTGGTTTTCCAACCTGGAGCTTCCATTGTTTAATCATGTCACTGAACTATTCTGTGTAATTCATGCTATGCCCAACCTTCCTGTTCATAACAAATCCTGTTTGTTAAGCTACTTCCTGATTCTTTTAATATCAGCCTATTTTTGACAGATTGGGTATCTTTATCTTCTTTATGTTTCACTTCACTGACCCTTACTGCATCTATATTTAGCCTCTATACTTCACTTTTCCAATTTTATGGCTCTCCTACTACTTTCAGATGTCTGACATTTCACAATCTCACCCAAAGGATTTTCCTTTTTATTGGTTTTTTAACTTTTTTGTCATAATCACCTTCCCTTTGACAGTTCTCTCCCACAGACCCAAATGGGGAACCAGAGAGGAACCTTTGTCAATGGGAAGATCACGATAACACTTTTTAAATTACAGCCACATTTCCTGTGGACAGACATTATGTTTTCTTAATGCGGTGTTTCCACTGTCCTTTGCACAGTCATGCCACTGATCATTACTGATTTTTCAATTTGTAGGGGCAGTTTTCAATACATTCTGAACCTCTATCTGCTTCTCCAATCCCTATTGACAAAGGTGTTGGCAGAATTAGTGTGACCTGTATACTTGAAGTTTTTGGCTGCTTTGTCATGAATTTTTAATTAAAATTTGTGCTCTGACTGGGATTGAACACAGCACCTTTGGACTAATAGTCAAAGACGCTATCCCTGATCATGGTAGATACTGTAGCTCAAATTCAGTGTGTCAGTTGAGCTAGGTTCATAAATTATCACTGAGATATAAACTAGAGACCTAGTAGATCAGTGATGAGTGTGTGTTGTTGGATACTTCTCATGCCAAGTAAACATAGTTTCAGACTGATGGATGCCAGAATTTTCATCTTGGAAGACATAGCCAATTATGTTGTGGGCCTCATTAAGTTAGGGAAACTGGTATCGTGCACCACTTCTCTACAGAAGACCATGGAATAATAACATAATCGGAAGATGTTTTACCAAAGTCAGTTCTAAAACTGCATTTAATAACAAAATCATATATTACTGTAATAGTTGTACATAAAAATACAATACAAGTATTCACTGGGAAAAAAGTTGAAAAGAACAAAACTCATAACTGGAGATAAACAAGTCAATGTTTATGAATACCTTGGGCATAGTTTCTGTTTAGACAATTCCAGTGACAGTGAATCCAAAATGAATCATGCTCTAGTTTACATTGATTAGCTCAGCAACTACCCCCACAGCCAGTGCTACTAACACACTTGTGCAGTGACACTCAGCTTAAGAGTTACATCTTCAAATTCTGATGGTCAAATAAATTCTTACCATCAGCACTTGGCCAATGAAGAGAAGAGGTAATGTAATAATGTCGATAATTGCTGCACTTTATGCCAATATCCTGGTCTAAATTTCAAACATATCCACAGCATCTCATGAACTGAGGACACAGAGTGCTGTTGACAGTGATTTACCTGCTGGATGGGGCTGTTAAGTTATGTGGTCTACTTTGTACTATTTCAGACCAGTATACTATATGCCAGCACTGGGTTTCACACTCTCCTTTCCCTTTTGTCAGTGATTATTAAAACAAGAACAACAAACTCAACAACAGAATGCCATGGTATTCCCCCCTCCTCCCCCCCCCACCCCAAACACACACACTCTGTGCATGACTGACAGAAAATATAGGAAATTACCACCATCTCTCTCTTCTTACACTGTTTCAAAAGTGTCCAAGATGGTATAAAAAATACAATGTTTACATAACTGGTTCCAGCACTTGATTTCCTGATTAAGATACTACTAGTGTGCTAACAGTTTCATTAAGGCATACAGCAATTCAAATGAAGCATTCTGAACAGCATGAAGTCTTATAAAATATGTCAATGAGTTACAAACCATATCATCAAAAATTAAGAGAGACAAAAATTAAAATCTTGTCATGTGCTATTTAAATGGCTCTAAGCATTATGGGACTTAGCATCTGAGGTCATCAGTCCTGTCATGTGCTATTTATATAGGGATTATGGAAAATAGTATTATGGTAAATGAGAGAAAAGGGAAGAAAACTGAGGCCATAGGTAAACTGGGGCAGATAGCAGCATACTCTATGTCCACTTACACTGAGGTGACAAACAACATGGGATACCTCCTAATGTCATGTCAGACCACCTCTTGCCTGGTGTAGGGCAACAACTCAATGTGGTATGGACTCAACAAGTCACTGGAAGTCCCCTGCAGAAATATTGAGCCATACTGCCTCTATAGCCATCCATAATCGTGTGTCGGTGCAGGATTTTGTGTGTGAACTGATCTCTCGATCATGTCCCATTAATATCTGATGGGATTCACGTCAAGCAATCTGTGTGGCCAAATCATTTGCTTGAATTGTGAAGAATGTTCTTCAGAAACTGTGATCCAGTGCGCTGTCTTTGATAAAAATTTCATTGTTGTTTGGGAACATGAAGTCCATGAATGGCTGCAAATGGTCTCTAAGCAGCCAAACATAACCATTTACGATCAATGATCACTTCAGTTGAACCAGAGGGCCCAGTCCAGTCCATGTAAACACAGCCCACATCATGATGGAGCTAGCATCAGATTGCTCAGTGCCTTTTTGATAACTTGGATCCATGGCTTCGTGGGCTGTGCTCCAATCACTAACACTATCAGCTCTTATCAACCAAAATAGGAGCTTGTCTGATCAGGTCTTGGTTTTTCAGTCACCTAGGTTCCAAATAATATAGTCACAAGCCCAGGAGAGGCACTGTAGGTCATGTCCCAATGTTAGCAAAGGTACATGCATCAGTAGTCTGCTGCCATTCAAATTTCAACACTGTTCTAATGGATACATTCATTGTATGTCCCACACTGATTTCCATCGTTATTTCACACAGTGTTGCTTTTCTGTTAGCAATGACAACTCTCTGTTAGTAGTGACTGCTCTCTGTCATTAAGTGAAGGCCATTAGCCACTGCATTGTCCATGGTGAGAATTAATGGCTGAAATTTGGTATTATTGGCACACTCTTGAACTGTGGATATTGGAATACTGAATGCCCTAATGATTTGTGAAATGTAATGTTGCATGCATCTGGTTCCAACTAGCATTCTGCTTTCAAAGTCTGTTAAATCCTGTCATTCAGTCATAATCACATCAGAAACCTTTTCATATGAATCACCCGAGTACAAATGACAGCTCTGTCCATGCACTGTCCTTTTGTATTTATGTATGTGATACTACCGCCATCTGTATATGTGCATTTCACTATCCCACGACTTGTCACCTCAGCATATGTTACCTATATGCAATTTTTAAAAAAATCTTAAAATATAACTGTTGTTGTGGTCTTCAGTCCTGAGACTGGTTTGATGCAGCTCTCCATGCTACTCTATCCTGTGCAAGGTTCTTCATCTCTGAGTAACTAATGCAACCTACATCCTTCTGAATCTGCTTAGTGTGTTCATCTCTTGGTCTCTCTCTACGATTTTTACCCTCCACGCTGCCCTCCAATGCTAAATTTGTGATCCCTTGATGCCTCAAAACATGTCCTACCAACCGATCCCTTCTTCTAGTCAAGTTGTGCCACAAACTTCTCTTCTCCCCAATCCTATTCAATACCTCCTCATTAGTTATGTGATCTACCCATCTAATCTTCGGCATTCTTCTGTAGTGCATCATTTTGAAAGCTTCTATTCTCTTCTTGTCCAAACTATTTATTGTCCATGTTTCACTTCCATACATGGCTACACTCCATACAAATACTTTCAGAAACGACTTTCTGACACTTAAATCTATACTCAATGTTAACAAATTTCTCTCCTTCAGAAATGCTTTCCTTGCCATTGCCAGTCTACAGTTTATATCCTCTATACTTCGACCACCATCAATTATTTTGCTCCCCAAATAGCTAAATTCCTTTACTACCTTAAGTGTCTCATTTCCTGATCTAATTCCCTCAGCATCACCTGATTTAATTTGACTACATTCCATTGTCCTTGTTTTGCTTTTGTTGTTGTTCATCTTACATCCTCCTTTCAAGACACTATCCGTTCTGTTCAACTGCTCTTCCAACTCCTTTGCTGTCTCTGACAGAATTACATCATCGGCAGACCTCAAAGTTTTTATGTCTTCTCCATGTATTTCAATACCTACTCAGAATTTTTCTTTTGTTTCCTTTACTGCTTGGTCAATATACAGATTGAATAACATCAGCGAGAGGCTACAACCCTGTCTCACTCCCTTCCCAACCATTGCTTCCCTTTCGTGCAAGTCGACTCTTATAACTGCCATCTGGTTTCTGTATAAATTGTAAATTGCCTTTCGCTCCCTGTATTTTACGCCTGCCAACTTCAGAGTTTGAAAGAGAGTATTCCAGTCAACATTGTCAAAAGCTTTCTCTAAGTCTACAAATGCTAGAAAAGCAGGTTCCCTTTGCTTAATCTTTCTTCTAAGATAAGTCATAGGGTCAGTATTGCCTCATGTGTTCCAATATTTCTATGGAATCCAAACTGATCTTCCCAGAGGTTGGCTTCTACCAGTTTTTCCATTCGTCTGTAAAGAATTCGTGTTAGTATTTTGCAGCTGTGACTCAGTAAACTGATGGTTCGGTAATTTTCACGTCTGTCAACACCTGCTTTCTTTGGGATTGGAATTATTATATTCTTCTTGAAGTCTGAGGGTATTTTGCCTCTCTCATACATCTTGCTCACCAGATGGTAGAGTTTTGTCAGGACTGGCTCTCCCAAGGCCGTCAGTAGTTCTAATGGAATGTTGTTTACTCCCGGAGCCTTGTTTCGACTCAAATCTTTCAGTGCTCTGTCAAACTCTTCACGCAATACCATATCTCCCATTTCATCTTCATCTACATCCTCTTCCATTTCCATAATATTGTCCTCAAGTACATCACCCTTGTGCTGCATTCACTATGCTGTTTGTAGTAGCTTACCCACATTCCTATTTCTTTATTCATTATTAAACCTACTCCTGCATTACCCCTATTTGATTTTGTATTTATAACCCTGTATTCATCTGACCAAAAGTCTTGTTCCTCCTGCCACCAAACTACACTAATTCCCACTATATCCAACATTAACCTATCCATGTACCTTTTTAAATTTTCTAACCTACCTGCCCGATTAAGGGAGCTGACATTTCACGCTACGATCAGTAGAACGCTAGTTTTCTTTTTCCTGATAACGATGTGCTCCTGAGTAGTGCCCTCCTGGAGATCCGAATGTGGGACGATTTTACCTCCGGAATATTTTACCCAAGAAGATGCCATCATCATTTAATCATACAGTAAAGCTGCATGCTCTCGGGAAAAATTACGGCTGTAGTTTACCCTTGCTTTCAGCTGTTCACAGTACCAAGACAGCAAGGCTGTTTTGGTTACTGTTACAAGGCCAGATCAGTCAATCATCCAGACTGTTGTCCCTGCAACTACTGAAAAGGCTGCTGCCCCTCTTCAGGAACCACACGTTTGTCTGCCCTCTCAACAGATACCCCTCCAGTGTGGTTGCACCTACGGTACAGCCATCTGTATCGCTGAGGCACGCAAGCCTCCCCACCAACGGCAAGTTCCATGGTTCATGGGGGGTTTACGCCATAGCAAGAAGTGAAAAAAAAGTGTCACATTATTTTTTTAATATAGCAAAAAGTGAAAAAAATAATGTGACACTTGCATATTTTTTTATATATTACTTGTATCTTGCCAGATTCCAAAAACATGCAAACCACAAATATCTCTCTGTTACTTTTTGAGTCAGTTATTCACAATGTAATGTTATGGCAGAATGTAACAGGTGTCACCAGGCTATTAGTAATCTAAAATGAAATAATTAAGTACATGTGTATTGCCAAGCAAAGGATGTAATTTCATTCACTGGTAGAAAATGCAATCCATCCACTTCTTGTAGATTTATTAGGTCTTTATTTTCCAACATAAAAAGTAACAAACATTTCAAACTGTTTCCTGAACAATTACTGCACTCAACATAAAGAGAATTTTAAACTTTCTAGTACACTCTATGCCCCAACATCAGAGTATATGGTGTTAAAAACTTACAGTAAACTAATAGCAGGAATATATTACACAAGCAGAATGAAACACTGAAAAGGTGACAGTTTCTCTTCTAGTGGAAAAGGGCTGTTATTCTATTGAATTCATGGATGACAAAGTCACAGCTGGAACAACGGAACTCTAAAGTGTTTTTCAAAAATATTGATCCGATTTCACAACACTATATCTTCTACAAGAATGAACATAGGAACTTGGAGTAAAATTTTAGCTCATGAAGCAAAACTAAAAGTTTACCTTGGTGGCAGTTGTAAGTTTTTGGTTCATGTGAGTGCAGGTAGGGTCGTCTTAGTGAATCTCACTGGTTCATTGTCCAATTTGCATCAAGTTAATACAGTGATAGGCCAGTAACAAAAGAAATTTTGCTTTCACCATTTCAACATATACAATTCAATTTTAAATGTACAGTATGATTTTCATCATGGCACTGCAAATCCCACAGCTCAAAGCTGTCAACAATGTCACCAGCAATGTCAAGACATTGGTTGTTCATGTACAAGGAAATCCTCAGGTAAGTCCCAAACTCCACCTTTGTACCTCCCTTCGAATGACTGTGAATGAACTATAACAACACATAGCAACAGCAGTGGATGCAGTAACTTCACATATGCTCACAAAATCAGGGGATGAATTTGATTATAATCTGGATGTTTGCTGTGCATATAGTAGACGGCAAATGGGACATATGTGAAAGGTAAATGAAAACATTGATCCTAAATATAATTGAAAAAAGCATTCTGAGGTTGTATTTGCATTCATGTGACAGGTATACCCTTGTAATACTGGATAGTTCTTTTGGAAATTGAAACTTTATATATCTAGGGATATGTTTCAGTTTACTCCAGGTTCACGTCATAATATAGAAGGCACATAATCTTGTCAAGTCAGTTGAATATTTTTGAAAGACACTGTATTTTTTTTTTTCTTTTTTTTTTTTTTGAAGACTGACACCTAAAGTACGTACTGCACAGCTGAAATTTATGTAAAATAATGTTAAACTAACAAAAATTTTCATTGTAAATCTTTACATATCTTCTGTACAACAAATCAAATTATTTGAAAATTGTATATAATGAAATGAGTAAATCACAATTCAGTATGAAGATTCTAGCAGACTGTATATAATTTAGGAGTAAAGAAGACCACACCCTCCACCCAACAATTCCCCCTTTCTCTGTCCTATCGCCTCATCCCAGCTCACATCTCCATCTCACCATCATGTGCTGCTCTCCATGGGCTCGACACCTGTGCATCATATGCCTGGTCTGTGCATCTGCCGTCCTTCTCTCCCATAATCCCTGCCAGCAAACTTCCCGCTGCACTCCAAGCCAATAGTTACCTACAACAAACCCATCTTGGCTGCCTCACTCCTAGCTGACCAGCTGAAATGCACTCCCACCATTGTGTATCCAGCTCGCACCATGCATAATTCAACACTTCTGCTTATGCTCTCTTCTACTCAAAACTTATTAAAATCACATTTTAATAATTTGGAAAAAAAAGACAGATTGCTATGTACTGTAAAAAAAGACTCCAGAGCCTTCATCAGTAACACACACACACACACACACACACACACACACACACACACACACACACACAAACACACACACACACATGTGCGTGCGAGCAAGCACATCTCATGCGCACACGACCATCAGCTCCAGCATCTCTTGGGCCAAAATGCCACCTGGAGTTTCCATAGTTGATAAAATCACATTTCACAACATCAAACAGGCACAAGAAAGATACAAGATTCAGGCTGCATATCTGTCCAATAGGTGTGAATAAAAATACTAGTTCTATTATCAACTGTTGATAAACCTCCATATCAGCTGTAATCTTTTCTGATTTTCTTGTTGTATTCTTTTTACAATAGAACTTCTGATAGCAAAGCTGTTAGTGTGATGTGGGATGTGTATAACATGGATTGCTGATAAATTCACTATTTGCAGACTTATAAAAGTTGAAACTTTATGCCAAAAGTTACATCACGTTTTGTGGCCACAGTAACAACATGAACAACAAGAATTCAAATATGGCCCTCAACCATTTGAGATGAAACTATTTCTACAAATTGACTGAACTGAAAAAATGCAGAACTGTTCATTAATTTAGAGATGACACATTGTTACCAAAAATGTTCGTGAAATTTACAGAACTTGTAGATCTTCATTCTCGAGGTGTAGCCTCACTGCAAATACTCCTTAGCTCTTCTGCTGTGCCGCTGTACATGCAAAACTAATCCTGTAATGTACAAAATAAATTAGAGGTACAAATTTTCCACAAAATTGCTTTATTCGGTGGCAGAATATGTGTAGTCTCTTCAGAGGGTGGTAAAGGATTCCCAAGGGGCTGTTTTATTAAAATTTTATTAGATGTATGTGGGAGGTAGTTGAAAGTTCCCTGTCTTCTTGAAATGTACACACTTGAAATATCAACAATAAACCTCTCCATGAAGAAAAGAGTCACTTGTAGTTTTTGCAGAGGGAATTTGTTGTCCACCTCCACACATCTCTCACACTTAATGAACTAGCCAGTGATTAAGTACACCACTTTACAATGGGTCTTCTCTCTCTCTTGCATTAATCCAATTAGGTAAGTGTTCCATACTGAGGACTTCTTTCATGAATGAATTACATTGCCTTAATAGCCTCCCAATGAGCCTCAGCCTGGTATCTTTCTTTTCCTACTTCTTTTACGTATTCATTCTACTTTAGGTCATTCCAGATGGTTACTCCAACGTATTTAAGGTAGTTACTGTTTCCAGTGTTTTCTTGCCAATAGTGTAAAAGAACAGTGGATATCTTCAGCTATTTATGATCAACAGATTATATTTATTTACATTCCAGGGCAACTGCCAGGCCCTGCACCAACTGTTGATTTTGCAAGTCTTCCTGCTTTTTGTTAGTCTTCTGGCCTTGCAACATTCCTACAGACAACAGCGTTGTCTAAAAATAGCCTCACAGAGCCCCCGGCATTATCCACTAGATCATTAACATAAAATGTAAACAATAATGTCCCTACAATATCCATTCATATACCCCCAAAATTACGTTTACATCTACTGATTTTGTTTATTCTGTATTTTATCTGCAAGGACATTTATTTATTTATTTTGATCCAACATCAACTGATTACAAACAAAGGTTTTTTTGTTCCAGTCTTCTGGATAAGTCAGAACCTTACTTACTAGGGTTACATATTATTGGCTGGCACTTTTATCTACACAACTTTTTCTAAATTTAGTTGAGTGAACAGAGTTACACATATGGACTATACATAAAAAATTGTTATTGCCATACTTAGATAAGGAATCTACAGTTTGTGACATAGTATTCATATCTGACATTCATTTATTTACAGTTTGTGAGTCTAAGATCTGAGATTACATTTATTTTTAGATAGATGGTCTTCCATCATACAAGTTTACTAAATCTAGAAACTCATCTATTGAATATACAGGATTGTTTAGGAGCCATAATTTTAATTTTGTTTTTAGTTTTGTAATGAGCAATTTGGAGATATTAGGATGGAAGCAATTCAGTAGTTTTATGCCTGCATAGTGAGGGCTTTTCTCATAGAATGTTGTTCTATGAAAGATGATGTGGGGTCTCTCTCTACCTCTAGTGTTGTGATCGTGTATTCCTTTATTAAGTGTTTTGTTACTGTTTACTGCCATAATGATTATCTTCAGCACATACAGGTTATGAACAGTTAGTATTTTAAATTATTTAAACAAATTCCTGCAGGACTCCCTGGCACATTTCTTTCCCATAATTCTAAGTGCTTTCTTTTGTAAGATAAGTACACTTTTCATATTACTTTTACTGCTGGATCCCCATACCTTTATCCCATAGCTTAGATGGGATTCAAATAGTGCAAAATATATTTGCCTCAGAGTGGTGATGTTACAAAAAAGTTTTAGTTTTCTTAGGACATATTTGGTGGTACTTAGCTTTTTGCAAATGTCATTCACTTGATCAGACCAGTTTAACACTGCATCAAGTGCAGGCCAAGAAATTTGGTCGAGTATTGTTTTTTAATGATTTGTCACCCATTAAGATTTGGTTTTCATGATTTTTTTTTTACTCCCAAGATCAAATTCAATATAGACAGATTTGTTTGTGTTTAATTTTAGTTTGTTTTCATTAAAATACTGCAGAATTAAGCCTGCTGCAGTACTGGATTCCACTTCGAGCTGCGAATAGCTTGGATTGCAGCATATTAACATGGTATCAGCTGCATATAAGATAGCTGTTGCCTGGTTTGTTATGGGACTGAATATCATTAACATAAATAATAAAAAGAAGTGGTCCTAATATTGACCCCCTGAAGAATACCAAAATTTATGTCAGTGGTGTTTGATTTTCCACCATTTCAGATTTGTTTTTGAAATTCTGAAACAACCAATCAGCAGCTTCTAGAAATGCTTCTTTTTACAAATTTATTACCTTCAAATGGTCTCTTCCTTTTTTCTGAAACATTAAAAACATAAGAAGCAAGAGTGGCAAGAACACTTTTGTCAACACATTTTGCTCAAAACTTAATTGATTTTTCTTTTTCTTTGCTCAGTTCACTGTATGAAGTAAACTCTGCATTCACACTACAGTGCACAGTTTCAAAATGTAACATAATAAACAAATACTTGTGCCATTTCTTTCTGTTCTGAAAAATTCATGTTCCATCAGAACAAAAATGATAGACTTTGCATTTTTTTGGACACAACTCATTACGTGTGGTGTCATTGCCCTATGTATTATTTTCTTGATACAAGATCACATTTGAAGATTTTAGTTACAAAATCTCTCTGATGACCAAACACGAACTTTAAGATAACATTCACTTTGTCATGGTGAATTATGAAAAAGTTCCCACAAAAGGGCATGAGCACATGTGAATGCTCATTGCTGACAGCACACACACAATATTTACAGTGTTCTGTCTACACCCATTACATCGCAGCAGTTGGTAGTGCACAGTAATGGGACGAAACAGTCAGATTTCTCCCAATACGTACCAAACCAATAATTCACAAAGATACAAGGTGTACAACTTCGCTTCCACCATTTCCCCCCCAAAATTTGAGGCTTTAATGAAAAAAAATTGGTTACACACGTATCATTTAGTGTATTTTCCATTGCTGGCCACAACTTTTTCCCATCTTCCGGGCAGTCTATTAATCCCGAATCAAAAAAATTTTTCATCTTTTGAAGCAAACCGCGAATCGACCCAATTTGTGACTTCATGAGATCGGAAGTGTTGGTCAGCCAGGTCGTGTGCCATTGATCTAAACAGGTGATAGTCAGGGGGAGCAATGTCTGGAGAATACAGTGGGTGGGGTAGGACTTCCCAGTTTAACGCTTCCAATTGCGTTTTGACCTCTTTTACAACTTGGGATTGAGCAGTGTCGTGCTGAAAAATCACTTTATCGTGCCTCTCACTGTATTGTGGCCTTTGTCTTTTAATGCTCTGCTCAAACACATTAATTGCATTTGATAATGGGCACCTGTGATTGTTTCACTTGGCTCGTAACACCTCATAGTGCACAACACCGAGCTGGTCCCACGAAATGCATAGCACGATCTTGGAACCGTGAATATTTGATTTGGCCGTCAACGTGGAAGCATGGCCGGGATATCCCCATGATTTTTTAGATTTATGGTTATCGTAATGAACTCATTTTTCATTCCTGGTCACAATGCGATGCAGAAATCCCTTCCATTTTTGCCTCTGAAGCAACTGTTCACAAACACACAAATGCCGTTCAAACTTTTGGTTTCAGCTCACACGGAACCCCAAGTTCCTTCTTTCTTAATCATGCCCATAGCCTTGAGACATTTTGATGCCAATTCTTCTTCAGTTTGATGTGAATCTTCTCTCAGCAATGTCTCCAATTCTGCATCTTCGAAACCATTCTCTCTTCCACCACTATGCTGGTCTACGGCGTTAAAATCACAGTTCTTGAAGCATTGAAACCACTCACGACACATTATTTCACTAATACCATCCTTATCATATGTACCTGAGAGCATTTGATGAGACTCAGCCACTGTTTTCCTCATAATGAAACAAAACAGTAACACCTCCCGCAAATTATGAGAATTATGCTCGTAAACTGACATTTTCAATCAAGAACAACTTTATGATACAGATACAAATTGACTAATGATTGCGTCTGCAATCTGTTTCTTTCAACTGCTACCTGCCGTTGTCGCCACCTATTGGCAAATGGCGGAAGCAAAGTTGTACACCTTGTAGATGAAATAATGTAGCAATGAGTGGCACGCTGGTGGCATCTGATTGGACTAATACAGGAAACAAGATTCGGTATGATTAACATGGTTTTTGTGCAGGTCACTCCAGTCTATCAGAAGGGTAAGAGAACACATTGCAAAATTACAGACCAATGTCCTTATCATTGGTTTGCTGCAGGATTCTTGAACATATTCTGAGTTCATATACAATAAATTTCCTTGAGATAGAAAAGCTTCTGTCCACAAATCAGCACAGATTTAGAAAGCATCACTCATACAAAACTCAGCCTGTCTGTATCTCACATGATCCTGCAAATCATGGATAAAGGGCAATAGGCAGATATCATGTTCCTAGATTTTCATAAGGCATTTGACCCGGAGCCCCACGGCAAACTGTTAACGAAGTTCCGAGCATACAGATTAGGTTCCCAGATATATGAAGGGCTTGAAGACTTCTTAGTAACAGAATCCAATATGTTGTCCTCAACAGTGAATGTCGATCACAGAGAAGGATATCATAAGGAATGCCACAGTGAAGTGTTCTCAATATACATAAATGATCTGATGGAAATTGTGAGCAGCAATCTGTGGCTGTTTGCTGATGACGGTGTGGTTTATGAGAAAGTCTTGTCATCGAGTGACTGAAGGAGGATACAAGGTGTCTTCAAGAGAATTTCTAGTTTGTGTTATGAAGGGCAGTTTGCTCCAAATCTAGAAAAATGAAACTTATTTGTTATGAAGGGCAGTTTGCTCCAAATCTAGAAAAATGAAACTTAATGTGGATGAGTTGGTATACCAATCTTGTAATGTTCAAATACAGCATTAGTAGTGTGCTGCTTGACACATTCACATTAATTAAATATCTAGGCACAATGTTGCAAAGTGATATAAAATGGAATGAGCATGTAAGAATGATGATATGAAAGATGAATGCTGAACATTGGTTTGTTGGGAGAATTTAGGGAAAGTGTGGCTAATCTGTAAAGCACCACAAATAGAACACAAATGAAACCCATTCGTGAGTACTGTTTGAGTGTTTGGGATCCCTACACGGATGGATTAAAGGAAGACACTGAAGCAATTCAGAGAAACATTGCTAGATTTGTTACCAGTATGTTCGATCAGCATGCGATTGTGATAGGGATGCTTCATTAACTCAAATGGGAAGCCCTGGAGGGAAGAAAATATTCTTTTTGCAAAGTACCATTGATAAAATATAGAGAACCAGTGTTTAAAGCTGACTGCAGGACAATTCAACTGTTCCAATTCACAATTCGTGTAAGGAGCACAAAAATTAATAAAAATGAGGTCTTACATAGAGGCATACAGTCATTTTTCCTTCGCTCTTTTTGCAAATAGAACAGAAAAGGAAATGACTAGTAGTGGTATGAGGTACCCTCCACTGTGCACCATATTCTGGCTTGTAGAGTATATTTGTAGACGTACATCCTATACATGTCAGTTAGGAGGAAAACAGCTACTTTGAAAATAGCCACTGCACTTGCTTATACATTACTCAGCTGTTGTTTTAATGTAATATTTCATACAAAGCAACTTTACACCGGCCACTATCAGCTGTCTATATACTGGCACAGTCAGTACCCAAATAGCACAAATATTAACAATACAGAACATGATATATAACTACCCATCACATAGAGGTGGTTCTGAGCAGCAGACAGGCAAACTGAAAGAAGACTGATACGTATTATTAGCTATCTGACTGAGTACTTCCTCAGAATATAATCTAGGCACCAATGCCCAATTGTCGTGAGCAGAAATCTTGGCTGGGGTGAATACTGGGGGTAAAGAAGAGGCGTGGGCTGGGCCAGGAGGAGGATAGCGATATAGAAGTGGGGGGAAATGCTGTAGTGCTGCCTGTTGCAATGTACAGGGACACTGCAGAACAGGATGGTAGCCTGTTAAGTGCTAGTCACAAGGCATTTTCATGGACCAATTTTGGGAAATCACAGAAAACCTAATACTGGCTGGATGCAGAATTGAAAGGTCATCCTGCTGAATACAAGTGTGGTGTTCTAACCACTGTGCCACCTCAGTCAGTACCATGGATGGGAAGGATTGTGGTTAGGGTGTTCCTTATTTCTGGGAATGATTATAAATAATCAAAGCCCTGATCAAGGTTATGATTCAGCTGTGCCAGTCATGGATCACAGAGTGATGCAAGAGGTGGCCCACTGCTGCTTGTTCTTGGGGGTGGTGGAAAGATTAGGTGTAACACATTTGGGTGCAGGGAATCTGTCTGTGGACTACACTTAGAGAATAGTACATGTGTGTGAAGGCTGTAGTGAGACCTTCAGCATATTGGACTAGGGAATTATAGTCAATGCAGATGTGCCATCCCCAGGTGGCCACACTAGATGGGAGTGATTTTTTGTTGTGGAAGGGATGACATCTGTCAAAATGCCAGTACTATTTAGGCTTAATGGTCTCAATATCAACAGAAATATCAATGGGGCCATCAGGAGATGGAGATCAACATCCACGAAAGTAGTGCATTGGGTTGAGGAGGACCAGGTGAACTAAACTGGAGAGAAGTTGCTGAGGTTGTGGAGTAATTAGGATAGGATGAGTTGGTCCAAGTCATGAAAACATCATCGGTCAACCTAAACAGATGAAGATTTTGGGGTTTTGGAAAGCTAGAAAGGTCCCCCCCAGATGGCACACAAATGAGGTGGCATAGATCTCATGCAGGTGCCCATGGCTGTATGAAAATTTGTTTGTATATTTTCTTCTCAAAGAAGATGTAGTTACGTCTGAGGATGTAGATAGTCAGATATATAAGGAATGTGGTGGTGTGTTTGGAATCAGAAGGGTGTTGTGGGAGGTGTGTTCAATAGACTGACGGCCTTAAGAATGAACAAGGAGGATGCTGATACACAGGGAGGTACTGTAAACAGTGGTGAGTAGGGATCCAGGTTGTACTGGTGTGGAGGTGACTGCAAGTCAGTGAAAATAGTAATTCATGTCTGTAATATGGGAGGTAGGCTGCGGCCCATTGATTGGATGCGTTGGTCGACAAGAGTGGGCGGAAGGAGGGAAGGAAGGGTGGAGGGAGATTATGGTTTAACATTCCGTTGAACTGATGTCATTACAGATGGAGCTCAAGCTCAGATTGCTTCAAGGATGAGAAAGGAAATTGGACTTTTCCAAGAAACCACAGTGGTATTTGCTTGGAGCAAGTTAGTGAAATCATGGAAAACCTAAATCACAATGGCCAGACATGGATTTAAACCATCCTCCTTCCTAATGCGAGCTGAGTGTGCTAACCACTCAGTGATAGGAGTGCAGATTCTTTGGGTGAGGTTTTGGGGATGTAAGTTTGTGGGATTTCGGGGGGGGGGGGGGGGTGGGAGAAAGAAAGAGAGAGAGAGAGAGAGAGAGAGAGAGAGAGAGAGAGAGAGAGAGAGAGAGCACCCGCTTTGGTGACTTGTTTCTAAATCAGAACTTTCTGTACCATAGTAGTGTTATATTTCAGAAGTTGTTTACAATATTTTTTTAATTGAGCAGATGTTACCTTTCCTTGGGTTGGATTTGTTCTGTGTGTTCAGTGATATGACATTTATATCAGGAATATGACAAATGGTGCTACAGATGAGTCTAACAAAGATCAAATATCTGATAGCGAATAGTGACACTATAAGGCAGGCAAAAAAACTTAAATATCTAGGGATATATACTTACAAAAGTGGATATGGTAGTAGTAAAAAAAAAAGTAATAGGGCATATGAATTATTTTTGGTAGGACAAGAGCATTTCCAACACCAATAAGAAAAAGAGTGGGAAAGGTAATGATAAGATCTATCCTATGTTCTGGATCAGAACTATGAATTTTAATTGCTGCCTCAAAAGAAGATTATTTACGAAGAAGCATGAGAATATCATGAACGAGAGAGGAAAACAAACTCATGGTAAAGTAAGAGCTAAGGGAAACAAAACAGTGATACACAGGATTGGAAGAAAACCATTAAAATGGTTTAGTCATTTGTTGGGAATGTCAAATAATCAGTGGCAAAAGAATTTTTTTTAACAAAAACCATCTGGCAGACGTAAACATCTGAAACCGAGATTCCTGGAATGTCTACATCAATGAAATAATAGACCATTGTGACGTACACAAGGAGGATGCCCTGAATAGTGTGTCTTGGCAGAAGAGAAAAGGAATACAGCAAAATGTTATTACACTCCAAGACAAAAAACAATGCAGCATGAAGGAATTAGCTGAATGGGACAGAATTTGGTAGATATGATGTACACGTACAGACAAACAAATGATTGCAATTTAGGAAAAAATTGGATGATGTATTTAAGAGAAAGTGCTTCACAAATAGAGCAAGTCAATAATGTGTTGTCCACCTCTAGCCCTTATGCCAGCAGTTATTCAGCTTGGAACTGATTGACTAAGTTGTTGGACGTACTCAAGAATATTGTGCCAAATTCTGTCCAATTGGCAAATTAGATCGTCAAAATCCCAAATTGACTGCAGGGCCCTGTCCATAATGTTCGAAAGTTCCAATTACGAAAGATTTGTCGACCTTGCTAACATGTTAGGCAAGCATAAGACAAGCAGATGCTCTCGCCATAAGGGCTGGGCATTATCTTGCTGAAATGCAAGCCCAGGACAGCTAGCCATGAAGAGCAACAAAACAGGGCACAGAATATCATCGACATATCATTGTGTTGTAAGGGTGCCACAGATGACCTGAAATGGCACCCGACATTCAGGTTGGCATCCCACTGCTGTGCAGGGTGCCTCCAGACACATCTTTGCTAGGGCTCAGTTCAAAGCAAGATTCTCACTGAATACAATTCTACTCCAATCAATGAGATTCCAGGCTGAATAACTGGTAGCATATGGGCCAGAGGCGCATCAACGCATTATTGACTTGCTCAGTTTGTGAAGCTCTTTCTCTTGAATATATGATCGAATTTTTCTGAAACTGTAAACATTTGTTTGCCTAAGCATGTTCTTCACATTCTGTACCATTTGGTCAATCTGCTTACAGCAAGTTAGGTTCATGTTAAACTGACCAAAACAGTTCTTACATTTAACAGAGTAGTGTTAAAATGCATTTAAAGCATTTATTGCCCAAAACTAAGTCAAATCATTAAAAATTAAGGAACTAAGTAGAAAAATGGCATTTAAGTTTATATTTATTTCAACAACCACTAGAAACATAATTCACACGGATAAAGCACTTTGTCTGCTCTTTTGGGCCTTGAACAATACAACACAACAGACCACAGTTATCTTCATAATTCTTCAAGGATATTTAAAAATTTATCACAAAATCATTAATGGCCTGTATTTGGGGTTCACTTTCTCTGTGGATATAAAATGAACTGATCTAAATTTGCACTCCTCTGGCACTGAAAGCATTTCATTGATATCAGCTGACTGCCATGACAAATAATCAGGATCATTATCTTCAGAAGAGTTTTGTCTCATATTCGGAGGTATAACTTTGGCCATCAGGGCTCCCAGGCTAGCATGTCAAGTGAAGCCACCTTCTCTTCCTCCACACCTTATACCTCCCACCTGCCGCACTACTCAACAAAACACACACACACACACACACACACACACACACACACACACACACACACATTGTATCTCACAGCCTGACCATTACTTGGCATACAAATACTTATATTAGCTATTTATATCTAAATAAAGAATACTGTATACAACCCAAGGTAACTGAGCAAGGAGGAGCATGTGTTAAGACACTATGTTCGCATTCAGGAAAATAGCAATTCTGATCCATCTAGCCATTCAGATTTTGGCTTCCATAGTTTCCCTAAATTGAGTAATGCAAATGACAACATGATCATGGTTGCCACAAGTTTCCCCAAGTGAAATTCCCTGATATTTCCTTGATTTTCAGGCACGTTTTAGAATTTCCCCCGACAAATTTTGAGATCTCAAGGGTAAGTTATGATGTAATTTGACAATCTGTCTTTGTAGCTATGGTACAAGAAAGAATAGTGCAAATGAGGAAATATCTTAAAAAACTTGCATGAAGATGGAGTTTCCTGATGTGAGCAAAAATCTTAAATACTAATATCAACACCTTTTGTAATGAACTGCTTTAGATGGAGAAAGCATGCCAAATGGTATGTGTGTTTCATGAAGACCACTGATGTTATTTTATTTCAATAAAACAAAACACATTTAGTGACAAAAATGCACATTTCCTTGGAATTGCAAGACATATTTAAAATACCCTCACTGATTTCAGAAATAACCTCGGAAAAAAGTAGACCACTTGAAAGAAATGTATAAGGCGGGCAAAAATTGTGTAAACCAACACTGTAGGTGACCCGCAATAAAATGTTGGTTCTCCTATGTTCGTTATTGTCAGTTATTGCCCACTATGTTATATCCATTATTTTACAGGTATTGAGTGATTTTTCTTCTGATAAATATATGAGTACATAGCGTACAAACCACCAGTGACTGACACAATTTTCTTCTTCTTATCGTCCATACTCCCTAACACACAACCTGCTTTTGAAGTGCCAAAATGTACTAGTACATATAAAATGTTTATAAAACACCACCCTGTACAATGTACTTGCGGTGAGACAGCCACAATTCCTGAAATCCATCATCCATAGCCTCTGGCCTGCTGAGGAGCACTGCAGTCCTGAAGCCATGGATAAAACATGAAAATCCACTGCATTACACCACACAACAGACAGACTTGGCCTGCGGGCAGACTGGTGAGATTATATATGACGCGCAGGGTCTGTGCATTAGTGGGAACCGAATAGCTTCAGATCGGCAGGCCCAATCCATTACAGATACCTGCAGTAACAGCCTGTGCTTTTGGCTCATCGTGGAAATCCACTCATGTGGCCAGGAATTCATGAGCCACAGACAGCATGTTGATGAAATAAGGCCATGGTGATCAATCTATGCAACAGAAAACTTGTTCAAATACTTTGAGAATCAATAAGAATAAGAATAGTCCCCCATTTGGATCTCCGGGTGGGGATTACTCAAGAAGACGTCGTTATCAGGAAAAAGAAAACTGGCGTTCTACGGATCGGAGCGTGGAATGTCAGATCCCTTAATCAGGCAGCTAGGTTAGAAAATTTAAAAAGGGAAATGGATAGGCTAAAGTTAGATATAGTGGGAATTAGTGAAGTTCGGTGGCAGGAGGAACAAGACTTTTGGTCAGGTGAATACAGGTTTATAAATATAATAATGAATTAAAAAATAGGAGTGCAGGTAAGCTACTACAGACAGCATAGCGACTGCATTATTGTGGCCAAGATAGACACGAAGCCCATGCCTACTACAGTAGTACAAGTTTATATGTCAACTAGCTCTGCAGATGATGATGAAATTGATGAAACGTATGATGAGATAAAAGAAATTATTCAGGTAGTGAAGGGAGATGAAAATTTAATAGTCAGAGGTGACTGGAATTCGATAGTAGGAAAAGGGAGAGAAGGAAACATAGTAAGTGAATATGGACTGGGGTACCAAATGAAAGAGGAAGCTGTCTCGTAGAATTTTGCACAGAGTATGACTTAATCATAGCTAACACTTGGTTCAAGAATCATGAAAGAATGTTGTATACATGGAAGAATCCTGGAGACACTAGAAGGTATCAGATAGATTATATAATGGTAAGACAGAGATTTAGGAACCAGGTTTTAAATTGTAAGACATTTCCAGGGGCAGATGTGGACTCTGACCACAATCTATTGGTTATGACCTGTAGATTAAAACTGAAGAAACTGCAAAAATGTGTGACTTTAAGGAGATGGGACAATTGACAGGAATGGAGGGAAAGACATTCAGTAGAAGAAGAATGGGTAGCGCTGAGGGATGAAGTAGTGAAGGCAGCATAGGACCAAGTAGGTAAAAAGACGAGGGCTAGTAGAAATCCTTGGGTAACAGAAGAAATACTGAATTTATTTGATGAAAGGAGAAAATTTAAAACTGCAGTAAATGAAGCAGGCAAAAAGGAATACAAACATCTCAAAAATGAGAGTGACAGGAAGTGCAAAATGGCTAAGCAGCGATGGCAAGAGGACAAATGTAAGGATAGTGAGGCTTATCTCACTAGGGGCAAGATAGATACTGCCTACAGGAAAATTAAAGAGACCTTTGGAGAAAAGAGAGCAACTTGTATGAATATCAAGAGCTGAGATTGAAACCCAGTTCTAAGCAAAGAAGGGAAAGCAGAAAGGTGGAAGGAGTATATGGAGGTTCTATACAAGGGTGATGTACTTGAGGACAATATTATGGAAATGGAAGAGGATGTAGATGGAGATGAAATGGGAGATACGATACTGCGTGAAGAGTTTGACAGAGCACTGAAAGATTTGAGTCGAAACAAGGCCCCGGGAGTAGATAACATTCCATTAGAGCTACTGACGGCCTTGGGAGAGCCAGACCTGACAAAACTCTACCATATGGTGAGCAAGATGTATGAGACAGGCGAAATACCCTCAGACTTCAAGAAGAATATAATAATTCCAATCCCAAAGAAAGCAGGTGTAGACAGATGTGAAAATTACCGAACTATCAGTTTAATAAGTCACAGCTGAAAAATACTAACGCGTATTCTTTACAGACGAATGGAAAAACTGGTAGAAGCCAACCTCAGGGAAGATCAGTTTGGATTCCATAGAAATATTGTAACACGTGGGCAATACTGACCCTACGACTTATCTTAGAAGAAAGATTAAGCAAAGGCAAACCTGCATTCCTAGCATTTGTAGACTTGGAGAAAGCTTTTGACAATGCTGACTCGAATACTCTCTTTCAAACTCTGAATTTGGCAGGGGTAAAATTCAAGGAGCGAAAGGCAATTTACAATTTATACAGAAACCAATGGCAGTTATAAGAGTCGAAGTGCACGAAAGGGAAGCAGTGGTTGGGAAGTGAGTGATACAGGGTTGTAGCCTCTCCCTGATGTTATTCAATCTGTATATTGAGCAAGCAGTAAAGGAAACAAAAGAAAAATTCTGAGTAGGTATTAAAATACATGGAGAAGAAATAAAAACTTGAGGTCTGCCGATGATGCAATTCTGTCAGAGACAGCAAAGGAGTTGGGAGAGCAGTTGAACGGAATGAACTGTGTCTTGAAAGGAGGATGTAAGATGAACATCAACAAAAGCAAAAAGAGGATAATGGAATGTAGTCAAATTAAGTCGGGTGATGCTGAGGGAATTAGATTAGGAAATGAGACACTTAAAGTAGTAAAGGAGTTTAGCTATTTGGGGAGCAAAATAACTGATGATGGTCGAAGTAGAGAGAATATAAAATGTAGACTGGCAATGGCAAGGAAAGCGTTTCTGAAGAAGAGAAATTTGTTAACATCAAGTATAGAATTAAGTGTCAGGAAGTCGTTTTTTAAAGTATTTGTATGGAGTGTAGCCATGTATGGAAGTGAAACATGGATAATAAATAGTTTGGACAAGAAGAGAATAGAATCTTTCGAAACGTGGTGCTACAAAAGAATGCTGAAGATGAGATGAGTAGATCACATAACTAATAAGGAGGTATTGAATAGAATTGGGGAGAAGAGGAGTGTGTGGCACAAGTTGACAAGAAGAAGGGACCGAGTGGTAGGACATGTTCTGAGGCATCAGGGGATCACAAATTTAGCATTGGAGAGCAGCGTGGAGGGTAAAAATCATAGAGGGAGACCAAGAGATGAATACACTAAGCAGATTCAGAAGGATGTAGGTTGCAGTACGTACTGGGAGATGAAAAAGCTTGCACAGGATAGAGTAGCATGGAAAGCTGCATCAAACCAGCCTCAGGACTGAAGACCACAACCACAACAACAACAACAACAACAACGACAACAACAATCAGAATAGGTAGCAACTCACCGTAAAGATGATTGCTGAGCTGCATTCAGGCATGTAGTAAAGATAATCACACTTTCACAACTAAATTTCCAGCCAAAGCTTTCGTCAGAAAATGAGAGCACAGACACATTCACTCGATCACTCAGACACAACTCATGCACACATGACCTCCATCTCTGGTTGCTGCATCTATGGTCTCTGAGAATCAGATCCAAACAAACCACTTCTCACACTTCCTGTCTCTCATCGGCAGTTGCCAGGCTAGAAGCAGGAAGTGGTGGCAGCACTGACTGCAAGCTGAAGTAGTGGTAGGAAGGAGCTAAGCAGTAGAGTTGAGGGAGTAGGGAAGAGGCGAAGGTATTCAGCTGCACCCAGCCAGTGACACTGCATGACACCCTAGTAAACAAACCATTTCACCTACTGAGACGAAAACAAGATTTTTCCAGTGTTTTTTCTTTTTCAAATTTCCCTGACGTGTTTGAAATTCTCTGATATTTCCCGATTTCCAGAACCTGTGGCAGCCCTGACGATCCAACTCCTTCCCCATTCTTCCTCTATGCAAGGTTTTGCTCTGTCTCCACTTTGTCATCAAAAGGGCATTAAGCCTTTATGTTCTTTTCCTTCCTTACTGCTCAAAGCAAATTTTAATGAACTACATAAACACTTTTATGAACTCTGTATTTAACAAATAAGGTAAACTTCTTACATTCAGAATGAGAGCACTGAAATTAATTACTGATAACACACACTGTCATCAAAAACAAGTTTAATAATATACAAGACAGTACTATAACTCTAAACAAACAAAAAAGTTAATTTGAAAGAAGTTTATATGAAAATCCATGTTAAAATAAAAATTGATAATGAAATGTATGTGGTTAATTCTTTGGTTTTGTACCTGTAAAGTAGTCAACTGTTTTAGAAAAATCAATATTTTTTTAACTCCTTCATTTCTATTGTCACATCAGATAATCATTCCTGACTTACTATAGAAAGCAAATTGATTTTTCATTATTATTTTTAGCTTAAAAATATTCAGTTTTTGTATCAGACACAGGAACTGTTAGGCATATCAGGACTGCTATGCATATGTCAGTGTTATTGAACATCAGTGAGCCATGTTTTACTACAAATTGCTATGCAAAGTCTTATACACCAGACAGTTCTTACATTCAACATTAGGTGTTTAGAAATAGAGAAGAAACAAATACAAAATGTCATTTTCAAAATCATCATCACAGGTGACAGACATGAACAAATGTAATATTGCTCAGTATGTGTATACTAATTTGATTGATTTCTTGAAACAGCCTGTGAAGCAGAAAACAAATTGTTTTAATCACTGCGAAAAAAAGTATCACTTTTTTATCACAGTTTGTGGTGAAGCACATCTATACAGTTTTTGTTTATATGTCAGGTAAATTACGCTCAATGTTCCATTTGTATAGAGGCTCAAAGGTTCACTGAATGTTTTGTAGGAAATGCTTGACAGGGCTGTATTATAAATTTGTATCTATTCCAAGTGGTTTTGGTCCTTTATCATCATCCAGGAAGAAATAAAAACAATAAAACTTACACGTGTTATACATCATGCAACATGAAAATACCATCCTTATTACAACCATAATTATTATGCACAATAGAATAACAAAGCTTTGCAATGAGATGATGTTCCTATTCAATGGCAAAGGACAAACTGCTGTTAACTGTTGCCCAAAACCAATACTTCATCGAGCGTTTTGACAAATGATCCTTTGATGCTAGCCATTCTGAACAAATGGACTGATAATGTATGCCACGAGGAGGTTCTCTGCGAAATCTGTGAGGAAAGGAATATATGGAAAACACTGACAAGAAGAAGGGACAGGGTGGTAGCGCACCTCTTGAGACATCACAGAATAACTTCCATGGTACTGGAGGGAGCTGCAGAGGGTAAAAGCTGAAGAGGAAGACAGAGATTGGAATACATCCAGCAGATAACTGAGGACGTAGGTTGGAAGTACTACTCTGATAGGAAGCGGTTGGCAAGGGAAAATTCTGAAAGTGCTGTTCCTCAGAGATCATATGCACCTGCAATGCCCATACTCTCGGACTGTAAGGCCTTAGATTGTTATCATCAATTTTTTCCTAGTACTCTGCACTGATTTATTAGAAGCTAATGAATCTATAGACCTAATGACATTCTTCATCACTCGTGAATTATATAGAGGCTTAACAACTTCAGTGCAATTCTCTTTAAAACTGAGTTATACCTCCTAGACCAACACATTGAATTTTAGTGACCTTATTCTTACCTTCATTACTGGAACAGTGTTTAAATCCTGGTACCATAGCATACTGTAAAATTGTTCTTAACTGTTTCAAAAAACTGGGCTGTCTCTTGATTACTCTCTGCAGTGACCTTCAAAGGCTACATTTAAATTGTGACTTTTACAATGGACAAAATTATGCACAAGCCTCTTATTTCTTTATTCTGTTTTATACATCACTGATGATGGATGTTCCAAGATAGCTTTGGTCATGGAATTCGTTCAGATCTAGCCCCTTTCATTCTAAACATTTAATGAGCTGATGTTTGAGGCCTAATGCAGACTGATGTTTGACTTTACATGCCTTGGAAGGATTTCCTGGATCATCTTTGATTTTAATATAGCAAATTACTTCACTTAACTAGTATCACGTTATATTTCGATGGCTAGTGAGCAAATTTATATTTTCTTATGTACTTGACACTGATCAATTTGTTTACAGATGAAGTGAACCATTATTACATCTTATAACAAATTTAAAAAAAAAATGTTTTAGCTAATCTACAGATCATTACTCATAAAAGTTTCATTACTTACTCTCCATGATTATATTACATTACATGTATCCAAAATTCATAATTGTGTCATTCATTATTAAACAGATTTTTTTATGTTTGATTGTCACTTTTTTACAAGCAAGTAAGCATGAGTAAGGGGTTGGTTTTCTCAGCAGAAGCATGTGTTGTTTTCTCCCTTAGCAAACTCTTATTACCATTTTAAATTTGTCGTGTTTTGCAGCTCAATTGTTAAGTGAGTTTATATACTTCCATTTCCACTTTGCTTGGTAATGTTTACTCTATACCTTGGCAAATGAGATGAAAAACCAATGATCATGACACTACAGCATATTATAACTATCGGTTCTCTCTATAAGATGGCACCTGCATCATTTTCTGAGAATTTAAATTGTTTAGTTTTCAGTTATATCAAAGAATTATAGTATTATGTATGAAAGCTGCAACTATGGTATCTTTATGGCTTATACTGTTGGAAAGGAAAACATGCATGTTGTTTCAAAAGACTAATCAGATTTTACAACACTACCTTTTCTAAATGAATGAAGACAGAATTTTAACTTATATACAGGACTAAAATGACATCACTTTCAAAAGAACCATCCAATTTTACAAGAGTACATCTTTCACGTGCACAACTGTGTCTGAATTCCAACTCATGCAAAGATAAACTTTCGATTTCAATGGGCAAGTTAAAATCTACTCCAAGTTTCTATCTTCATTCATACAGAAGATGTAGTCTCCTGAAATATGATGTATCATTTTGAAACACCCTGCTTATGAAATATGATGCATATGCTTGAACCATCTCAGATTTTGGATTTTTATATGAATAGTTAGGTCATCACAATATCATAAATGAATTACCCACAACTAATATTTTATTTTTCTTGTGGAAGAAGTGTCAGTAGACATATTATAGCCAGAAGAACCTTCTTTGATGAAACAAGGCAATCTGATGACATTTGATTAAATAAGAATGTGTGATGGATTCTATTCTCATACGGAGAAAGTATCAATAAAAACTTATTCCTATACTTAATAGGAAACATCCATTCTTTAAGTATATTTCACAACCAAAATGGAGGGTGGGGAATAGGAAAAGGGACAGGTCTAACACATAAGAGATTAAGTGATCAAACTGCCAATTTGATATATCATAGTTATGTTCATTGATCTTTTTTAAAAATCAACCAACAATTATTCCTTTATGACCACTAACAAAGCCATTTGAAAATCATAATGGTTATTTAGCTGGATGATTTTTCAGTGCAGTGTGTTTGATTATATAGCTAGTTTAAACAATCTTTTGATCTACTACATTTTGAACAGAAGTAAAACTAAAAATGAGAATATTATTCTATCTAGGAACAAAATCTGGCAATCACATTTGAACTCAACAGAATGTTCTATTAAAAATGAAAATGAAAATAACAGCATTTGTCATTTTAGCAAACTTTGTGCAAGATGCAGCCTTAAATTTTCACTTTGGCATCACAAGGATTCATAACAAGGAATTACACGTCAATTAAGCATTATACAATGAAGATCAACAGGTACGTAGCACAAATAACAAAGTTCACATGATGGAAAGTATAAAATCTGTATTGACAATATAGCACTCATGTAGATAATTTACTCATTCACATCAACATTCAGTTTCTACTGCTACTTCATTTTGCAAATATGTATATAAATATATCACAATAACACACAGTGACTTAGCACATCGTTACAGGAAAACAATAATAGATATCTGCAAGTTTTCAAGCAAACAATTTTCAGCTGTCACTAGCACAAAAATAACACTGAATCACCATGTAAAAATCAATAACAGGCAAAATAACACAAAACTAACAAAACTTCTATTTTTATAGTACATTTAGTGTAACAAACGACTTCAATCATCTTTATCTTCATCACATTTAATGCCTTCACTGCATGGAACACCAAAAAAGTTTTTTTCCACCACATAATGATTACATTGCCTTACAGTTTCTAATTTGCCAAGTATTCTGTCATAAATCATCTGTTTTTCTTCATCCTGTGTGTACTCAGCTGGTACATCAAAGAAATTTTCATTCACCACATACCTGACGCACTGCAAGATAACATTCCTTTCATGGCGAATTTCACTGTTAAGGAGCTGAAAAATGAGACATTATATTTTCTTAGAAAACTAGGACAATAAGGTGTAGTGCTTTTTACTTGCTTTTAGTAAATGATCTAACTAGGGGACTACAACTACTCGACATCACCAATTTAGACCAAAGTTAAGGTGGATTCAAAAATGAATGAGACAGAAGTGGAAGCTCCAGATGGGTAACTCTTTTGAAAAAAAAAAAAAAAAAATGCATTTTTGGTGCAGGTTGGCAAGGCATGACCCATTAATGTTAGCATTGTTTCCATGCAGCAGTTGGTGTAGAGGAAACAATACAGAAGGGTAATCTAGGGTCAGGGGTCAAGTCCTATGAAAAGGAAACCCAAAGAAAACTTTTTGATTCCAAATAAATTTCCAAGAAGTGACTGTAAGATGCACGAGAGAACTTTGCACATAAAATACGTTAATTTTGTTATTCTAAAGTTGATGATTTTCACGTGGCACAATGATATTCACCGTAAAAACATAGGAAGCACTTTTGTACACATTATGAAGGGCACACTTTTATCCCACAGTTTGGCAGTAAACCACGTACAAGACAAACTTTTGGCAAATGTTGGCGATCATAGCTGGTGATGTACAATGTAATTTATTTTGATGCAGTCTCCTCCAAGGTCAAAATGAAACTAATGAAATACGATGTCCTGAACCTTTTAATTGCACTCCCTTCTTTAAATGCTATTTACACCTTACTTACAGGTGATGTAATAGCAATCCCTTTTTGGAAATCTATTTGCAATCCCAAATTTTCCTTTGCCTCTGTTTTTCATGATTGTTATGAAAGTATTAATAAATACAATATATTGAGCATTATTTCAATTTATTTCCATTGTAACTAACATAAAAATTGAAGATAAAAAATAATTTTCACTCGGGTACTCAATCCCATGCCCTTCAGATTACTGATCTGTAATCTTTCCACTGCACCAACCACTGCCTATAAACTGCCTTAACATAACTGGCTCCTCCCTTGCTCGAACCATGCCAAAAATGATATATTTTTCAGACCCCTTGGAGATCTAGGGCACACACTTCTGTCACTTTCATTTGGACGAAATTAATGACGACGGGTAGGTGAAGTTCTCTTGCAAGTTAAAAAAAAGTTTGCAAAATAGTACAACAATCTATCAATATAGAAAAAAAGAAATCACTAGGAATACTCTACTAGTGTGAGGACTGAGCCATTCTTCAAGCAACATGATAAGATTTGGATGTAGGAAAATGTTGATCATGATGTGCAGTGTTTGTGAAGTAACTCAGGAGACCAGAGAGTTCACACAGCAGTGTGCGTAATGCCTCATGCCTCTGTCTACATGTATCATCTGAGCTGTTCCTTGCACCAATTATTATCAAAGTGCTCAGTATATCTTGTGAAGGTTTTGTGTAACATTAAAGGTTTTCAAAGTTTAATATCAGCATTTGATAGGAAAATGTCTTCTAATGCAATATCTGTAGATTAGCTACAGGTACTGCCGAAACAGCTACTCACTTGCAAATTAAATAGAATAAGCTGCAATGTTGGAAACACAGTTGCTTCTGTTACACATCAGTGGATTTAACCATTTAAGTTGAACAACTGTTAAAAGTTCAGGGATTGTCAATAATGAGAATCACCTGTCTTTGATAGATGTCAACAACGAAATACATAATAAGCACAAAAAGGAAATGTATTATTTTGAACTGCTGGGTATGATAATAGTAAACTTCTAAACAAAATGTTCAAATGTGTGTGAATTCTTAAGGGACAAAACTGCTTAGGTAACCGGTCCATAGACTTACACACTACTTAAACTAACTTATACTAAGAACACAAACACCATGCCCGAGGGAGGACTCGTATCTCCAGCAAGAGGGACTTCTCAACAAATTCAAGGATACTCAGACATAAAACTCTTCTCATACATTACACTAACAAAATTAGGAGGTGATGAAACTAAAAATGTTTGAAAGGGACATTTTAAGAACAATTAGTTAGAGGAATTCAGAGCAGAATAAAGAAAACCAACAAAAACAAAATTCCTATGATTCATATGAAGAGACAGACATCACATCCTCAATTAAAGCCAGGAGTCTCCACTGGATCAGGTATGTACTTTAAGCTCCAGCATAAAGGGAAAAAATCCACCAAGTGTGTACAGAGCACTTTTGAGAACAAAATCCTCTTGGCAGACCTTTGACAACATCAGAGAAGATATGAAAGTCATACATATGAGGAACTGGGAAATTAAATGCCAAGATAGAACACCTAGCATAGCACTGTGAAATCAGCAGTGAACCGTGTTTCTATTATGTTATTATCATTACTTTATGATTTGAAATATTCCCGGTGTAAGAAGATTTTGAATCTTTCTAGGGTATTCAACTAGGTAATGTAATCAAGAAGGTGTGATACTTCGACAAATTGATTTCAGGCACTCCCCCCCACCCCCTCCCACCCATCCATCCTTGAGGTGGATGGGCGGGATGGTTGATACCTCTCAAGCTCTTGCGGCCTTTCTTCTTATATTTATTTTGTTTTGACACTGTTTATTTGTGGTTTGGGTGGGCTCATTTTCCTAATATTGTCTTGGACTTTATTGCCCCCCCCCCCCCCCCCAACCTCCTCTGCCTGGCCATCTGCGGAGATGGGCCTCGTGCAGTGGTGGAGAAAGCAGTGATGATACATTCTCATCCTCCACAGCTGCCATGACAGAAGTAAATTTCCACACAGACTGCCACTGTGTTTTGACCATACTCAAGCTTGAGGTGCATGCCTCACTTAAATGCTCTACCACATTGGACTTCTTCAGTTGTTTGTTTTGTGTACAGAATTTATGGTCAGTGTATCTCTTCTATACCATCCAGGTAGTCTGGCCTGCCTACATGCATTTTACCACACTGGCAAATTATGAGATAGATTCCCAGTTTACAGAGACCTGCGTCATCCCTGACCGACCTCAACAAGGCTTTCATCATGGCTGGTGGGTGGAATCTGCACTGTGTTATGTTTCTGCCGGAAAACTTCTGACTTTTACAGATGTGTTCCCACAGCCTACCAAAGATGAAGAGAAACCTATTGTGGCAGCAATTATCCTGTATGTTGGGAATATACAGGATAATTGCAGTCACAGTAGTGGTAATAGAAAACCAAGGCAATTAGCGCAAAGTGTTCTGGACCGAACCAGTACGTGACAAAGGGGCACCCACCACTGTTTCTTGTACACTCACAACGAAGTCTCATCTTTTTGCATGTGTTTCTGATTTAGTGTATCCAGCATCAATATCAGTCATCAATCTTTTAAGTTCAAACACTGAGTCTTGAAGAATATGCTCAGTCATAATTGAGGAAGCATCACACACACACACACACACACACACACACACACACACACAAAATGAGCTCACCTACTGGATGTCTGGAGAGGGCAAGTGGCCCTTCAACTACAGGAGTGCAGGTAGGGGTGAATCCATTTTGTGAAGTGCTGAAAATACACTTTTCATGCTGATGATGTTTTATGACAGAGGTGTCACGTGGGAATAGAAGAAGGGTTTTGTGATAGCACATTTTATAGACTTTTGTGTTCAATTCTGACATGATACAGTTACAAGAACTACATACATTGCTCACATATACCCCATACACCACAAACTATAGATCTTAAAGAGTGGCAGTAGTGATAGAGGGCATGAAACGGAACTGTAGCACCTGAGCTTTCTTTCAAATTTACGTTTTACACAGTGCACAGAAATTAACTGAGCTGACTTTTAATAAGTTGTAATGTCAATTAGGGAAGTAAACCCATTTTTTTGACATCCATTTCTCATTAAGCCCAAAATAATGCTTTAATGGTGGTGAGCTTTCGAAGTGTGGCTCATAAGAAAAACATTAAACAAAAACAGCAGTGGTGACAAAAATTGTCATTAAACAGATGTTTGCATTTATGCTTATTGTTTAACCACATAACTGCTGTGATGTTTTTGGTTTAATTCAACATGTTCATTTATTTATGTTTTTTCTGAGTCAGCACAAAGGATGATATCTTAAAAAAATGCATGTTTTGAACATATAATTTCTGGTCGCAGCATGTTGAAAAACAGCCCAGTTACCTTGTACCCGATTTTTTAAGAACTGTAAACACTGTATTGTATATAGCATTTCCTTCACTTAGACAGATTTTATACAGAGTATTGGACAGGATTGTGATTTTTAATCATATATGCCAATTATGTGTGTTTTTGCTTGTGTTTGGGTGGCTTTTACATTTTTCCAATGTACATTTTCCTCCATTTTGCGTTTTTTTAAGTCTGGACTGCACGAAAAAGTAAAACAGGTGTTTCATTGTATTCAGCACGAAACATTTTTTTTTCCTTTTTTTCCAATTCTTCATTCTACTTCTGTTCACAAACTGCACAGCAACCATTACGAGTTTTTGTGCATATAGATTCCCACAAGTATATTTGCTCTATTATTATTTCGACTCTATAAAAGAGAGTATGCTCAAATGCTTATTGTCATATCGTCACACTGAAGGTTTAAAGCTCTGTTCGCCATAGTCATTAACATACACTGCTTTGTGTTGACGATGATATGGAACAGAACACTGAAACTTCACCATGTTTCCATTAGCACAACAAGCAACTGAAGATGCTCTTGTTTGCAGAGTGAAACAATTTAAAAAAACTTCTGCACACCAATTGAAGTGCATGGCAGAAATCAAAATATACATCATGAAATAATGTGACCTTTGATGATGTATCTATGCATTAACTTTTTCTATTCATCAGTGTCATCATTTTACTTTATTTTTCACTTCCATCTCTTTGTCTGGATTTTCCTAACTTTCCTGTCCTTGGACACTTTCTCTTCACTATTTTCTGTTACAACTGGTATTCCTTTCCAATTTCTTCTGGTGTCCTTCCATGTTTTTGCTCTTGCTATTTCTTCTGAGACCTGTAACTTCCTGTATTTTCAAATTGTTTCTTTTGCGAACATTTTGTTTTTCATGTACCTCTTGTTCTATCTGTGATTGGGTTCGACAGATGTATCAAAGTTAATTCTCATCACTGATTTCCATCTGTTTGCCCTTTCTTTTATCAAATCACTTCGTTTTCTGCCTATTTTTGCTGCTAGGTAACTAGAAATACCTTTTTTTTAATTTTTTGTGTACTGTTTGATGCTCATTTTCTGTGCTCTCTTTCTCTTTTCATTGTTTTGTTATATTTTTATATCTTTATTTTTCACATTATAGATTACATTTCTGGATACCCTATACAAATATAGAGAAGAGCTTCATTTGTTCACATTAGTATGTACTGGCCCAGTCTCTTATAGCCAACATGAGAAAATTCATCATTATTGCCATGGAGTTGTTGCACTGACCTCATTTTCAGCCTCTACAGAAAGAATTTCAATGAGAGGCTCATTTTTTCAAGTTACTGGTTAGAGAATATTAAGCCATCACTTCATTCCTAAGATAAAAGTAATGAATATCATATTGTGGAGGCATGCCATGCCATGCCATGTGCTGTGAGCTTCAAAACACATCTTTCCCCAGGGAGAAACATTGAAACCTTTTTCTATGACTGCAAAGGCATCATTCCCACAAAAATCCTTCACAAATTGTCGACTTAGGATGCTGCAAACTATTTCCGGCTATTGTGGAAACTGAGTGTGGCTTACAAGAACAATAGGGACTGTTAATACCACCACCACCACCACCACCATCTTTATCTTTATTTTTCACATCATAGATTACATTTCTGGATACAGTCAGGTCTATTTCAAGTTATATCCATCTACTGCAGGAGTACAACTGGTGACTTAAACAGTTTTACAATACTTTGTGCAAGATATGGATGATTCCAAACAGCACTATATCTTGTATTTCACTGTGTTTACACATCCTAAGATTCTAGACAGAGCATCTTCAGGTTTTGTTATATAGATCCCATGGCAGCCGTGACAGTGGTGATGACATTAGTTCCTTCACTCTACATTTGACTGTCCCTGATGCTCAGTTCCTTCTGCACCACTTGATCGTTAATATTCTCTTCATACAGTGCTGATAAATCAATTAGGAGGCATACTCTTGGGTGTTGCTGATGTTCAACAATGAATCAATTAGGAGGCATGCTCTTGGGTGTGGCTGATGTTCAACAATGTCAGGCTAGTTAGCTGCAACTATTAAGTCAAAATGGGTGTATTGGTCATACAGGATAGTGCTACATCCAGCTGTTGTGACTGCTTTTGCTGTGTGCTTGTACCATTTTTTTTGAAAAGATCTAATGTTGCTAGAGCTCCTCATATTTGCCAGTGAAGGTATATGCACACTTCATTCTGTATCTCGAGGAATTCATGTTTCATAAATATAGGACAGCCTAACAGTATGTGGTTTTTGCCTTGGAGAGTACCCCATAAAGTTGACTACCATCATCTTGAGCCGTTTTGTTATAACTTTTCTTGTAGTTCTTTATCCTTGAGGCCTTGATCTAGGGCGGTTACCATTAGAGCTTATGATTTCGCCCTCAGTCTGTGTATTCTAAGCCATAGGTGCATCATATCTGTGTCAATATTGAAGTTGCCCAGGTGGTTTGGGTGCTGACCATTAAGTGATTTCCATCTACAGGCTCGTTTTAGCTTATTTTGAGTTTCCATTTTGATGTTTCTTTAATAAGTGAATCTAATTAATAATTCTGCATTTTTCTCTGGTACTCAGCAGGGTGACACCATTCAGATGGTTTGATATTTTGGCAAGCCATCTTCAGGCTTTCCTGTTGATTGATTGTCATATTAGCAAACACCCAACAGTGATGCTAAGCCCCTTTGTGGGAAAATGCCAGTACCACATACAAAATTTGATGCATTTCATCCAGCAGGATCATAACTTCCAACTGGACCAAGATGACCTTGTGGTGTGCTTCAATGTGGCGTCTCTCTTCACAATGATACCTTTTAAGAGACTTCCTGAACCTCGTAGGAGCAGTTGGCAACACCAATTGTGGATTACATTAGCACTTTCTCTCTCATGTCTCCACAATAGCCTAAAATATTCCCTTAACTCCACCACCACCTGAGATGTGAACCATTTGTCTTTTGTACCACTTATAACTCCCCCCCCCCCCCCCCTCGAACCATGAACCTTGCTGTTGGTCGGGGGTGGGGGCTTGCGTGCGTCAGCGATACAGATAGCCATATCATAGATGAAACCGGAACAGAGAGGTATCTATTGAGAGGCTAGACAAACATGTGTGTTTCCTGAAGAGGAGCAGCAGCCTTTTCAGTAGTTACAGGGACAACAGTCTGGATGATTGACTGATCTGGCCTTGTAACTTCAGCCAAAACAGCCTTGCTGTGCTGGTACTGTGAACAGCTGAAAGATAGGGGACACTACAGCCGTAATTTTTCCCAAGGGCATGCAGCTCTACTGTATGGTTTAAGGATGATGGCATCCTCTTGCATAAAACATTCCCGAGTTAAAATAGTCCCCATTCGGATTTCCGGGAGGGGACTACTCACTAGGATGTTATTACCAGGAGTAACAAAACTGGCGCTCTATGGATCAGAGCATGGAATGTCAGATTCCTTAATCGGGCAGGTAGATTAGAAAATTTAAAAAAGGATTTGAATAGGTTAAAGTTAGATAAAGTGGAAATTAGTGAAGTTTTGGTGTCAGGAGGAACAGGACTTCTGGTCAGTTGAATACAGGGTTATAAACACAAAATCAAATAGGGGCAACACATAAATAGGTTTAATAAGGAGTAAAAAAAATAGCAGTGCAGATAAGTGACTACGAACACGTAACTAATGGGGAGGTACTGAAGAGAATTGGGGAGAAGAGAAATTTGTGGTACAACCTGATTACAAGAAGGGATCAGCTGATAGGACACTTCTGAGGCATCCAGAAATCACCAATTTAGTACTGGAGGGAAGTGAGTGAGTGAGTGAGTGTGTGTGTGTGTGTGTGTGTGTGTGTGTGTGCGTGTGTGTGTGTGTGTGTGTGTTTGTGTGTGTGTGTGTATGTGTGTGTGTGTGTAGGGGGGGTAAAGATAATCATGGGAACCAAGTGATTAGAGCAGACTCAGAGGGATGGAGGTTGCAGTAATTACTCAGAGATGAAGAGGCCTGCACTGAATAGAGTAGTACGGAGAGCTGAATCAAACCAGTCCTTGGACTGAAAACCACAACAACAGCAACAACAACGTAACTCATTCAGTCACATCAAATTTCAGTAGGGAGAAAGCGGGATGGAGTGAAGCCAGACATCGAGTAAGAACTTAGAAACGAGGCAAATCTATGAAGAAATGTAAAAATCTGGGAACTTTTAGCATTGATCCTATGAATTCATCACAGGGGCTATGAATTTATAGTACACCATAAATTCATAGACCCTGTGATGAACCCATAAGATCAATGCTAAAAGTTCCCCGATTTTACATTTCTTCCTAGATTCGCCTCGATTCTGCGAAAAATGTAAAATTGGAGAACGTAAAATCAAAGTTCTACTATAGTGGATGGCAAGAACCAGACACATACTTTAGAACATGTTCCAATTTTTGTAGTTCTCAAGTATCAATGCTGGGAAAAAAACTTAAAATGCCTGCAAGATGAAGCAGGGACCAATGTAACTGTCACTATATTACAGGCTCTGTGACAGCATAATGCGTGTTAACAATGCAGCCTGTCATAAGCACACTTTCCTCACTAACGGGACAGAAAGACAAAGTGGTGACATTGAATTTGGGTACATGTGGCAAATCACTGAACAAACACTTTGAAAGAATGGCAAGCCTCCACAACAGGGAGGCATCACACTGTCATAAAAATGTGGACAATGTCTGTACCTCAGCTTGTCCCATAGTATGTTTTCCTCTTTATGAAGTCAAGAGACTGAGCAGTGGTGGGACTAGAGTAGATGGTGGTAGGACAAATTTGACAATGTCTGCAGTCATAGAAATAACGACATGGAATGAATGCTAAGGCACGACTCTCATTGAGAGACCACCTCAGAAATAATAGGCCTGACACAGATATTTGCTAGTGCGCCTGTGAATGAAGCTGGTGCATTACTGTGAAAAGTGGTGACACTATAAAAATCTTGAATGCAAAAATCTTGAAAATTCTTGGTGTTCCACAGCTTTTAAATATTTCTTAAAGGATGTCTTCTAAATACCATGAACTTCACTTGAAATACTTACTAGTCAAATCAGTATTCAGGCATACAGCCCATGACTATGACATATTATCTATCTCTTTATCAATGACATAAGTGTCAATTATAAATTCTTTGTGATTTTCAATTGACACCATTTCTGCCATTGACGATGAGTTATACAGATGAATACCAGTTTAGCTAATAAATGTTGTAAGTGCTGCTCATGATGTTTAGATGTTGTTTAGCAAATGGTGACATCATGTTCATGTAGTGAAGTATTGGACTGACAGACATTTAAAAAGAATGTCAATACCCTATGAAAGGAACTGCTGCCTATACAAAAAAGGTAGAGAACAAATATTATTTTTTATTGCTCCATATAACTTGCAATGAAATAATGAATTTACCATAAATTAGACAGAATCAACAATGAGGAATGTGGTATGAGACTCATAGATGAATTAACACAGTTGTCCTAGGAATTTCAGCAATTTCCTCAGGATGTATGAGAATGTCAAAGCATCAGAAAGCTGACAAAGATTATCATCCATGGATGCCAAAGAAGCACTCTCCATGCAATGCACTGAAAGAAACGCTTAAGAGGGATTGGTTCTGGTTTTCACAGCTATATTCTTCATCTGTCTGCATATTTCAAAATACATTGCAAATTTTTCCCTGCTGTGATACCAAGCTGTTCCTCTCATGCTGTAGTGTCCTGAGTGACTAAATGCTTCAAGAGATATAGCATTTCACAGTTAAAACTTTTTATACATAAAGATCGAATGGGAAAGAAGATCATTACCTTTTCAAGAAGTGTTAGTCGTCTTCGGTGTAAATGTATCTTCCGTTGAGGAGCTTGGGGCTGTCCAGTTTTCTCTGCACTCTGACCATTTTCTCCTTTTCCTTCAAACTTCCGTTTGCTAACCCGCTGCCTGTGAAAACGTTTTCTTTTTCGTCCAGTTGACCGTACAGGTGGTTGCTGCTGTTCTTCACTTTCAGACTGATTTTCTGTGGGCTGAGTAGTTTCCAGAGCCTTCACTACAGGAACTTCTTCTGGTCCACTGCCTTCACTGTCATTTGAAACTGATGGCTTGCAAACTTTATTACTGGCAGGGGATTTACTTTTACTTTCAGGAGATATAGCTACAGCTGTTTCTGTATTTGTTTTCTTTGCATTGTTTTCAACTCCTTTAACATTGCTGTGGGATTCGTCTCCTGGAACAAAAAACAACAACAACAAATCAAACAACATTTTCCATAACAGTTTTGTTCAAACCTGTTGTTCAAAACTGATGCAATCGAGAGTTATTTGTCTGCATATGTCATAAATATCAAATGTTTAACAGAAATGCAAAGGCTTTTTACCATACAATTATGAAAAATGTTTATATAAAATAGATGACTATGGGATTTGCGATGTTACACTGACACTGATAAGAATGGATGTCTTTAGTTTAATGTCATTTAATAAACCTTCAAAGGCAGTAGGTATAATTTAGACATTTAGAGCTACTTTTGTTTGGCAGGGAACTTGATAGAGCACTTCACATTTACATATTGCTAAAAATATCATTTTTACACAAAGCTTTACATGTGAATCAGTTGGCTGGATGCATAATAGCTTCCCAGATTAGAAGTCATCTTTTAATAAACCTTCTTCTGTCCACTCAATGGTTATAAAACTGCAACTACAAATATATGAATGAAGGTGAGCTATAATTTAATTAATATAGAATTGATCACACTTAAATAATTTCTACCAAGCTTTCTGAGCATGGATTTAAAATGAAACGTATATAAGAAATAAAGGCTGATGGAGTATGCCACTCATGATCATTTTCCATGAACAAAGACCCAAATTTTTGGACAAGGCATTTCATTAAATTATGATGATGACGGCAATGATGATGATGATTGCTTTGATAATCCGAGGTAAATTTTCTTTGTTTCATGCAAATCACTCCTCATGGCTATGTTCCAATAAAAAAAATGCTTCAGAGGGGGAAAAAAAGGGTAAGCTTATTTAAAAAGAGAAGAAGAAGAAGAAGAAGGCAACATTACTACCGCTAGTGGAAATGTGCAGGTCTACAACTGCTCATCTGTTCATAAAATTAATAAATTCAGAGTTTAAAAATTTTAATGCATGATTATTTTCCACATCAGAGTTCCAAGTAATATCTTTATAATGCAGAGCAGTTACATTTAACCATAGGGCAACTGAAATTTTTCAGAAATAGTGAAACAAGTTGTATTTTGAGTGTCAGGAAACACTGCTAACATTATCCGATGCTAAAATACATAGGATAACTTGGACCTGATGTACGAATGGAGACATTTGTAAAAGTTATGAACAAGGAGGTTGGCTGATGTTCAGTAACTGCTTTCAGAAGCAAGATGTGCAGGAGTGGGAGAAAAAGCTACTGTATAACAATTTGGAGACAAGCCTGAGCATAGCTTGGGCCACAACTCAGTGTTAAAACGACTGCACCTGAGTACAGGTTGGGCCATGATGATCTCAACTGTGAGCCATCTATCACTCAAAAATTGGACTCATTCCATATGAGAACAATGTATGGTCATCTTGTGACCTGCCCATTGACTGGTGCTGCTTCTGTTGTCAATTTCCAGAATTATTAAAAACCACTAGGGAACGTGATAGCTGCTGTCATGAATGGCTAAGGCGGTATGATTGCAGTGACATAATTTTGTGATGTACTCGTTAAGTTTTGCAGTTGGCTGTAATTCTGCTACAAATATGTCACGTCTGCTGACTGAGCAAAAAGTTCGAGAACTCGAGATGAGCAAATAAATTCACCATCCAATTTTTTCTTGAGCAGTAACTACTTTAAAATTCATTACATCCTTGGGTGGGTTTAGTAACATCTCTGAACAGTCAAAGGGACTGCGTCTGTGATACAATATCCACAGTCAACATCTATCTTCAGGAGTTCTGGGAAATGGGGTGATGCAAAACTTTTTTTGATGTGTGTATATTTGGCATTCCATAAGATATATCCTCTTTTAAATAGTTACTAACATTTCTCTGTTTACATATTATTCGCAATACTTTGGTGCTGGATACTTTTGCTGTCCAAAGTATTTTAAGCACTCTGTGGCAAATTCTCATTTCAAACAAATCATTCTTCCTTGCTACTTTTAAATGCAGCACCCATCCTTCACAATTGCATAGAAGTACAGACCAAATATAGGACCTGACAAATTAAACTTTAGATCTACATCTGTATTTCTGAGAATTTTATCAAATTTTATGAAAGCAGCATGGACATTCTCTATGTGACATTTTATCTCTGTATCTGGTCTCCAGTCTTTCCAGAGCCTTGTTCCAAGGTACTTAAACTTGTCAACTCTTTGTATTAAGAAGCCACTGAATCATAGATCTACATTTGTAAAGGAGTTGGGCTGTCATGTGTCCTTTTGATATTAATTTGAGACCTAGATTACTGCTTCAATCTCCTACTATTTCAATGAGTTGTTGAAGACCACCTGAGTTATCAGTGAGTTATCAGCAATCAATATTGTATCATCACTACAGGAAAATGATGCTGATAAAGACTACATTAACCTTTATGTCTTTTTCTATATCACCAAGTGCTTCCTGAAAAATAGTCCGAGTACAGATTCAATAACAGGATTGAAAGAACACATCCTTGTAGGACTTCTCAACAGGTGTTAACCAAGTTGGTGACCTCATTATCAAACTTACCCTATGCTGTCCAATTCCAATACAAATTCTCTATATAGCTGATGCATTTATGATCTATGTGCATTCTTCTGAGGATTTCCATAATTTTTATGACATTACACTCTATTGAAGGCTTTTCCATGATCAATAAAACAAAAGCCAACATTTTTATCCTGGTACAGCAGTTTTGCAATAGAACTTTTAATGCCACTATTGCATGTCTTTTATCTAAAGATTTCCCAAACCCAAATTCTGTCCCACTAATCATTTTTTTCAAATTTTTCATAGGACATTTGGTGGATTACTTCCAGAAATATTTTCAAGGCATGGGTTATAAGACTAATGAGTCCATGACCTTCAGTTTTTCTTGTATTATTCTTATTTTGAAAGGGAATGAATGATAATAGCCATTGGGCAGGATAACGCTCTGTATCGTAAATCTGTGTAAGACTCTAGATACCTTCTTCACCAAGAAGTTGAATGAACTCCACTGGAATTCCATTAAGTCCTATTGCTTCATTGTCTTTTGGGTATTTTATAGCTTTCTCAATTTCTTTTTCCATAATTCCAGGTCTTGTTACATTTTTGTTCCCAGAAATCTCAACATTTAGTTTACCATCCAAAAACACATTCTTAGTACAGTCTTCCCATGTCTCTATCTTTTCCATAGCATTAAGAGCTATTTCATTAACTTTGTTGACTGACACATATTTTCTTCTATATAACTCTGTGGTTTCTTTTAGGTTTTTATGTAAGTTATCATTATGATGTGAAGCTTGCAAGCTTTCAATTTCTTCACATTAATGTTTCAAGCATTTATTTTTTGTTGCTCTAACCTTTGACTTCATGTGTTTCTGATAACCACATTACAGTAGAACCCCTCTAATCTGTCACCTTGGGGACCGGGACCATGGTCGGAACGAAAAAAAGGTCGGATTATACGAAAAATTTAATCTTTATTGTAAAAAAACATAAAAAGACATTTAGAACAAAAAATTAAACAATTTATGTATTGGTTTTAAAACAAAAAACAACAAACAAATTACAGTACTGTACTGTACTTAATAACGTACAAACGATATATACTGTAAACTAAAAAAATGTTTATAGCACTGCATATAAAAAAGAAATTTTTTACAAAGAAATAATCTACTGTATGTATAAACTAAGAAATAATTATACTGTATGCATTGTTTTTACAGTAAAAACGAAAAAAAAAAAATTAATCGGAAAAAAAGTCAGTGATACATATCTTTTTAGCAGGTGTTAATTTAGATCTAGCTGCAATTTCCCTCCATTTTTTATCCAAAAAACGTCCATTGGAGTTGAAGTCGGATTCTGCTCGATGTATTGAAGGGCGATGTCAAAAGCGTTTTTTGCATCGTTGTGTGAAATCCGGGTGGGGGGCTAGTCTTCGCCGTTCAAGTCTTCATTCACAGTTTCCTGGTTAACAGCGGCAACAATCTGGTCCTCATTGAGTTCTTTAAAAGCGTCACAGTCTTTGTCACATTCATTGATCCACTCTTAAACTTCATTGGCAGGGACGTTCGGCTCCAGAGTTTGTAGATCTCTAATTATTTCCAGTGCGTCGTCGTTTTGCTAATCTTCGGTAAGCTCATTTTCAGTAATAACTTGTGGCCAAAGTTTACGCCACAATTTCCACAGTGTGTCAGGTTTCAGTTCATCCCATGCTGCAGTGATTGTGTAGATAGCATCTCTGATGTTCAGGGACTTTATTGCATCAACTAAGTTATGACCTCCTTCAGATTTTTCCAAAATTGAGCTCATATACTTTCTGGGATATCGCCTTTTTAACCATTCGATAACACCCTGATCCATTGGTTGGATGGGTGAGGTCACATTAGGAAGCAGAACGAGAGCTTCTATGTCCCCTTTCACCAAATCTTCATCAAATGAATGTGATGGTTCGTTATCCAATAGCAGTAGAGCATGAACAGACAGGTTTTTTTGCTTCAAGTCTTTTCCGACCGATGGCACAAACTCATCGAAAAACTAGGATTTAAAAAGGCTGTAGTCCATCCAAGCAGATTTTTGATTGCGGTAATAAACCGGCAAGGGGGATAAGTTTACATTTTTGAATGCCCTTGGCTTCTTAGATTTGCCAATGATGAACAACTGGAGCTTGTGGGTACCATCTGAATTACTACAAGGAATGACTGTTATTCTATCACATAAGTTTTGTTCCTACCAGGGATTCATTTGAAGCTGCGAGCACTTTTGTTGGCAACATTTTAAAGTTCAGCCTTGTCTTGTCGATGTTATACACTTGGCAGGGTAACATTCATTTTCTTCTACAATTTCTTGAAACTTAACAGAAAACTTCTTAGCACCTGCGGCATCGGCAGATAGTTTTTCACTAGAAATAGAAACAAATCGGACACCGTGACAAGTTTTCCAACGATCAATCCAGCCTTCACTGGCAGCAAATTTACTTCCAGCTTCCAATTTTTTGTGCAAAACTATCGCTTTTTCTTTGAGAATTGGCCCTGATATTGGAGATCCTTTCCTTCTTTCTTGACAAAACCACATCCACAATGAATTATCAAACAGTTCAAGTTCAAGCTTTTTCAATTTTTTGCGATTCTTCAGAGTGTTATCACCGTAAATCGTAACTGTATAGGATTCAACGTCTTTCCGATTCTTCCTCCAATCGTTAACTGTCGTAACACCTACATTCAGTTCCTTTGCAATTTTTTGGAGCGATTTCCTTCGTCCAGTCTTTGTAGCACTGCCAATTTTCATTTATTGAAAGAGTTACGTGTTTACGTTTGAATCCAGACATGTTGAAAAACAGACAACTGTACACACAATGAATGTACAGTAATAAGTTCTATAGAGAACATGGAATAAAGCAAACTACGTCATTTTTTGTAATCCAAACAAAGGATAAAACTGCACAATAATGTACAGTATAACAATATGCACAGTGATAGACATCATAACAATGCCCGACAGGCGTCCAGTCAGCGACAAGTCGGCACAGGCTCGCCAGCCTGAGCATGATCACACTAACCAGGGTAACGGATCATCCAAGGTCAGATTAGAGGGATTCTACTGTACTGTAATGTAAGAAAAATTAGTGGATTGCAGCCATAGCAGCAATAATAAATGGTAACATAAAATCGAATGTTAAAAACTGAGTTAAATCTGTCTGGGATCTATGCTTTTGGCATTCATCAACCAATGAAATAATTTCATTATCCAACCATCTCTCTCTCTCTCTCTCTCTCTCTCTCTCTCTCTCTCTCTCTCTCTCTCTCTCTCTCCCCTCCCCCCCCCCCCCCTTTTCTGCCTCCCAGACAAGATTTCATTTTATATCCAAGCTTATCTTGAGCAGTGGTTATCACAATGTTTTTCATCTCTTCCCATACTTCAGTACAGTTTTCTTGACAAGAGATGTCATTGTTATTACCACCTTACAGTTGATATCCATGCCCACTTCTCTTCTCAATTTAGGCTGTTTGTGTTTTCATAAGCCAGAGCTGCAAGTAGGTATGTGTCAGGTGCAGTCAAACGGTATATCTGCTCTACGATAAGTGGATGCTCTTGTGATTTGAGTTTCAAAACACTTGTTCATCACAATATACCCTATCTGATGATGATGATGATGGTGATAATGATGACCATGATGATGATGATGATGACGATGATCATGATGATGATGATGATCAAGGAGCTGGTTATAATGCTTGAAAGTCTGCCTAGCAATAATTAAAAAAACCACCACCATGTCGCACTAGACTATGACATCGAAAAACAATTAATAAAAATGTGAAACTGCCTGGGTACGCTATCCATCAGAACATACTGATCTCCCTTCCCCAGAACTTTAGGCACAAGGCCACACAGTGCACAACACTTCAAAACTCGTGTTACACTGGTGTCAGTATCAATGAGGATGTGACAGATCTCTTGTCAAACTAATGGCTACCCTAAATGTCAGAAAATAGAACACACTTAGCCAAAACATGATGAACTGAATGTGACATATCAAACACAGGAGGAAACTGTGCTTTAGTGGGCAACACCCTATGTGCAGTCTCATGAGCAGCTCTTCATTCCATCAGTGTGGTTGATATTAAGCCCACCATGCCTGCGTGGTCGATTTGAGTGACCACAGTTTATTGTTTGCCACTTCCAATCATTTTATTTGCCACTGATACAGGATTATTCTGTCAGACAATGAGATAATAGCATTCCAGGGAACAGCATATAAATCGACACCACCATTCTTATTTCCTTCTTTGGCTGCTTTGTTAGCTTTGACATTTGCCTATACCCCAACATTCCCAGGTATCCAGCATAATACCACCTCCTTGCCTTGGTGTCAGATCTGTAAGGTGTCATGGATGATATGAGTCAACTGGCCAGTTTGATACATGTGGTGGACCACTTTAGTGCACTGAGTCAGTAGTCAAGAGTAGTTGAGAAACTTCATACTGTGATATCTTTGAATTCACCTCAGTACTGACATCATATTCTGGAAGCCATACTTGGAAAATACTATCACGGAAAACAGCTGAAGAACCTAGTGCATTCCCTTGCTGGGAGCCATCCACAAACATAATGATAAAATTGAAGAAAATGGATTTGTAAAACCAGGAACTGGTGTTTTCGTGTCCTGTGTCAAGCATAAAATCACTTTGTGGCTCTAAAGATACCAAGGTTCCATACCTGGCTGCATATTCAAAGATCTGACATATCCCAATCCACGAGACAGTTGGTAGCATGTGTCCCAAATGACTCTGTCGCATAGGGCCAATTCCTGAATAACCATTCACAGTTGGGGTGGGCCACTGCATTAAATGCCAATGACTGAGGCAATGTTAGGATTTTCAGGGCTTGCTGGGACAGAAGGGTGCACTGCCGAGTCTGGAGTGTTGGTTCACCACCCCCTGTACATATACTCTGAACTGAGACAGTCTAATAGTGTCCAGTTCTACATCTACATCTACATCTACATCTATACTCCGCAAGACACCTGACGGCGTGTGGCGGAGTGTACCTTGAGTACCTCTATCGGTTCTCCCTTGATATATGAATGCCCTAATGGTGGACAGCATGAAACATTTCGAGGTAGGATGGATGTACAGATCTGTGAATCATGCAGCCACAATTTAATCATGCTTCGACGAACATCCTGTAACACTGCAGGATGTGGGCCTGTCAGCTCCCTGCACCTTTCCACTGACATGTTTCAAAATATCCAATATCCAGAATGGGTAGACTGGGAAGCATACTTGAAACAGGGTTCAAACATGGAGCAGAAATAGATATACAGTTGGAATTATTAGATGACAAGGTTGAGGATCAGTTACAATGCATACAGTCCATTAAGACAACCCAAGACATTATGAAATGGCTCCGAACAGTAGAAACCAGGGCTTTTTCTTTTTCTTTCTTTCGTCATGAGTCTTCTGACTGGTTTAATGTGGCCCGATATGAATTCCTCTCCTGTGCTAACTTCTCCATCCCAGACTAGCACTTGCAACCTACGTCCTCGATTATTTGCTGGACGTATTCCAATCTCTGTTTTCCTCTACAGTTTTTGCCATCTACAGCTCCATCTAGAACCGTGGAAGACAGTCCCTGATGTCTTAATAGATGCCCTATCAACCTGTCTCTTCTCCTTATCAGTGTTTTCCACATGTTCTTTTCCTCTCTGTTTATGTGCAGAACCTCTTCATTCCTTACCTTATCAGTCCACCTAACTTTCAACATTCGTCTGTAGCACCGCATCTCAAATGCTTCAATTCTCTTCTGTTCCGGTTTTCCCACAGTCCATGTTTCACTACCATACAATGCTGTATTCCAGAAATTTCTTCCTCAAATTAAGGCCGATATTTGATATCAGTAGACTTCTCTTGGCCAGGAATGCCCTTTTTGCCATTGCTAGTCTGCTTTTGATGTCCTTCTTGCTCCATTCGTCATAGGTTATTTTACTGCCTAGATAGCAGAATTCCGTAACTTCATCTATGCGTTACTTAGAGGCTAAAATGAGTGTGCAAAAATTGACAAATAGAGATACAGAAACAATATCATTCATAACTGATGAAACTGAAGTTTGTTTACAAATGCTGGAATGCCATAATGAACACAAAGAAACTACATTACACTCAAAGCTGAATAATACCTACAACACAAAAGATGTCCCCTATTCAGATATTGTAGAAAGACCAACAAACATTAGGCCAATGCCTAGTAACAATAACAATGGGCACCTGCAATTATTGTCCAATAGAGACAATACATCCACTCAATACTGCCCAAAACCAGAAAGAAAGAGTAGGGATGAGAAATCAATTAAGAGCAATCAACACAGTAGTATATGTAATGGTTTATGTCAACACTTAGTAAAGTAATCAACAGAAAATTTCCTCAATTTACACTAGGTGGACATACACATCCTGTGCTATTTCTGAAGGCATTTCAAGGTATGTTACCTGGTCGAACCACAGCAAAATCAGATTCGACGTAAGCCATTCATCATGAAATGCTGCACAATGGTGTATGTTAAGGCTAGACGATTTCAAGTCTTTTATTTATTTTGAAACAAAATTCAAAGCTACACACTGGAGTGTGGGAGCACAAAAGAACTGCACTTGAAATTATTGGGGTCGAAACCATATAACAGTGATGAATGGACAGGATACAGAGATTCTGTTGAATTCAACTAAATAAAACCAAATACGTTGATGATCGAATTCATGAGGAGCACTTATTAGAAGTTATGATCAGCTGCATACCATGGGGCGTATGTATGAGTTGTTAGGGAAGGGCTGGGAAAAACTTGGCAGCCTTTTAGAATATTTGGAACAGCCAGATACAATAAAAAGCCAATTGGAACATTAGGACAATAATTGTACAAACACAGTTAGGGACAGTGGACAAGTCCAAACTAACAAGCAGTTTATGGGACAAAGAGAACAGAGAAATGAATATGAAAAACAACATAACAATAGATTGAGATGTAGATGGAGAGATGGTAAGTGACATACACCTGGCAGAGGTCAGGACATTTGAAAATTTCGTAATAACATGCAGAGGGAAAATGAAGTTTCGGAAGAAAGCCTTGATCTTCTGAAGCTGTTTCAACTGAGCCAGTATCACAGGAAACCAAAATGATTAGGTATGACAAAGGTGATATGGTGATTGATTTACTACATCTCAACAAATGTATACCTAAAAATTACATCCTATCAAAGTTATGTGGCACAATAGGAGAGGTACCAGTAGCTATAATAATTCATTTGGGCAGTGTAATTTGTCTTGTGGTCCAGAATTTTTTAATGATTTATAATCTGATGCATATATTCCTGGTGCTGATGGTTACTAGAGTGATATTGGTGGGAATTACAGGAAAAGCAGTAAATCGTAACAGGCAGGAATATTAATGAATTTTTCTATTGGCACATATAAGTTCATTTACCTGATGTTCCTTGTATCTGATTTAAACATACCTATCCTTCTCAGAATGGGCTATTCTAATACTTCTATTACATTTTAACACTTATACTAAAAAGGTTCACACAATTAAAGCTTTCGGCCATAAAGGCCTTTGTCAGCAGTAGACACACACACACACACACACACACCACACACCACACACACACACACACACACACACACACACAGACATCTGCAGTCTCAGAGAGCTGAGACCACACTGTGAACAGCAGCACAAGTGCATGATGGGTGTGGTGACTGGGTGGGAGTAAGAGGAGGCTGGGGCAGGGAGAGAAAGGGATAGTATGGTGGGAGTGGCGGACAGTCAAGTGTTGCAGTTTAGATGAAGCGCAGGAGAGAAGGTGCGGAGGGGGGAGGGGGTAAGTAGCGGAAAGGAGAGAAATACAAGAAATTAAAAGACTGGCTGCAGCGGTGAAATGACGGCTGTGTAGTGCTGGAATGGGAACAGGGAGGGGCTGGATGGGTAGGGCAGTTACTAACGAAGGTTGAGGCAAGGAGGGTTACAGGAACATAGGATGTATTGCAGGGAAAGTTCCCACCTGCGCAATTCACAAAAGCTGGTGTTGGTAGGAAGGATCCATATGGCTGTGCCCTATGGATGCACCTGGTGGACAGTGGGAGTTCGTGATATGCACCCCTAATGCTGATTTGAAATTGCGAGATCGCAGTGTGTGTGTGTGTGTGTGTGTGTGTGTGTGTGTGTGTGTGTGTGTTATATAGAAATACATATAAGGCTGAGAACTGAATTGCTAAAGACTAGGTTTAAATAATAATAGTTTACAGGTAAAAGGAAATTAGATTCTGTTTATATTGGTGTGGTGATTTATGTTGGAGATCTTCCAGGCACACCAGATGGCTGCTCATTATGTCAGAGAAGGCAGGGGCTCAGATTTGCAGAGCAGTGTGGTGTGCCATGGCACTCCATTCATGGGTTTTTTAGGTTAGAGGATTCCCTCCCTAGGCCCGACAAGACGCCTCCTGAGACGCGGCAAGGTAGGAATAGGCAAAATGCAACAGGGAATAACAATATTAATGTGCTAATTGTAAACTGCAGGAGCGTCTATAGAAAGGTCCCAGAACTGCTCTCATTAATAAACGGCCACAATGCCCACATAGTACTCGGGACAGAAAGTTGGCTGAAACCATACGTAAACAGTAATCAAATCCTAAACTCAGATTGGAATGTATACCGCAGACACAGGCTGGACAGTGAAGGGGGAGGCGTGTCTATAGCGATAAGAAGTGCAATAGTATCGAAGGAAATTGATGGAGATCTGAAATGTGAAATAATTTGGGTGAAGGTCACAGTTAAAGCAGGCTCAGACATGGTAATTGGATGTCTCTATAGGCCCCCTGGCTCAGCAGCTGTTGTGCCTGAGGACCTGAACGATAATTTGGAAAATATTTCGAGTAGATTTCCCCGCCATGTTATAGTTCTGGGTGGAGATTTTAATTTGCCGGATATAGACTGGGAGACTCAAACGTTCATAACGGGTGGCAGGGACAAAGAATCCAGTGAAATTTTTTAAAGTGCTTTATCTGAAAACTACCTTGAGCAGTTAAACAGAGAACCGACTCGTGGCGATAACATATTAGACCTTCTGGTGACAAACAGACCCGAACTATTTGAAACAGTTAACGCAGAACAGGGAATCAGTGATCATAAAGCAGTTACTGCATCGATGATTTCAGCCGTAAATAGAAATATTAAAAAAGGTAAGAAAATTTTTCTGTTTAGCAAAAGTGACAAAAAGCAGATTTCAGAGTACCCGATGGCTCAACACAAAAGTTTTGTCTCAAGTACAGATAGTGTTGAGGATCAGTGGACAAAGTTCAAAACCATCGTACAATATGCGTTAGATGAGTATGTGCCAAGCAAGATCGTAAGAGATGGAAAAGAGCCACCATGGTACAACAATCGAGTTAGAAAACTGCTGTGGAAGCAAAGGGAACTTCACAGCGAACATAAACATAGCCAAAGCCTTGCAGACAAACAAAAATTACGCGAAGCGAAATGTAGTGTGAGGAGGGCTATGTGAGAGGTGTTCAATGAATTTGAAAGTAAAGTTTTATGTACTGACTTGAGGAAAATACTAAGAAATTTTGGTCTTATGTCAAAGCGGTAGGTGGATCAAAACAAAATGTCCAGACACTCTGTAACCAAAATGGTACTGAAACAGAGGATGACAGACTAAAGGCCGAAATACTAAATGTCTTTTTCCAAAGCTGTTTCACAGAGGAAGACTGTACTGTAGTTCCTTCTCTAGATTGTCGCACAGATAACAAAATGGTAGATATCAAAATAGACAACAGTGAGATAGCGAAACAATTAAAATCGCTCAAAAGAGGAAAGGCCGCTGGACCTGATGGGATACCAGTTCGATTTTACACAGAGTACGCGAAGGAACTTGCCCCCCGTCTTGCAGCGGTGTACCGTAGGTCTCAAGAAGAGCACAGCATTCCAAAGGATTGGAAAAGAGCACAGGTCATCCCTGTTTTCACGAAGGGACGTCGAACAGATGTACAGAACTAAAGACCTATATCTCTAACGCCTATCAGTTGTAGAATTTTGGAACACGTATTGTGTTCGAGTATAATGACTTTTCTGTAGACTAGAAATCTATTCTGTAGGAATCAGCATGGGTTTCGAAAAAGACGGTCGTGTGAAACCCAGCTGGCACTATTGGTCCATGAGACTCAGAGGGCCATAGACACGGGTTCACTGGTAGATGCCATGTGTCTTGACTTCCGCAAGGCGTTCGATACAATTCCCCACAGTCGTTTAATGAACAAAGTAAGAGCATATGGACTATCAGACCAATTGTGTTATTGGATTGAAGCATTCCTAGATAACAGAACGCAGTATGTCATTCTCAATGGAGAGAAATCTTCCGAAGTAAGAGTGATTTCAGTTGTGCCGCAGGGGAGTGTCGTAGGACCGTTGCTATTCACAATATACATAAATGACCTTGTGGATGACATCGGAAGTTCACTGAGGCTTTTTGCGGATCATGCTGTGGTATATCAAGAGGTTGTAACAATGGAAAATTGTACTGAAATGCAGGAGGATCTGCAGCGAATTGACACATGGTGCCGGGCGATTGAATCTCAATGTAGACAAGTGTAATGTGCTGCGAATACATAGAATGATAGATCCCTTATCATTTAGCTACAATATAGCAGGTCAGCAACTGGAAGCAGTTAATGCTATAAATTATCTGGGAGTATGCATTAGGAGTGATTTAAAATGGAATGATCATATAAAGTTGATCGTCGGTAAGGCAGATGCCAGACTGAAATTCATTGGAAGAATCCTAAGGAAATGCAATCCTAAAACAAAGGAAATAAGTTACAGTACACTTGTTCGCCCACTGCTTGAATACTGCTCAGCAGTGTGGGATCCGTACCCGATATGGTTGACAGAAGAGATAGAGAAGATCCAACGGAGAGCAGCGCACTTCGTTACAGGATCATTTAGTAATAGCGAAAGCGTTACGGAGTTGATAGATAAACTCCAGTGGAAGACTCTGCAGGAGAGACGCTCAGTAGCTCGGTACGGGCTTTTGTTGAAGTTTCGAGAACATACCTTCACCGAAGAGTCAAGCAGTATATTGCTCCCTCCTACGTATACCTCGCGAAGAGACCATGAGGATAAAATCAGAGAGATTAGAGCCCACACAGAGGTATACCGACAATCCTTCTTTCTACGAACAATACGAGACTGGAATAGAAGGGAGAACCGATAGAGGTACTCAAGGTACCCTCCGCCACACACCGTCAGGTGGCTTGCGGAGTATGAATGTAGATGTAGATGTAAAAAAGTTCTGTAATCATAGAACTTAGAAACTATGGAAATCTATCTATAACACAGAACTGAACTTGACTCAGAACTGTACTGAGAGTCTATTCTTATTATTGCTTGTAAGAAATTATTGTTGATTGGAAGTTAAACCAATCTGTAATTGGGCTAATAAACCTTGCTTGTGTACCTACCAGTGCTTGTTACTAAATAATAGTGTCATTTCACAGGAAAAGTCCGGTGGAAGGCGGGCACCTCTGAAACGAGTGAGAAGATCGCATCAAGGAGGAGAGAATTCTCACACCTTCCAGGAGTTCCTCTTCCATTCCCTTATCAGTCACCTCATTTGTGCTCTCACTGACGTGAAGGAAATGGCATTATCTGTAGTTGGATGGTGTTTGAACTTGCACAAAGCTGCACACATGAGTGTGATTGCTGAGTGACATTCTTCATTTCATTGGCCATTACCAGAGGTGAGGAATGGGATCAGTGGCAGTTTGGTGGATCACACAGATGATATTGTCCCCATCTCCAGTCCATATTCCTGTTTGAAGATGGCCTGCTGACTGTCACAACCAAGTCAACAGGTTCCACACCAGAAAATGTTACCTACAATATAGATTAACAGCCATCATCGGTTCTTTCAACATGTATGTTCCCTGAGTAATAACACTGTCTTAAACTGTTTAAGACAGTGTTATTACTCAGGGAACATACATGTTGAAAGCACCGATGATGGCTGTTTATCAGTTGAAATCGATTTGCAAAAGTAAATAAAGAAAACATGATCTTGCGACTGGTTACTGCTTATTTGGTAATTTTTTTTTAAGTACCTTACAATACTGTTTGTAATGGGATACTGTAGCTTGATTGTGACTACTTCTAACATTTTTATATAATTCTCACTTTGTTCTACATGATATCCTTACCCCACTAGTCAGCCACCGGGACTGCGTATTACCACTAGTACCCCGTTTATAGCATCCTAATGGAAAGCAACTCTCAAATAACATGAGAAATGTGTTAAGGAAAGCATTATACTTATCATCTATGTTATCGGCACTATAAACATCCTGCCACTCTTGTACCTTGGCAAGGTAAAAAACCACTCTATTGCTGTTGGATTAACTTTCCTACATAGTTTGTAATAATATGTGACATTTGTTTGAGTACAAGAGCCTTTCAGTGTTAAAATTTGTGCATCATGATCTGAAAGGCCATTCACCCTTTTACTAACAGAAGCCCATCCAGTAATGAAGAACAAAAAAAATTATTGTCTATAGCTGTGCTACTGCCCCCTGCACCCTAGTTGGAAAAAACACAGTTTGCATCAGATCATATGAATTTAGGAGATCTAGCAACATTCTTTTTCTTGCACCATCATATACAAAATTTATATTGAAATCACCACATATAACTAATTTCTGGTACCTCCTATAAAGGGAATCAAGAATCCTCCCCTAGATTGAGCAGAAATGCTCGGAAGTCAAAGTTTGGAGACCTATAAACAACAACAATTAGAAGTTTAGTTTCACTAAATTCAACTGCCCCTGCACAAGATTCAAATATCTGCTCAGTGCAGTGCCGCGATATGTCTATGGACTCAAATGGAATACTGTTTCTTTTTTTTACATTCATAGCCACTTCCCCATTCCACAAGGAACTCCTTGAAAAACAGCCAGCTAATCTGTATCCTGGTAAAGGGAGCCTCTGAATTGTCAAATTATTTAAGTGGTGGTCCCATATACTAATAATTTCAGAGTCAACATCTATAAGCAGTTCACTAACTTTATCCCTAATGCCTCTTACATTTTGATGAAATATGCTAATTCCTTCTCTACTTGGAAACATGATGTCCTCTGAAGGTAAGCCCTTAGTTAGAGGGACTTCTTTTAAGCAGGCATACCTATCAGCTGACTTCAATCTAAAACAGGTGCAGCTCTAACACGAACTACTACAGGAGTTTTTCCATGAGTTTTCCCACCACCACTCACTACACTGTCACCTATAAGCTTTGCCAGCCTCCCCTTCCCATATCTATTGAGGTGCAGGTCATGCCTAGAGAAACTCTATCTATTGATAGACTCAACTGGCACCACTGAAAAGTGACCCATGCCCTCTGCCATCAGTGCCCCCTCCAGCCTCATGTTAATGCGCCTAACAGCCGTGTTAAGATGAGACTGATCATGATGTTGAAACAGCTGCACGAAATGCACATTAGTGCCACCAGTTTGAGTAGCTATCTTCACCAGATCACCACCTACATCATACTCCCCATCCCTATCAAGACTGCTCCCTGCTCCACCCACTATCACTACGTGATACTCCTCCGTAAAATTCCTCCATAACTCCCCTATGCTGTCAGTCACCTGAGCCAACCCTACACTAGGCTTCACAAAGCTGGTGAACTGATACTCACTCTCTAGCACTTCCTGCAACTGCTGGCCCACACCTCTACCATGCGAACTACCTAGCAGGAGAAACTCCTCCTTTCTGTTAGACATTGCAAACCTAGGCCTCCTAACTGCTGAGGACTGCTGCATGTTCCCAACATCTACAGCTACAATAGGGTCCTCTCCACTCAATTCTGACAGTTGGTCAAATTTATTGCATATATGCAAAGTATAACTGTCTGAATACCTCTTCCTCCTAGCTGCCTTTTTGTCAACTGCCAGTCCACATTCCAGTTTTTTGCCATAATGAAAAACTAAAACCTAAATCAAAATATTATGAACATGAAAATTAGCTGCATGTGAAATAACAACACTCACAAAAATAAAGTCTTTCAGGGACTCAGCTAACAAAATAACACTCATAACCACCCACTCTAAAAATTTATGCCGATTACAAAAATGTTGAATAATACACAAAAATAAATCCAAACAGATAACGATATTGAGCAATACAAGTAGGGCCTATGTATTCTAGAAAATGTGCAGGAAATAGGAAAAATAACAATTGATACAGCACACATGACTTCCTGATTTTTATAAACATTGATACTTGATTAGAACCTACTACTGAGCCAACCGAAATGGTGGGTTTTCAAAACAAGTGTCTTCAGTTAGACGACAATAACTAAAAATTGAGAAAATAATGGAACAATAGAGAGGCGGAACAAAAAGTGGAAAATTGGGAGTCTCCCACCAAAACTGGTAGAGTTAGCTGGTATGGACAAATGCATATACTCTTACTTTAATCTGTGGTCTGGGTTCATGTTGAGGTATCACACTTCGCAACTGGCTTCTTAAGAGCAGATGCACAAGGAGTAGTTAACAATGGAGGTTGTGTAGCTTTGAAAGCTTTAGTAGCTCCGCCATTGGGTATGTACTATATCTTACATCATAAGATGCCTAAGAGACAACACACTCCAGACCAACAACAGAAAGGTTTATTCACAAAACAACAGGGTACTGACGAAACAAAAACTTCTGTCCACATAAATTAATGCAAAGCCCTCTCAGTCTTCTATTAGGTGTGCATCAGGAAAACAGCAAAGTGAATTAAGATGCAGGGACTTAAAGACTAATCCAATGAAGTTTCCCATCAGAATGAAGTAGAGTGTACTAGGCGGAAGCTGGCCAGATACTTTCAGGGGAGAGTTTTGAAGTCCCACTGTGGTGGTTCCTACTGGCCTCCAATCGAGGGGCTAGGATTAGCTGGCACATGAGTGGTCCAGAGCATCAGCAGAGAACTGCAGGTGATTGAAATTGTACCACTATAAATAGCCACTGTACAGAGGTACACTTACAAATCTCGTTCCGCATACGTAACTCAGTGGAGGGAAGTATCCCCGGTAAGAAGGACCTCCAGTGACACTAGGCCTGCTATCTACCAGTTTCAATATGACTGTCGCTGGTGACCAAAGTCCTGGGAGGAGACACCCAGGAGTTACATTTGTAAATATGGGATGCTTCTCCACTCAAAAGGTTGCCCATCCTCCAGACGTACTGCTGATATTTGACATCTCTCCCCTGCAGGAAGATAAAGGGAGGGAGGGGGAGGGGGAGGGGGAGAGGAAGAGAGAGAGAGAGAGAGAGAGAGAGAGAGTAACCAGTCTCGAAGTCTGGGTTGTCCTCCGTAGTGTAGGCAGGTCCCCCTGGCATGTGATGGTCCAGGGCACTCTGACCTACGTCCATCGGAATTGACCACGGGTGTGTGTGCTGGATGGCCCCTGTGTGCTGTTAATGGCAGAGGGGCCGCCATAGGAGGTACTTGGGTGAAGCTTCTGTCTATTGACTAGACCAATCTGGTACAAAAGACAGGTGCCGAGCCTGCATTGGGATACAATTGTCCATTCCAGTGACGAACTTGGTTCAGACATTTTCAGTTGTCGGAACCATTCGAGAGATGGACCTCTATCATTGCCTGTCCGAAGAATCACATTGTTACTGCCAGAGTACAATAGTGACTGCATTCAGAGAACATCAGGACCCAGATGTCATTACACAAGGAAAAACATTACAAACAACCCCATGATGGTGGCACCATTGGCTGTTATGCATGTAGATGGGGGAAGTGTGATAGCTGTGGCCACCCACTGAATCATTCAGCTGGACATGTCCCCTCATGCAGGGTTGTCCGATAAGAGGCCAAACAATGGAGAGTGCATCATCCAGTGAGTGGTGACTGTGGAGCTTCAACTATTGATCCTTAAACATTTGGATGAAATTCTCTGCCAGACTATTGGATGCAAGGTGGATAGGTGTTGTGTGATGTGAGCAATTTCATTGGAAGCACAGAAGGATGTAACTTGGTGGATAAAATCGAGGCCCGTTATGCATGACAATTGTTTTGGGAAGACCTTGTAACATACACGTGATAAATTTTTGGCTACCGTGCAACGAGAGGAAATTATGCCTCTAACAGTTATAAACATTAACTATTTGACGTATGAAAAAACAGTGAAAACTTATAAATATTAATTATTTATATAATATTCTACGGTGTAATTGGACATATCGATGTGTATCATACAAAGGCAATGATAATTGTAATTTCCTTTTATGATGTGCATTTGTTTTCCTTTGTTTTTACCTTTTGTTGGTTGGCTTTTGTAAGTTGCGGATGCATATAAAACTGAGGTCTGTTAAGAAATTGTAATTATTTGTTAATTATTACTTGAAAATAGTGTTCATTATTATTATAAATATGAGTGATTAATTATTTGTAATTCTAATTCCTCTCTCAGTAAGCATTATATGTGTTAATTATTTCTTTCCGCTGCAACGAGCGCAGCCATTCATGATAGCGATTTGTATCGCGTGTCTGTCTGTGTTTTCCTTAGAAACAAATCAAATGTTTGCTTGATGAAGTCTAAATAGTGCACAATACGAAAGTAGATTTTATAGCGTTTAATAACCATTTTAAATATTTACTTATTTGCTCTAACAATAGAAAGTCTCTATCAATTGTCTGCCGCCATCTTAACAATTATCTCAGTGGCAAATTAAAATTTAAATTACGCAACTCTGCAGAATAAATGCTGAGGATGATAAAAATGTGTAAAAATAAATATGCACCGGTGGTACCGAACTCATTTTAATGAAAATAATTCGAATCAGATTGGTTCTTAAAAAACGGTGCTCATAGCACGAACTTTATAACAAACTTTTCTAGCTGATGTATGGAGCTGAAATTAATTACACACGAGTTGCGAAGAGTATTGTTTCAGGTAACATACGTCAGTGTTGTGGGCGGCTTATATTCGGTGGTTTCAATGATCATTTTGCTGAAGATAACTGTTTCCATCATAATCCATAATTGTATAGAATCTGTTGTATGAACTGTGATATAGTGACACTTACACAACTTACAGACAACACTTTAACACGACGTTAACTTGGAGTTCTTTAGCAAACTTGATCAAATCTTTAACCGGGAGAAAAATTATTTAGTAATTACTCATTGTAATAAAATAAGATTATCATTTACATTTACAATTAGTTAAATACCAAACCACTGAATAACCCAGTGAACGCCACAACCTTCTATAACAAAGATTCATGTCAAGTCTTGGATCACACATGTAGAGGACAGAGAGAACATCCAGGGGACATACGAAGTACCAGACCCAGCATTGACCATGACAAACGGTCAATGGCCCAAGAAAGGGCCCACAAAATATGGATGAAGCTGCAACCAGTGTCAATGGCTCCTGCCATATGCCACTAGAACCACTTGTTTGCTTTTGTTGGATGTGCAGGCTGCCACCATGGCAGCAATGTCAACATCCATCCCTTTCCAACACAAATGCTGACATGCAAAGCATTTTGTTAGCATGACGCACCAATGACCACGGTGAAGCATTCACCTGCTTCACCAAGGTCATGGGCAATGGAGGAGGAATGACAACCCTAGTTCGGCTTTTTATGGTCTGGAGCAGCAGAACACCATTGCAGGCAGAGAATTGGTGCATACAATGCCAATAACTTTGAACTTCTGGGTTGAGCACCATCTGGTGATCCAATGGCTATCTCTACAGGACCAAGAGCAGCAGATCGCAAAGAATCAGGTCTTCTGCCAAATGCTGGACCACTAGTTTGGCATCTATAGGAAGCGAGGCAGCGACTACTTCATAACTGTCAACCAAGTAATAGCACATTTCCAGATCAGTCTAAAAGGAAGAGTCATGATCTATTGGCACACATGAGAGTAAGTCAGATTTGTCATGGTCAGTCACAGAACAGAATGGTACTGGATATCATAGGAATAACTGTTCAGAAACAGTGAGCCAATTTTGTGGGAATGTTCCCAGGGTAGCAAAGATTTATGGTCTGTCAACAGGGTAAAATGGCGACCATATACTTAGTCATGGAATTTTTCTTAAAGCAAAGATGTGGCTCCACAATCCTTTTCTATTTGTCCATAACTGAACTGTGTCAGTGTCATTATTTTTTAGGCAAAAATGAGTGGTTGTTCCAGGCTGTTGAAAATGTGTGCAAATACAGCTGTTAATCCGTAATCAGATGTGTCTGACGAGACAACCACAGGGAGCGAGGGATCATAAGCTATCAGATGTTATTCCTCAGGGTGCACCCCCATTGTATTGGAGCAGTTAATAAAGCCTTTACAGAAGTTACAGGTGTTATGCAATTCAGTCACTACAGGATCAATAGTTAAAAATCTTACATACCAGAAGTTCAGGTATTTGGTGTGTTGTGACAGTTTCAACTAGAGGTGTACCATTACAAAGTATTTTCAAATAACTTCCGGGAATTCAGCCAGGTAACACTTTCAGCGACAGCCAATATTTCAGCAGGAGAACACCCCGCCAATTTCAGGGCAAACTGCAACAAACAGCTGATGTACATGCAAATTCTCACACCGAAATATCGGCAGTCGCTGAATTCCCAGAGGTTATTTGAAAGTTGTATATGCCAGGAGAAACTCAGGTCTCACATTACAAAGTAATTTAACACTTTTTAAAGACCCAATTAACCCTTCAATCCCATGTGAATACAGAAAGGGGAGATCATTTCAAATGTTCCCTCTAATCTGTTGATTATAATGAAAGTATTATGGCAGATCAGTAATTCTCAGACTACTACTTGGGTTGATTGACCATCCAAACTATCTTTGTTGGTTCGGAATAGGTGCATGACTGCACACCCATCCCAACAGGAGTAGATTGGAGTTTAAGTTGCTCTATATGAATCCCAGGAGTCACTAGGAAAACAAATTTTGACTTAGGTAGAGCCTCGCATTGCTGAGCATGCCTTATACGGAGGCAGCAGGTTGCCGACTAGAGGTTGCCGACCAGAGGCTGCCTTACTCAACAGCCATTCACCTCCCTCAGCACATAACACACCTCGAGGTTGAGTGGTTTTTTAAATAAGTGTGTACTTTCCTTGTGGTCTAGGCAGTGAAGCCAAGGTCTCTGTTCTATGAAACAAGCAATGTTTCATTGCCTGAAGTACACACAAAGTTTACGGTAGAAGAAGTCTGGCAGTGCTGACCAGTTCAAAGCTCAGAAGTCTGGAGTCACTGGGACCATAGCCAACCGCTGCTGGCAGAGTTCCTTGGGAAAACAACAGCCCTCCTTCCCTAAGTTTAGGACACTCTTCTTCAGGCTTCTTCGTTGAAGCCCATCCGGCTTGGGTGGCCCTGCCAGTAGCTAAGCTGCCGCATGCGTAGCTCTCAATGTCACTTTGGTACTTCAAACCCTCTCATCCAGCACTAAAGGTGCCTATGCTAAGTCAGCATCCCCAGGCAGTGTAGCCTATCTGGCTATGAACTATGTTTTCTTGGTCGTATGTTGGGAATTCCATGTATACAGTCAGTGAAGTGGTAATTTGAACTTAATACTAGTGCATTTCATTTTTTCTTCTTGGCAGAATTTAATGCATCTAAGTCAAAAGGCCATGCCAGATCTCCATATCTGCCATTTCCCTGTCTCCCATTATTATATTAAATTTGTCATGTTTCATCAGGAAAAGAACTTCCTTGATGTTGTCATAGAAAGTGTCCACTTCTTGCTCATTTGTGTCTGCCGTTTGGGCATACACTTTAATAATGTTCAGTTTCACTGGCTTGGCACTAAGTTTTTAACAATACAAATCTAGGACAGCAGGGCAAAATGTGTAACGCTCTCAGAAATGCACTTTCAGACTACCAGGTGTGCCAGTATGAGATGAGCGTTAAGATACAAATGTGTCGGTAGGGAACATTTGTTGTGAATGAGCCTTAATTTTTTGTTTGTTTGGTTAGTATGACACCTGTCAAAGATATTTAGTATACATCAAGTCATGGAACAAACAAATTCATATGTTTTCATCGTGTTAACAACGTCGAATTTTGTACCAGAAAGTGATGATTTGCGGAAAGCATTAATTTTTTGTTTTCATTTGAAAAAAAGTGCTGCAGAGTCGCATCGAATGCTTGTCGAGGTATATGGTGATCATGCTCTATCAGAAGCAACATGCAAAAGATGGTTTCAACAGTTCAGAAATAATGATTTTAATGTAAGAAATAAAGAACATGGACCACCAAAAAAGGTCGAAGACGCGAAATTGCAAGCAATATTGGATGACGATGATACTTTGAGTCTGAAGCAAACGGCAGCAATGGTAAATGTTGCACAATAAACAATTTCTGACCATTTGAAAGCTGTGGGAAAGATCCAAAAGTGTGGAAAATGGGTGCCACATGAATTGAATGAAAGACAGATGGAAAACCAAAAAACCATTAGTCAAATTTTGCTTCAAAGACTTGAAAGAAAATCAATTTTGCATCGACTTGTTATTGGCGATGAAAAATGGATTTATTTTAAGAATCCTAAACGGGAAAAATCATGGGTTAATCCAGGACAACCATCAACATCGAACAACCATCAACATCGACTGCAAAACCAGATCGATTCGGCAAGAAGACAATGCTCTGTGTTTGGTGGGATCAGAAAGGTGTGGTGTATCATGAGCTTCTAAAACCCAGTGAAACTGTGAATACTAATCGCTACAGACAACAAATGATCAATTTGAACTATGCATTGATCGAAAAAAGACCAGAATAGGCCAGAAGACACGGCAAAGTAATTTTTTTACACGACAATGCACCTGCACACAAAGCAAAACTGGTTCAAGATACAATCAAAACACTTGGCTGGGAGCTGCTACCAAACCCGACGTATTCACCAGACTTGGCCCCTTTCTTTTCTTCAATGGGACACGCATTGGCTGAGGAGCACTTCGATTCCTACGAAGAAGTCGAAAATTGGTTTGCTTCAAAAGACGAACATTTCTATTAGTGTGGTGTCCACAAATTGCCAGAAAGGTGGTCAAAATGTGTATAAAGCAATGGTCAGTACCTTGAATAAAATGATTTTACTTTTCAATTCAAAATTAGTGTTTCATTTTCATTTTTTTAAAAAAGGCTCATTGAATACCGGTACACTTGGTATAACAGCCATTCCGGATTTTGGTCCTGATTCCCAGAATAAAAGAGATTATCTCCGACAGTAGAAAACACTCCACTGTCACACCACTACATTTCTATTATACCTGGGATATCAGTATTTAGCCTTATTTCCTGGATGACATCTATTTTTCTGCTTCATATACACTTCAAGTAGTCTGTGTTCCAACACTGATTTTCTTCCTTGTATTTCACTTTAATGTGGATCCACTCAAAACTGTTTCCCTGGAGTTCCAATTGGGGAACTATTTAAAATTCCCAAATGTCTAGAGATGAATGCATCCATGTGGTTCTCTAGGAATTCTGTTGGGTTAGTGTCCTATTGCATTCCCACACAATGTCAGCTGTTCTTATCAAGGAGGCAGATGCTGTAAGCAACTGCACACTTTGGACCAGATTCTGCTGCTGCTGCTGATGTGCCTGTTGGTCTGCAGGAGGTATTAGATCTTCCTACTTTCCAGCATATCAAGGAGGGATCCCCAGGTGATGGAAAACAGACATAGAATACATAAGAACATTTTAAGAGGAAAGGACAGGTGGCTGGCCATGACATTGGTCGAGGCATCATCCTGGAATTTACCTGAATTTTTTTAGGAAAAGTACAGAAAATAAAACTAGGATTGCAGGATAAAGAAAATTTCCACTATCCCACATATCAGGTCACTGACTTAACAATTACACAGTTGGTCCCTATTGTTCAACAGCTATGCTTGCCTCTACCAGGTCCTTTAAATGGCATATCTACAAAAAATTTCATAATTTTGAGGTAAATCTTGGAGGCAAAAAAGAAAAGACAATAAATAAAAATTTTTAGAGGTAGGAGATTTTTTTTTTTTTAATTATATCTATAAAGGAAGGAAATGTCACACATTAACAGCTGGATATACATAAAATTATCTTCCTGTAAGCAATTGCTTTTCTTCTGACATGGTATAGGCTATTCTAATTATTTCTGAGAAAATAAAACTGATGGTTGGGTCTGTACCCAAACACAAATGCCGGTACTTTAATTAGAATTTCACTTAACATTAGAGTTGGATCATAATAATAATTTCAAGGGATCAATGGCCTGGTGCAAGTCTTTCAATGCCACATCAATTACTTTAATGTCCCTAACCTATCCCACTAATGGAACTAAGGAAAGGTTCAATAAGGAATCTGAACCACGTGTCATTCCTGCCAAATCTTCAAATCACTGAGAAGTTAAAGGCACAAAGAAAAAATTCATGGGCCCAGATTCAATTCTGCAACCTTTCAGTTTTCAGGCCCACACTCTACTGCTAGACCACTCGACCCAAACTGAGATGGATTGACTGAAAGATTCATTTGAACATAGAGTAACTAATTAGAGCTGAAATTCCATAGATGCTGTAGAACTTTACATATAACTATTATTTATGGATTGGGTTATGTTTTACGTTCATAAATATATAACAGGCAATATTAGCAGTGGCTTGGTCTTTACTGTATGTCTCAGTTCAACCAAGATCGTTTTGTGCTGTTGATGTAGGATGTCTTTTTAAGAATTCTGCCTGTTTCTTAGGCCAAAATGAAATGGCCTCATAAGATGATACTTAATGTATTGAAATCAGTTCCCTTTTGTATGATCTCCACAACGTGGTTGGATTTATGCAATGTGATTTGTGAATTACCCCCATTCCTTTGTCATCCATCCCCATGCTTCTCCTGAACTGTCCACAGTTTTCTGTATGATCTCCAATCCCAAGAACAGTAGCTGATGGCAAGACATATTGTTCAGGACAGATTTATTTGTTTCTGGACTTGAGTGTGTTTGTTTCCAACCTTTCAATGATTTTGAGGCAGGATTTCACAATTTCCTGAACTTTTAACAAGCATCTCTGCTGACAGAGTTGAAATCGATAACATTTTCCAAATTACTGCATATATGCCAATATTTTTGTTTCACTGTAACTCATGGTGAGCCCAAGCAGTAGACAGTGTTCAGTGACAGCTGAATTTCTTGTCTTTTTCATAATCTTTTGATACATTTTCAGGAATAAATTTTAACAGCATAAATGAGATCTGTTAATTTCTGCAATCCCCTGAAAGTTTGTTGGTAATAATGATCATAGTTAATAACATTTACTCAAGCATCATGTGCACCCCCTCCCCCCTCCCCCAAATGCTTATTATGATGGTTCAATATCTCAGTTTAAATAAACTTATTTAAGAGAGTTCACAAAACATAATGTACAAAATATCCTAGCATTTTTCTGGTGTAAATGAGAGGCAAAATGGGAGTCTGCCTACCTTCAGAATCAGATGCTCCAGATGCATACATTCCCATTATATTGCTGAGAGCTGTACTCACAGTCACAATAGGACCTGTAAAACCCTTTGTTTCAGCGTTGTTCTCCTGGTTTGCATCCCACTCATCATCACTAAACTTCTTTTCTTCTTTCTCATTTTCAGGTTCTTCATTTTCATGACTGAAAGCAACTAAAAAATCACCATTTGTTCAAGTTTTATTTCAACTGAGAGTCAAAAACTGAACTAAAATTTTTTGATGAGTAACAAGAGTATCTAAAGCACTTAAAAGAATGACTATAAAAATGAACATAATTAGTTCTAAGAATAGTGCTCTGTGAATGTTTTAAGCCACAATGTGGTCAATACTTTGCGTAATATCAGGAAACTACTTGGAAATATCATACATTGCTTAAAGACATCAAAAGATCATATCAAAATATGGAAACTTACTTTATTCAATACAACAAGGTTTGCCTGTTTAAGATGACAAAAATAAAACAACAAAGCAGCTATTACTCCAGTCTTGATTACATACATAGACGGATGACCCACATCAGTACATTATGTTGTACATTTTGTAGCGATATGAAGATGGTCGTAATAAATGGAAACCAGTTATTAAATTATCAGATAAATGAATCCAGTAAAGTTTCTAAAATCTCCTTGTTAAAATCTCCTAGTATATAGAAAACAATGAATGTGAAAACTGAAGAGTATTCAGGATACAACAAGACAGCACTATGAGAAAATGTTGGTGACTGCACCACAGAGGCCTTCATAGAACATTTTTAGTAAGACATGTAGTAAAGAAACGGATGAGTCAATAGAAGCAATGAATTTAGCTAAAATGGGTAATTAATTTTCCTTGAGGAATATAGCAACTTGATGTACCGAAAACAGCCTCAAAGCTCAATTTACAATCATCTAGTCTGTAGATTGACATATAATCCCAATTCCTTAAAGAATCCAGAAATGAATTAATAAAACTATTAACACAAAGAAGAAAAACCAAAGTTGATTTATCGTACCCTCTGAAAAGGGTTATTTGAATAAATAAATAATAAAAATACTGAAATAGTTAATAAGTCACTGGGACTTTTCTGGATTTATTGAAGATAGCTGAATCTGAAAAATTCAGTACTTTTAAGCAAATTAGAAAGTTGCAGTATAAAATGAGTGGCACAAAAGTTTCTTAATTTCTTATCTCTGTGATAGAACACAGTACAAAACTTCATTTTAAGAATGAAGGAAGATTCTAACAGTAAAATAAACATACAAGTTTCTCAACTGTAGTGTCATACACAGAGATAATACTGAACATTTTTGTTTCTTATATGTTCTTGTGACACAAAGTGGTGACCTAGAATATCAGGGGATTAGCAAAAGAAGAAGAAAACTTAGCAGACTTCTTGAAAAATATTTGAACAGACATCACAGCAATAAATGAAACAACGAAGAAATTATGAGGGAACAAATACTAACAAAGAGATGGAGGAGCTGGCCAGTACTTACCTCAACTCAGTACAGCCAATAGATAACACAAACAGAACAGAAAATTTACATTCCATTCTTTGGCTTCCCTCTGACAACTATGCCTCCATCCCTGCTACCCCCCCTGTTTACCTTTCCCTGTTGCTTCTTAACCTGGAATGTGAGTAACTAAATCCACTTTCCGTTCTTCCCTTTTTTCCCCTCTCCCCTCCCTGATGAAGGAACAAAATTCCGAAAGCAGGAATGTAAATTTTCTGTTCTGTTTTGTGTTATCAATCGGCTGTACTGAGCTGAGGTAAGTACTGGCCAGCCCCTCTATCTGTTAGTATTTGTTTCACATCTTTATATGAGATTTTCCATTAATCATTTAAATTAAAGGAAATAAATATATAGGCAACTATCTGATGCTCTACAGTGGAACAGCTCCATAAGAGATCCAATACAGGTGTAGCAATTTATGTTCACAACATCTGGGGAGAGAAAATAAGACAACTACATTAGTAATACAATCATAGTGTTGAACATCCTGGAGGAAAGAAGAAATCTGTCAGTGACTGGAGTCTATGCCCCTAAGGAGTCAAAAATTTTCTGAGTCCACATATTTTCATAACATCCTCCACGAAATGCTACATAGATATAACAATAAACACCAAACAATACTTCTGTGGGATATCTTCATCTCATAAGTAATGAGAAGAATGGAGGAGAAAATTGTAAACAAAAACAAGAGGTAGCACAGAGATTTTGCTGTTTTTAATACATTAAAAATAGCAAACATATTCTTTCAGAATAAAGACATTCACAAATTTTACAGGGCCAGGAAGAAGATACAGGTTATCATAGAATATGTGATAACACATGATAAACATGAGGGAATAGTAAGGCACAATGAGGGAATAGTAAGGCACACAAGAGTTTTTACAGGACATGATGTGGGGTCATATCATTTTATAGTAATATCCCAAATAGACAGGTTCATAAAACTGAAGAAAAAACAAACGAAGTTTACATACAGTAGACTTGCTCAACAAAGACAGTGTCAGGGACCTGTATCAAAGAAAATCAAACAGGTATCTGCAGCAGACAAATGCAGTAGAACATATTGGGCAGGAAGAAAAGCAATAATGAAGGCTGCTGATGAAGCACTGGGTAAGTAGAAAATTATACGATGGAAATGGGACCTCAAAATCTGGACACTAGCCCTCGAATTACCAATAAATCTCAAACAAAATTATCTCCATTATTTTAACAACTTTGGAGAAGAAAATCATTGGATTTACAAACAGAAAAGGAACACCACTAAAAAGGTAGGAAAAGATGGGGACAGTTTATAAGTACAATCAAAGGTGACATCCACAAAAGATGAGCACTAGCCTACAAGAAAATGAAAATGCTTTACAAATAGACAGATAAAGAAATACAAATAAGTAACACAGAAAAACGGCACTGGATTAAACACTACAAATACCTTTGGTATGCAGCCAGGCAGATAGGAAATGGGGATACGGAATAAACAGGCTTGTAAAGTGTGGCTGATTTATGCACAGAAGAGGATGATGGAGGCTATGGTGGCCTTGGAAAACAGGAAAACTACCGGCACAGACAGCATGAACAGTGAGTTCGTAAAATATGGTGGAATTTTTCTCCACGTGAGGCTGCTAAATCCATTCAACCTATTTTGGAAAAGAAGTGTCACACCAAGAACAAGGCAACAAGCAAAAGTTGTGTCATGTATAAGAAGGAGAGAGAAATAACTGCCAAAATCATAGAGGGATTAGCTTACTAGAGGCAGCAAACAAGGTTTACATTAGGGTCCTGAATAGTGGATTAAAAGTAATATCAAAGTGCTTATTAAGTGAAGTACAAGAGTACCTGTATAGAAAGATTGGCAACAGATACAGTATTTATAATAAAGTAGATCACTGAGAAACACACAGAATTTAATCGAGACACCCATTTAGCATCTGATGATCTAGAATAGACCCTTCATGAAGTTAACTCAGATGAACTGAGAAGCACCATGAAGAAAAATGGTTCCATTTAATACACTTTAAGAAGGCTAATACAATAATCATGTTACATACAAATGGAAAGCCAAATGAGATTTTTGCTCTGCAGTGGTGTGTGCACTGATATGAAACTTCCGGGCAGATTAAAAATGTGTGCTGGATCGAGACTCAAACTCAAGGGAGACAAGGTACTGGCAGAATTGAAGCTGTGAGGGCAGGTCGTGAGTCATGCTTGGGTAGGTCAGTTGGTACAGCACTAGCCCACAGAAGGCTAAGGTCCCGAGTTCGAGTCTTGGTCCAGCACACAGTTTTAATCTGCCAGGAAGTTACAAATGGAAATCTCTAATACAAAGGTGGAGGGAGGGGGGAGAACTAAAATGGCTTTTATAAAATAGGACCCTATAAGAATGTAAATAGTGCTGAGCAATATAACAGTAAAACAGGTCAGCCATTTTAATTATCTGGAATCTGATATCATACCTTACGAAAAAGATGATGATTTATTATTTGATCAAATCATACCTGGAGAGGAGATTTGGGTCAAACATGTGGACTGCAAGATCAAATTGAAGTTTATGGACTGGAGCACACAAATTCCCTCCAAAAACAAAGAAAATGCTGCAAAAATTATCTACATGAATGGTTATGGTGATTGTTTTTTTGGGACAGAAAAGATGCACTTCTTGTTGATTTTCTTGAGTGTGCACAACAATCAATTCTGGAAGTTATTGTCAAGCTTTGGAAAACTATGAAGAGCCATTCAGAATAAACACAGAGGAAAGTTGAACTCCAAAATTGTTTTTCTTGGATGACAACACTTGACCATATACAGCAAATTGCTCTTGAGAAGTGTTTGATGCTTTCAAGTGGGAGGTATTTCCTCATATCCCATATAGTCCGGATCTTGCACCCAGTGACTACCACCTGTTTTCAATGATGAAGATTTGGCTCACAACAGATGCAGAAGTGAAAAGGGGGGGGGGGGGGGGGGGAGGTTTGACTACCCAGTTAGTCTCAGGTGGCTGAATTTTATGACAACAGAATTTCAAATCTCTTCTGCCACTATGATAAGTGCATAAATTTGAGTGAAGAGTATGCTGAATGGTAGTATATAAGTGTTGCTTACAAATGAATACAGCAATTTTTTTCCTGTACTACTACTTTTTTGTTTTGCAACACCAAAATATATTCTGGACAGTCCTCCTTTGATCCTGCCCATAGTCAACAGTGACTATGAAGTTATTCTGGTGTTAGATTTACTGGTTGCCCATCATGCCAAAGTTGACTTGAATATTATTTAGTGGAATTAGATGGAGCACTTTTTCACCTTGGCTCCACAGTCAGAAAACTATTACTGTCACAAGGAATACCCAAGATGGGTGGACTGCCTAAACTCCATACTAGATTCCTTAAAGTCAACTTGCAGGATATCACAACTGAAGGTACTGGGAAGTTAATTTAGGCTCAAGTAGGAGCTGACCTGCTGCTGAATTCATTGCATATGGTTGAACCTTTGTCTGACAATGAAGAAGTGGGTAAAATGAAATGTTTTGCACAGTGTAGTTTATCCTAAATACAGGAACCTGAAGGAACCAAAATAATGCCTGTCAGTGCTGATAACTTCAGCACAGAAGAAGTACAGCTATCATGTGGTACTCTGATAGCTAATTTGGAAATATTAGACAAAGAAGAATTGGACAATGTTTCATGTAAAATCACGCAACACCAAGACAGTCTGTCAATTTGACTGCACCAAGGAGAAAAGTAGCACGTCTAAAGAGACCAGACGATGAGGACAGGAAAGGCTTTAAGAAGAATATATAGGATTGTTTAATTCTCCTGGCCTATTGTCTGCCTCATTGCTAATTCATCATCATATCCTCAAGGGAAATGAAGTGTCTGTCTAAAAGAAACCATATAGAGACACACAGCAACTACAGCCTGTCATGAAATAATTTATAATACAGTGACTTCGAGATAGAATCACTGCAACAAGCAACAGCCCCTAGTCAGCACCCGTTGTCACGGTCCTAAAGCAATCACCAGGTGGCAGCAAAGCATACAAGTTCTCTTTCGACTACCACTATTTACAGCAGCAGATGCCTAGCCTATGCCAAATACTGAGTGTATCAAAGAGGTCTTTCCTATTTTGAAAATTCATCCAAACTTATTCATATGCCTTACGAACTTAGTCTTGGTGTCATCTTGAAGGAATATAGATCAAGTTTTGACTCACTTGGTATGTTAGTATATCACTGTTCCATCACAACTGCTACTGGCAATTGCAGCAAGGATTGCTGCCTTTACTGGTCCCAAGCATGCTCAGCATTTGTTTGGTTTAATGAATTGAGTTCTATGACAACTGTGCAATGTAATTTTTGTACCGAGTATGGCAAGATCCAGTATACCCACTATTTATCGGTGGCACAAGTGATTTATGGAAACTGCATGTTTAGTAAGACATAAATTCTCAGGTCATTCCTGTGTGTCTGACAGTACCATAAAACAAGTGAGACAAAGCTTTGTAAATAGTTTTACATTGACCCAGTGTGCTTCTGAGAGTTGGATGTCCCACATATGACTGTTTGGAGTGTTTTCGGAAAAATCCCACCTCTCAAACCATAGAAGTTACAATAATGCAAGAACTAAAAGACACTGATACGATTGTTCATAAGGATTTTTGTGTGGACATCTTACATCAGTTGGACGATGATGATTTCATTTGAGAGGTTATCTTTAATGATGAATCACCTTCCAACTTAAGAGGAAAGTTAATAAACACAACTAAGATTTGGGGCAGTGAAAATTCACAAAAATCCCTGGAACATGAACATAGTAGCCCAAAACTGAAAGTATTTTTTTGCATTGAGCAAGAGCAAAATTTACTGACCTTTCTTTTTATGAGAGAAAACTATCAATAAGATAATGTACTTAAGACATGCTGGAAAAGATTCAGACTGAAGTTGAGGTCACGTACACAATGTAGTTTATGCAAGATAACACACCACCACGCTGCCTCCCTGACATCAGGAATTTCCTAAATGTCTGCTACCCATGCAAAAAGCACACCTTGACCCATTCACTATGGTAAGTGAATGGGTAAAGGAGTGATGACTGCATGGGTCCCATGTTCACCGGACCTCACACCTCTTGATTTTTTTTTTTTCATTTGGGTATTTATCAAGGATGCTGTGTTTGTTCCAACACTGAGCTGCAATTCACCTCACAATTGAACAACTCACACCTGAGGTGGCGCAACAAGTTTGGCAAGAAATTGACTTCACATGAGATGTGTGCCACATGACCAGTATAAATCACATTGAAGCTGTTTACATTTAAGGTAAAAAACTTCGTATATTTTGCTATGAAATGACACCAAAACCATATCTGTAAGTTAAATGAACAAATCATCATTAGTTTTCAAATTTCTAAAGTTCTTTTTGATACAATCATTATAACAGAAATCCTAGATAAATTAGGTCACTTGTTGTTTCACAACTATGGACCTATGAAGTGCGCACCATCAATTAGATAGAGGTAGTGCCTGGAGATCGTTCAAAAACAGCATTCTTAAATCCCAGCTAATTTCCAACAAATTATTAGATGGTTTATTGCAAGACTACAACCAAAGTAATGCAGAGTCTATTTGGATGATTTGTTCTCCAAAGATATCCAGGATTTTTTATTTACGTTTTGGTTTACATGCAGCACAGTTAACACGGTCTGAAAAATCCACTTGTTTTGCAAGAAGTTCATTGTTTACAAGATATAATTAGCTAAATAGGGTACATACCTATTAACAATTTGTTGATTTCATAAAAGAATTTCCAACACCAACCACTGTGTCATTCTAAGGCCTTGTAAATTTTTAGTGAAAACTGTTTCCAAGATTCACTGAAATTGCCAGATACCTCACCCAACTATTGAAAAAAAGGAACAAAGTTTCATCGGTCATCTGATCATAGAGCAGCATTTCTAAAGCTAAAAGGTCTATTAACAAGTACCTCAGTTCTCACTTTCCCTGACTATCAGAAACATTTTATACTGCATTGTGACTCTAGCAGCTTTGTCTTAGGTTGCAGGAACAAGAACTCGATGGACGAAAACAATCCTAGTGTGCACAACAAGGCAACTTATTAGAATTATTCAATAACTGAGACAGAAATTCCTGCATTAATATAAGGAACAACTTATTTCCAGTGTTATTTATACAAATAATGTTTTAAAGTAATAACAGAGCATGCAGCACTCAAGTGCTTATTTAGACTTAAAGATCCAACTAGTAGATGAACTACGATTTTGATTTTTAAGTAATACAATGCCGAGGGAAGTCGTGAGCAACCACAGATATTCTCAGCTGTAAAATACTCACCGTGGAAAGCACTGGCATAAATGAGGATGAATGGAAAGAAGAAAAAGATTGTCAGCAGTTTGCCAGACAGCCACAATTCACCACAAAGATAGAGTGCTGTACAAAAAGATGGGTTGAAGATTATGCATTGAAATACCAGTGAAGTTAAGAACTGATTTACTGACGCACACCCATGATTCAATTTTAGCCAGACACCTTGGTCAAAGGGCAATGGAATGTACATTACCACAACATTACTGGTGAATACTACACTGACAAGATGTCAATCAATCGTTGAAGGTACTCCTTGTAAGCAAAGTGTGGAGCTCAGTCAAAAAAGGATTATGTTACAAAGATTGAGAGCCTCATAACCAATCGGTTATGATGACCAACCTATGTGTACCACAGGAAAGACTAAGAGTTTGTGACACATTATTATGCTCCCTCTTAAGTGATAGAAATTACGTCACCAGTTAACATCAAATGCAGCTTCCAACCTGCCCCACAACTATTCACATCAGTTGCATTCATCACTACAAGGGAGCCTTCACTGTTGGCAACATTTTTAGAAGAGGGGAGGGGTCATGAGCAGAAATAATAAACTAGGAATAATACACTAACAACAGGATTTTCTCTTCCTTTAGGCACATGGTTCTTCCCCGCAACAAGAAGCAGCAGTTTCAGCACCAGGTATTGGGCTTTGAACAAAGAGGAAAAGGAATACAGGAATATTCGGCATAATACGTGTACTATGCTGTAGGAGGGGGGAAGAAGCCTTCAAGGTACATCCTCTAACACTGAAATTTATAGAATCTTTCCCTTTTGTATGTCTTTTGTCACATATAAGGTCAGCAGCTCACAAACGCCCAAGAAAACAGGGATTAACGTATATTGTTGTTCTCTCTCTTTTATCTTCATAAAAACCTTGTATTTACATTCATTTGTGTGTGCCCCACAATTTTATTCAGTGTTTCATAAAAACCAGGACAATAAAAATGTTGATTAAATTAAGACACAATTCCGAAAATAAGAACATATCCTATTTTATCTCACTTGAGTTGCAACTTGTTACCTATGGCACTATCTTTACACATTCTTGAGACTACAGCAACATCCTTTTTAGTGTTCGTAAGTGACTTGTGTGTCATAACTATTTCAACACACCAGTGAATTTCTGCTTTGTTACATCATCTTTTTAATACAAATTCCACAACTCTGCATGGATGATTTGCTACTAAAACTAACAGAGGCACTTACAATTCTGAAGATGAGACCAGAGTGTGTAGTTCAGAATTATTAGGTGAGACAGAATAACAGTTGACTCTTTCAGCTGACAAAACACTTGAACTTGAGACCTGTTCTCTCACTTAAAGCATGTTGTGTATTGTTTTTCCCCTTCACATGGCAAAAAGCACATGATGTACAATGTTACTTAAAGATATTTGGCTACAGCAGTAACTATAATAAGCTAAAGCAGGTTAACCAGGCACAGGTTCAAGCCAGTCCTCTAAATTTGTGTGACTTTCCGAAATATCTTGATAAAATGCCTTGAAATTAGACACTGTAGCACTAATAATTTGTAAAAGAAGAACAAAATACTTACACCATTTTCTCTCTCTCTCTCTCTCTCTCTCACACACACACATACACACACACACACACACACACACACACACATACACACACACTTCATTAATGTGTTTAAGCTGCTTACACACTTTCACAGGAAACATATTAGTATTGAAAATATGTTTGCTGTGGCATTTTGTGACTTGTTTACATCTTTCTTTCTGGTTTCTGTCCACACTGGTGGCAATAATTTCTTGCAATGTATTCCCATCGTCTGTAATGCTGTTTGTCTTATAGTTTTTGTATTATCTGCTATGTTATGTCTATTGACGAAGAAACTGTAATTATACACGGTGCTAAACTATTAATACTCTAAGTAAGTTCTTGTAAACAAAGTTAAAGGTCTTATCATCGGTGGACGAACACATACTAGAGAAGAGCTGGCAATAATAACTTGCTACAGGAGCTGAATATGGAAGAAGCCACTGGTTTTCATAACTTTGTTTCGATGTCATATACTAATTTTGCATACCAAATAGTACCTGAAATTATGGAGGGGAGGGATCATTGGTGGAAGTCCAGAAGGTTTGTGTACCTGTAACTAAATGAAAAACATCATTAAATATGTATATTATCTAATTCTTATTCAGCTGGTATGATTTTGCATAAATCATCAACAATTCCTTTCTTAAAAGTGTCGCTTCTTTCCATGTTGCTTATGAATGTAACAAGAGAACGAACATAGCAGCAATTCTCTGAAGAGAATCTTTTTTGTGCTGTTCTTTTACTGCTTGGTTCACACACATAACAAGCAGATCTCAATGTGGTACAGCAATGTGTAATAACTCGACAGCCTTCTGCAATGACTACTTCATTTTCTCAGAAAAACTCACTACAATGAGTGAAAAAACAACACAGATCAACTGTGTACACCAGACACAAAGCAACATACGCTGAAGAGCCATTGAAACTGGTACATCTGTCTAACATCATGTAGGACCCCTGCAAGCATGTAGAAGTGCCACAACATGACGTGGCATGGACTTAACTAATGTCTGAAGTAGTGTTTGAGGGAATTAATGCCACAAATACCACAGGGCTGTCTGTAAATTTGTAAGTGTATGAGTCGGTGGAGAGCTCTTCCAACAGCACATCGCAAGGCATCTCAGATATGCTCGATAATGTTCATGTATGGGGAGTTTGGTGGCCAGTGGAAGTGTTTAAACTCAGCAAAGCATTCCTAGAGCCACTCTGTAGCAATTCTGGACCTCTGGGTGTCGCATTGTCCTGCTGTAACTGTCCATGTCCGTCGGAACACATAATGGACATGAATGGATGCAGGGGATCAGACAGGATGCTTACATATGTGTCACCTGTCAAAGGCATATATAGATGTATCAGGGGTCCCATATCACTCCAACTGCACATGCCCCACACCATTACAGAGCCTCCACCAGATTGAACAGTCCCCTGTTGACATGCGGGGTCCACAGATTCATGAGGCTGTCTCCATACCCATACATGTCCATCCACCTGATACAATTTGAAACAAGACTCGCCTGACCAGGTAACGTGTTTCCAGTCATCAGCAGTCCAATGTCAGTGTTGACAGGCCCAGGCGAGGCGTAAAGCTTTGTGTCATGCAGTCATCAAGGGTACATGAGTGGGCCTTCAGCACCAAAAGCCCACATCGATGACATTTCATTGAATGATTTGCACTCTGACACTTGCTGATGGCCCAGCATTGTAATCTGCAAACAACCCAGGAAGGGTTGTACTTCTGTCGTGTTGAACAATTCTCTTCAGTTATCCGTGGTCCCGTTCATGCAGGATGTTTTTCCGGCCACAGTGTTTTGGAGATCTGCTATTCTACTGGATTCCTGATATTCATGGTACACTCGTGAAATGGTTGATGGGAATATCCCATTTTATTGCTACCTAGGAGACGCTGTGTCCTATCGCTCGTGCGCTGACTATAACATCTTGTTCAAACTCATTTAAACCTTGATAACCAGCCATTGTAGCAGCACTAACCGATCTTACAGCTGCGCCAGACACTTGTCTTAAATAGGCATTTCCAATCATAATGTCCCATTCTGCCCAATTGCATATCTCTGTATTTGAATACACATACCTCTACCAGTTTCTTTGGCGTTTCAGTGTATAAACGTGCATTAGTGCCATGGAGTAGTGAACTGGTGCATTGTCCTGCTGCAATTGTCCAGCTATAATTGTCACTGAGCCAAGCGGGTTGCGTAACCAGCCGGCTAAGCGCCCAGCGGGCAGTGCAGCACTATGCTTTATCAATTTTTTCCATCTGTTGCATCCTTGAGCCCCCAGTTTGAGATGTACCCTTGTCCGGTTAGTGAAAGATGCTACAGACCACACTTTATTAATAATTGTAATACAAAGTAATATCACCAGTTACAGTTACATTTCCTTCAATCCATACTAACATTGCTACAGATATTTGTTTCTGTATTTAAAAATATGTTTCGAAACAGTGTCCACAAGCAGCAACTGGATATATATTTTGAAAAATGTTTCAAGCTCAGTGTACATGTAGCTTCACAACTCTTAACGACCTTGAACACTATCTACCTCCCTTTCATTAACGCAGAACAATAACAATATTTTAACAACAACAGTTTAAATAAACTTTTCCAAAAACATAAACCACAAGCACAGAACATACTACAGGATAACAAGTTAAACACTGAAAAAAAAATGTAAAATAAGTTCCAATCAGCATGACGGAGATTTAAACACATGAGTTGAGAAATCATGTGAACGTGGAGCAAGCTAGCTTCATGTTTATATGCAGTAACCTGCTTATCAGTTTTAGTTTGTACATGAGATGCATAATGTATTTTGTTGACTTCATATCATATTTTGAAAAAGCATATTTGCTAAAGTTGGCTGTGAAAATACCTTGTAACCATGTAATAAATGTTATACTGAAAACAATATTTTTACCTCACTTTTCTTGTAACAATTTAAATGTGACAAAATTCAATCACTGGAGCATGTTACCTTTAAGAAAACAATTATTTAACAGTACACTTGTTACCCATCAAACAATGCTGCAAAGCAAGTCTCTGTGCCCTTTGAATGCACACTGCAGCCAATACAGGTCAATATACACACATCAAAAAAGGTTTTGCATCACCCGATTCAGAGAACTCCTGAAGACAGAGATTGACTGTGGAGGTCACAGACACAGTCCCTTCGACTGTTCAGAGATTTATTAAACCCACCAAAAGATGTAAACAACCATGCATGAGCAGTGCCTATTACACAGAGGGGGTCCGACAGCTGATCAGTTCCAGTCATTTCACCAGGAAAGAGGTACATGGCTCGTGTTGTCTGTACTTCAACCATGCCTAGATGGTCAATACCACGGTTTGACCATGTTCGCAGTGTTACTTTGTGCCAGGAAGGGCTCTCAACAAAGGAAGTGTCCAGGCGTCTCGGAGTGAACCAAAGTGATGATGTTTGGACATGGAGGAGATACAGAGAGACAGGAACTGTCGATGACATGTCTCGCTCAGGCCGCCCAAGGGCTACTACTGCAGTGGATGACTACTACCTATAGATTATTGTTCGGAGGAACCATGACAGCAACACCACCATGTTGAATAATGCTTTTTGTACAGCCACAGTACTTTGTGTTACAACTCAAACTGTGTGCAATAGGCTGCATGATGTGCAACTTCACTCACGATGTCCATGGTGAGGTCCATCTTTGCAACCATGATACCATGCAGAGCAGTACAGATAAGTCCAACAAAATGCCGAATGGACTGCTCAGAATTGGCATTACGTTCTCTTCACTGATGAGTCTCGCATACGCCTTCAACCAGACAATTGTAAGAGATGTGTTTGGCGGCAACCCGGTCAGGCTGAACACCTTAGACACACTGTCCAGCGAGATAAGCAAGGTGGAGGTTCCCTGCTGTTTTCGGGTGACATTACATGGGACTGACGTACACCGCTGGTGGTCATGGAAGGCACAGTAATGTCTTTACAATATATGAATGCCATGCTCCAACCGATAGTCCAACAGTATCGACAGCATACTGGCGAGGCATTCGTCTTCATGGACAACAATTCGCGTTCCCATCATGCACGTCTTGTGAATGGCTTCCTTCGGAATAATGACGTCCGTCTACTAGGGTGGCCAGCATGTTCTCCAGACATGGAGAACATGCCTGGGATAAGTTGAAAAGGGTTGTTTGTGGACAACGTGACCCACCAACCACTCTGAGGGATCTACGCCGAATCGTCGTTGAGGACCAACAGTGCCTTGATGAACTTGGGAATAGTGTGCCACAACAAATACAAGCATGCAGCAATGCAAGAGGATGTGCAACTGGGTATTAGAGGTACCAGTGTGTACAGCAGTCTGGACCACCACGTCTGAAGGTCTAACTGCATGGTGGTACAACATGCAATGTGTGGTTTTCATGAGCAATAAAAAGGGCAGAAATGATGTTTATGTTGCTCTCTACTCCAATTTTCTGTACATGATCCAGAACTGATGTGATGCTAACACTTTTTTCCATGTGTATAATAAAGTACGATGACGACACATTCGAGACAACTTTAAGTTTAACTCATTTACAGCAAATGTAAGCATATGTGACACATGGATCGTAAGTGGGCATTTGTGATTCTGAGCATGAATAATTATATTTTGTCATTGCAAAACAAAAAGAAGGAAAAAACACAAAAGGAGTTGGTGGGCTGTAAGACTGCAAATATTTTGAAATCAGTAAGTTTTAAATAAGGCATAAAATCGTACGCATTTGTTCCTGCTAAAGTTCCATAAACTCGAGAACTCCACTAATCCTGAGACGGTAATTTGAAGAATCCTGCCTTGAAGTACAAGCGACATATAGCCAATCTAGGTTTCTGAAACAAGAACCACAACTACTTTGGGAACAACATGTGGTCACCTTATCAATACAGGCTACAATGCCCACTGATGTTTGCTTAAAATACCAACAAGAAATGGAGTTGTACCAAGACTGGGCCAATATTCACATAAGTAGTATTCTTTGAAATATACTGAAGTGCCAAAGAAACTGGTATAGGTGTGCGTATTCAAGTACAGAGATATGTAAAGAGGCAGATTACAGTGCTGTAGTCAGCAACACCTATACAAGATGACAAGTGTCTGGCGCAGTAGTTAGATCAGTTACTGCTGCTACAATGGCTGGTTATCAAGATTTAAGTGAGCTGGAACGTGGTGTTATAGTTGGCTCATGAGCGATGGGACACAGCATCTCCAAGGTAGTGATGAAGTAGCAATTTTCCCATACAACCATTTCACGTGTGTTCTGTGAATATCAGGAAACCGATAAAACATCATGAGCCTCGGTAAAAAAATTGCTGTTTTGAAGAGCGTGCTGCAGCGCGTAGTGTGAAGCAGTCGCCCTCCGTATCTGGTGGTGGCGCTGCTGTGGCAATCACAGCTTTGGTGTCTCCCTCTGGTGGGAAAGGGAAAAGGTTGCCTGTTCACATGTATTTATGGGGCGTTATGAGCTTGCCAGTGGGTCAGTCTGGGTGAGTCTGGAGTCAGTCTGAGATCAGTCTCTCGTCCCCAGCTTGCTAGTCTGTCTCACGTCCGAATTTGTGGCACAGTGAGAGAACTCAACGAGTGGCTGCCCAGTCGGGGGCTTAGTTCCTGCATCTGAGTCTGCGCGTTAGGCCGCCTGTCTGCTCGAGTTGCTCAGGCAACGGTCATTGGCGGTCGGATCGATCGGTTGGTCGGCCGTGCACTGAGACACAAGATGACATGGCCGCCATGAGCGTTGGCGCATGTGAGGTCGCCACGAGTCCAACGGGCCACGCCGTATAGCGAGGGATAGTGGCTTCGCAGCCGACACGAGAGCAACAGGAGTCAACCAATGATATCGGTCTGGCCGGTGCGAGCTATGACGCCGTGAGACGGGAGATCGGCGCGCCTTCCTGCAACCATTGAAGCGGCTGGCAGCGGACTTTTTTATCACCAGCTGCTTTGTTTTGGGGTCGTCCCACCATTCTTCTCCGTTTGCCCACCCACGGGAAGGTGGTTATTTATGAATTGGGTGGTCCATTTTTCCCTTGTGGAGTAGGGGGGGGGGGGGGGGGGGGTTAGAGCAACTTACAGTTCTCCCTATCAATCTGCTGTACGTTAATAGCTCCCTCTGTCATGTTTGTCGGATTCAGTGTGTTAATGAATTTATTGCTTGACGTGTAACGGCCTAATTCCTGAAATATGTTTTTATCTTGCCTATCATCTTGAGAGGCAGTATAGGTGTACTATAGAGCATGTTTGGCCAACCTTGTATAATTTTGTCTAAGATTGCATTTCATGGGCTTTTATTTAAATGGTCATTTTAGTATATAAAGTTGCCACCCTTCCACCGTAAGACTTTTCTTAGAAGTTAAAATCAAGTTGCACCTTCGGTGGCAAGTTAATCTTTTAATTTTAATGTTTTGTACCATTTCCATCCCTCCTACGGGGTGCATAGTTTGTGTGCTTGTGCATATTGTTAAAACTTTTACTTGAAGGTAATCTGGTGTGTTGCAGATTTGCACCTGTGTAATCTTTCAAAGGTTGTTGTGAGCGGTCGTGACTATGGCCGTGTCAAAAGAGAGCGGCAAGGTTCTCAACCCGAAAGCTCATACACTCAAAAATTTGCTTCTTTCTGCCTCTGAATAAATTGTAACTTGATATTTAGAGGGTGCTCTCTGTTTATACTTTTAAATCTGGTTTTCTTCTTCTTCTTCTTCTTCTTCTTCTTCTTTTAAAGAAAAAACCTTTTAGGAATAAAATTCCCATTTGTTAAAAGCAATTTCATTTTGATTTAATCAGTTACTTCCACGCTCACATAGTGTGATTAAATGTGTTAATGTTCTTGATGAATCGCTAGTAAATAGAGTAAATTCTTAAGAAAAAGTTTTGAAAGTAAACTCATGGTTTACATCAAATTTCTGACATCGCTGCAGTCAAAAAAAACATCCTGCATGAATGGGACCAGCGATGACTGAAGAGAACCATTCAAGGTGACATAAGTGCAATGCTTCCGCAAATTGCTGTAGATTTCAATGCTGTGCTATCAACAAGTGTCAGTGTGCACATAATTCAACGAAACATCATCGATATGGGCTTTTGGAGATGTAGGCCCACTCGTGTACCCTTGACTACTGCACGACACAAAGCTTTACACCTCACCTGAGCCCTTCAACACCGACATTGGACTGTTGATGACTGGAAACATGTTGCCTGATCAGGCGAGTCTTGTTTCAAATTGTATCAAGCGCACGGACATGTCAGGGTATGGAGACAACCTCATGAATCAGCATGTCAGCAGATTGCAGAGGCTCTGTAATAGTGTGGGGTGTGTGCAGCTGGATTGATATGGGACCCCCGACACGTCTAGATATGACTCTGACAGGTGACAAGTACATATGTGTCCTGTCTAATCACCTGCATCCATTCATGTCCATTGTGCATTCCAGCAGGCATGGGCAATTGCAGCAGGACAATGCGACACCAGCCTCATCCAGTATTGCTACAAAGTGGCTCCAGGAACACTCTCTTGAGTTTAAATAGTTTCGCTGGCTACCAACTCCCCAAACGTGAACATTATTGCACGTATCTGGGATGCCTTACAATGTGCTGTTCAGAAAACATCTCAACCACCTTGTACTCTTATGAATTTATGAACAGCCCTGCAGGATTTGTGGTGTCAGTTCCCTCAAGCACTACTTCAGACATTAGTCGAGTTTATTCCCTGTTGTGTTGTGGCACTTCTGTGTGTTCGTGAGGGTCCTACAAGATATTAAGCAGGTGTACCAGTTTTTTTGGCTCCTCAGTGTTTTAGATACTTTGAAATTTATGATTTATATAGCTGTTGTTGTTGTAGTCTTCAGTCCTGAGACTGGTTTGATGCAGCTCTCCATGCTAATCTATCATGTGCAAGCCTCTTCATCTCCCAGTACCTACTGCAACCTACATCCTTCTGAATCTGCTTAGTGTATTCATCTCTTGGTCTCCCTATACAATTTTTACCCTCCAAGCTGCCCTCCAATATTAAATTGGTGATCCCTTGCCGCCTCAGAACATTTACTACCAACCAATCCCTTCTACTACTCAAGTTGTGCCACAAACTCCTCCTCTTCCCAATTCTATTCAATACCTCCTCATTAGTTGTGTGACCTATCCATCTGATCTTCAGCATTTGTCTGTAGCACCACATTTTGAAAGCTCATACTCTCTTCTTGTCCAAACTACTTATCGTCCATGTTTCACTTGCACACATGGCTACTCTAAATACAAATACTTTCAGAAACGACTTCCTGACACTTAAATCTATACATGATGTTAGCAAATTTCTCTTCTTCAGAACCGCTTTCCCTTGCCAGTGCCAGTCTACATTTTATATCCTCTCTACTTAGACCATCACCAGTTATTTCGCTCCCCAAATAGCGAAACTCCTTTACTACTTTAAGTGTCTCATTTCCTGATCTAATTCCCTCGGCATCACCCGAGTTTACTCGACTACATTCCATTATTGTCGGTTTGCTTTTGTTGATGTTCAAGATATCCTCCTTTCAAGACAATGTCCATTCCGTTCAACTGCTCTTCCAAATCCTTTGCTGTCTCTGACAGAATTACAATGTCATCGGCGAACCTTAAAGTTTTAATTTCTTCTCCATGGATTTTAATATCCACTCAGAATTTTTCTTTTGTTTCCTTTACTGCTTGCTCAATATACAGATTGAATAACATCAGGGAGAGGCTACAACCCTGTCTCACTCCCTTCCCAACCACTGCTTCCCTTTCATGTCCCTCGACTCTTATAACTGCCATCTGGTTTCTGTACAAATTGTAAATAGCCTTTCGCTCCCTGTACTTTACCCCTGCCACCTTCAGAATTTGAAAGAAAGTATTCCAATCTACATTGTCAAAAGCTTTCTCTAAGTCTACAAATGCTAAAAATGTAGGTTTGCCTTTCCTTAATCTTTCTTCTAAGATGAGTCGTAAGGTCAGTATTGCTTCATGTGTTCCAGTATTTCTACGGAATCCAAACTGATCTTCCCCGAGGTCGGCTTCTATCAGTTTTTCCATTCGTCTGTAAAGAATTCGCGTTAGTATTTTGCAGCTATGGCTTATTAAACTGATAGTTCAGTAATTTTCACATCTGTCAACATCTGCTTTCTTTGGGATTGGAATTATTATATTTTTCTTGAAGTTTGAGGGTATTTCGCCTGTCTCATACATCTTGCTCACCAGATAGTAGAGTTTTGTCAGGACTGGCTCTCCCAAGGCCTTCAGTAGTTCCAATGGAATGTTGTCTACTCCAGGGGCCTTGTTTCGACTCAGGTCTTTCAGTGCTCTGTCAAACTCTTCACGCTGTATCGTATCTCCCACTTCATCTTCATCTACATCCTCTTCCATTTCCATAATATTGTCCTCAAGTTCATCGTCCTTGTATAGACCCTCTATATTCTCCTTCCACCTTTCTGCTTTCCCTTCTTTGCTTAGAACTGGGTTTCCACCTGAGCTCTTGATGTTCATACAAGTGGTTCTCTTATCTCCAAAGGTCACTTTAATTTTCCTGTAGGCAGTATCTATCTTACCCCTAGTGAGATAAGCCTCTACATCCTTACATTTGTCCTCTAGCCATCCCTGCTTAGCCATTTTGCACTTCCTGTCGATCTCAATTTTGAGATGTTTGTATTCCTTTTCGCCTGCTTCATTTATTGCATTTTTATATTTTCTCCTTTCATCAATTAAATTCAATATTTCTTCTGTTACCCAAGGATTTCTACTAGCCATCGTCTTTTTACCTACTTGATCCTCTGCTGCCTTCACTACTTCATCCCTCAAAGCTACCCATTCTTCTTCTACTGTATTTATTTCCCCCATTCCTGACCATTGTTCCCTTATGCTCTCCCAGAAACCCTGTACAACCTCTGGTTCTTTCAGTTTATCCAGGTCCCATCTCCTTAAAGTCACACCTTTTTGCAGTTTCTTCAGTTTTAATCTACAGGTCATAACCAATAGATTGTGGTCCGAGTCCACATCTGCCCCTGGAAATGTCTTACAATTTAAAACCTGGTTCCTAAATCTCTGTCTTACCATTATATAATCTATCTGATACCTTTTAGTATCTCCAGGGTTCTTCCACGTATACAACCTTCTTTCATGATTCTTAAACCAAGTGTTAGCTATGACTAAGTTGTGCTCTGTGCAAAATTCTACCAGGCAGCTTCCTCTTACATTTCTTAGCCCCAATCCATATCCACCTACTACGTTTCCTTCTCTCCCTTTTTCTACACTCGGATTCCAGTCACCCATGACTATTAAATTTTCATCTCCCTTCACTATCTGAATAATTTCTTTTATTTCATCATACATTTCTTCAATTTCTTCGTCATTTGCAGAGTTAGTTGGCATATAAACTTGTACTACTGTAGTAGATGTGGGCTTCGTATCTATCTTGGCCACAATAATGAGTTCACTATGCTGTTTGTAGTAGCTTACCCGCATTCCTATTTTCCTATTCATTATTAAACCTACTCCTGCATTAGCCTTATTTGATTTTGTGTTTATAACCCTGTAGTCACCTGACCAGAGGTCTTGTTCCTCCTGCCACTGAACTTCATTAATTCCCACTATATTTAACTTTAACCTGTCCATTTCCCTTTTTAAATTTTATAACCTACATGCCCGATTAAGGGATCTGACTTTCCACGCTCCGATCCGTAGAACGCCAGTTTTCTTTCTCCTGATAACAACATCCTCTTGAGTAGTGCCCGCCAGGAGATCCGAATGGGGGACTATTTTACCTCTGGAATATTTTACCCAAGAGGACGCCATCATCATTTAATCATACAGTAAAGCTGCATGCCCTCGGGAAAAATAGCTAAATAAAATAAAATTACAATGCTAAGTAAAAAAAAAAAAAAAAAAAAAAAAAAAAAAAAAAAAAAAAAACCTGAGATTTTATGAAATTTCTGAAATTCGCTGAGACTTCCCTGATTTTTCCAGGTAAAACATAATTCTCTGAGAATTCCAGGTTTTCCAGAAGAATTGCCATTCTGAAGATGCACACACCAGCAGAAACTTAGAGCCGACATCATCTTCAGTGATTAAGTTTGTTTCCATTTAAACAGGAGGGAGAATCGACATAACACCATTCACTGGACAAACAACAACCCGCATCTGTCGAGGCATATGGTCCGACTAATTCTAGGATAAATGTGTGGTGTGGCATACAGAGGGATATCGTTACTGATCCAATATTGTTCAACAGTATTCTCAATGCTGCATGCTACTAACATCATCTTGAGGAAACATTACTACTCTATTTGGACGATCTGCCTTTTGTACTTTTGTATGGAAATGTAGGTTTTTCTTTCAGCATGATGGTGCACCTATACACTTCAGACAAAATGTATGCTGGACCCTAAATAAGGTTCTCTTTGGGTATTGGACAGGTAGACGGGTTCTGGTGGAATGTCCACCTAGGTCGCCAGACCTGACACCACTGGATTGTTTCCTTTGGTGCACCTCAAGTCTACAGTGTACACCAACACACCAAGAACATTAACTGAACTGCAGAAGAATATCACTAAAGCCTGTACAGAAATACCAACAGTTACATTACAGCCAGTGTCCATTGCTGGAGCAGGATGACAGTCAGGTTGAACACCTTCTCTATTAGAGGTACATGGGAACAACTCACCAAGGGTGACAATTCCATTGAACTAGGCCTACTAAGTTTCAGGTCATCACTGACCAATGATACAACATTTTGTGCATACGATTAAAGCATATTTATAGCATCCATTTCACTCTTTGCATTATCACTATCTCTACTAATTACTTGTAGACATTGTCCTATGGAACATTATTTTTGACTCAACCCTCATAAGAAAAGACAAGTGGAGAAATGAATAGAGCAGTGGAAAGGCAGCTGTCAAAGTGGATAAATGATAAGATCAATGCTACAGAACATGCTTTGTAGCCATAAAACCATGAGATTCAAGTTGACAGGACACAGGTCTTACTATACACTGGTGGGAACTATGATAGGATGTAGAATGAGGCAGTAGACATCATCAACTTAGTTCCTACCAGGAAGAGGTATTAAACTCAATTGTATCTGGCTTCTGTACTGAAGAGGAAATTCTCCAGTCTTCACCTATGGGATGTTATTAGGCTGTGTATCCATGAATCAAAAATGGTCAGCCATGTTTGAATTTACCCCACTCTTGCTGCAAGTGTAGCTCATCACACGATTTCACCTCAGTCAGCATCAAGCCAATGTATGTAGGAAATTTAAGCACGGCACTCTCTGCAGATGGTAAAGAAATATTTGATTTACCAAGAAAATCAATTGCATCATTGCAATTTTAACAATTATGAGCAATTAATTCTAGAACATTACCACAGGCCACTACTTTTGATCCTTATCACATTGCTCTAAATAACCCAAAGTAGTAGTTGGGATTTAGTAGAATCCAAGGAGGATTTTGAGCATCCAATCCAAGACTGTTCAGTTATTATGGAATGGTTCTAAGTGAAATGTGACTCAAGAATCTGAAGCAATCTTTGAATGAAGGGCAACCCATTTTTCCACTGACCATTGATAGACCCAAAAATCTCATTCTTCTCTAACTGTCATACACTGTATTCAAGCCGCTTGTAACCTGTTAACAAAAAAATGGTTCAAATGGCTCTGAGCACTATGGGACTCAACTGCTGTGGTCATTAGTCCCCTAGAACTTAGAACTACTTAAACCTAACTAACCTAAGGACATCACACACATCCATGCCCGAGGCAGGATTCGAAACTGCGACCGTAGCAGTCGCACGGTTCCAGACTGCGCGCCTAGAACCGCGAGACCACCGCGGCCAGCTAACCTGTTACAACAGTTTCATTATGACCATGCGCTTTATCTCACAAAGCATATTACTTTCATTGAAAAATTTTTTTTCTGTAGCTAATAATAAATCTGTAAAATAATCATGTCTGTCTGCCTGCCTTTGAACATGCTAATCTCCACAACTAATAGATGAATTTTCATTATGTTTTTGCAGGTAACTTAAGAATAGTTTAGGCACCGCATAGGCTTTATTTTATCAAAATCGAACCTTGGTAAAAAAGGTTTCCATACATATTATGGAAATGTATGTATATATGTATGCTCCAAATCTCCTCCAAATGCACTGGACCAATTTCACCTGATACACACATCGCTTTCAATCTGGAAATAATTGCTGTGGGAGTAAGAACAACCTATCTATCAAAGTGGTGGGGGTGAAGAAATAGTGCAAGTCACAACAAGTAAATACCCAGGTTTTCTTCACTCAGCATTTGAGAACGAGAGCACTTAGTGAATTGCAATGAACTTTGCACAAAAAAAGTTTTACTCACTGACACCCCCCACATAATGATGAAATGGAAAAAGTTTATTGCTTACTGGCAACTGATCTTATTGCATGTACAGCAGCTTACATACTCACTATCATTCATCATAACAAAATTGCTGATATGCGAGAACAGCTGGTACACAAATGGGAATGATCAAAACATTAGTATGGGTGGGAAAGCTTGACTTATGCGATAACATGGTAAAATCAGCAGTTTTTAGCTCAATAATATGAAAATGGTGGTTTTTATGAGATTTTCTCATATGAAAATATTAGAAATCTGAGGACGGGAGTTTTTTTAACATTTGTAACTGTTAGTTCTTAAATGTTAAAACTGCATTTAGCATGCTCATCTCCTCAAGGCTAAGTTTCATGTGTAACCTTAAAAATGGTTGTTCATTTGATGTGTAATGAACTTGGCTTTGAGGGCAAAAATAGCACTAACATTGGCAAAAAATACAAACCATTCTGGCAGAAACCAACACCCATTCTGGCAGAAACCAACGCCAATTTGGAAAAAAAGAACAAACCAAATTTGGAAAAAAGTGCTGAATTTGGCAAAAATGACATGGAAGTTGCCAAAATAAATTATACTGAATTTTGGAGAAAACACTGACTTTGGAAAAAAAAATGATACCAAATGTGACAAAAACGCAACTATTTTAGCAGTAATACAACTAATTTGACATAAAATAACAATTAATCAAATAAAAAATAGCAATTGGCAAAAAGTATCGAAACAAAACACTTGGTGAAAGTAACAAAACAAAACAAAACACTTGGCGAAAGTAACAAAACAAAACAAAACACTTGGCAAAAGCAACAAGACGAAACACTTGGCAAAAAGTAACACTGCATTTTTTTTCCTTTTTTTTCTTTGCTTCTACTTCATTCATAATGCAGGCACCTGATTATACCACATCACACATCCCTGACACAGAATATATAATTGTAAAATTCACCTTATGTTCGTTTTGATAGCAAGGATGCAAGTGGCTTTTGTTTTTTTCCCACGCTGTTTTGAAATCGCAGTTTGATGACAATGACATCTAACCACATTTCAGCTGACGACCAGTCAATCACCTCACCTGAAGAGGTCTGAATGCTTGTCAGTTTGATTTTTCACTCTGCAGCAAAGTGTGTGCTGATATGAAACTTCCTGGGAGATAAAAACTGTTTGCCGGATTGAGACTCAAACTTAGGGGTCTTTGCCTCTTGCGGGCAAGTGCTCTACCAAACGAACTACCTAAGCATGACTCACGAGCTTCTGTGAGGTTTGGAAGGTAAGAGAAAAGGTACCGGTGGAAGTAAAGCTGTGAGGATGGGTCGTGAGTGATGCTTGGTTAGCTCAGCTGGTGGAGCACTAGCCCGCAAAAGGCAAAGCTCCCGAGTTTTAGCCTCAGTCCAGCATACAGTTTTGATCTTCCGGGAAGTTTGATACCAGTGTTCTTTGAGGGGAAAAAAAACTAATACAAATGAGTCATGTGCTGTTGTGATGATATGAGGTTTCACATTCACTAAACATCCAAAAATATTGAAAATGAGAAATCATGCAAATCAGTCTTCATATTTAAGTGGTTAAAAGCTACTACCAATGAGAACTTTAATAATAATAATAATAATAATAATAATAATAATAATAATAATAATTATTATTATTATTATTATTATTATTATTATTATTATTATTATTATTATTATAAAATTAAAATAAGACTGTACCTGTGCCAAGAAATGCAGGTAGTTTGCCTCTGCAGTTTCTATTCTCTTCTTCATCTGAATGATATGTCGTCGAGATCTGCTGTCGTGTCTTTCGAGGGGCTCGGTTCATTTTTGCTGGTTTTATATTGATAGTATTATCAGCTCTGCTTGCTGATCTTTTTCCTCTCATATGTAGTGACCCTTTTTTTACATGGAAAAGAAAGAATTAATTAATTAAAACAATTCAAGAACAACTGATGTTAAAATAATGTGTTTAATGTTATTTGTTCTGCAATGGTGCCATTCTAAGTTCACATATCATGAATCCCTCAGACATACCCAGACTGAAATAATCCACACAGAAAGCAAAAATTAAAAATCTTTAAAAGGAAGGTAAAACATACCTCGAGCCCAGATTTTAAGTAATATCAACACACAAAATACGTTCATATTTTTGTAATGATAATGGATAACATATGCCAGGTAATATTGCTATCATGAACATATTTCATAAATATTTAACATAAAGCAATAATTTCAAGTGAAACCAACTTTTGAAAAACACTACATCCTACTGTTTTATCTTAATGCACATTTTAACATGCCAGAAACACAAAATGTACAATAAGAAGGTGCATTATAATTTTTGAAGTCTATCTTGCACAAATTAAAGAAAGTTAGTTTCAGTCACATCTGTTTACTAAAATGTTCATCTTCACTGCAGTTACCTTTCATTCTAATTAGCAATGAATGATCAGATACTTCTCCAAATTCTCTGCAGAATGTCACTAATCAAAAATAATGTTTTTGTGAAGAAAAATGATCTCTCCATGTCACAGGATATTAATAGTGAAACTTTTAGGGAACAGCTGCTGGAGCATCTTGTCCCCCACTGAGGATATTGCAGATAGTAGTAAAACATAGTGTCAAACCTATTCACTGCCATCTGCTGAATGTCATCTTTAATGTCAGTTAGTTTACTTTTGACATCCTCAACAACATCTGCAAAGGCAACCTGATGGATTCTAATTCTTTAATGTCTGTGGCAAGAAAGACAAATTTCATATGGATGTATGGCAGATTTCTGATTTTAGGTTCGGTGAAAGCATTTTGTGGCTCTCATGAGGAAACTGATGATTCTTTTGGAAATGAATCAATCATAGATATGACAGCATAAAAATGTTCGTTAAAAGAGCCAACAGCTTCGATCCACGCACCTCACCACATTATCATAGAGTAGGGCAACAAAGCTAGGTTTGGGAGCAATTTTTGAAAGAGACACACACAAATCAGGGCTTTCAGAAAGACTTTCTCTGTGCATGGAATTATCTTATTTACTTCTGGGTAGGTGCCTCACACTTCTTCAATGATCTGTTTCACTACATAGGCCAGACGATGAACTGGATTAAATATGGACAGAATACTCATAGGGTACTTGCCACCTTTGACAAGTTGGTTGAAGCATCTGAATAGATAACAACTTTCTTCTTCTTCTTCTTCTTCTTCTTCTTTTTGAACTCCTCAGCCCCCGGCATTGAGACTACCCATTCACAAAACGAGCTACTGTTGAATTATGTTTTGTATTCCAACACTTTGCAGAAAAGCAGTAACGGCTTTGAGGGTTGTTTTCTGGAGAGTTTCCAAACAATGAAACACAATAAAGTGGCCACATACGCCCATGTTTCACTGGCGACTAGCCATATATGGTGGTTACTTATGCAGGGTGATTTTGATAAATGGGCACAAACTGCAGGAAATGATCCTTGATGGATAGGGGTAAAATGAGGCACATTGACATATGGGCAGAAATGCATTCAAGCTGAGGAACACCCACTTGAAGGTGAAGACAGAAGATCTTTTACTGTGACTAAGGTATCAGCACCGGGCAGTGACCCCTCAGCATGGGGTAAGCCGAACAACCATCTGGAATAGTCTTCTTGTCATCTGTCACTATCTGTATCACTTACAATGTGTGCAGGCCTTATTCCAGTGGATTTAGCTCTGTGATGATTGTTTTGTTGCTGGTTTGTCTCGTAGGCCACCACAATGCTGGGAGTTCTGTCATCCATTCTATTCATAGGTGAAACTATTTTTATGAGGGGCATTACCATTAACGTTCACAACACTCATCTGTGGGCTACAAAGAATCTCCTTCATATAATGGCAGTGAACCATTAGTACTGGTTCAGCTTCAATATGTGGACAGGGATTTGGCGACCACCTTGCGGGGCCAGTCATTCTTTCACAAAGCCTCAAAGGTGAAGTATATCTGACTTCCTACAGGTGGTCCTGCCTCCCCACTGGAAGACATGTCTTAGGTGATATAAAGGATAATGTGGTTGCTACACAATGGTGTTAGAACTCACTGCCCTCTTGAGTGTGAGGCTAGAACACTAGTACAGACTGGCAGTAAGTCCATACGATCTTTTTTTCTCCTTATCCTCTCAGAGGCAGTTTCTTGCAGTTTGCTTCCAATTAGCAGAATCACTGTTTTGTGCCACACACTTTTCAGAGCCTCTTGGTAACAAAAATGGAAATAGTTTTTCCTTAATGTCAATTCATCAGGAATCAGTTGGCTGCAGTACTTTTGTAGAAATGTGCAACATTCAGGCATTTCTAGTTTATACAGTGTTATGTTTGCAGCAACAACAGTGGAGGACATATAATGGAAATATACATTTGTGGAGTTTGGTGTCTTTGGTATCCATATCAAAAACATTTGATTCTTACAATTGTACTACTTTGTTCTTGGTGTGAACATCACCACGTATAAGTTACTGAAGTTGCGACCTCATGAAGCAACTGATCTGCTTACTGCATACTTGATGTGATCAATCTCTCCATCAGTAGTGGAAAGTGTTGTCTATCATAATCCAAGATCTTAATTTTGATGCAGCAGGAGGCATCATGAACACACACACACACACACACACACACACACAGAGAGAGAGAGAGAGAGAGAGAGAGAGAGAGAGAGAGAGAGAGAGAGAGAGAGAGAGAGTGAGGGAGGGAGAGAGAGAGAGAGAGAGAGAGAGAGAGAGAGAGAGAGAGGGAGGGAGAGGGAGAGGGAGAGGGAGAGGGAGAGAGAGAGAGAGAGAGAGAGAGAGAGAGAGAGAGTCATGAACTCATCATTTTTATAGACAATTTACTTCCTGTCTTTAGCTGTTATGGTACATTAGATTTGGATATTTTTCAAAGGGTCAGTCTACTAGGAGTGTGGGTAAATAAGAATGGTAGAAAAGCAATAATATGCATTTTTATGGGGTATAATGTGTAAATACATAATTATGTAATTCTTGTGAAACATACAAAAATATATAACAATAATATGAAACATATCAAAACTGGCAATATAATTACTGACCATTTACACTTTTCACCTTCGATGATAAAGAACTGAATTTCTTTTACTGTGCATTATATTTACTGCACTGGATCAAATGAAGTAAAATGTTGCACAGAATTTTAAAGAGGCTGCAGAGGTAAAAAAGCATTGCGTAAACTTTGTGTATGACTAATTTTAGCTCATACATTGCAGTATATGAAATGTAATAAGATATTGAAATTTTATTTAACCTTTTTTATTTAAACCATTTCTTTAAACTTGAGTTACTGATGTTTATATCCAATGGACGGTTGGGAACAAAACACCCTTTTCAACCTTTGAATAGGGTATTATGGGGTCATAACAATCATCGTATTTGATATACAGTTCAAGATAGTAAAAGATGGTTTTTGCAAATGATAGAAGGCACATACGTTGTTGGTAAATTCTCGTTTTTGTTATTAACCGAGATATGTACGTAACTTGTCTGCAACACTAAGAGGTCAGCAGTTAAGGGCGTATATATACATTAATAGCACTGTACGAAAATGCAAGTGGAGCACCTATGCATGTCAACTGCAGCGAAAAAGTTAACATAAAGAAGGAAATGGATAATAATGATAACTATGACAAAAAAACAATAATAATAATAAAGGACGATATTTGCGAAATAAAGGAAACATTGTGGGCTGATTATGAAGTCAGAGCTGTACAGTGCAATTTTTTCCATTGATCTTCTTTGAAAAGATGCGAAGAAGGTGAGAACAAAGAGAAGAGAAGATGGTTGGAAAAGGTTGTGGTAATAGGATTAGAGAGGGAGTGGGGAGGGAGGGGAGGTTACAGAGAGGGGAGAGAAATGGGAGTGAGAAACATAAAAAGGTAATTGAAAAGAGGATGTGTGGCAACAGGGCAAGGGGGAGGATATCTGAGAGGATATTCAGGGGGAAGGCGGAGAGACAAGAGACAGTTGGGAAGGCAGAGAGACAAGACGGTAAGAATGTGATGAGGGGTGGAGATCCAAAGGAGGCAGGGAAAAGGAGAGAGCAGTGGCACATTATGTAGTGAGGCACCATCACAGGGAGCAAAAGTGGAAGGACCACATGGCAGAGTGGAAGCTGTGGAGAGGCAATACGATTGGGTGGGGGCGGGGTAAATGGTTTGTAATATAAGAGTGGGGAAAACTGGAAAACATATAAATAAAAAAATAAGCAGTGTGTGGACAGAATATAATTGATTTACTGCATAAAATCCAAGACATGTTATTAGAATGGACAGTTTTGAGGATTTAAACTTTTTCTTTCACTCAGAAACCCTGTATGCAATTTTAACTACTTTTTGTTGACCCTTTACTTCTGGTCAGTGCAGCAGTAACACAAAAAATTAATGTGTAAGTTATGGTGGTATTATCACATGTCTATTGTCCCATGTCTAATACTCCACATACAATAAGCCGTCAACATTGAAAGTAAACATTTCTAGGCATTTAAAACGACAGGAGATACCACAAACATGTTACACATTCAGGGGAAATCGAAATTTAGAGTACTGCAAACAAACCATCTTAATGAAAGATAATACACTCAGTAATCATTAAAAAATAACTTAGTACTAAGATGTCATGAATGCAAAAGAACATATACAATGTCAGAGTTATAATTATTAAGCATTTTCAAATTTTCTGTTTTTGTTTACAATGTAACATTCACATCAACCAAATGACTAGATTTTGTGTATGAAGGAAATATATTGTTCTATGAAATAAAACAGTTGATATTATTATAATACCATTTTTACTCCACATCTGAAGCACTCCTGTGACATTTTTTTCATTTATTGTCGCATTAATTTTGGCAAGACAGAGGTCTACCTTTTATTTAATTATATGGAAATTGTGATTCAGTGCTTTGAATTTGAATGTCTGCACTAACAAGAAGAAAAGCTCTGTACATGTAACTACCTCTCGATTCATTACGTCTTCCTCTTCTTACTGAAAAATCAGGGTTAAACCTAGTTTTCTGATCCTCTAACCTTTCACCTCGTTTCATTTTCTCCTCACGTTCCTTCTTCTGTTTCTCAATGTTTTCTTTAGTTGGATAACGTCTGTAAGAATAATGATCACAAAATGAGATAATTATATCATTATTAAACTTAATTTAGCAGGAGATAACTTTCCAAAATGACATCTACATTTATATGAATTTGGCACTATATTTTGCATCAAAATATCTCTTCTTAAAGGTTACTCACAAGTCGGGTACCCTTACAATGACCATTTTTTTAATTATACTGATTTATTAGCTAATAACACAACATGAAACTATTGCCTAGAAAAACTTTTACAGGGATCCAACAATGGTGGCCTGTTACCTGGTTTATATTTGTAGACATCTCTTACACATAGGCATGAAAATCAGAAGCTAATGTTCTAGAACAGTGTTCTGGGTAATTATGACCATTAATTTGCTAGGAGAGCACTGAGGAAAAAGAAGTACATGAAACAGTCCTTTATCCATGCTAAAATTCTTCATCTGCTACAAAGCCTTCAGGATGACATACAGCTTAGTGCTGTATGCAATAAGCTGGCTTGAAAGGCAAATGTTGATGAAATAGGCTGGTAAAATGACTGACAAGGAGACCTTACAGACTATGTTAATTGCTAACACTACAATGTTATTCTTGAAAATAAATAAATAAAACACTAAAAAATGTTTTTGAAGAGTAGATAATTTCCGAGCACTGTGAAGTACAAAGCATTTACAACACCTAAAGTTACCTCTATATCTGTTGATGACTCTACTTTCAATATAATATGCTACATCCTCCCTACCAAGAACTCCTCAATCCAGCCACATATTACCCAATTTGACTGTTCTTTTGATAATAAGTGTACATGTGGTACCGAGTCAAATGCTTTCAGGAAATCAAGAAATACTGCAGCTACCTAGCTGTCTTGATCCATGGCTTTCAGGATGTCGTGTGAGAAAAGTGCAGTTTGGTTTTCACACAATCTACGTTTTCGAAATTCACGCTGGCTGGCAAGGATGAGGTCATTCTGTTCAAGATACCTCATAATGTTTGAGCTAAGGTCATCTAACACTCTATAACAAATAGATGTCAAACCTGTACTTTTTTCCAGCTAATGGACACAGTTTTTTGTTCGAGAGATTTACGATAGATTATTGTTAACAGAGGGGCTAACTCAGCCATGAATTGAGTATAGAATCTGATAGGGACTCCACTGGGCCCTGGGGCTTTGTTCAGCTTTAGCGATTTCATCAGTTTCTCAATGCCACTGACACTAATAGCTATATCACTCATCCTTTTTGTGGTACAAAATTAAATTTGGGGACTGCTCCTCGGTTTCCCTTTGTAAAGGAACATTTGAAAACAAGAGTTAAGCATTTCAACTTTTGCTTTCCTACCCTCAGTTTCAGTTCCTGTCTCATCCATGATAGCCTGGACACTAACTTTGGTGCCTCTAACAGAATTTACACATGACCTGAATTTCTATCGGTTCTGTGAAAGATCATTTGACAATATTCTGCAACAGTAGTCATTGAAGACTTCATGGATTGCTCACTTCACTGCCAAACACGTTTCATTCAGCATCTCTCTATCTATAGCCATGTGCTTTGTTTTATACATATTATATAGTAGTCTATGTTTCTTTAGAAGTTTTTTTACAGTGATCGTACACCATGGAGGATCTCTCCCATTATAAACTGTTCTACTGGGTATATATCTATTCAGTGTATGGTCAACTATTCTTTCTAACTTGAGCCATAGTTCCTCTACATGCTCATGTCTTGAGCTAAAAGTTTCAAGTTCCTCTTTGAGGCATGACACTATCATTTTCTGTCTAGTTTGCTGAACATATAGATCTTTCTGCTTGTTTTAGATGTCCTTTGTGTTTTGGTATTCATTGTTGCTGTAACTGCCTCATGGTCACCAATACCACCTCCGATGTGGTCTTCCTCAAAGAGGGCAGTTCTGTGTATTGTCATTAGACCTAATATATTTCCATTACAAGTTGAGTTCTGAACTACCTGTTCTAGGTAGTTTCCAGAGAAGGCATTTAGAACTTTTTCACATGATGTCTTGTTACCGTCACCACTAACAAAACTACAATTACCTCAATCAATTGTTGGATGATTAAAGTCTCCTTAATGATTACAGTATGATAAGAAAACTCTTGTACAAGTGAAATGAAGTTTTCTCTAAAGTGTTTGGTTACTTTAGGAGGAGAATCCGGTTGTTTATAGAACGATCCTATTATAATTTTATGCATGCCCTTGATACTGAGTGTTGCCAAACAATCTGTTCAATTTCTATCTTGCTGGATTTAAATTCCTAGTCTACTACGACAAATACACCACGTCCATTTCCAGTTTCCCTCTCCATTTTCCCCCAATTATCTCACATGGATTTTGACACACTCATCTGCGGGAGGCAATTCTTGAGGTCTTACGCTGGTACTTTTTGGTTTCCCACAGCTACTCTTAACTGGATTGTATGGAGAGTTATGTAATCTAAATAAACCATTGTTTGCATCACACTCAGTGTCAGCTAGCCTCTGATGTACAGTGCACACTTTACCTGTTTAGGGCAGGCATCTAACTCTCAACCATGTGGTGCAAATCTAGAAAGTCTCAGCCTAGTTTGTCACAGAACCCTGAGTGTCTCTGGATAGAGCCTCCCACTCAGTTCAGCACCTGGGAGCCACAATTTGTTCTGGGGACAATGCTGCAGATTATGAGCTTTGTTGAAATTGTATGAGGAAGGTTGATACTCTCAACCCTCTCTCTAGTCACTGGAAAGATAGAAGTACGACCTTGGATCTCTGATAAAAGGCATTGTTTGTTTCAATGTGTACCACAATATTCAGTTGGTCCCATCTGTTCCCCCAGTGGCTGCCAAAACAGCCTCTTCAACATCCTGAATGAGGCCCCCAGGCATAAACACTGAGTGTACCTGGTTGTCCTTCCCATCTTTTACTGCCATTTTCCTAAAGGATATCATTATTCACTATACAATTAATAGACCGGCCCTTTTGTGTTTGCATTTTCCTGACACGGGACAAAGTAGGTTTCCCCAAAACAAGTGAAAGGCAGCACCTCAAACTTGTTTGTTAGCGGGATTGGTGTAACACCCTGAGTACTCCCTGGTCCCTGTATACCTTGTACAGGATGCCTAGACCCACCACCGACATGCCACTTGCAGTCAGTAATGATGAGGCTTATATTTCCTGCAGGGAAGACATTGTCCACAGGAGAGGATAGTACTTGAGGTAACTTTTGAACCTCTGGTACACAACTCTTGGTAGTCCTCCAACAAATAAATTCACAGCAGCTTCCAATTGCTTGACAGTAGTCAGGGTGATTCCGAGCTGCTTATTAATAGGAACCAGCTCATTTCCTGCCTAAGAACAATAAGCACAGTGGGTTTGCCTTATGCCTGGTGCAATATTTTACAGAACAGTAAACACTTTATGTTACTGCAGTGTTCTATGGAATAGTAAACAAATAACTTTACCTGCCAGGGCTTTCGTTTGTTAAGTCATATCATCTTTGTTTTTAGATATATTTTTACCACGTGGAATGTTTCCCTCTATTATAACTTTATATTAAGTTTGCTGATTCTCTTTTAATTTATGAGTTTGATATATGACAGATGTTCTCAGTAGTCTTGTACAATTTAATTAATTTATGGTAAAAAAATAGGTATCTATTAAAACAACAGTAAACTTGGTACAAGTTTCACTACTTCTGTGAAGTGTTTTTCAGGTTAAGCATTAACTTATGATAAAGGTAGACAATATACACCTCTATTAAAAGACAAAACTAATATGACATGATACTTTACTTATTCACCGTTTGTTGTCTCTTAACTGAAAACTTTTTTGAGTACTGAACAGTATTAAACAGTGACAGACCTGCAGTGTGGTAAACACAGTTTTTACTCACAACAACCAAAGAAATTAATGGAGATATGTCACAGTGCCTACAGTTAACAAGAGAAATAACAGGAACAAGTGAATTCTTGGAGACATGATTGTTCACAGAATTAATAGATTATGTTGCAGCACTTGATCCAAATGAGGACAAACTTGAGTTCACATGTTAACAGAGTACTTTCTAGGACCAACCTCACTGCATAATTGTGGATGCTGATAGAGAGAAGTTCACATGAAGACTGCAGTACGTGCACTCGTTACACAGAAGTTAACATGATAATGGCTAGCCATGGATGGAAGATTTTTGGGTGGGGTGGGATATTTAGATACTTTAATGTAAGTGGTTTTGGTTTTTGGAAAACACATTTGTTTATGAAACTGTATGGTTGACATTTACTAGAGTAGATGAGCTACAGATTCAAGCAATAATCTGGTTTATGTAATAAGTAGTTAGTTAAAAAATTACTAAAGGTTGCAGAACTATTTAGTGTATCCATTGGAATTACATGTTTACGAGTACAGTTTTCATATTAGAAATCATGATATTTTCTGCAAATCCCTAATTATTGGCTTTATTGATTAAATATTGGTGACATTTGGTCCAGAAAAAATAAGGGTCCTGAAGTATGAGGGTAAACGTGGAAATTAGAAAAGGCATACCGGCACAAAGCCAAAGGTAATTTTGGTTGCGTCTAGACTTCAATATGAATTATCTGTTAAGTTAATTAGTTTCCGGAGAATTAAAATAGGTTACTGTAAAGTTTTTCTAGTGGTATGTGTTGAAACCACTGATCAGTTCAGTCAAAGTTTGAGATTTGATGTCCTTATGATCATTTCAGTTATTCATTTCTTTTAATCAATATGATTTCCAGTAAAACTAAACACATCACAAATCAGCATACTGAAAGTTATCATCTGAATAATGAATTTGCATGAAATATGGTGTGAATAACATTTTGACCCATGTGGGCATACATTACATATATATTTTGGAAATAATTTCATTTATTCATCTACATTAATGTTATCCACTTCAAAGCAGACACCAATAGATACTATATACACTTATGCCAGCACTTCTTCCAATCCCCGAAACTCTTTATCTTTTAATCTCATCTATGCTTGTTAAACGATGGGCCTTCAAAGGTCTCTCTAATATGCACAAAAAAGTCACAGGGCCATATGTGCCAAACATGGAGGCTGGGGTATCATTACAGTGTTTTTCCAGTAAAAATTTACAAAGAAGCAACAGAGGCATTTTGCACAAATTTGCTGTCACACATTTCATTGCCAAAACATCCCAAACAATTTCATGGCACGAGCCAATTGATACACCAATGTCATCAGTAACTTCTCTGACTGACTCTGTTATCATTCATAATCATTTCTTTCACTTTTCCATGTTTTCATCAGTAGTTAATGTTCCAGAGCATACAGAACACTCTTTGTCTTCAACATCTTCACAGCCATTTTGGAAATGTTTATATCACTCGTAAACCCTCATTTTACCCACAGCAGACTCACCAGTAGCAATATTCAAAATAGATAAATTTTATTTCATTTCTATAGAAAAATTCTTCAGTCTATTTTTAAACCATGTTAATAATCACCACTTGTAAGAAAATATATGTAACTTTCTTGACAAGTAACTGAACATACAATATGTCTACCAGTGTACACATACATTTCACCCAAGTTTACCAACACAACGAAAAATCACGTACATCTGACAAAAACCTCATGAAAACACAAAAGTCCCAATACTTCTGAATACACCTACTTCATGATATGGATAACTAGAGAATATGGAAAATGAGAAAAAATTAATTATTAAAAGGAGTACAACATAGGAGGTTGGATAGTTCTAGCACACACTGTTTCACATCCACTACCAGGTTTTCCCAAATCAAATCAGCTACTGAGCTCTACATATTGTTGACTACTTGGAAAAGTATGTTACTTCATATATCAGAGAGAGAGAGAAAGAGAGAGAGACAGAGAGAGAGAGAGAGAGAAATACACTGTTCCCTGTAGGTTGAAAATTGAACTGTTGGCACCATCGGGTAAAAGAGCAAGAATAATTTCCTTTTGTAGTTTGTAACAAATATTAGAAGTAATAAATAAAGTCATATTAAAATAATATAACTTTTACTGAAACATACCTTATAGACTAGTTTTGTGCATCACCATGTCTATCTCACAAACAAAAAACGTAGATTGTGCAATACTTTTTTCCAGAAACAATAATGCTCAGATATCGTGTGGCCTCATAACATTTAGTCTGCTTGCTAAAGGGTTAACATAAATATTATGTCCTGTGTTAAGTAAGTTAATACCTCAGATTTCCCAAGAATTATACTCTCAATTCAGTGTTAAATACTGGCACTTACATCTTTCTAATTAACAAAAAACTGGTGTCTGTTCAAGAAAAATAAATTAAAAAGCAGTAATGTTTCTAGGATACTCTTATGTATATTTCTTCACATCAGTGTTAATGTTGTCAGTTCAGGTGATGGTCAGTTTATAAATTGATTCATATTTCCCTAGTATTTTTGTACCTGTTAAAGACTACACACCTCCTACAATAACTTCAATCTGAAAGTCAGTTTCTTAGTTGTGCTTACTCCAGTCTCATAACAATGAATTTGGTAACACCTTAAAATGATTATCATTGGCAGACTGAATTAATGAAAGCAATGGTACATATATGTCATCTTACAATCACCATTAAGTTCCTGTGTTTGTGTGAAATTACCTTAAGCAAGAACATGTTTGTACCATACGAGGATATGTGTATTTGATAGGGAAACAACATCCAGTAATAGCAGTTACCTCATTTGGCACACGGGTTAGTTTTAGTACTAATGTGATGTGGTGTTTCACTTTGGTCATGCGTCCTAACATTGGAACATTTTCGATGGCATTCTTTCCTTAGTGAATCGTGTCGTGGCAGATTTCCGTTCATTGGGACAATACAGGGAAAATATGGTTATCTACAAAGGAGACTACATACAGAACACTCTTACATCCCGTCTCACGCTCAGGTGCATGGAGTCCATACAGAACAGAACTAATAGGAGATTTTGAAAGATGAAGAAGGGCAACACATATGGTCATAGATTTGTTTGAAAAATGGGAGAGCATCATGGAAATAATGAAAAATTAGAACTCTTGGATGCTTTAAGATAGGCACCGAATAGCCCATGAAAGCCTAATTAAAAAGTCTCAAGAACCAGTATGAAGTGAGGAATATAGGAATATACTACATTAACCATATGCATTCCTGCCCTGAGAGACCATAAAGACAACATTAACTACAGCCCACACAGGGGCATTATGTTAGTGTAGTTAACAACAAAATACAGTGCATTGTTATTCTGAGAATAAGCCCAGTAATGAAGTAAAAAGAAACTCTAATATGAGGTACAATGGGAAATCTTCCTTCACCCCCCCCCCCCCCCCCCCCCCCAAGGTTACCTATTTCACCAAGGTTTCCAGCATATGAATGCATACATGAACTGAAGTAAATGAAGTATTTTATATGCAGCTCACCACACACTAATGTTAATGTATGGTAGGTCAAGCTCAAAAATTAGGAGGAGGGAGAGAGAGAATTCTAACGGACACTGAACCAAGTGAGGTAGCACACTGGCACAGTAACAGTTCCGTTTAAAAATTATCCTTATATTATTAAAATGCAAGGTGTAATTCTTGAAGATACACAAGAAAATTTGTTACAGGTATGTTAAACACACAAAAATAATTATTTGTGTTTATTACAACCTAAGATGCGCAATGGAAATGAATAAACTCTTTCGCCACAAAAAGCATAATTAACTGAATACATGAAAATCTCGAAAGCTAAACCTGGGCTCTAAGACCAGTAATGCATTGTATTTTCTTATTGTTGTTGTTGTTGTCTTCAGTCCTGAGACTGGTTTCATGCAGCTCTCCATGCTACTCTATCCTGTGCAAGCTGCTTCATCTCCCAGTACCTACTGCAACCTACATCCTTCTGAATCTGCTTAGTGTACAGATATCTCGGTCTCCCTCTACGATTTTTACCCTCCACACTGCCCTCCAATGCTAAATTTGTGATCCCTTGATGCCTCAAAACATGTCCTACCAACCGATCCCTTCTTCTAGTCAAGTTGTGCCACAAACTTCTCTTCTCCCCAATCCTATTCAATACCTCCTCATATTTTCTTATTAACTACACAAAAAAACATGCTGATATGAATAACTTTGTGCCATGATGAAGCAAATTCGAACATACAATTCCCTACAGTTATTTTATCTGTGATGATCAATTCTCATTGACATATCTGCTGTTTTAATTCAACACCAGCAAATAAAAAATTCATTGACTTTATGGTGGACCGTATAAAATGTTACTTACTTTTTGCGTTCAGAAATCCATTTTGCTATGTCTTCAGGTTTGTCTGTGATGGCACTGATCTTACTGTACAGTCCTGTTGCATGCTGCATCTCAACATGACGCATGACGACAGCTGCATGTGCGGTGAACTGACAGCCTTCCAAACCACAAGTCTGATGCTGTGACAGATGTTCTGTCAGAGCTTCTTCAGAGCGAAAACTTCGATCACATGTCTCACAGTAATGGCTGCCATCTTTAGAACAGGTACCCTGTAGGGATAATAAAGGACATTATCAGTTATTTAATAGAGACCATTTCTTCTTATCCTCTTAATTTACATTATTCAACAAGATGCACACAATACATCCATTTTCACCATTCTAACCTTCTTAAATGCATATGTACTGGTAACTCTTTCACCTGTAGGTATTTCACAGAGAAGTAACTTATTTCTACATGCTAACTTCTTTCTATGTACTTTCTATGTATCAAGGAAATCCAGCTACATTTCTGATAATCTTTGAGAAAAATGTCCTTTAACAAACACATGCTCTTAAACTACTTACTAAACTTTCCGTTCTGATGTGTGTGCCCTCAGAGATGTTACCTAGAAAATGTTCAAATAACCTACTGGAATACACTCACTTGAATTATCGTTAATGTTTTAGGAAAATGTATTTTAAGAATCATATAGAGAATTATTATCCACATGCAAAAAATGTTAAATATTTGTTGTAAACATAAATACTGAATGAACGCAATTTCAAACAACTTTAGCACACACAACACTGCAGAGTATCTGTACTCACTTCCTGCTGAAAAAATCAAAATATTTCACTGTCATCATGAAGTAACTCAACTGAATAACACACTGGAATAATTTCAGTTCCCCTATCAATTAGGCACATAAATTACATTTCAAACATTTCATTTATAATGAGAATGACAATTACATTGACATTAGCTCTTATGCCATCAGTGGCATATAATGGTTAGTGATGCTGGTTGGCATTGCTCCAGGTCAGCAGTTCAAACCTGGCAACCAGCAATTATTTGCTATTTTGCATTTATCATTTCTGGTAAGGTTCTTGAAATATCTTATGTTTGTAAAGTTTGTGTACCTGGAATATTCAATGTTTGTATAAATAACTGCATGTTAGCGTTCTTAATGAAGGTGCCTTCATTGATAAGTGTTCTATTTCACTCACAAACCAGTTTTTGGATTTGGACTTGAGTGTGGCTATGAGGTGACATTGTTTGGTAGAGATACTGGCTACTTTGAAACATCTACATCACCATGGCTCCAATTAGGCAATGTAAAACCCATCGTCTGCAAGGACAGGAACCAAAATACAAGCAGTACATCATTCCTACAGTATAAATATTGAGGAGACCAATGGATACAAAGCCAGCAGTAAGTCAGCTGCACATCTTGCACTGATCAGTGTTCTCTAGAGATGCCGCACAAGACTCAAAGAAATTGCTGAATGGATTCAACCGAGTCGCCATATACAACAGGTGGGATGACATGATTTGCTTGACAAATGTTTACTTTTACTTCGATGGTAAAGCCCAGCAGCGGTACAATAACAACATAGCACAGACAAATTTCAGGCCAAATTACAGAAAATGTTTGGCAAGAAGCGGCACTTTCATACATACTGAATGTTTTGGCTCAGTAAAACATAGTGAAACTGAATATGACAGAAGCTGACTTAATCTCAAACTTGATGAAAGGAGTCACAGAAGACATGTACCTAGATCTTCTAGTAAATGGTGTCACAAAAGCAGGGAAATTCATCAAGTGGCACCAATGAATCAAGGAAATACAACAGAAGATAACTGGATGAAAGAGATATGCCCAACCGCCAATTATGGTCCTTGTAGCAGTTATAAAAGACCACTGTGAGCTCACCTCTCTCATACACTGGATAGTATGAGAAGCAATACATGACAGCCAGAAATGTCAAACCAATTATACAAGAGATATTGGTCTTGAATGTTAAGCTGATATGTCAGCAGGTGATAGAGAGTGTCGAGGACGAGATGTATTGGTCTCTAGCACCAACCACCACTACTGCTTGACGCCCCATCAAGAATGATCTCTGCCAATCCGTTTTACAACCACTATCAAATGACAATCCAAAATCCAACTAACACAGGTAGAACCAACTCTTTAACCAAGTAAAATGTCCTGCAGAAGAACAGACATTTGGACAGAAGCCAATATGCCACTCTGTTTTCACTGTGGACATCTTGGACACATTGTGCACTATTGAAGAAAACACTAACGTTCAACAACTATTACCCACAAGACATCAACCATCACAACAGTCCCATTCATGCAAGTTATCTGTAGATGATTATAGTCGATCTGTGAGCTGAAGCTCATCACTATACTTAGGATGAAGTCACACCCCAACACGATGTAGTCATCTGCCATCACCGTACAGAGGTCCCAACTGCGCGCTTAGCTGTCAAATTCGAGAAATCTAAGGTAAGCTTACACCTATGGATGAGAGGCAGCCACAGATCAAAATCCTTCTTAGATGAAAGCTACAGACAGGACAGGGAATCTTACTGACATTGTCATTGATGTCCAACCAGTCAGGGCACTAGCCAAGTTGATGGTCTTTTTTTTTTTATAATGTAGAATGCTTATCAACACCAGCTGACAGGAACAGGGACTGCAAGAATAGCTATTACTCACAGAACATGGCTCTTTGAAATTGTCATTTGAACAGAATGTAGCCATAGTGTTATTCTGGGTTGGAACTTCTTGCAGACATCACAAGCAGTCACAGACCGTGGAAGATCAGAGCATCATACTGACAAAGCTGTTCCAATGTATCAACAGTGTTGATACAAATTCCATCCAATAGATGACCTTATATTACACCCAGCAATCTCTTCTATACACTTCTTTTCACTCCATACTCAGCTTTAAAACAAAGCTAATACAACAAGGCATTTTCTACTGTCAACCACACGATAAAAGAAAGAGTCAGTAAATATATGTCCATTTCCCTTCCTATCTGATGCACAATGCACATGCAGTTATAATATAAGAAGAATAAGGACAGAGCCAAAAGGATAAATGCCCCTCCCCCATCTTAGGCTAATTGGTGATGTGGCAACAAGGAGGGTACTCAAATAAATGTTAAAGAGGTTTAACATTCCACCGGCACTGACATTATCAGAGGCAGAACAGGCTCAGTTGTTCAAGCATGGTGAACAAAACCAATAATCTCACTAAAGGAAAAATGCCAGATAGGCATTTTAACCTATGGCGACTCCCTTTATTCACCTCCACTGATAGCAATAGACGACATGCCACACTGGCCAAAAGCAATCAATCAGCAAAGCACCTGCTGGCAAATACGTCACTGCATTTCTTCAACAACCACATGACCATATCTCCAACAACCACGTTGGTCACTTCCATCGCAGGTAGATCTTTGACCACCTCACATTCCAGGAGACAAGTGCCCCCATCGGCACTTGCCCAGTCCCATTCCTGTTTCAATGAGGTAACATCTCCTGGGTATGCCTTGCGTAATGCTATGTGGCTTTGTCATTATGCACTACACTTCATCAGAGTTCACACTAACAGCACGGGTTTCATGTGAGTATTCAATTTCTATATTTCTTCATAGTTTGGTAAACATGAGAGGTTCCACTCTATCTTCTGCACCCCATCCTGAAGCTGTGTTTCCTTAATGGAGTTGTGTCATGGTTCTGGAAAGTCTGATGCCAGACACCCAGTCCATTCACCTAGATTACTAAGTGCAGTGAAGTGGGTTCAGTGCAGTGAGTGCCGAAGTACCAGGTGACTTACATTACCATTTCATCACCAGCTGCTCTGGTATCTCTTTACCGTCAAGTGCACCCAGAAACAAGTTTCTTTTGTCCAACCATGCAGGCTTCCTTCACCACCAAGCGAGGCCACCTTTCTCCTAATCCACCACTCCTCCTCCCCCCCCCCCCCCTTTTTGTGTATACATACATTACGTAATCAGAAGTACACGGACACCTGGCTGAAAAGGACTTGCTAGTCCGTGGCACCCTCCATCAGTAATGCTGGAAATCAATATGGTGTTGGCCCACCCTTAACCTTAATGATAGCTTCCACTCACGCAGGCATGCATTCAATCAGATGCTGGAAGGTTTCTTGGGGAATGGTAGCCCATTCTTCATGGAGTGCTGCACTGAGGAGAGGTACTGACATCGGTCGGTGAGGCCTGGCATGAAGTCGGCATTCCAAAACATCCCAAAAGTGTTCTATTGGTTTCAGGTCTGGACTCTGCGCAGGCCAGTCCATTACAGAGACGTTATTGTCATGTAACCACTCTGCCACTGGCCGTGCATTATGAACGGGTGCTCCATCACGTTGAAAAATGCAAATGCCGTCCCCAGATTGCTCTTCACCAGTGGGAAGCAAGAAGGTGCTTAAAACATCAATGTAGGCCCATGCAAAATAACAAGAGGGTGCAAGACCCCTCCACGAAAAACTCAACCACACCATAACACCACCACCTCCAAATTTTACTGTTGGCACTACACTTGTTGGCAGATGATGATCACAGGCCATTCTTCATACCCACACCCTACTGGCGGATTGCCACATTGTGTACTGTGATTCGTCACTCCACACAATTTTTTCCCACTGTTCAATTGTCCAATGTTTATGCTCCTTACACCAAGCACGGTGTCATTTGGCATTTACCGGCATGGTGTGTGGCTTATGAGCAGCCACTCAACCATGAAATCCAAGTTTTCTAACCTCCTTCCTAACTGTCATAGTACTTGCAGTGGATCCAGATGCAGTCTGGCATTCCTGTGTGATGATCTGGATAGATATCTGCCTATTACACATTACAAACCTCTTCAACTGTCAGTGGTCTCTGTCAGTCAACAGATGAGGTTGGCCTGTACGCTTTTATGCTGTAAGTGTCCCTTCACATTTCCACTTCACTATCACATTGGAAACAGTTGACCTACGGATGTTTAGAAGTGTGGAAATCTCATGTACAGACATATGACCCAAGTGACACCCAATCACCTGACTACATTCAAAGACCATGAGTTCCGCAGAGTGCCCCATTCTGCTACCTCACAATTTCTAGTAACTGCTGAGGGCACTGATATGGAATACCTGGCGGTAGGTGGCAGCGCAATGCACTTAATATGAAAAACACTTGTTTTTGGGGACATCCGGATACCTTTGATCACATAGTGTATTCCATGTGTGTGAATGTTATTTCAGTGGTACATTGCAGTAATGTCTCCCCTTCCATGTTTGTTTGTTCAAGTCACCAGATATTGCTGTGTCTAATACTGTAACCTGTGAATCGCTTTGTCTTGTTTAAAAGACTCTGCCTTGAGTGAGTGCTCCTTTTAACTCCAAAAATGCAAATTCATTATGCTTTCTTGTAATAGTTAGTCTTTAGGAACAAGTATCATGCAAACCAGCTCATGTGTTTCCTTCAGTACTTTTCATTATCGTTATTTATTTTTTTCCAAATTTCTGTAAGCCCAGAAACTGCAAGCCCTTACGAGTGAAGGAGGAAACAATGTCATTCCTTCAAACCTAACTAAACTCTGGTGTCTTAAGTAGTTTGTCATATAGGAGCACCTAGACAAAGGACTGTCAGGTTCAGTGAAGGCACAGAGGCTCATATACAACACCTAAACAAACAATAGTGTCAAACTTACAAAGAGAACATATTTTAAAAATTTCTCAAAACCCAAATAACTCCAGAAGAACTTCTTCTGTATACAATATGCAGTCCACGATTACAAAAACCACATGTTCTAGTGACTGGTATTTCACATAATGTTGCTTTAAAAGACAAGGCAATAAACAGAAATACATATGAAGTGTCAGCTTTCTGGGAGTAACAAACATAATTGAGCTAGATGAAATTTTGTTTCAACTCTATACCTTTGTATATTAAAACATTGTCTACTCCAAACCAGGTGATTATTCCCACATCAAGTTTTGTAAAAATGTATTTAGCGAAAAGAGTTTGGAGAGTGAAATGAGTATACATTACCTTAATTCCAGCAACTGGTATTTTGTTTGTTGAATCAGTGCGTAAATTCTTAGTCCTTTTCCATTCATTTAATAAACACAACAGATACACATAACAGAGCCTTTAGTCATCAATAATACAGGGTTATCAAAAAGTCAGTATAAATTTGAAAACTGAATAAATCACGGAAAAATGTAGATAGAGAGGTACAAGTTGACACACATGCTTGGAATGACATGGGGTTTTATTAGAACCAAAAAAATACAAACATTCAAAAAATGTGTGACAGATGGCGCTTCATCTGATCAGAATAGCAATAATTAGCATAACAAAGTAAGACAAAGCAAAGATGATGTTCTTTACAGGAAATACTCAATATGTCCACCATCATTCCTCAACAATAGCTGTAGTCAAGGAATAATGTTGTGAACAGCACTGTAAAGCATGTCCGGAGTTATGGTGAGGCATTGGTGTCAGATGTTGTCTTTCAGCATCCCTAGAGATGTCGGTCGATCACGATACATTTGCGACTTCAGGTAACCCCAAACCCAATAATCGCACGGACTGAGGTCTGGGGACCTGGGAGGCCAAGCATGACGAAAGTGGCGGTTGAGCACATGATCATCACCAAACGACACGTGCAAGAGATCTTTCAAGCGTCTAGCAATATGGGGTGGTTCTAATAAAACCCCACGTCATTCCAAGCATGTGTGTCAATTTTTACCTCTCTATCTACATTATCCTGTGGTTTATTAAGTTTTCAAATTTATACTGACTTTTTGATCACCCAGTATATTCTCCTTCACTATTTACAACAGTCTGCGATTTCTGGCAAAACTTTTCAATTCCAAAACTGTAGTAATCATGTGGTTTTGAGACAAAAAACTCATCAAGTCATGTTCAAACCACATTTTCATCTGGAAAGGAAGTTTGCAGAAGGTTGTTCGACAGGGAAAGGTGGAAATCTGAGGGCGCAATATCATGTGAATATGGTGGATACGGAATGACTTCCCAACCAAACTACTGTATAGTGTTTTTTTGTGAGTCCAGCAGAGTGCAAGTAGGCATTATTATGGAGTAGCATCGTCATGCAGTCTTTCTGGCCACCATGCCTGGACTGGGTCTGCAAGAAGTCTCAGTTGTTGACAATAAATGTCAGCATTGATAATTACATCTCAGGGAACAATCACAGTACACCACACTGTAAGTGTTCCACCGAATGCCTAACATTATCTTTTGTCGGTACAAGCAGGTCTTCATACAGCGAGTTGCTGCTTTATTTCAGCTCTACTATTCATTTCTTTTCGTTCTGTTAGCATGAAGACACCATTTCTCATCACCAGTATTGATACAGGATAGGAATGGTTGGTGTTGCTTTTAAGTCAACTCATAGCGAGCAAACAAGGATGCACATATGGCCACTCACTGATTTCTGTTATTTTGGCTCAGAGCATGTGGTACCCACATGCCTGATTTTTTAATCTTCCCCATTGCATGCAAATGTTGCATGATGGTGGAATAATCAGAGTTCATAACATTTGCCAGTTCTCAAATACAGTGACAAGGATCACTGTGGACTAATGCGTTCAAATGCCCTTCATAAAATGTTGAAGGTCTTCTTGAATGTGGAGAGTTCCTAATGTTAAAATGATCCTCCTCAAAACAAGAAAATCATTTTCTTCTGTGCACTGTCCAGTGGCATTATCCCCATACACGCTGCAAATGTTTCTGGCTGTCACCACTGCTGTTATCCCTCTATTGAACTCAAACAGAAGAATATGTTGAAAATGTTATGATTTTTCCACTTGATACCCCAGTTTCTAGCACCCACAGCTCCACTCACTATCCCAGAATGACAAAAGGACCATATTTAAACTCAAATACCAACAGTGTACCACAATTAAAAATGATAATCGATAAATAAACCCATACCAACCATAATACCAAGAAGCAAAACAAAAATGCTATGCTTATACACAAACCTAATATAAGGGCTCCGAATTACAAAATGCATTTTAATCAAGAGTTACCAGTACAAAAGAAATGAAAATACAGCTGTCATAAAGCAAATATTTTAAGCGGGGCAATGTGTGAGTACAAATATTGGCAACTTTTCTAGATAAGTTTATGGTTTTTATCGCTATTTCAATGTGTTTCATGTAATTCTAACACCAATAAAATTACTTCATTAGTGAACCTCAGAAATTTTATAACAAGAAATATTACTTTAAGGTTTTTTTTATACAAACAACCCTCTATGTGAACAAGCCACAATTTTGACTTAATATACTTCATAAAAAGCACAAAAGATGGCTGCAGCCTGAATTTGAGCTGCATTCTGTTTTACATAAAAACTAAGCCAATTACAGCACGCACAGTTATCCTCATTCACATAAAAATTGTAAGAATTGATGGTGGTGACATATCTTAAATTGCAGATTAAGGATGAATTCACTCAAATCACACAAGAACACTTATGTTGTGTGATTACAAAGATTTCACACCTGTTATAGGCACTTATTGTCATCAGGTCCAGAGAACAATACAGGTAAGGAATACTGGAGCTACCAGTATAATGTCCAGGTAGTTTCTTGGTCACATCTAAAGGCTGTAAAATGGGAATATGTTTCCATTTGGTTCAAATACTGCTTCAGCTTAATTTTTTTGTGCTACTGTTATTTGTGTTGCAGACAGACAACACAAAGTTTGTAAAACAAAGAGATTGCCATTCCTAAGATATTTCCAATCCTTAAATGGCACAGCAAATGGTTTCTTAAAAACTTAATCTCTCCATAAAAGGTCTGTGATTTCAATGAACATTTACATACCATGAGAAAGGCAGCCTATGAGTTAGGCAACTAATCTAATTTTTGCCTGATTTCTCCAGACAGTTAAATGTCTTATTCAATTATTCCAACTTGTCTGATTCAGTCCGACTTGGGAAGATACTTTATCACCCTAATAATAATGTACTCACAGTCACATGCAATTGCCCTGAAGTGCACCAGACATTTTTCATTGCATTTCATATAAAATGAAGATGCAGTTAACTGTTATTGCTGATTAAGCTTTTTCAGACAACAAAATAAACTAAGTTCTTAAGTGTATGACATCTGAATGGCAAGTGCTGCCAAATATCACCCTGTAAAATATGGTAGAGGAATTTATCTTTGTGTCATAACATATACGACGAACATACTAACTCTCAGAATAAGATGAACTGCTTACTGTCATCTCCTGGGGCAGTAGGCCTATATTAGTGAAGACTTAAGATTAACAATCCAAACCTTATCTCTGTATCTTATGAAAGGGTCAGACCAAAAGGTGTCAATGAAGTTGAGCTCTGCTGAAGGATATCTATTAAGAAGAGCAATATAGTTCTGTCCAGCAAACTGTTCCAGCATATTCGTGTTGGAAACATTACACCCTCAGGATACAGTAGTCATACAGCCTATATCATGGTATTACTCGTAACATAGACATATGGGTAGCTCCATCAAGCTAATTATCTATCTGTGAAGTTTGCCAGTCCATGGAGAAAGGTCCAGCCTTATATTGCCATAAATACAGTGTCAATGCAATGGTGGAATATTTGTTCTGGAACAGATACCTTATAGCCAGTAAACCCATGTCTGAACATATTCCACTGACAGAAATTTCATTTTGCAAGAAAATACAGTATTTCACCATTTGCAAGTGACATTTTCATAAACAAATGCTAGAAAATGTCGATCATGAAGCCTCTAATTGAATTCTCATTACATTCCTTATGTTGTCTCCCGAAGACAGTGCCACACTTTGTCTGCTGATCTGAGAAATTTTGTATTGTCTCTCAACTGCATTGCATTTTAAACTAGACTTTTCTGCTGATTACTTTAGTATCCTGAGCTGCTGTTGTAACATGAAATTCTTTACCTTACGTACAACCACTGTATTATCTAATTTTCTGATACTGTTTTATCCACCATCACACAGGCCTCTGAGGAATATATCACACTCAGGCCACTAATGGCAAAAAATTCCCTTCAATCACAAGAGCTACACTGTCATCACAAATACAATATTTCAATGCCTATGTTAATTTGATGACGATGCGCAGTTCCTGGGCACTACAGCGACCACAGCCATAACAAAACATATCAAATTCTACAGATGATGGTAGTCCCTGTTCGCAATTACAAATTCATTTGATATGTAATCACAAATGGCTTTATGATAAATAGTTATGGCCCAGGAAAAGGTGACTAGATTCCCAGCATAGAGATGCAAGTGTGTGATATTTAGTTTTATGTTGTCACTGGTTAACATAGGACAAACGATACACTTACAGACACACATAACGTGTCAGAATAGAGCCACCACATACTGGATGTCAAAAATGCAAAACTATTCTTCTAAATGATGACCAGTTCCTAACCATTTGGGACTGTTTAGCGAAGTAGCTGGACATACCTAAAGCAGTGGTACACAACCATTAACACAAGATGCTGAAATGATGTTACCAGAAGGCTTTTAAATCATATACAAAATTGCAGGTCATAAGAGAAACTGTGAGTTGATAAACCTTTAATAACCAAAAGCTAGTGGGAGAGATATGAATTTTATCGTTTGCATAGCTCATTACAAAGGCATCAACCATGGTCTTCAGTTATCAGTTAAAATACTAAATGCAAAAGTAAACAAATCACAATTAGTCAAGCATATATTTGTAGCTGTCTGTAGCAGTGAATAAAGGAATTTATATTTTATTATGGCTATGAATTGAAGGGAGTGATTGAAATGTATCTTACCTCACAAAGATTTTTAAAAGAGCAGCTTTTACTAAAAGAGTTGGAAGGGAGTTAAGGGATGAAGGTCAATTACACTGTTAGGTTGAGAAAGACCAACCCTTATTACTGTGAAATAATAATACCTCCTTTCAAGCTAGGAGGGGAAAATATGTGGGATTTTAATGTGAAGAGGGAAAGTTTGCAAGCATGTAGGCAGGGTCCAGGTGAACTGCCCCTTTCCTATCATTTCTCTTTCCTTTCTTTAGAACAAATTCCAGGAGTATTATTTAGTGTTTCCTGTTAAAGTAATAGGCATGAGATAGGTGTGTGTGTGTGTGTGTGTGTGTGTGTGTGTGTGTGTGTGTGTGTGTAATTTTAGAATTTCTAGCCTGATTAAAACACTTCATGCAATTATTCAAAGCACCTCTCTCCACTTTCTTCAGCTTCATATCTTGATCCTTCCTTTTAACATGAGAACCCACATAATTTTAAACACAAAATTAAAGTATCTCTTAAAAGGCATAGAGATTTTTAAGTACATTCTACACTGACAGGCAGAAAAAAAAAATAGTACACCTGTAAATAAGTCGATTTTGATAGAATGACAACATACACCACAAGGGTATAGTAGATATACTGAAAATCATTTCATTGTCCTCCACCAACAGGTAGGGGAGTGCCATAACTACCAGAACACCATTTGTGTCTATCCTTCAATAGCAAATGCTCACAGCCAGAAGTCTCTGTGGGGCAAAAACGTGTGAAGCAAACAGGCAATGATACCATCGAGACTCAGCACAGATCCCCAACAGTACCGTCGTATTGTAAGAACAGCAATGGCAGATCGTACAGCTACCATAGCACAGGCAAGAGAGCTTATACACCCAGACGTGTCAACATAAACTGTTGTGAACCAATTACTGGCAGTGGGACTATGAAAATGAACACCTCAATCCCATCTTCCACTCACACCACAGCATCAATGTGTATGGTTCAGCTCGTGCTCTCAGAGGATGACTTAGATGATGGAATGGTAAACTGTGGTCTTCCGTGATGAAAGTAGATTCTACCTGCATGCAAGAGATCGTCATTTGCATGTACAATGTAGATGTAGTGAGCACTGTCTCGTAGCATGCATTCATCCAAGATGCACTGTTCCCATCCCAGGCCTTAGGGTCTGGGATGCGATAAGCTACCTTTGCTGTTTTTGGAGGGGATGCTAACCTGCACTCACTGTTAGACCAGTTATTTGGCCATTCTTGCAAAAGGAAGGTGATGTGTTGTTCGAAAAGGATAATGCTCAACCACACACTGTCCATGAAACTCAACATGTGTTGCAAGACATGCAGCAACTTCCCCGGCCAGCATGATCATCGGACTTGTCTCCAAATGAGCACATATGGGACATGATGTGATGAGAAGTGACTTATGTGATTCCTCAATCAAACCTTCTTACATAACAATGTGGACAGGTTGGATATGTGTGGCATAACATACCAGGACAGTATTTGCCATCTGTGTGATCAACTTGATGCCAGAGTCAGTGACTGCATTGCCACTCGTGGAGGCTACACCCCATCCTAACATGAGTGTTTCAGCATAGGTTGATATCTAGTACCTCAAAATCACTTGTGCTATTTATCTGTAAATGTAATCATTTTGTAATGGCCTATACAAATGACATGTTACATTACAAAGCAACAATTTTAATATAGTTACAGTGGAATCAGCAAAAAATAATAGTGTGTTCCCACTGATCATGAATGGGATTCTTTGTAAAGGCAACACCCATTTTCACTTTGTAACCTTATTGAGCCTCAGCATGTGCTTCATGTAATTACTACTGTCCACAATGAATTATTCCCATTCTTCTTTCCAAGATACGAGATACTGTTTGCTTAAAACCAGAGAGAAGTGAAAGATGCCAACGATGTTGACTAGACAAGTGTACTGATTTGGAAAGTAGTCGTAACATGTAGGGAAGAGACAGTGACTGACCCCATGTGTTAAGTATAATAAATAACAGCATACACATCAATTTTTTTTTCTGCTGTACTCAGGAGGAATGATGATTGGGTTTCTACATTACTCAACATCATCAGTAGTCTCTTAATCCACTTAATCAGTTAAAAATATATTCACACAGTAAAAGACCAGTTTGGATCAAGACCTGTGATTCTATCAGAGAAAATGACTTGCAGAGTACAGTGAACTGTTAATGCTGGTAAAGAATGATGTACATGCACCAACACCAGAAGAGGATACCATAAAAAAAGTCATCGACTATATTATGGGGGCTGAAGATAAAATAATGTAATGATGGATTTGAAGTTTAGGGAGGGAAAATTTGGCAATTATGACTGAGCAGGGGGTAAAACCATGTGAGGAACCCTCTTGCACAGAATTTGTGGTAGGTTGTGACCTCACCCCATGCCTGTCCCATGTCTTAAGTAAATTACTAAAATGAGTGTTTTAAATCAGGTGGTAATATGAAATTCCCACAGGAAGATTAAAACATGGGCTACTTTCATTGCATCATCAACTAAGATCGCTGGTAAGAACTACAATCATACATTGTGAAGGTTTGTCTTGCCATATTTTGGTGTCATGGGTAAGAGTGATAGACCAATATGGATGTGACACTACACCTTCTCTTCAAGAGGGGCAATGCAATATTCCCCACAATTCACTGGGGTCTTTTATCATTGACAGTTCATTGAGTTGTACTTACTAATTTCTTCTTCTTGCCACTCTTGTAAGATATGGTATATGAGATGTGCCCGTAGGACGGTTTCTGGAATTTTTATTGCCAACAATTCAATTGTTGAGACTACTTTAGCTAATGTATCAGCATCATCATTGCCTGTAATGCCTATGTAACTCAGCATCCAGAGGAATATCATTCAAGCTGCTGTATTATGGAAGTTGTATAAAAGTTCATGAATGAGGAAACTAATGGACGGGTCAGAGTAATTGTCAATCACCTTTTAACTATTGAGGAAATCACTGCAAATCATTTTTTTTTTTGTTTTGGCCGGGGGGGGGGGGGGGGGGGTGTTATAAGTTTGTGAGAGTTCTGTGTACTAACTCTGCACTCACTGTGATTGACTGGTGTTCATCAAAATTTTTTATTTGTAAATGCATAAACAACTTTCTCATCATCCTTTTTGCCATTAAGTCTACATCAAAACAAAGATTGTAGAGCCATGGAGAACATAACATAAAAGTTGCTAGGAAATCTTCAAATTTGGCATTCCACTGTTGCTAATGTAAGAGCTAGACCCTTGCTTATGGGTATAATGGTACAACTTTTTGTGCTGTACACACAAATGATGGGAGTAGAGTTCAGAAAGCAATGCTTTTGGCATAATCTCAGTTCAAAGTGGGCAACAAATCATGACACGAGAAATTTGTTCCATACTTTAACGAGGCATAAGTAGTGAGGAAAGTGCGCAATGGACCTGGTCTTTTGTCAAACTATGCCTGTCTGGGTTTTTAGTGTATCAAAAATTTGGGCCTGGCTTGTGTGGTTAGTTACCGTGATACCATTCTGTAAATTTGATAAAAAATATGAATGTATCAAAATATACCCAAGTTCAATGTCATGTGTCTCAAAATGGACACCTACCACATTGCAATCATTAACACCGTTCAACAGAGCACATTTCTTTCTATTAGAAAAACTTATTTTCATTTTCGTGTGTCTTACGTAAGGTGCAAAATTGTGCCTTAAATTTGAAATTTTGTTGATTATGTCTGCAGTGTTTAAATATTCATTTGCTGTTTATTTGGTGATTTTAAACCAGTTTGTGACAGGTTCATTGCTAAATTTGACCATTTAACTGTGCTATAGACCGCTACATAATTTTTGTGAAGTTGGATGTATATTAATTTTGCTTCTTCTCTTTATTTTCAACTTTACAATTTCACTTTGGTGCCTTAAGCATATCAAGTTGTTTCTAACATGGAAAAGCAAGATCAAGTTCATGTATGCAGTTTTGGAAATACTGATTCCCCTTACCATTTAATGACATACAGTGCTTTAAAAGGACTAAAAGCTGTAAAGGAACTTGTCCAGGATAAAACGACTGTATTACTTACTAGACGGAGTGGTTTACACTCTACTGAAAATACTCAACTATGCTTCCACCATTAAGCTTTACTTCTACAAAGATTTGAATTTTTCCAAAGAACAAGCTGCAACCCATTTGGTAAGAAAAATCATGTGATTACATAGGCTTTCCCGGCATAATAAGTCATGAAAGTCTCTTCGGGTTTACTGCCAGATCCTAAAATCAACTTGACTTAATATTTTGGCGATCCAACTGGTTGCCATCTTCAGGAAAATGCTGCTTCTGCTATTGAGTCCCACTGAGAACTGAAGATCGCGACCAGTTGGATTGCCGAAATATCGAGTCAAGTTGATTTTAGGATCCAGCAGCAAACCCGAGGAGACTTTCAAGAAAAATCATACTGCATGAAAAAGTTTACACTCAATCAACATAAACAGCTGACCTGCTAAAAAGGATAACCTTGTCTGACATCAAACCAGGCCAAAAAATGTGCCCTTCCTGTAGGAAAGAATTTGATACAGTGAAATATTCACAAATGGAAGTTACATCTCAGTCAGATGAAGAGGATGAGGCCAATGTTGCTCACAATTTGAATACAAGCTTAACAGCTGTTTGAATATCACCATTAAAAATTCAACAAATTGGTGCAAGGGATACAAAATGATATGCAAAGTGCGTAATACATCTAAGTTGAACGTGCAATTATTAAGAATATTGCAGAAGTGGGAGGACTTGATTCCAGTGAACTGGAGCAACCGTCCAAAAGAGCAAGCAATGCTTGGCTTGTTCAGATTACAGTAAGCTGATCCAAGAATTGAAAGACGAATTACATACATCAAATCATAATGAGGAAATTCAAGTTTTGACCTTAGTTCCCCAAAGATGATCTATAAAAAAGTTTATAGAACAATTGTGTGTTTCAGAAAAAATGATAAGGAAGGCTAGAAAGTTAAAAGCTGAACAGGGAATATTGGCACAGCTTGAAGGTAAATGTGGAGAAAAGCTTTCTGAGGCTGTGAAGGCAAGAGTCATAGAACATTTTTATGATGAAGAGTTTAGTTGGATTTGTCCGGGGAAAAAAGGATTGTCTTACTGTTCGGATCGATGGAAAATATGTTCAAAAATGAAAATACTTATTACTGAGCAACTTACAAGAAATGTTTGTTGCGTACCGCAATAAAAATGGATTGGAAATTGGACTTTCCAAATTTTGTGAATTAAGGCCAAAGTGTGACTGTAGAGACAGCTGGTTAACATTCAGTTTGTGTCTCTGCACAATACATCAGAAAGTGAAACTAATGGTGGCACATAGCCCAATAAAAGAAGATCGGAAAATATTACTGACAAAAATTGAAATATGGAAACAAAGAATTGCAAGCTTCATCGCTGTGAAGTATGCCCAGGAACAGAAGCTCCAAAGGAATATTTGGAAAGCACTTTTATAGATATTGATCCTGAGGATACAATTCAGTTCAAACAATGGACTCACATTGGCAGACACACACTCAAAACCATAGAAATGACAGTTGAATTCATTGAACTATTAGTTACAAAACTTTTGGCTCTTTCTACTCACCACTACATTGCAAAACACCAGAGCAAGCATTTGCAGTTCACTAAAGGTGGTCTCAAACTACGAGAATTGATTATGTTAATGGATTTAGTTGAAAATTACTCCTTTATTGTCCAATACACAGTTCAAGGATTCCATCGGGAAAATAGTCATTCTACAATACATCCATTTGTCATTTAGTACAAAGATAATGAAGACCTAAAAAGCATCAGCTACTGCATGAACAGTGATTGCCTCTGACGTGACACAGTTGCAGTGCATGTGTTTTTAACGTACTTGATCAAATCCCTGAAGTGCATTTTAAAATAAATTAAGCATATTCATTATTTCAGTGATGGCTCTGTCGCATAGTACACAAATTTTAAGAGCTTCCTAGATCTTTGCCATCATAAAGATTTTGGCATTACCACAGAACAGATTTTTTTTTCTTTTTTTTTTCAGAACAAACCATGGGAAATCACCATGTGACCGAATTGGGGGCACAGTTAAGCATTTATCAGCTTTCAGCACCAAATTGGCAACTAAATCTTAATGTCATCGGATATTTTTGAATATTGCAATAAAAATGTGCATGGCATTGATTTTATCTACACTAAAAAAGAAATTCTTGAAGGTGCAAAAATTGATCAATGAAAATGTTTTGAGGATGGATGTACAGTGTCTGGTACAAGAGAGCATCACCATTTTGTGCCAATTGGTGAAAAGCAACTTCACATTCATCCTTTATAGCAAATGTTAACCGATATGCTAAAGTTGCTGCTACACATGTCGCCATCACTGAACTACATCCTGGCCTGTATGTCACTTGCATTTATGATGGAAAATGGTGGATAGGAAATGTCTGAACTTTCATGCATCCTCATGGAGCTGCTCAATCATTTCACTGGCCAGCTAGAAGAGACATATGCTGTATTCCAGAACAATGGATAATTGCAGTCATACCAGTTTCAGCTGCTTCAATGGTGGGATGGCAATACAGTTTGCCAGAAGCAATAGTTTTGGATTTCAGCAACAAATTTAAAGCATTTAACAACTGAAGAATTCTGCATTATGGCTTGGGAACCACAAAGAGACCCAAACATGGCTTGGGAACCTGCTAGATACCCACATTCTGGCTTGGTAACCTGCAGTAAAGAAACCCACCCTTGGCTGACCTTGCATGGCTATCAGGTGTGGCCCATTGGCGATGGGGCTACCAGTCACTGAGATTGGTAGTGGCATAGTCACCATGGACCAATGCATAGATTTTTCTCTAATTACAAAAAATGCAATAGTTTAAGCACAACTTTTGCACCTTACCCAACGATACACAAAAATGAAAATAAGCTTTTTCTAATAGAATGATATGTAATCTGTTGAATGGTGTTAATTAATGTAATGTGGTAAGTGTCCATTTTGAGACATGTGACTGAATATGGGTGTATTTTGATACATTCACATTTTTTAGCAAATTTGCAGGATAGTATCACAGTAATTAAACACACATCCAGGCAGACAGTAGTCTGCCAAAGACCAAGTCCATAGTCCACTTTCTCCATTACTTTTGCCTCAATAAAGCAGGGGACAAATTTTTCGAGACATGATTCGTTGCCCACTTTGGACTAAGATCATGCCAAAGGCATTGCTTTCTGAACTCTACTTCCGTCATTTGTGTGTTTAGCACAAAATGTTGTACCACTATTCCCAAACGCAAGAGGCTACCTCTTTTAAATTAGGAACAGTGGAATGGCAAATTTGAAGATTTCCTTGCAACTTTTCGGTCTCACTAAAAGTGGTCTTCACAAAAGTGGCTTTAGCACCTCAACTGAGTTACAGGTGAGCCTGAAACTTTGCGTAAGTTCCTGTAGGGCCCTCAGGTACATATTGTACAAAATTCATCAAAATTGAAGGTGATTGAGCTGGGAGCCATAGGATACTTCACATGGAATAATCCAATATCAGGGTCTGTATGATCATTAAAGCCACACTAGAGCTCTGTTCCTACAGCAGATCAGACTGTACACTGCAGAGTAAACTACTCTGTGGGGTAGAAAGGCAAGCTGTCTTGAGGATAAAGAGCACTTAATGCATGTCTTAGTCTAAACATTGTTCTCCTTGTTTCAAGTGATTCACAAGGAAACTGATGGATTCCTTTAAAAGTATATTGCAAAATGGACGTTCAGGCATAATTATGGGTTGTTAGTGGTGTGTGTTCAGAGATTGAATACCTGGTTCCACATGGAAACCATTGACAGATCTCATGCGGGAAGCTCTAGATGCAAGACGGATTCCACTGAGGTGCACAGGTTTCACTAGGCTTTACGTTACACACCAGTCTCACCAAGTTAAAATAAGTGACTAATGAATTTTTTTCTAGATTCTGTAAATCATCTCCCCATGAAGTGTAGGTTATTTAATTTCCACATACGAGTTGCCTTCAGCTGCTTTGTGTGCATTAAGCATGTCACTTTGTGGCCAAATAGCAGCAGACCTAAAAAGTGAAAGTCGTCAACACTTCCAGTAGATGGCTATCCAAATAATTCAGAGTGTGGGGAGACACATAGAAACCTGTAGAAGTATATGACCCATGATTTGATAGGCAACAAACTGTACCCATAACTCTAGGCCCATCTCTGGGTCTTTTTTCAATGCCCATTTGAATACAATGTTCTCAAGAACAGTGATGTAGAACTATACTGCAGACAGACATTGTCAACATACATGGCCTACAATACATTTAGCACACAGAATGGTACCAGAACTCAAAAATGCCAATGGTGCACAGTTTTTTTTAAATTGAAATTGTTATACTGCCTCAAAAGCCCCAAACAAGTATTGTACCCAAGATGTAGTGTCACCAATGTGTATCATATACCTTTTATTAAGTGAGTAAAACTACTAATCAGGTTCAACAAAATACAAATGTCCTCCTTACAGTGGACTCCCATTATAACAGCTGGTTGCGCAGAAATCATATATGCAAATTTCTTGCTTACCACGGCAACTGTGAGGTGCAAATAGAGTTTAAAGGCTTGAGTTGGCAAGCTTCCATAAAGTAGCATTTGGATGCCTATCAGATGATGAATCCCATGGTTCTATCTTATTAGCAGCTGAACAGAGGCACATATCTAGCAATGTGTAGCACCACTCTTCACCCTGATGACAACAATTAAGTCTTGTGGCCTTGGCATAAAATTGCTCGACTGAGTTGCAGATGTGACTAATAAAATTAGATGACCTTATACCCTCACATTTGTGTTTAACTGTGTTTACTGCAGCTCATCAGCAAAGGCCACTCTTTTGCATGGTACAAGTATTCAATGGTGATGTTCCTCTTTCCACACTGACCTCTGCACCATGTAATGGGCAGTAATAAGAGATATGCTTTAGAGGACGTGCCTTTAGTAACCTGCTGCTACATGTTGGTTCTGTTGATGGGTCTACTCACTGGTTCTTTTAGTTTAGTATTTAATTGTTGAGTTATATGCTGCACTGTGACTCACCTATCCACTGTTACAATCTGAGAGTCTATGATGATTTATCATTAACAAATCTTTACTCACAGCATTTGAATCTAGTAGTGGTTGTCTTCCTGAATATAAGAATTCACATACACCTTTGGCACAGTGGCATTATGATATCCCAATGATTGTATGTCTTCATACTAATGGGTAGTAAAAGTTCTGGTGACTTCTCACTAAAGTGAGATCTCAAATTATATTTCTATTGCACTGGTCACAGCAACAAGAGTGATCTCACCAGCACAGCAGTTGTTTCTTGTACTATTGTTCACAAATGCATTTGATTTTGTTAGTAACTCTTCCATTTAGACAAACAAATTAAATACCAAGTTTTTCTAATTAATACTCTGCAGGACTGAATGGGAGGGAAGGGAAGGGAGGGACAAAATACCTTTTACAAGTAGTTAAATATTTTTCTTATTTTATCATCATCATCATGCAATCTTCCATTGTTTTATATATGGAACTACTGAAATTGTAAGCAACTCTATTATTGAGCAAATGGTTTCAGAGTTACTAGGTATATCATCTATAGGGAGTATGTTTCAAGTCCACCTCTGGAGGGAAGAAAGGTGAGGTCCATCTCTATTCCATTCCAGATGGTTTATACTCATCACTTCTGTCTGACAAAGCACACTTTTAGGTTGTCTATTAATGAAGCACTGAACTGAGTAGCAACCTTTCTAATTTGGTCATTTGATGAAGCTTTGACTACAGTGTAATGATGAGGGTGAACACAGAGATAAGAAATAGAAATTATTTCCATCAAAAACTGTTTAATGTATTTACAGGCCCCTAGCACTTTACATCAGAGAAAAGCTACCCAGAAATAACTCTAGGGCCGACTAACATACTTCTTTTGTGACAAAAATCACCAAAAACCAACCAAATAAAAAATAATGGGCACATGTTATTAATCAATTACCATGTAGACTGATTATTAATGTAAATCTTTGGACAAATAATTAAACAACATTGTGGGAAAGTAATGCATCATTTATGCATTTATTATTTAATATCTTCAACCATCTTAGAGGTGGGTGGGTTGGCTATGAGCAACAAAAAAAGATTTGCTCTTATCAAAGTGTGTATATTTTCCCCAAAAGCCACTTTACCTTCTGATAGGTACTTAACTGCTGCTTCATGACAGCTCTATGCCTTGTCAACTTTTTTGTACAGCACCTGTCTTCTGTCACAGTAGAAATTTGGGATCTACAGCTACCCATTTTCAGCTTAACATCTGGATGTCCTTTTTAAGACATTGCACCTATAACCAACTTCACAGTGTCACATTTCAGACTAATAAAGATTTTTGTTGTTTTTAAAAAAATTAAGAAAACATGTTTCATGGCAAATAAAAATAATGTGCTTTTCAATTATTTTTGTCCCCTGCACATTATGTTAAGAAAATACTTCAAAAATTACTTTTGAGTTGATAAACGCATTAAAGCATTGCCTTAAAAAAGGAAGAAGTAGTAGTCGTAGTAGTAGTAGTAGTAGTCGTAGTAGTAGTAGTAGTAGTAGAAGAAGAAGAAGAAGAAGAAGAAGAATTAACAGTATTGAATGGCATATTTATGTAACAGAGGGACATTGGAGTAGATTCAGTATGTAAAAGGAAAAATAGTTGGTGGCCTTGATTGTTAACCTAGTATGCACTCTTTTTGTAGTCTGCTAGAACCCATAAACTGTGCCCCTGTTCACAGTCCTGCTGCAACAATTAAAACCAGTGTTACAATGTAACTCAAATATCTGAAGATGAAAGGTCATCATTTTGAGAAGAAATGACAAACTATCACATAAAGTAAGAACAGACTCCAACAAAATACAGAAAAAGAATCTATGAACTATCAACCTTTACAGCCATTTGTAAGTAAATATGCTTTCCAATGAGCATTTAATACATCTCTCCCTGCCACAGAGTAAAACATAACAGTGGCTGATAGGAGTCAGCTGAATGGTTACAAACTGCATGTACTATACAGGCACTGGCACCTTTCCCTAACTGCCAACCTTGCATTACACTGTTAGAAACCAGTACTGAGGTTACAAGTCATCTGCTTTTGTAATGAAAGCTTTGTTAACAGTACATGGAAGAAAACAGTACAATGAAGACAACACTGAATGGTAACAATAACACCAGTGTACACTTCATTGTATGCTGGGTAACCATGGCAGTGTCCCACAACAAGTGAATATCTCAAGTCCCTCATCATCTAGCAAGTTGACAATTTTACTTCCATCAGTCACTGCACTGAGTGTCTTCCTGTACTATGTGCTTAATGTACACTCACAACTTTGTAGTTTAATGTGTCATGCAATGTGACATGTTCCTGGCTCAGAAAACTGTATATTCAGTATGTTGTAAAAGACTGGAGTTTTATTACCACTGCCAACACTCATTAAGAGACAGATTCAGTCTCTGTACCCTACTTACCTACCTATTCACTGAATAGTTCTCCTACAAGTTACACTAAGAGCAAACTGGATTACCTGCATGGTACTGTGCATAGGACCTGTTAATTTTTGATATATAGAACACCATCAGTGAATCTGAATATTAATCACAGCTTCAGTTTAACCTCTTAGCTAGACTTAAAAAATAAAAATAAAACTAACAAAACTACGTATTACATTATCCTGATATTACAGTCCTCACCAAATTCGACATTGGCACCACCATTTCTCTGAAGGCCCACCAACAGAGAGAGCCCAAGAACATTAGATGTTTAGCCCAAGAGACATACCAACTATATGGATGCATTCATTCTGCTGTAACTGTAGTTAAAGAGACTTCCGAACATCAAAAATGTTAAGTAACTGCAACTGCCTACTTTAAGTGTCACACAGAGTTATCTAGCCAAGTTAACTATGGTGTCCCTTGTCATCTTATGTTACCTAAACTGTTGAGCTCCTGAAAGCTCACGTTGTGTGAGAATGTGACAGGATGAAGCTTTTCAATAGCTTTGCAATACCACGTCATCCTCTGGCAAGAGTTACTGTGAATCTGTTAAAATCTCATCGAAAAACAGCTTTTTGTAAGACCACCTCCTCTCCCTATCTCTGATACAGCTACAACGGCTAAAATCATACTTTAAATATTTTGTTTTTAATTACCGCTACCAGTCACAAATTTTGTCAACTATTGTATTACTTATTTATTTATCAACATGTTTGAGGGTTAAACCTCATCTCCAGGTTAAATGGCATTACAAAAACAACTTTACAATAAGTTCATACTGATATTACATAGTCTTTTTATAGACGCAGTAGTCATCTTTGTTCTTCTAGTGTGGCAGTCTCGTTGTGATGTGTTGCGGTGTGACCATCCCCATGGCTCTCTTAGTCACTGTTCACAAATCGTCACTAACATAGCAGTTACTGCTAAGAGAGCCATGGAAATGGTTACACTGCAACACATCACAATGAGACTGCTACACTAGAAGAACAAAGATGACCACAGCATTTATGAAAAGACTATGTAATATCAGTATGACCTTATTGTAAAGTTGTTTTTGTAATGCCATTTAACCCGAAGATGAGGTTTAACCCTTGAAACATGTTGCTAAATAAATAAGTAATACAATAGTTGACAAAGTTTGTGACTGGTAGCAGTAATTAAAGAAAAAAAAAACTTTACATGTTCCTTGAGATAGTCACAGTCGAAAAATAGTCAAAATAGCTTCAAAAAGCTAAAATCAGTTTCAAAATGATTGTGTCCATCCTGCTATAATTGTATATATTGATTTTTCAGTATTTGATACTCATCAAATTCTTTTAAAGATGACATCTTTTCATTAAGATATTATTAATAATATTATTTCTTACTCAGGTCAAGCTATTATGCTTAAGACTAACTCTGAAGTTGCTGCTATTGAATTTCAAGTTTCATATTTAATCATACCTGCCACTGAAAATGTCTTATGTTTTATGGCTATCACTTCTACAGCAGAAAATTAACTGCATATTACCACACACTAAATATTTATTTCATGTGTCACAGTGAGCTCATACTAGATACATACTTGTTAAGCCCAAAAAATTAGTATATAAATAAACAAATATATAAACTATCTGGTGTTGTATTTTAGATACTCTCGACATAAAATTTTGTTGTTGACAATTCAATAAGAATAGAGTATTGCGTGTGCCCCTACTCAGTTACTATGCAGTGTATTTTGAGAATGACAGCATATTATATTCATAGAGAAGATTGTCTCTTCTTGGACTGGGCCTTGATACTGATTTGACTCTTACTTGAAGCTGTTCAGAAATATTTTCTTATTTGTGACATAGACTGGAAAACTGATGTGTTGCATTAAATTAAGGCCACCATTACTGTGCGCTAATTTTTGCACTTTACTTGTACATGAACTATGGTGGAAGAATTGTGGAATAAATGAGAGTGCACATTCAAACAACCAACAAATTAAAACATTTTTTTATCAATAGTAGTTGGGGACTTGTTCACACACAGACCTAATGTAATCATTTGTGCTGCAACAAAAATTGTTCCCACAAATGCCAACTTTGGCAAAATATCAGCTTTCCCTATGCAGTAATCAGAAATGAACAATGGAGCTATAACATCCACCTATGCATTTCATGCAGCTATTTTCTTCATATCGTTTTTACAGTAATTAATGGTTAAAGTAGCCCTTCTTCAATAGTAACAATTAGCCAATTCTGTATAGTTTTTTTTTGCACAAATGCATAATATTAATTACAAAAAGAAACAAAAATTATGAAGCGCATTAATTAGAATCAGCTGGAAACCAAACTAGGGTGAGTCAAAGAAGGAAGAAAAAGTTTCACTATCCGTTTTATTTATTGACATAATTGCAATTTTTAAAAATGACAAGCATAAAATCATTTTACAGATTAATTTAGAAAACATTAATAAATTTATTTACTAAAATACATACATAATAATGTAATTAATTGACTACTTTTTCAGGTACTTCTTTAAAAATTTTCCATTTCTCAGCTGCCTGAAAAACTAAAAATATTTACAAACATGATCGAGTATGCACTCGCATTGTAGGGTATGCGACACAGCAACCAAACACAAATTTTTATGTAACTGGTTGAGATTATTTATTAAGAATTGTAAATTCTGTATCTCAGCAAATGAAATGAATTTAAAATTATGTCTGTAAGTGCTTTCCAGCTGAAAAATTTTGTAGTTTCATAAGTGAATATAAAACTATGAATACAAAGATGTTCTACTAAAGTTATTTCAATATAAATATGCTGAAAATTTATGTCAAATTTGCATAACCTGCAGGAAAGTTGAGAGTTAACTGATTACATTCAGTTATGTGGCACTATTCATAACATAAGCACAAATGGAGTTGCAGCTTCTTCATACAACTGGCTGTTTTAACTGAGACACTGTAAAGAAAAAACTATTCACCAATATTTTAATTTCTTGTCTTTAGGAAACAAAATTTCCTCTTAGGTCTGGGGGTAACATAAAAATAGTTCTGAATTTACGCACAGGTACCAGAAAATGTATATTCTTGAGCATATAACTTTTACCATATCTGGTATGGTATCTTGTACTTAGCAATGACAATTTCATCTTTTAAAAAGAATTTTGCTTACATAGTGAATGATACAAAATTTTTTGCACTGTTATTGAATCAGTACATGGGCTCCGTCTGTTTAATTGTATGTACTTTCTTCCCCTTTCACAATCACAAATTTTGTAACCAGTACAAAATTATGGAACTGCCATTAGATGGCTGACTTTTCCATAAAACCTTGTGTGTTGCTTCACAACAAATTTAGTAAGAACACAAAGTAGATGGAGGAATTTAAATTCACCTTATTTGTATATGATCAGGACATCTTTTCCTTCAAACATAGGCAATTTTACTCAACTCAGTCAATGAATACATCCTCACTCTTAGAAACCAACAATCTTACTTTTAGCCAACATCATATATCAAAAGCAAAAAGATGAATTGTTGATTAAATACAAAATACTGGTACTGAAACCAATATCTCTACAACACAATGAAAAATCTGGAACTACAGATAAATGGGGAAGTTTCATTGGAGTGATTTTTGATTTGACCAAAACCCACACAAACTAAAATTAATTTTTCTTTGTGATTTCTTAATGATATAATCATCAAGCAAAAGAGCTTATGTACTACAAATACTGACGGGTATTACCTTTATATGAATTACTTGACCCTATGTGTTAACAGTTTCACTACACCTTTGATACAATATTGTTTCATTCAAACATTTACAACATCAGACAACTAATAAGCAAGAGAACTGATCTCTGAATACATACAAAAAAGCTCTCTCTATACATTTGTAAGTAAATAAATACATGGACGATGTCTAAATACTTTCTAAGTATTCCAGGTAATGTCTGCCTACTTTACAAACTATTATTTAGTGGCACAGTTAAATAAATCAGTGGGATATCTGAACTAGTATACAATGCACACCAATTATTCTGCAAAATCACAGACATTCACATACAAAATCACAGTTAACCACTGGAATATGATAGACGAATATCAAGGAGGGTGTATTGCCGGACTCAGGAGAAATTACATCAGCTGCCCTCTCACTTCTTTTCTTTACTGTTGACCTCTGCCATGATTTTATCAACATCCTGTAATTAAATCCCAGGAATAATGTTATCAATAATTTTTCTCTAATAGTATGAAATTGATAATTGAAAAAGTCTGTGGTTTTTTCGGTCATTATCACACGGTAAACTGAAAAAATGTATGGGAGTGACAAATTAATTTGACTATGCAGTATTAATCAAGAAAATTTTACGATGAACTCTACAGTTAGCAATTAAACAATGGGGCATATATATATATATATATATATATATATATATATATATATATATATATATATATATATATATTAATTTTTTGCTTTTAATCTGGGTTACTCATTATTACAGAGTTCTGACAAATATGATTCCTAAGCATTAGAATGTCTCTTTGGATTAACTGAAAGTAATTGTTTGGATTTTCGATAAAAAAAGAGCCACAGACATGATAACTGCAGTCCTCAAGCATTTTGCCAAATGCCACTTTCACTAACTGGGACAATAAAGTCAACATTTAAACATAAAAGAAATACAGAATGGTCATGTAAAATATATCTCTGAGTTACCATACTTCAGATCAATAACTTGCATAGATGTCCCTGTCATTCTAGTATCACCTTGTGGTTGTCAACTCTAACCCTGTGTTGATGACTTTATTATATGAACACATGTTCCACATCCATGAAAAATTCACTACAGATCGATGGATTGAAGAATTCATCTAATCCAATATGTTCTAATATAAGATTTTTAAAATGTCTATGGGCTAATACAATAGCTGAGTTGTGCTTAATGCCTCTACAGTCTCATATATATAAAGAAACTTCCACATAGGAAAAAAATATATTAAAACAAAGATTCCAACACTTACCAAATGGGAAAGTGCCGGTAGACAGGCACAATAAAATAAAATAAAATAAAATAAAATAAAATAAAATAAAACACACACACACACACACACACAAGCAGACATATTTAAAGGCAAAGAGTTTGGGCAGAGATGTCAGTCGAGGTGGAAGTGCAGAGGCAAAGATGATGTTGACTGACAGGTGAGGTATGAGTGGCGGCAACTTGAAATTAGCGGAAATTGAGGCCTGGTGGATAACGAGAAGAGAGGATATATTGAAGGGCAAGTTCCCATCTCCGGAGTTTGGATAGGTTGGTGTTGGTGGGAAGTATCCAGATAACCCGGATGGTATAACACTGTGCCAAGATGTGCTGGCCGTGCACCAAGGCATGTTTAGCCACAGGGTGATCCTCATTACCAACAAACACTGTCTGCCTGTGTCCATTCATGCGAATGGACAGTTTGTTGCTGGTCATTCCCACATAGAAAGCATCACAGTGTAGGCAGGTCAGTTGGTAAATCACGTGGGTGCTTTCACACGTGGCTCTGCCTTTGATCGTGTACACCTTCCGGGTTAGAGGACAGGACTGGAGTAGGTGGTGGTGGGAGGGTGCATAGGACAGGTTTTACACCAGGGGCGGTTACAAGATTAGGAGCCAGAGGGTAGGGAAGGTGGTTTGGGGATTTCATAGGGATGAACCAAGAGGTTACGAAGGTTAGGTGGATGGCGGAAAGACACTCTTGGTGGAGTGGGGAGGATTTCATGAAGGATGGATCTCATTTCGGGGCAGGATTTTAGGAAGTCGTATCCCTGCTGGAGAGCCACATTCAGAGTCTGATCCAGTCCCGGAAAGTATCCTGTCACAAGTGGGGGACTTTTGGGGTTCTTCTGTGAGAGGTTCTCTATCATCTTCTCACAGAAGTATATACCTATCCTTTTTTCCCCCTAAGGTAAGTCTTTCCGCTCCCGGGATTGGAATGACTCCTTACCCTCTCCCTTAAAACCCACATCCTTTCGTCTTTCCCCTCTTTCCTGAAGAAGCAGCCATTGGTTGCGAAAGCTAGAAACTTTGTGTGTGTGTGTGTTTGTGTTATTTTATTGTACCTGTCTACCGGCACTTTCCCACTTGGTAAGTCTTGGATTCTTTGTTTTTAATATATTTTTCCCATGTGGAAGTTTCTTTATATATATATATTAAAAACAAAGATTCCAAGACTTACCAAGCGGGAAAGCGCCAGCAGACAGGCACAATGAACAAAACACACAAACACACACACAGAATTACTAGCTTTCGCAACCGATGGTTGCTTCTTCAAGAAGGAGAGGGAAAGACGAAAGGATGTGGGTTTTAAGGGAGAGGGTAAGGAGTCATTCCAATCGCGGGAGCGGAAAGAGTTTTCCCCAGGGGGGGGGGGGAGGGGGGGGGGGAGGGGGGGGCGAAGGACAGGTGTGCGCGCACGCGCGCACTCACACACACACACACACACACACACACACACACACACACACATATCCATCCGCACATACACAGACACAAGCAGATATAGGTTATCATTAACATATCACCATAACTGAAACAGATACCAACTTCACAGCAGTAATTATAATTAGAGTGTGCCTTCTTTCACTTCATATATCGAACACAATGTTACACTTGTTTGAATATGACATATGAGCTGCTACTTCACTACTAAGCAAGCCATAATTTTGATCAGGAGGAAAAGAAAAAGAAAATTCACCTTCATTATAATCACAACTGAACAGGTTAGACAGATGTTTCCTTTGTGTCAGACAAATAATTACCACATTGAAATCAAATAGCAACAAATCACAAAATGAGCAAAGTACAATGGAGGCTTTAATCAAAACATAACTGTGCTTAACACACATCTGACAAACATGCAATTTCAGTAAAGAGATCTGGTAAGGGCAAACAAAAACATCTAGCACATTTCCAGTCTTCATGCACACTATCTAAATGAGTGTAGCAGCAAACTTAACTAAGAAACTCTATCCCTGATAGAGATCCTGGTATTTCCTACATCAGATGAGGGCTACATATAAAAGCTGCTGTATCATTTACCAGTTTCAACACCAATTCACACAGATTTACATAAATACAATCAAAAATAAACTAGAAATCCAGACGAATGACTGCTGCCTGTCTGTAGTCAAGGTCAAATCATGTGTGCATGTGCACGCGCAAGGGTTTGGTTTGAGAGGGGGTGGGGGGGGGGGGGGCTGAAGCACACACATGCACACTCGCAGCCCCTTTAAGGAAAGGACTGTCTTTAACATGGGAATTACTGATCCATCATTAACATCATTACATGTCACATTACTTTTTTTGCAAAATTTATTTTTAAACTACATCTTTATTACCATAATTTTCCGTAACTATGGTTCGATATGTGACTGGTCAATGCTTCCAGTCTCAACTCATCTTACTGTGTCAACACACACGATTGCTGTCTGCCTTTCTTTTTCACTGCATTTGGAAGTTCGATAGGTGATGTTCTCAGTTGAACCACCATACTACTATATTAGCAGATCTGGAAAGCATCAGTATCAACTGCTTTCTAGAGAAGGGAGTGTAATTTTGATTTTGTTCCAAACTTTTGTGTGTGGCCAGAAAAAGGTAACTAATTTTAAATAATGCTGTATAATATTCTTACTTCTCATTATTTAGCAATGCTCTGTCATTGATATTTTTAACAAGTTTCCATTGCATGATATTTTGCATAAAACTTAAATCTGAGACTAAAATTTCGATCTACATGGAGTTCATGTTAAATTATTTTACATTACTTGTATAGTACGTTAATACCTGCAATCAAAATAAGGCCTCTAACCCTCTAATACAAATAAAGATGTTACTCTCAGGTTTTCAAATCTCGTCTAGTGCTTTCCCCAACAGTCAAGTTTTTCCATCTCATCCCATCTGCTAAGTCTTCCCTGACTTGGGGTTCTGAGCAACTTTTTTAAACTATCCCCATTTCCTACACCACCAGTGCTTTTTCTTCACCCCTCTTCCTTCCACTTCAATTGTTCTACCAAAAGGAGGAGCCACTGGCTCCAGAAGTTTGCAAATTTAAATACTTTTATATGTGTGTTCTGCCACCGCTTAGTGGCTACTTTTTATCTATTACAGTATACTTTCAAAAATTAATTTCCTTTGACTTATGTTAGGTACACCACAGTTAAGAAATCAGCCTCTAACTATGGTCCAGCTTTTAATTATTAATAACTTCTTTGTTAATACTTGAAATGAAGAAACAGAATTATAGTTAGTTCCATTAATAGAGTAATTTGACTTTCATATACATGCTCTCCAGACGAAATGGAAATTGGACCACAGTTATGGGAAGTTACACTACCTATCATTCGCAAATGACTTACTTCCGCTGGATCATTTCAGGTACCCACAACAAAAACAGTTTCAGAGCTCACCATATTTTATTTCAAATTAACAATTTCAATGTAAGGAAAATTACTTTATGGGATGTAGGGAAATTACAGTCACAATGATGAGTAAACCTATACAAGATTAGTACATGCCACAATCTACTAACTAAACTGCAGGCAGTTTTTTTTAAACTGCTATTACTACCAAATTAAGCAGTTTGGCAGACACCGATTAGTGTCAACTAATTTATATTATGTCCTGTTTTAGATGCAAACCATGTTGAAGTCATTGCTATTTTCAAACCAGGAATAGAGCTATGTACTTAATAAACAACAAAAGCTGGAGTACATAACAATGAGAAGAACAGTATAATGTTTATACAAGCAGAAGAAAATAAAAATTTTCAAAAACCAAAGTACAAAAAAATAAATAACCTAAGGTTCACAAAAGTTACATTCAAGTTTTGGTACTTCCACAAACTGTCAGTAGTCGCTTCTGATGCACATCAAAGATGTTACTTTGAGACAGAATGATTGTCACATAAGTATTGAATTTTGCCTTTCATGTGTGTTACATACAGAAAGCAGAAATGACTAGTCATTTATCCTTTTACACCATTTGGCAATATAAGACAGCAGACAAAATTAAGTGGAATAATGGTGAATCATGAGTCCTTTAAGGCAACTGTTCTCTTGGCATTTCTAACTTTTATCACCTTTTAAACTAACTGTGTCAGGAGGCACTGCATACTTGACAGGATTTTTTTAATGGGTCAGTTGTATGTATGTATGTATAAGTGAAATCATAAATCACGAACTACCCCAATAATGTTAGGATTTCTCTTATGTTCTCTTCCCTCACACTTTATTTACACAGCAACTTAGGAACATACATAATGTGTGCTGGTCACTTCACACTGTAACATGTATTAAATGTTACAATTTTTCAGTTACAGTAAGTTCGTTACTAAATTTCTTTATTCCCTCTTTGTTCCTCTGTGGGTGGTTTTTTTATGTCTTATCTCTCAGTGTTGTCTACACATATTTTATTGCTACATCCCAAAGCATTCTCTGTCAATAATACATGTACTGTGGATTGTATTCTCTTTTACATTGTGCAGTAATTTTAAATCAACTGTCGTTTGGTTCTGTGCATTTTATATTGCTCTCAAATGACCCTACCTATACTTTATAGACTTTTTTATCCCTTATCTCATAGGGGAAAACTTATTTTAATACTCAATACAAAAGAAACTGGACAGGGTTTGTTTTGTTTCATTTTTTTAGGACACAAAAACAACTAGAGTCATACGTGTCCATGTCAGAACTGTAGAACACGAAAACAAAGAGGAGTTAAAAATGATTACACCTTAATCCCAAACAATGGAAGGTTGTTTTGTTTTGTTTTAAGGTGCAGAAACAAGTAGGGTCATATGTGCCCATATCAAAACTGTAGAACACTAAGACAAAGAGGAGTTAAAAACAACTATATGTCAATCCCAATCGACAGAAGAGAAGATGGCTTAAAACATGGATATGGAGAAATATCTGTAAAATATCCAGAACTAAAAATTAAATGGCCATACTGCTACAACAGATAAAAAGTAAAATGCGGTCGACAGTGTGTGTTGTTGGCTAAAATGGTGGGTAACTCAGACGGCAAACAGAAACAGAAGTGCAAGTGGTTAAAAACGAGTATTCTGTCAGGAAATGGCAAACAGTCAAAAGTTGTGCGCAATTTGCACAAAGTGATGGAGGAGCATCACTTGACAAATACGATGGCTGAAAAGACAATGCCCAATACACAACCAAGTTAGAATGATCTCCTCACAATGAGAGGGTTGAGAGGTGGTCATCCAAGCCGCTTATAACCCAGAGCTTGCTCCCATGTCAAAGTGACACAACCAGCTGACAGACAGCAACACAGAGATCATCAAAGGAAATTTAAGAACCAGCAGGCTGAGGTAAGAGGACTGCAGCCTTTGCAGCAGCGTCAGTGACCTAATTTTCTGTCAGATCAACATGACCAGATCAACATAAACATCACAGTGGCTCCATCAAGAGTGAGCAAGAGACAGCTTTTCTGAAACTTGCACTATAGGATGGACAGTGTACAGCACACAGAGGCTTTTGAAAGGCACTGGAAGAGTCCGAGTTTATGACACTTGTCGCCGAATGTACTGCATGGCCTGATGCAGGGCCAAGAGCTCTGCTGTAAATACTGAACAGTGTACACTGAATCATACATTCCACCACCTTGCAAACACAGCTTGTGAGAGGAATGGGGTGGTAGCTACAATGAAGGTATTTGTCCTTACCAGGCATAGGTACAGTGACAGTGGCTTCATGTCAACATAAGGAAAACATGCCCTCTGCCCAGACATGGTGGTACGTATGAAGCAGAAAGTGCTTGCCCACAAGAGAAACATGCTACAACATCTGAATGAATGTTGTCCAACCCTGGGGCTGAGGATCAGGATGAAGTGAGATCACAATCTAGTTCTCTCATAATAAAGGTGATATTGTAGCACTCATGATTGTGAGAATAGATGGGTATTGCTCAAGCCTCCTCCGCCCGTTTCCAATGGAGGAAGGCATGATGGTGATGGTAGGATCTCAAAATGTTCACAAAATGGCAGGCCAAGGTTTTGGAAAAAGCAATAGGGTCCACTATGATGTTTTCTGCTACTGTCAGGACAGAAATTGAGAAACAGATATAGGTCCCAGAGAGCTGCCAGAGATTGGCCCACATGACAGATCAGGAAGTGGAACTGTTAGAAGAACTAGCGAATGAAATCCAGCTAGTATTTTTGCTATCCCGAAAAATGTGACAACACTGTGTGTGCAACTGTTTATAAGGTAGCAGTTTTACATTGTAAGATGACAGTTGTAAATGTGGCATGCCTCAGTCGACCAAGGGACCAGTACAGTGTGGTAAAGAGAAAGTGTGAGGAATGGAACGTTCTGCGGTGGCAAGGATAACTTTTGTAAGATATTCCACCTGGTCATCACAACTGGGGAGATGTTTTTTTCGAATGTTGCCAGGGAGGAGTAAAGCCTCCAGTCAGCCTTAGTAAGCTCCCATTTTGATGTGCATGTAAGCTGGGATAGGAGTCGGTAAACGGATAGCACATGGGAAAAGGTTGCTCAAGTATGTGTCAGAACAAACCACTCGAGGTGACTGTCAATCTGACCAGTGCAAAAGGATAGGTCTAAATGGGTAAATAGATGTGTGAGGAGTCTGAAAGGAATGTGGGTTCTCTTATGTTAAGGCAGAGAAGGGCAAGTTGACTGAGAAGGTCAGCCAAGAGGGCACCTCTCCGAAACGTTCTAGGAGAAAGCCAAAGGGGATGGTGCGCATTAAAGTCGCCAAGCAGCAGAAAGAGGTGAGGTAGCTGCCCAATAAGCTCGAGGAATTCGGCCCTGGTGACATCGAATGACAGAGGGATTCAAATGGAACAAAGGGAAAAGGTCAAGTGAGGAAGGAAAAGGCGAACTGCAACAGCTTGAAGGTGAGTAGTCAGGCAGATCGGTTGACTATGATTGTCATCCCATATGAGCAGTGTGACTCTCCCAAGACATGAAATGCCATTCTCGGGGAGAAGGTCAAAACAGACCGGGCAGAAATGCAAGAGCTCAAAGCAGTCACGAGGATGCAATTTTGTTTCCTGGAGGCAGAGAACAAATAGATGCTTTGTTCTCCTTCATTTTTCAATGAAGGAGAACCATTATGAGGAAAGGGGAGGATGGGGGGAAATGAACGGGTGTCACCTCACATGTCTGTGTGGCCATGTCTTTCATGGATCGAGATGTAGCAAGAACAGTACTCTAAGTGCCAGACATTGGAACACAGAGTTTGCAACTAGCCAATAACTTGCAAACGACTGGGTACAGCACTTTTTCCTTCATCTGGATTTACTGGGCAGTCCGCTCAACGAGATATATGGGGCAATTGTGAGAGGAAGCAGCACAGTCACCCCCCTTCAGAGGACGGGGGGAGGGGGGTTCATCTGCCTCAGCAACCACCCCCTCTGTGGGCTCGGCCTATACTAGGGGCTATGTGGGAATCCTGTCTGATGACTTTGGGCTGGGAATTACATGTTACCCAGCCACCTGATATGCGTCACATGCACGGACCAGCCTTCAGGAGCACACAGGGAGGAAGAAGAAAAAGAGGAGCCTCAAACATTGAAGTGGAGGAAGGATAGGAAAAGGTGAACGAAGGAAATAAAAAATAAACAACAATCAATGGCAAAACTGTTCTTAAGTCAGCTATAGAAAATGTGAAATATTACCAAAAACATCCAGACATCTTCCCCAAGGGATGGGAAAAAGAATACCAAGAGGACAGACTTGCAGCACAGAAGGGGGGAAAGATGATGTGAAGGCTGGGGCTCCATGGTAGCCAAACACAAACCCACCAAAGAGTTAATCACCTACAACTTGCACCACAAATATTGTGGGAAGTGCTATTGATGCATAGTTTTCACAGAATGGGTTGGTAGTCATGGGCTCATACCCTTAGCCAATCAACAGATTGTAATGATCCTTAGGTGTATTTTTTGTGCAAACATACATCTTTTTAAATGGAACAATGCCTACTGATATTAAACTAATGTACAGTAAATTAGAATGTCAGAGGTGTTTGTTGCAGGAGTCTAGTGAGAGTCATTTACAAGATACCTTGTGAAAAGTGCGATAGTTTTACAGAATCCATTTCTTGGGGTATTAAATTATAAATAACCAACTACTACATTAGCATGCAAAACAGTACTTTTTATACCATTCACAGACAATGTTACAAAAATTAATGCACTTCAAGAAAATATATTACTTCTGCATTTCCAACAATGTGTCAAAATCACAAGAACTATAAAGAGCTCCTTTACATGGTAGCATGGTACAAGTCAACCTTCATGCGAGACAGTAATGATCAGTCACACAAAACTGAATTAACTGAGGGGAGGGCAGGATGAAGATCAATTTGTCTCCCTTTCAATATGATTTTAACACAGACGTAAAAGTAGTGAGCTAACTATTCTTTCCACCACAAAAATAAACTGACACCCTTGAAGTTAGTGCCATCTCCTACTGGAAATTGAAGCTTATTCTGTAATGCCACTTCTCAATTAGCTAGCAAACCTTACAGAGATAATTTTCACTTTGAAATCAGTTGTCACCCTCAAATACATTTATTTCAACAAAAGAACTGTTTTATTGCTGTTTTGTGAAAGCTACAGACAATATGTTTGGTGAAATGTGACAATTTAGAGTATGCAAACTAATTTCTGTGAAGGGTGTTGTATCTAAAACAATCTTTAAAAAATATGAATCAAATGGAACAGTGTCAATCTCATACTTAATGGATATCCAATACTTGGAAGAAAGAATGACATGGCATGAAATACTCGAGGACTTGCAGATCTATTTAGAAATGACTGACATTTAATTATATTCCAAAAGTAGACTTTGCTTTGTTTCAAAATAAATCACAAAGTTACTATGGGATGCATTTTGATAGTCTAGAGAAAGCTTTTGTCATACCTCCTCAGGGTGACTGCCAATGTATTCAAGTTTTGCCTCCCTGATCATTGTTGTTACACGGTTTCTTTGTTCTTTGAATTCATCCCAGTCATTCTGGGCATTACTTTTTTTTGCCTTCTGAAATAATTTGTGTTTCTTCTGGATTTCAGCTTTCATAGCTTCTGTTACCCAAGGTTTGTTGATTTCAGAATCCTAAATAAGAAAGAACTCTAGAGGTATGAAATTTACTCTTTATGGGTACAATCCATAACGTTATTTATTTCTCACAAGTTCTGATAAAGTATGACTTCTCGGCTGTTGCAACTAATGTGTAGCTCGAAGGAGTACTACTCTCACTGCAAAATTCTAGTTTATACAGTTTTGTCAACAGTAAAAAGTACTTATGCAAGCAAAAATAAAGGCATCATAATTATTTTACTACACTGGGCCACACTATTTATGTAGTTCTCTTATCACAATGTCAAAATAGTAATAAGCATTATTTTAATTATCTTTCCATTCAAAAACTGTTGGACTAAAATGATAAATATTGTTGTGCAAGAAGGGAGGTACAGTATCTACTAATTAATTTCAGAGTTATGTCTTTTCCTCTCTGCTGCAAATATCTCAGGGTTTTTCACATGCAGTAATGATTGGAAAAACAACACACCACCATTAACATATCTTTCATTACTACGAACTATGGTGCATAGAAAAATGCTGATAATGCAATGTATCTTTATTTTACACAGCTTGAAATTATCCTGTAACTTTACCTCTGAAAATAAGTTTAAAGGCAACTGATGTAGTACATTATACTAATGAGCCCCTAAATTAATGTGCACATATCTGACAATGCTTAGCCTCAGTATGCTAATGGACATTTTTGCATTTTTTGCTGATAAACACTTTGTTAAGTTAGTTTAATTCCCCTCAGCTACAAAGCTACAGTTATATAAGAACGAAGAGTTCTAGTGTATATAGTCAAAACTGATTACCTAGCATACCAGTTGAGATTAAGTATGATAGTCTAAATGTGGCAGTCATTATACGTGTGAAAAAGTGCAACTCCAAGGAGTATATATGTGACCAAAATGGAATTTATACCTTCAATTAGATACAGCACAGCATACAAATATTACTAATCTCTTGACTGGAAATTCAGTATGGTGAAAGCCTCCATGTGCTGCAATCACAGTCCCTAACCATTGTTACTGAGAATATGACTATGTTCCTGAGAGGTCTCCTGCCATACAGCCTGTACACAAATGTGCACAACAATAAAAGTGGTTGTTTGAGGATCATGATGAAAGAGTTGGTAACAACCATATTCCAGACTTATTTGACAGGCAATATATCAGTTTAATGACAAGGAGGAGTCACCAGTTCTCTAAAGAAAGCTTGCTTGCTCCTCATCAAACATGGCAAGACCAAATTAAAAAGTTCAGGTAAGTGCAAAATACACTATTGTCGGTCACCAGAGAGTCAGCAAGGGCATATGTATGTCTAGAGCCCACAGTGGAGTTTTATAAAGGGCATCACACAATTTAAAAAAGAAAAGCAAGTTGCAAATTTTCTTTAATTTAAAAAAAAAAAGTGCTTTGAATAGAATCAAACACCGGCAGAAAGGATAAAGTTTTTCCATAAGCTGGAGCACATGCAGACCTAGAGGAATTCCATGCATTGAATTAGCAGTCATTATGTTACCATTATGAATTATTTTAAATCATATCAAACTCCAAGATAAAACTTTCATAGGGAATCTTTCATCAGCTACATAATACTGCTGATAGAAATGTGTGCTTGGGATACCCATCTGAGGTTCTCATTTAGGATGCTGAAGACCTAACACCTTCAAAGGTGGTTAAGGGTTACATCCACATTAGTATTTGTAGTAATTGGTTCAGCACATGAACATTTCAGAGAAAAAGTGTTTCCATGCTGTTAGAACTATCCGTGTCTTTGGTTTCAAGCAGTGAGGCGGCTCAGGTTCAGACACATTGGCTATAGAGTTATAACCAAAGTTGTGACAGCTCATATACCACCTTAAGATCAAGGATATGACTGTACACCTTCCACATGACCACATGTGAACTAAACACAATGCATCAAAACACTTATCAGACCTATAGAAGTACCACTATTATTAACATATCCACTATGAAGTGGTAAACACTAGTTTAACAAAATCCTGCTTTTAAGAAAACTCGTGAAAAATGATTAGACTACAATACTTGGAACAGAACTTGTTCTTCAACTTAAAATCATACCAGAACAACTGGGTAATTAAAATTTGAGATGGCATATCTGCAGTGGACAAAATGCTCACAATCACTCAACAGATATTTAATCTGCTGACAAATGCACAGCCAAGTTTGTATCTCAAGTGCCAATTAAAACTTTCAGTTATCAGCATTTTTTTCATTGCGACTGCAACCAAAAGTGAATACAACATTAAGCTACATTTCTTTTTACATCTGTCCACACACCATCATTACAGACCCTCCAGCACAGATAGTTCAATTATCATTAAACCCATCTCCATTCCTTTTGCTGACAGTGCACAGGTAAAACAATTCTATAACACTTTTTTATAAGCTCTACATCACTACACTTTCTTTATATACAGCAACCAGTTTCAACTGTAATTTGAGGTCATCTTCAGACATAACAATAAAATGAAAATCGTGAAAGTCCAGCGGGTTAAAATGATACATAAAATACAATATTTTTCACATATCACATGATATATTCATTACCATAGTATCTTCTCAATTCATTACATCACAATTTGCACATTGAATGCTTTACAAACCTTTTCAGACTGTGGTCATAAGCTGCTCAAACCTGCACACCATCACGTGGAAGCACAGTTCTACAATAATGTGTGAGGTTCAATCAGCATTCAATGTGGAAAGTTGCAATTTAGTGAATTGCTGTAATGACTGTATGATATGTTGAGTTTATTTTATTCTATATAGTATTTTAATCCCGTTACCTTTACTTATTATTACTCTTTTTATCATTAGAACTGAAGAGGATGACAATGTGTAGCTGAAACTGGTTGCTTGCATACAAAAAGTGTACCAATCTATGTGTTATAATAAAAGGTTTTGTAAATTACTAAGAATGCATGTTCCACAACTTAGCCATATTAAATTTTCTAACACTTATTGGAGCGATGATATTTCACTGTTGTAGAGACATCACGTTTCGTTGTCTCAGAACTCTGCTCCCTGGAACTTTGGGGGTGGGGGTAGGGCCTTGAGTGATTCTGTACCTCTTGTAACAAGTTACATGCACGGCTGAAAAACACCTGTGCTGGCTAATACTGTAATTAATTACCTATCAGAGGATAGATAAGTTTCCTTATATATTCTAGTCCTAATTAATAGTGGGGGGATAATTTTTACTTTAACCACAAAATTTACCATTTCATTTACAGGAGGACAAAAACTACAGTACAATAGTCATACTGCAGCTACTTATCCCAAAACCTTAGGAAACTCTGCTCTTATGTTATATCCATCAACAGTTCACAAATTAATGTTGGGACACTCATTAATGCCACAAAGACAGAAACTGAAAACAGTAAATCAAAATTTGAAGTGCTAAAGAAACAAACGAGAATAGCATTTTCTGTTTGGGAAACAAATGGACTGCATTGTGCATTTTGGCAAGGAGACCCTACCTGGGATTGTTCAGCTGCCTAGTGCAAGTCTTTATTTGATGCCACTTCAGAGACTTGCACATTAATGATGAGGATTGTTTTGTTTTGCTTTGTTTTAGGGCGCAAAAAACAACTGGGGTCATACACACCCAAGTCAAAACTATAGAACACGAACACAGAGAGGAGTTAAACGACTATACGGCAGTCTCAATGGACAGAATAGGAGACAGCTAAAAACAGGCATGTGAGAAAACGGCTAAAAAACAACATACAGCAATGGAGGTCCAGAACTAAAAATTAAATGGCCTTTGCCACATTGCTTTGGCGGATAAAAGGTAAAATGCGGTCGACAGCCCGCACGTCGTTCGAAAAAATGGCTGATAAATAGGACTGCAAACCGAAGCTGGAACATAAATGGTTAAAAAAAGGTCATTCCAGCAGGAAGTGGTGGACAGTTAAAATCTGGGTGCAATGTGTAGAAAGTGATGGGGTAGCACCACTTAGCAAATGACGATGGCTAAAAATACAGTAACCAATACATAGCCAATATAAAATAATCTCCTCCCGGCGGGAGTGCCGATAGGAGGTTGTCCAAGGTGCTGGGAGAGGCTAAATAAGCTGAAGCTTATTCCCGTGAAGGGAGGACCATTGGTGATGCCAAAGGGACACCACCTCCTGACAGATGTCAATGCAGAGATCATCGGAGGGAATATAGGTACTCGCAGGCTGTGGTACGAGGACTGCAGCCTTGACAGCAGTGTCAGCAACCTCGTTTCCTGGCAGACCAATGTGACCAGGGACACACAGAAACATGACACTAGCTCCACCAAGAGTGAGGAAGTGACAGGTTTCCTGGACCCATTGCACTAAGGGATGGGCACTGTACAGCCCACGTAGACTTTGGAGGGCATTGAGTGAGTCTGAGCAGAGGACACAATTGGAAAGGCTGTGTCACCAGATGTACTACGTGGCCTGATACAAGGCGAAGAGCTCAACTGTAAATACTGGGGAGTATGATGGAAGCCAATACTGAAAGACACGGGCACCAATGACAAAGGCACACACTCCAAGAGCCATCAGCATATACAAAGGTCCTATCGTGAAGGTTCATGCATAGGTTGTGAAATGGAGGCGACAGACCGAGGTTGGAGTAGTGTCCTTGGAAGCGAATTAAGGCCAAGGTTAACATGGTCCGCTTCACAATGCCCAGGTGGTGAAGGGTACACACCAACTGGAAAAGTTGCAGGTAGTGTGAAGTTAAACCGCTGTAGCAAGTGGTGAAAGCGAACTCCAGGAGGTAACACAGAAGAGGAGCAAGCCCCATAATGACAATAAAAAGAGTCATCAAAGGAGTCATAAGGGTGGCCACACATGGCAGACAAATGGTGTGCATACCTGCTGAAGAGAAATTCAAGGTGGCAGGACAGTGGTAATTCAGCAGCTTCAGCGTGCAGATTATCAAAAAGGCGCCCATGACCGAACGGATGCCATGATGGTGGATAGTGTCGAGGCTGATGGGAGAGATGGGCATGTAGATTCACAAACAAAGCACCCATAGTTGAGTTTCAAATGGACAAGGGACCGATACAAAGGGAGGAGGGTGGATCGATCGGCACCCCAGGAAGTACTATTGAGGACACGTAGAAGATTGAGGGACCACGTACGGCGGGCTGCCATGTAAGACACGTGGGAGGACCAACAGAGCTTCCTATCAAGCATGAGTCCCAGAAATCTCATAGTTTCAATAAATGGAAGGGCAACAGGCTTAAGATGTAGAGGTGGTTGGAGAAACCATTTGTGCCGCCAGAAATTCATACAGACAGTTTAGTCAGGGGAAAATCTGAAGCCATTGACGATGCTTCAGGAATAAAGGTGATCAAGACACCACTGAAGATCTCTCTCCGTTAGACAGGTCCATGGAGAACTGCAATAGATGGCAAAATCGTCAACAAAAAAAAAGAGCTGGGAAAGCCCGACAAGAGAGACAGGCCGTTATAGGGTTAATGTCGACAGCAAAGAGGACGACGCTCAGAATGGAACACAGAGGCACACCATTTTCCTGGATAAAGGTGTTCGACAAGTGAGGGGGATGGAACATTCTGCAGCAGTAAGGATAACGTTTGTCAGATGACCATGTCATCACAACTGGGGAAATCGAGTTCTTTGAAGGTCGTCAGGGAGGAGTAAAGCTGCCTGTCAGCCATAGGTGGCCATTTAGGCATGCAAGCAGATGGGGTAGGAGTCAGCAAATGCATAGCATGCAGGAAATGGTCGCTCAAGTAGGTGTCAGAAAGAACGAACCACTCAAGATGATGGCCAATCTGGGCAGTGCAGAAGGATAGGTCCAAATGGGAATAGGTGTACGAAAGGAAAGTGGGTGCTCCTGTGTTAAGGCAGAAGAGGTTAAGTTGGTTAAGAAGGTCAGCGAAAAGGCCACCTCTCCAACAGAACCCCAAAGAGGATGACGTGCATTGAAGTAAAGTCACCAAGTAGCAAAAATGGGGGAGGTAGCTGCCTAATAAGTTGAGGTAAGTCTAAACGGATGACAGCGAATGATGGAGGAACATAGAGGGTGTTACAAAAAGGTACAGCCAGACTTTCAGGAAACAGTCATCATACACAAAGAGAGAAAATATGTTATGTGGACATGTGTCCGGAAACGCTTACTTTCCATGTTAGAGCTCATTTTATTACTTCTCTTCAAATCACATTAATCATGGAATGGAAACACACAGCAACAGAACGTACCAGCATGACTTCAAACACTTTTTAACAGGAAATGTTCAAAATATCCTCCGTTAGCGAGTATACATGCATCCACTCTCCTTCGCATGGAATTCCTGATGCGCTGATGCAGCCCTGGAGAATGGCGTATTGTATCACAGCTGTCCACAATACGAGCACGAAGAGTCTCTACATTTGATACCGGGGTTGCGTAGACAAGAGCTTTGAAATGCCCCCATAAACGAAAGTCAAGAGGGTTGAGGTCAGGAGAGCATGGAGGCCATGGAATTGGTCTGCCTCTATCAATCCATCGGTCACCGAATCTGCTGTTGAGAAGTGTACGAACACTTCAACTGAAATGTGCAGGGGCTCCATTGTGCATGAACCACATGTTGTGTCGTACTTGTAAAGGCACATGTTCTAGAAGGGCAGGTAGAGTATCCTGTATGAAATCATGGCGGTGAATCAAGGAAGTACAGTACATACTGACGAAACTAAAATGAGCTCTAACATAGAAATTAAGCGTTTCTGGACACAGAAATTAAGCGTTTCTGGACACATGTCCACATAACATCTTTTCTTTATTTGTGTGTGAGGAATGTTTCCTGAAAGTTCGGCCGTACCTTTTTGTAACACCCTGTATACAGAACTGGTCACAGCGAATGAGGAGGGACATATACAGTAAGAAGGGAAAAGTCAGGTGGGGAAGGAAAAGGCAAACTGCAACAGGTTGAAGATTGGTAGCCAGGGAGGTGGGTTGACTAGGAATGTCCTCCCATATGATCAGCATGATGCCCCAAGAAATGGAATGCTGACCTCAGGGGGAAGGTCAAAATGATTCAGTAAGAAATGTGAAAGCTCAAAGCGGTTGTGAGGGTGCAATTTCAATCCCTGAAGGCAGAGTACAAGGGGACACTGTGACGTTAAAAGCAGCTGTAAATCCTCTTCGTGGGACCACGTTTCATTAGAGTCATGATGAGGAAGAGATGTAGGGGTATCACCTCGGTGGCTGCCAAGTGACAGCTGGGAAAGAGGCACTACTACAGGATCCTGTTCCATGGGGTCCACAGAAGCATCAGCTTGCTTGTACGGTCAGTCTGTGGAGTCCCACACCAAAAAATGGTTGGTGATGCACACTGGCGACATGGAAGCTGGGCAGGCTATGGTATCATGTGCAGACACCATCGAGGAGGATCTTCGAGGTGGCAGAGGAGAAGATCGTTCAGCTTTGATGGACTTCAAGCCTTTCCAGTTAGGTGAAGACTCGGGTGTTGTTTGGCTGGAGGCACAAAGGACATCTTCACAGGAGTACTCCTTCTGTCCCTTCTGGCTGACCAGTTGCGTAGCTGGTGGTTTCACCCCTTGAGAAGGGTGTTTGATCGCTTCTTGCAAAACTGGATGGCGACATGGTGATGCTACCTTGACACTGGTCAATTTCATAACCTCAGAGCTGAACTGGAGGTCGCATGTCTACGTGGCCATGTCCTTCATGGAGCGAGGGGTAACAAGAACAGAACTATAGGTACAAGTCGGAAGAAAACAGGGTTTGCGACTAGCCAGTAACTTGCAAGCAATTGGATAAGGCACCGTTTTCTTCACCCAGATATCTTTAACAGCCCGCTCATCAAGCTATGTGGGACACTCCTGAGAGGAGGCAGCATGGCCACCACTGCAGTCGATACAGTGGGGAGAAGGAGGTAGACAAACGCCCTCACGTGCATCCCTACCACAGATGACGTATTTGGCTAGGTGTCGACAAGACGTTCTAGTGTGGTTAAAATGATGACACTGGTTGCAGCACATTGGGTTTGGAATGTATGGCCGGACGGTGATAATTTCATAGCCTGCTTTGATCTTGGATGAAAGCACCAGTCTATCATAGGTGAGAAAGAGTGCGGGAGGGCACTAAAGAGGAATCTCCCTTTTTCATTACATGATGAATGGTACTGACACCCTGATCAGAGTGGTAAGATTTATTTTGGCCTCTGTTAGACCGTCTAGCAGCATGATGTAAATTACACCATGGGAACACTTCGAAGTTCTATGGGCCTCGATATGAATAGGGTAGCTGCGGAGAAGCAAGGCAGCAAGCAGTTGTGCTTGAGAATCAGAAGTGGTCTCCAAAAGCAAAGTGCAATTCCTTACATGAGAGCAGAATGTCACAGGGCCAACAATTGCATAGACATCTTACTGAATGATAAACGGATTTACCATGGTGAATGACTGAACGTCTGTAGTATGTGAGACCTCGAGGAAGCGTGCTGCAACGGGAAGGGTCTTTGAATCATTAACCTTGTTCCATTTATGTTTGCTAGACATTGACTGGGACGATGATTGACTCATTGCAAGGAAATCCCCCATGATTGTCAGCGTGTTTGATGGCGCGCTCCTTCCAACTGGTGCCCCCCTGCACAAGGGGGCACACTCACCTTAGGTGATTGTTCACACCTCCCGAACACCTGACAGAGGGACCAATCGGCAATTTGGGAAGGTTATAGCTCAGGCAGTCACCCCACTCTGGGCCTGGCTTGTACAAGGGGTTACGTGCAAACCCTACCTGTTGACCCGGTGCTGGGAATTACACGTTACCCGGTCACCTGTTGCGCATCAGATGTGTGGGCCAGCCTTCAGGAGTACACACGGAGGAAGATGGAGAAAGAGGATGTTTTAACAGTGAAGCGAAGGAACGAGAGGAGAAGGCAAACAAAAAAAGGAAAAGGGAGTGACAAACAAAGGTGAGACAGTTGGCACGTCAGTGATAGAATGCACAACATTCCCAATAATACCCCAAACATGCTCCCCAAGAGAGGGGAAAAAAAGAGTATCAAGAGGATAGACATGCAGCACAGAAGGGAAAAAATGCTGCAAAGGCCAGGGCCCCCTGGTAGCCAGGCACGAACACACCGAAGAGTGGCAAGCCCCCTTGAGGGGGGGTGGGGGGGGGGGGGAGGGAGGAGATGATGAAAAGATGATTAGAAAAACACAATACTCAGTCGCCAAAAAAGCAGATAAAATCTCCACTTGGCTGGGAAATGAACCTGAGCCTCCCCAAATGGCAGTCATCCACACTGACCACTCAGTTGTAGAGGCAGACTTCTATAAGTGAAGAAAACTGTATAATAAATTTACCCAAGGATATGAAAAAGATTACTCAAATACATATGTTCAAAATGGAATCAAAAACATTCTTTATAAGTAATGCACACCACACAATTAAAGATTGCTTCAGGAACTCAAAGTACTGAGTAATAATGAAAGTAATGCACACCACACAATTAAAGATTGCTTCAGGAACTCAAAGTACTGAGTAATAATGAAAGGGATTAACTCTTTGACACACTTAAATAACTGATCACAGTACTGCTTTTACAAGAAAACGATGTATCAGGATCTAAAGAGCTGAATAGTAATGTCTTGTCCTTCTCCCGAGTTCAACATCCCACTATGTAATTAAATGTTGATGACCATGGAATCAGTTTTCCAAAGAGACTTGGCTCAGAAGTCATCAGTAGGTATACTCAGTGTGTGTATCCGGCAATAAAGAGCAGAACTATGTTTTATATTATAAGTTACCAGAAGCAAATTGTATAATAGGGACCAACCAAATGAGGAGGTGCTTGGAGATGCTACCTTTTAAGAGTTCTTGGGTCAGACAACATCTCAGTCATAAGTATGAAGAACATTCCAACAGTTTATACAAATATCATAAGTTTTATGACCAATTTGTTGCACCTATAATTTCTAAATATATCATGATTATTTTTAATATTATGTTAACACAAAAATAAAAAAATGAAGTGGTTTCCTGCTGTATATGTTTCCAATTGAAATGTAAAATGAACATTTACAGGCAATATAAAAGTTCCATTCGAAGTTCAGATAAAAAATAGTGAAAAATCTTGAAGACAATATCCAACAGCAACACGATGGCTGTTTCAAATTTCTGAATGCATATTTTGCGTTGCTGTTTGCTGCTTTCTGTAGTCCTTCACTGTCCAACCCTTTTTCAGACAATCCAATAATTTGACCAACTTTTACATATGTTCACTTTATTTGAAGTTCTCTTTTCACTAAGATCATGGAGATTCTATTTCTTTCTTCAGCATACTACAGATTTTTTCGGCAAATGAGTAGGAACTGAAAATATGTATGACCTTAAACTCAGATGCTAGAAATGCCAGATGTCAATTGTGGTCTGCTGTTTTAAGCAACCTACCAAAATTTGGTCGTCTGCTTTACTTTTATCAAAGTCTTGCAAACGCATTACAGAAATAACATATTTCATTGTATAACTCATCTTCATCCAGGTCAGGATTCATTTTGTTAGTAACCTAACATACTGCCATTGTAAACAGAAATAATTTTGTTGTTCAAGCAAAAAACTTTTTTTTGCAGATTGGATGTGCTGTTTTCAGAAAGATTCAGTTTTGGGCCAAAAACTCAATGCAATGTGACAAAGATTGTCATTTTCAAAACACAACCTCTGTGTTTTTGGTATTTCATGAACTTCCTGTCCTAAGAATTTATCTTGTTTGCTGCTCCCTAGCTTGCTCTTAAGGTCACTTATTATTCTGTCCAACTCAACAGAAGATAACTTAAGTGTTTTCTAGCAAGCAGTTTCAAGCAGGGGAAAAATATGCTAGAGAAAATATACCAGTAGATAGTATTCAGAACTGAACATTCAGTTTCTTCAGCATAATTTTAAGTCACAAACTGCAAAATCATCTTTAATGATCTTCCTTGCCCTTTGAAATAAAATCCAACTTTATGGCAGGCCAGCAGTTTACAATTATGTTAACTGCAGGAAGTAGCGAGAGCCATCTTGTACAGACATGTCATAATATTTTTTGAAACTGTCTCCACAAACTCCGAAAATTCCCTTAGTGAATAAACATTTGATGCAGAGAAACTAAATCCAGCATAGAGTTTGAGGCCTCTACATCATGAAGAAATTGTTTTCACAACATGTTATACAGCATTGCTTATGACATTGCAGTTGCAGTTAGCTCGCCAAATGGACAGATTCTTGTTTTTCTGTTAAATAAAAACTGACTTTTTTTGCAATAGCTGACTGGAGCATTATCAGCATTGTATGCAGTTACTTGATTCAGATGGAAGCCAGTAGATTCTGTAATGTTCTTTATTACACAGAAAATGTCTGTATTTCTTCGGAGTCTTCATAAAAATATAGCCCTCTCTGATGTACCCCATGGTTAACATCAAAGTACTTAACTACATCATGAAAAGTTTTCATATTTTGCCAGTTTGAAGTATCCAAAGCCACAGGAAAATAAAAATGTTTATGAAGCTAACTTATGACTACATCTTTACACTATGTGTCAAGAATAGTTTCCAAGATAGTCATTGCCTTAGTTCTTCCACACAAAATCTTCAATGCAGTACTAATGTCTGGAAACAAGGAATAATGCAATTTTATTTGACAATCCAATGACTTTTTGTCATGGCCATGTTTTACACTGTAATAAAGAGATGCACGTTCTTCAGATATATGTTGAAATTGTTTTATTTTTGTAGTGTTAGTGTGTGTTAGCGTGTGTGTGTGTGTGTGTGTGTGTGTGTGTGTGTGTGTGTGTGTGTGGGCGCGCGCGCGCATGCATCTCCTGATAACCCACTAGGCGTACAGCTTTTCTTTGTTCAAATTTTATCAAAAAACATGGCAAGGGGAGTAACAAACTTTGCTATGAAGTTTTTTCTGTAATCAGCCAAGTGAAAAAAAAAATCTTCGTTTTCTCATCAGTCTTTGTCAAAAGCAGTATATTTTAACTTTCTTCTTTAGAACACTTGAATTTGACAAATAAGCATCACTGGAGGAAGAATGAAACATCTTTTCTGAATGCCGAACCTTCCCAATTTTAAAATGCTCAAACTGTGTGTGAAACATGCTGGCAACCTAAATACCCAGTAATACCTAATTTAATGGACAAATGTGTATTTTGAATTGTGAACAGTGATTGGTGGAGAAAATTCATACGTAATTCCTGCCTTCACTTGCATGATTCCTCAAATTCAGCAGAAGGAGAGATAAAAGTGTCTCCCAAGCCCCATTACCCAGTATCTGGAAGTGTGATTTCCAGGACAATCCAGATGAAAACTGGTCAGGTGGGAACACTAGACAATGCTGTTGCTAAGATATTGACCTCATATTTGGGACAATGGGGTTCACTCTGTCTGGCCATTCTGATCTAGGTTTTCCGTAATCACTTCAGGTAACTGTGGGTACAGTTCCTTCATCAAGGTCACAATCCACCGTGCTTATTCGAAGCTGCTAATTTTTATTGTGTTGCCATGACAATTTCGATATCATTGTGATATTATCCTTGGATGAATAAAAATAAACTACTTCCAAATATTCCTTCAAAATGAAAGTAAGTGTGTCACCTTCTCCCACATCCAGTCAATTAGTGTACCACTACTGTGGTGAATTATGTAATGTAATCAGTGATAACAGTGGTACTGAAAAGCTTCTTAAACACTGTAGATTTCTACTAAAAAATACGTAATACCTCTGAATTTACATGTATTAATAAATTAAAGTCATCTCTTGCATTCTTCTTTCAGTATAAGCAGACTAATCTCTGAAGCTCTTGGAGTGATTTTAATACTGGTGTTATTCCGTGTCAAATCAGTAAGTGCTACAACTTGACCCTCTTTGATTCATTTTAAGTTAAGTATGCACATAATATACAAAAATAGTAACACAAAATAATTTCACATTTTTGTGATAAATGGCTATTGGGTAATAAGTGCTCAAACATTTTAAAAAATATCAAATTTTTGACTTGCAAAACAATATTAATTTGTTCACAACTTGTGTTCTATTTGAGCTCACTTGAAAGCTACCTTACAGGGCTTTAATATGACAAAACATAATTAGCTGAAAATATATATTTATTTCTTATAAAATCATGATTATTGAATTCACTGAGCTCTGAAATACTTTATTTTTAAAATTCTCAAAAAAATGTGCGATAAATACTATTTTCTTCTACATATTCTGGAAGGGGATGAGCATACAAAACAATCAAAAGTAATTTATGTTTAAGATGGTGCTGGAAAACACCTTCAAAACCTAATTTATTTTAAATATTAGGCCTACTTCTCATTAACTGTGTGTTATTGTGTAATAAATGCTGACATTAAGATAAAATAGCTTAGAACAGGTAGCCGGAAAAAATATTTGTCTCATCAGCTGAAAACCTAGCTTAATATCAGATATAGACCTAAAATCTGTTGTTAGTTCTTGTTACCTATTGAGATGAGCAACATCATTTCAACTCATCATGCTTCTTGGACAATTGGTTTGTTGAAACTATTTCTGCACAGAATTATGTATATGTTTGCCCTATAGCAGTTTGATGGTTCAAGGTTGTCTTTAGATCGCTGTTGCTTATGGAAGGAGTGTGAATGGATGAAGAATGTGAAAGATGTGAATGGTCCACATGGCTGTAAGAAACTAACTGCTATTTCATCCTTTTCCTAATTTTTTCCAACTACACATGTTAACCACTAGTGTCCATTATATTCACAAGCAACACCTATATAAACTGTCACAAAATCCTCCAATGAATTTATTGATTCTTTTCTGACAACTTAAAATAATTTACTTGACATTTCTTTGAGGACAAGTCAGCAATCGGCATTCCCAAAAAAGACTGAAAACAGAGCTTAAAGAAGGCAAGTTTTGGTGATTTTACTGAAAACTGTACCTTTGCTGTACAGGATGAAGTTCAAGGTTACCACTGGACCACCATACAAGCAGAAGTTCATCCCTTTATAGCTCATTAAGAGGATCTGACAAACTTGAGCACACAAGTCTTGTCATTATATCTGAGTGCCTCACACACGACACTGTTTCTGTGCATCTGTTCCAATCCTACTTTATTGACTTTCTGGCCAAAAATTTAATAAAAAAAGCCAATAAAATTATACTATGTCTCTGATGCCCAATACAGTATAGCCCAGTACAAACGTAAAAAGAACTTCATCAGCTTGTGCTATCATGAAATACATTTCTATATGTAAACCCAGTGATATTTTTCAGCCTGCTCTTCTCATGGTACAAAAGCTAGCGATGGTGTTGGTGGAACAGTCACGTAACTGACTAACCAAGCAGGTCTGCAGCACCCAAACACAGATCAAATCCTACAGCCTTTGCTAACAATAGTGTAGAAGAGGTCAGTTTCAAGTATGCTATTATGGAAGATCACTGAAATTAATAATGGAACTTATGGATATATTTGAGAAATGTTCGCAACTGTAGGGACACAATAACTCCATGCCTTTATTCACTTAAGCAAGAACAAAGCAACAATAAAAGTATCTGGATTCTACTGAAAGCGAAATTGAATTAGTGACAGTTGTTGATGGTGATCAAGGTCACTGTTTGTGAATATAATCAACAATGGTGGTTAGCCTGTGAAATTGGGAAAAAAATCAGGAAGAGGATTAAATTACAGATAGCTCCATACATCCACATGGACCATCCAAATCTTACAAATTCCCCACTCAAAGACATTCTTTTAATTAGTAGCAAGGAACTAAAGGTAATTTTTAACCCTCAAACTGCCAATGGGTGAACATATCTCAAGAAGTAATAAGATGTAATAAATGACTGATTAGGCATAACTCTGGTATTCAGCTGCATTGATTTTTTTATGGTTTGTGATTAGTACTTTTTTTATTTGACACTGATGAGGGTTTCTTTTACTATATTTTCTACTTTATTTTGATGCCCACAATTAACTACACAGTAACAGACAGCTAATGAGAAGTAGGCCTAACAATTAAGATATATTAGTTTTGAAGGTGTTTTGGAGCAACATCTTAAACATAAAATTACATTTGATAGTTATCCCACACTCATCCCTACTTAAAACTCCCAAAACATATAAAGAAAAACTATCTTTTGTCCTGTTTCTTAGAACTTTAAAAAAGCAGTTTTCCCAAATCCAATAAATTTAATAATGATGTTTTAATACAAAATGAATACATATTTTCAGGTAATTATAAAAGAGCTTTCAAATGAACTCATTAGAACATAAGTTGTGAGCAAATCAGTGTTGTTGCCCAAGTAAAAAAAACTATTATTATTATTATTATTATTGTTGTTGTTGTTATTCATCATCACATTACTCAGTAAACTTTCATCAGAAAAAGGAAAAAAATTGTTTTGTGTTACTATTTATGAATATTGCATGTATACTTAATTTAAAATAAATCTAATACGATCAGGCTGAAAATCATATTTTCATTTGTTGATTTGATATGGAATGATCCATAGTTTTCTTTAACAGACTGATTCACCATACAAGTCATCTAGCCTTAGACACTGTGTGATACTTGTGCGAATCTGGAGTAGATTGCTAGTAAACAATAAACTAATGCCAAAGTAATTCCAATAATGATCCATGTGGGTATGTTAGCATCATTCACAAGTTTTTGGTAGTAATACTTTACTGAGGTCAACGGCCTTGCCACTGTGGTAACACCGGTTCCCATCAGATCATCTAAGTTAAAAGCTGTTTGGCTGGCCTAACACTGGGATGGGTGACCATCCGATCTGCCAAGCGCTGTCGGCAAGCAAGGTGCAATCAGCCCTTGTGAGGCAAGCTGAGGAGCTACTTGATTGAGAAGTAGCGGTTCCAGTCTTGGAAACTGACATACGACCGAAGGAGTGGTGTGCTGAACACATGTCCCTCCATATCCACATCCACTGACACCTATGAGCTGAGGATGACACAGTGGCAGGTCAGTGCCATTGGGCCTTCGGGGCATGTTCGGGAAGAGTTTAGTTTTTTAATACTTTACAAATGTGGCCTGAATTGGGTGCTTCTGTTAACTGATGTATAATTTGACTGGCTCCGTATAACATGATGGGATTTGTTGAAGTTCACAGACTCCACATGCTTTTGAGCAGAGGACACTTCGCATAAGTAACAGTCACACTCATACTAGCCCCCTCCCCCCCCCCCCCCCCCCCCCAGTAGGCTCTTTCTGACTGAACATTAAAAGTAAGAGCTGAAGTATGATAGCAGACATCCTCCCCCCCTACGCACACACACACACACACACACACACACACACACACACACACACACACACACTATTTTGTGGTGGTGACAGATTGACCTGTACTGTAGCCTAATGTCTAGGTTAGGTTGAAACCTGATAATCTATTTATTGGTTGGTAAAGCCAAACAACATGAATGTGAATGGGAAATAAAGGCTGTGGTAATACAATGACCTGTTACTTAGCCTGATGCTACATTGTTGACATATTTAACAACTTTTCATAACAAAACAATCTTTTTGTTATAAAAAATGCAAGGTGAATTCAAAATGCCTACATTATACAACAGACAAATCTCCAACAAATCTTTGAACCTTTATACTCACTTTGTTAATGTATATAATTTTATGTGCCAACACTGACAGAATACAGTTTCTGCCCCTTCAGCTGGAATCCCTGCTTTAAAGTATTTCAATGTAATCTCAGCCAGTGACTATTCATTTTGACATCATTTGAGTTTCAGTCTTATTGTAAATTAATCTTCACCCTGTATCTCACAATCATCTTTAGTAGAACAATTTATCCCAGTACACAACTGAAAAGGAGTGAAAGGAGTTTCTTACCTTGTCCAGCAGAAATCTAGCTCAAATTATATCAACTCCATGAAATTCATCATGCATACTATGATAGACACTTCTGTCTTCATACATATTATCTCAAAATTCCCCCAAAAGACTAAAAATGCTTCCACATCAGTCATATGTTGCTCCCTTGCAATTTCTATCCAACTCTTCAAATCCCTACACCAAAATATAGGATGAAGGTTTCGAAAGCCCATTACAAATTTTCATTTTCTTAGTTTTTATTTTTTCTTCCTAAAGTTTTCCATATAAGTTATCCAATCACCATAGCAACATACTGACTGAAAATGAAATTTACACAGGTTTCTCCATTTGATCAATCTCTTCCTTTAGAAGAATCGCATGAGTGAGCATACATTGCATTTACCTACATTTAATGCAAGATGCCAATTTTGTCAGTATCATCTGGTGCTTCATTTCAGTTTTACAACAATGATAATTGTAAATAGTGAACACAGCAACCAGCAAACCAACTGATATAACATTGGCACTTTCACGAGTCATATCTATAATTCACCTTAGTTTCTGATAACCATTCACTTACCAAAACAACATACTTGTCACATCAGTCACAATTTCTTTATGGCAATACTGTGTATAATCAGATTTACTACAGAAATGAGATTATCAACAAGTGTGAAACTGCAGTTAAGTCCAAACACTTTGTAAATGATTCAGTTAGTTATAATTAAATATTTTCTGGAGGAGAAAAATCCTGCACAGTAATCTATCAGATCTTAATAACTTTCCAGACTTTTCAAAGTGATACAAAGATGAGTAACTTTTTTTAAATGTTTAGAAATGTAAAATGGTGCACCTGAGAAAATGTGAAACCATAGCACCATATCAATGAGTCACTACAGCAATTAGTCAACTTCTACAAATGCATGCAACAATTTGTGGGGACATAAAATTGAATGGTGACATCAGTCCAGTTCAATGTTAAGTAAAGAAGGTGGTACACTTCTGTTCACTGGTGGGATACTACGGACAGTCTACAAAGGAGATTGCTTTCGAAACACTCTCGCAATCCATTGTTGAATACAGCTGAAGACTGTAGAATCTATAACAAATAGGACTAAGAGGGGATATTTAAGATACACAAAGAATGGCACCCCATACAGTCACACATTTATTTCAATCATGAGAGAGAGCATCAAGGAAGTAATGAAAAATCCTGAATTGGCAGACACTCATCTTAAGTGAGAAAACTAGGAATATTTTACAGCCCCTATTTACCACTCTTGCGAGGTCCTCAAAAACAAGATTAGTCTAACAGTAAGAATAGATGCATTTAAACTGCATTGCTTCCCACTTCTTAAGCAAATTTTGATGTTATCCCACAAGTGGAAGCAACACCCAGATAAAAGTGTAATTTTGGATTTACTCCAGTAAATCTGTTCACTTCACAAATTACAGCAGTTTTTCAGTGCACAATGAAGAAATCACTAAGATAAGTAGTATCACATAAGTTCAGTCATGGATAGTGCATGTTTAAGCAGTTATTTATCAACCATTTATACAACATAAACTGTGATGTCATGTGACAGGGAACTATTTGAAGTCTGCCTAAAAGCGCAGAGTGAGTAAGATAACAGCTTGTCTGACACAGAAAAATGAAATGGTAAGGATGCCCAAATATCCAAATTATTTTGCAATAGAATGTTAGGTCTTACATTTTACCAGTGTTGATATATAGAGGCCCCTCATGCTCTCACGGGTACAGTGCCAGAGAGTTGTGTTTATGGAACAATATTTTGATAAATTAACTTCTTAGCATTGTGTGTTCCCTGAACCTGATAAGTTTAAGTGATGTGTGAACTGCTCTAACTTTTATACAAGCAATTACTCCATCTTTCCACATTCTTTGCTTCAGTGATCCATATTCATCTGCACCCAAGCATGTTTTTTCCTGTCTGAAGCATTGAAAGTAGGCCTAGAGAACATGCTGTGAGATAATTATGTAAAAATTAAATTTTGTAAGAAATTCTATATTAAAGGTGGATTAGGACCTTCTTAAGGTGTATCAATAGTCTTTTGTATAAGTGGGTCCACAGCCACTGCTAATTTGTTGAGGAAGTCAGTTTCCTGCATAGGCTGCTTTTCTTTATTTTTATCTTTTTTAATAATCACTTTATTTCACACTTTAGCTGTTAATTACTATCATTCCTTTGAAAGTTTTCAAGCTACCTCTGTTGCTTGTGTCACAGTGAAAAAACTGTAATTGTATGACATTTTATATTCCATACATCTGTGTGGAGAAAGTAACATTTGACAGTATCCTTAATAAAGATATCTTACAATTGTGGTCATTATGGGCACAACCTGTATAAACATCACAGCTCACACGCATGAGAGACATGACAAAATACAGTTCGGGCTATAACTACCACAACTGCGATACATCTTTATTAAGGATGCCATGATATATTGCTTACTTCACTCAGATGTGTGGAATATAAGATGATGTACAGTTACAGCGTTTCATGGTGATATAAGTAGCAGAGGCATGTCAAATCAGCCAGTTTTAAAAATTATTCCCACCTGACTATCTCCAACTTTGTTCAAACTCTTTCCATTGTTGCAGGCACAGCTCAAAGGAAGTTCTGTGAAGTTATAGATAAACATGTGCTGAATTTGGAGGTCCCTCAGTCAATGTGCACATTATCACGAATAAGTAATCATGTTTAATAACATTTTATAAGCTGACTATTGTAGTGAGGAATCTGAAAATTGGTATTTCTACTCGCCTTTTGGTGTCAAGTTCAAATATAATATGGACAACGTCAGTGAGGTAGTAAATTTTCTAGAGCTGCTGCTCAAAGTGGCAAAGTGGGCAAGAAAATTATTGTATGCTTGCCACCCCAGATTCAACCATTGATATCTCCTGCTTAAATCATTTATATTTCACCATATTTGTTCCTTTTTATTAAGAAAGCTGACGTAAGATAACATGATAAATATTAACTTTAAAGTTTGTTTAGTATATGAGACATATGGACCCAGACCGAGTGTTTTAAATATTACCATCAACTTTGACCAATGTTTTGGGTCAAGTACCTCAAAATGGCAGTCAGTCAATTTTTTATGACTAGTCCCATTAGAAAAAGCAAATCTTTATCTGTCAGGTACTAGTATGTATATTTTGTCTGAGGAATAACACGTAAACAACTTTCGAGTGGTAAACATGTATTTGATGTAAATGGATGCATGAGAAATTGTTTTTAAGACCATATAAACAGGAAACTTTCACTGGTCCATGGTGGTAGTCAAGTAATCAATTTGGGAAGAAAAAGAATGGTAGCAGCTCTGCTATTAGCAGTTTAATGAAATCAGCAAGTGTCACCATGGGGCCATATCTGATAGCCACACAAGAACAGCAACAGGTGGGTCTCCTCATACAGGTTGCCAAGCCTGAATCTGGTTGCTCTGCCATGTTCCCAAGTCTGTTACAGGGTTCTTAAACAGGTTCCAGTTCCCAAGATTGAGTTGCTCCTTGCTATTGCCTGGACATAAATTTTTCTTCAGTACTGAATAAATTTCACGAAGGAAGCTTGTACTGCCATCCCATCAGTGCTGCATATAGGGCAGAAATGTTGGTTACAATACGCTGCTCTGGAACTTAGCAATAGTCTTTTCTATCTGGCCAATCGAACAAATGGAAGGACCTTCAGAATGTACGAAGTCTATTAACACATCATCTTGTTCAAGTGATATGTCACTGATATTTCTGATCCACCATTTACTGTCACAAATACAGGATATACTCTATTGCCCAGGTTGCAGATTCAAAACCTTTTCCCCAAAGCAGCTTGTGACAGACTGGCCAATGTTAATTATAAAAGATGCTGTATCATTTGAAAGTTTGCTAATATGGATTCCTTTTTCTTCACACGACACAAATTGGTGACTGCCTCTTGTCCCAGAACTGGTTTTGGCATTTTCAAAACTTTTCTTCTTGAGGCTATCTTGCAATTTCAGTTTCAACCTTTTCAATGAAAAAGAAGTTAATTGCGCCATTCACATTCTCATCTCATCACAAAAATTATTTCCACCATTTACATGGTGATTTGCTATGGCTTGTCCCAAAGAAGTTCCAATCAGTCTTGCTTCCAAAATCATGATCATAATTACGTAAGTCTATGAAGTTCTTGAAATTTTTGCACTGAGCACCAAAACAGTCACTGAAGTAATAGAAGTGGTCACTGAAGTAATAGAAGTAGTCACTGAAGTAATAGAAGTAGTCACTGAAGTAATAGAAGTAGTCACTGAAGTAATAGAAGTAGTCACTGAAGTAATAGAAGTAGTCACTGAAGTAATAGAAGTAGTTTATTTTCACTATTGTATTCTTTAGGTGCTCAATCAGCCTTTCAAAGAAACATGCACAGCAACAGTGTCATGCCTGAGGGAATCCTTGAAAGAATCTGTCAAAAAATAGTTCTAATACTTCTTCCCCAGGGCATTTTTCACAATGATGGGGCATGCAGGCTCTTGATTCTAAGCTAGACACAGTTTTTAAAGCAGGCAATTAATATTCATGGACTGGACTTCTATCATTAGCTTAACATTATGATGTATTGTACATACACAAATTTAATGAGTTCCAGAAGAAATGACACACTATTTGGACATAATTCACAGAACTTAGATAATTCAATTTTAGCTCCACTGTGAGCTAGATAGATTATCAATAGGTCTTTCAGGAAGCAAAATGAGTTATTCCTGCTCCTTTCTCTTCTGTCCTTCAGTTCTAACAGAAACTGAATCTAACTCCATGACACAGCGTGCTATAGTCATCATCATCATAAAACTGTCAAACTTTTGATTTTAGTTGGTCCACAAACTTGTTTCCTTGCTCACTTCCAAACAGTGCAAGAATTTCATATTCTTTTTCCAACTTTCTGGGAATATGAACTATGGGGTCGACCGAAGCGTCCGATCCCACCCATCGGCTTTGACCTGTGAAGTAAGATTGTTCTGGTGTGCGACGTCACTACGGTGCGGAATTTAGCTTGTGAGAGTGGCGTGTTTGTAGGTGTCGTTTTGATGCGATCGGTGGTGCTCTCTGGTGGTGGGTTACGTATGTTTTTGCTTTAATTTGCGAGTGTGGCGTCATGTGTGAATTTTGGTAAATTGCTTTTTTTATGGCTCTGGTAGGCATGGATATGACTGACAGGGTCAACAGTTTTCAGTTGTCGGCTATGATGGGGTACAGTGCATTGTCTCTAATAAATTTTCTTCAACTATTTGGATTTTTGGATGAAGTCGTGAAGCGTTCAGTATGTCGTGAAGAAATGAAGCTTACTTAAAATTCCGGCGCCTCGGACTAGGGACGGCCGTATGTGGAGATGTCATAAGGATAATAGGTCAAGGGAAGTGTTCGATCCCAATTTATGGGGTCAGGAGTTGCTGTTGAGCTATATAGGTCAAGTGAAGTGACCGATTCCAGATGACATTGTATTTAGTGGTATTTGGGAAGTTTTGTGATGTCGTATTTTTTTTGGTCGTTTTGGATGGTTTTGTTTGGGGGCGGGTGTGTAAATTTGTTTATATTTTGGTTGTCTCCACCCAAAAACCCCCTATTTCCCGCACTTGTCCCGTTAGTGTCATTAGGCTTTTTGTGGAACGTGTGTGTGTTTGTTATTCAATGTATTTTCGTCCTCATAATGTGTATGTAACAACTTTATATGCGCCACATTGGAATCGTGGTTTATGGTCGTTTCCGCCATATCTGTGACGTCATGGGTCAATGCAGATGGATGGGATCGGACGCTTCTGTATTTCCGAACTATATTGCCCCCTGGCCATGGGGTTAATAATTCTTTTAAAAATTTGTACCCAATTTCCTAAATTTTTATCACATGGTTTTATTTCAGTAGCATAATTTATGACAAAAATGTTTAATGCTTAAGACACAAATGGTTTGAAACAGGTGGCACACGTGTAGTAAGTCACTTCACGACTTCATAGAAAAGTCCGAATAGTTGAAGAAATTTTATTAAGAGACAACGCACTGTCCCCCCATCATTGCCAACAACTGAAAACTGTTGACCTTGTCAGTCATATCCATACCTACCAAAGACATAAAAAAAGCAATTTACCAAAGTTCACACACGGCGAACAGAAAAAAACTAAAATAATGTCAAAATAACAAAACCAAAATTGGTAACTCACTGAAAAATATTCCGCTGAAGGCACAATCCCGATACCACACATGTGCAATGCTATCGCGCAAATGAACCCCATACCCCACGTAACATGCTACCCATAAGACAACACCAGAGAGCACCACTGATCGCATCAAAACAACACCTACAAACATGACACTCTCACAAAGTAAATTTTGCACCATCGTGATGTCACACACCACAAAAATGTTACATCATGGGTCAAAGCCGACGGGTGGGATCGGACACTTCGGTCAACCCTGCTCAAGCGTATGAGACCCGCATAAAATAGGACTAAAAATGGGTACTGAATGTATACAGAGAAGGGCCGAACAAATGGTCACAGGTTTATTTAATCTGTGGGAGAGCATCACAGAGATACTGAAGGAACTGAACTGGAAGACTTTTGAAGATAGACAACCTACCGTGATAAACTCTGAACGAAGTTTCAAGAACCAGCTTTAAATGACTGTCCTAGAAATATACTACAACCCACTATCACTCACTAGTGTCTGTGAGGATAAGATCAGAATAATTACTGAATGCACAGAGGTATTCAAAGAATCGTTCTTCCATAATTTGTGAATTGAGTGGGAAGAGACCCCAATAACTTGTACAATAGGATGCACCGTCTGCCATGCACCTCACAGTGGTTTGCAGTATACACATGTAGATATGTATTTACTTCACCTTTACATTTGGAACTATTCAACTAATTTGGGATCATAAATGATCTTTATGTAAGTTTTTGATACACATATTTCTTCAATCACAATGGAATTTGGGTATAAGTAAACCAATATCCCTGGTAAATGAGCCAACCACTGAAGACAAAACTAAAATGAGTAACACTGGGGAAATATATACATAAAAGAAAATAGTAAACATACATAAGCATTGCACAGCAGTCTCCACCCAAATGTGGTTGGTTTTCTATTGTCTCTATTTACTTATAAAATACTCTCATATCGATGAGTTACTTCCTTAATTTTAGTCATGTTCTGTGGACAATAGTACGGGGGCAAATAGTAAACTACTATGGGAACAAAAAGGATATAGGTCAAACTGGGAAGTGTTACTTTTAAATAAATGAAGGAATCAAATGCACATTCCACCAACTATTAGTGTAGCAATAATTATGATACTTCAGGTCTGAAAGCTGCATTTGGTATCTTATTGATCCATTAGTGAACTGATGATACTTGCCAGTTACCTAAGAAACCCTCCAGCACAACTGTGCGTAAACAATTCCAAACGGCTAACAACCTTATGGACTCAGTTTCACAAATTATCAATTTCTACATTTCACAAATGATTAACAGCTATTTTATGATAGTATGTTGATTGGCATTATATGAGCTGATGGCTAAATCATATTTTTTAAAACATTTTGGGATTAAACAGCAACAGATTTGTAATTAGTGAAATAGTTTAGATCATACAGATCACATTTATTGGTGTTGGCCAGTTGACAGCATGTGGAGGCTTCTGCAGTTCATGACACATGGATCCATCTCCGCACACAAACTTTGGAGTATGATCTGAAGATAGTCCACCTTTGGACTGAAACCAGTCACCAATAAATGTGATTTGTGTGATCTAGACTTTTCCAAGTACAACTATTAGCCAAGTAATGCAAAGTATCGAAACATCTTAAAGTTAGCTAAGTGCAACAGACAGCAACATCAGAATGTATTGGGAAGAAACCAAATATAAATACACAAACAAATGGAAAACTTTGACTATGAGTTCACTTAAGAGTTGGCAGAAGTCAGAGTGGTGTTCACATCTAGTATATAATGAAGTAATTATCCACAAAAGTAATGAGAGTAACCTTGCTTTTATGAAAAAGTACAGTAGTAGTGGTCAGCACCTGTGATTTTATCTGGAACTGGATCATCACTCATTTCACATCAAAGAAATACAGGACAATTCAGTATCCAAAGACTGTGACAGAGTTACTGCAATCAGTAGATCTGTTATTTTACCTTTCAATTTGCACTGATTCAGAAAGACAACTGGGAGCTCGGCACCAGTAAACTACTAGTACAGCAGTACGACAGCACTCAAGGAAATGAGGGGAAAAAATTGCACAATTACAGTTAGATGCTGCGGTGAAGATCAAGAGTCAGCAATAGAGCCAAAGAAAGTGAATTAATAATATACTGTGGTATCGGTAGCTGAAAAATAACAATGCCTGTATCACAACTTTTCACTACCAACTACCAGCTTCAATATGAGCCGCAGATGATCTTAGGTACTTTTACTTTCACACCACTATTGGGGCGCTGATTGAAACTGCCAGTCGGTAATAACAAGTTATGATTCAGATGGTGCTTGTTTATCATCACAGAGAGATGAAGCACCCAAGGCATGGCATCAATTATGAGGATTAATATGAGGGAATACTGTTGCCTTATGCAACGTAACTGTGTAATCTTGAGAACATAATTCATTACACATTTGAAAATATTATATAAAAATAAGGCGACTTGAATAAGTTGTACTTATTCCACAACGAAATTTGAGTATTGAGCTAAATTTAAAGAAGCCACGCGAAAGTACAACAATAAGGATATTATAAAAGTGCAATGCTACAGATGATACAACAACGCCTTACGAACGTCTCCTGAAGGTACTAGTCGTCCGTAGATCGCTGTGTAGCAACACAAGGCTTTTACATCTGATAAACAAAAAAGAATTGCATTACGCTATCAAAACCTTATTTATTTTATTTGTTAAATATTGTAGCTCCAGGCAAATTCTGAACAAATAGTAAATAACATCTTGCACAAACCTCAAACTCGTTCTTCTTGCCATTTCCTTTAAGTTTGCCTCCTTTTGGAATATTTACTCGTACTCCTCCTCTTTTTCCGCCGAATTTACCACGTGATGACATTGTTGAAGGATAAGTACCACTATGCATAGGTAAAGGTCCTCTTGATCTTATAAGCGATGGTGGTGGCATGGGAGGCCGTAATGGCATGAGCGGTGAAACATGGTGCGGAGGTATTGGATGGAAGGGGGGATGGATTGGTCTCCCAGGACCTAACATTGGTAGTGGTGCAGTTGGCATACCCCGGGAAGGCCTCAATCCGGGAGGGGGAGGTCTCATTCGTGGGAGCAACGGCGGAACCGGCAAACCTCGCGGACGCAACGCCATCGGCGGGGGAGGAGCAGGACGCCCAAGCAACGGTGGTGGTTTCACAGCAATCCCACGACTTTTCGGTTTCACAACACCGCCTCTGCCTTTTCCTCTACCTCTGCCACGCGCCAAACCCATGCGGTTCTTACACTGCGCGTACTCCCTCCCGTTATCTTCCAAACGTCAACTTCGGCTACTGTTCTGTCTCCTGACTCTCAAACACCACAGTATCAAAGATATTCAACTTTCAAGTAATCACTGCGGACCACATTTAACAAACGCAAAGATCGACAGAAGCAAAGAGATAAAACTAAACTTGCAGCTGCGTACAAAGTTATTAAAACAACAGCAGAGTCAAGTGGGCTATGGATGGTAGAGTAGTCATTTGTCCAAAATGAACGAACCAGACAATTCATTTCTCTACGAAACTACAACGATTAGTAGGATAAGCTGTGATGATTTCGCGGCACTATTCTCGTTATTATAGTCTTCACAGTTAAAATTACACCAGACGTAGTCATAGATGTTCAATCTCATTCTTTAGATTTTCACAATTTATTTACACAGGCCTATCTAAGTACACTAACTAAACTATCATTACATTACTGCAAATACCTTACTGTGAACACTGTTATTTATCTAACGGTCTGTTTTGAACAAACATTGTTTCGTTTAACTCTTTAAATGCTCAGTCAATTGAATTCCTTACACAGATACCCCAGTGAGCTATAGGTTATAGGCTCGAACTTTGTACATAGTAAGGCATTCAAGTAAAGCAGAAAAAAGAGTACTGTCAAATTTCAACAATTATGGTGCAGGGTTACTGGACAGTCTAGTATCAATTCATTGCCATAGAATGATGTACAGCAGGAGGAGAGAATTACACACATGATATTATTTATTGGTACCGTTAAAATAGGACGCCGAGGAGAAGAAGAAAGTTCATTTTCGAAATAAGGAATCCACATCAGACCACATTTTAATAACTGGAATTTTTCTGAATACAGAGAAGTGTGCATGGGATCTTGGCTACAGGTGGTTCCTGACAGCTGCCACTTCAGCATCATATAGACAAGGTATCTAAAATTATAAATAGTGTTCTTCATGATTTGCATAAACAATGTTTAATGATAAATATAGGTATAAGATGAGATGAATAAATAAATACTCAGTTTTAAAAGATAGAATAATTTATTGATAATTATCTGAAGCACCTATATAACTGTTGTTGTCTTTAACATACATTTGCTCGAATCTTTGATTTGGTGGGCAGTTTTACTCTTTGAAATTTCTAAATGATGCGCTCTTGGGAAGATGTCACACAGCCACAACACCTTTTCATGGTCTTCTGGAGTGATGCCACCACTATTTCATGCAATATTCCCTCAGCATCCCAGCAAGTCAACCATGCTGCAGTTCATGAAGTCTTTGCACACTGTGTTGTACTAAAGCATTTGGGTGAAGCAACGATTGGGGAGTACTTTGTTAATTCTCAGTTAGAGATCGCATTGAATGCAACATCCTTAAACACAAATTGTCATAAAACTCCTATATATCCACAATAATGTTTACACTGTGAGACATCTTAGTGAAATACCGCAATGTGGTGCAATACCTCTATATTTATAGTAAACGTTGTATAATTCTTGTGAGAAATGTGTAGTTTATGAGATGGTCATGTAGCAGTAACGAATATGCTATGGTGCTTGGAGGGAAGTTTTACAATGATTCGAATTCAGTACAAATGTGTGCAGTCCCAGTTTTCACTGCCTCATTTTATTTTAAACGGTCTGTAACCACTGTTAGTGCTAATTCATTAAACTTTTGTGGATTGCACATGCACCCAGAGTCATCACCTTCATAATAAGAAGACTAAAACCTTGTGTATACAGTATATGACAGATTGATGTTGTTTTTTCTCTGGTCAAGCTGTAAGTTATTTAAGGGGAAAAGCTCCAAATTTAAGTACAATCTAGCAATGATTAGTTTATAGCTGTCAAATACACTTGACTCCTTTTTTTTAGATTACCCTTCTTGTCTGTTTGCAGTTCTAGAATACTAAATTGAGGCATTTCTAGTTGACCTAATGTCTTACTCATCCACATTAGTTGGACGTCTCTGGAAGGACAGGACACACACTAAAGTGATCACTTAGCAATCCGCCTACGAACTCTCCTTCGATTTGCAATGCATTCAGGTTCAAAGTTGATGCTCAGATGTGTGTTTTGAGGGTAGATGTGTTTCCAACATTCCTTGTACAGTCGAGCTTAGTACCATTGACTTTGTATCTCATTTTCTGAAACAAAAAACTATGTGCATGTAAGTCATGATGTTGTTGGAGAGCTCCTGTTCTTCCTGGTCATTAATTTTCCTTCCAAATATAGGAATCCGTTGCTGAGAAGTATTAAGTAACCTTGATGTTGAATGAGAATTCTTATTTAACCATTATTATTAAATGGAGAAATGTTGCTGATGAATGACCCAATCACCATATTTCAACTGGAGCTGATACATCGAGTGATGTGGTCACAAGGTTTCAGTCCTATCAATTTAAGAAAGTCGTAATTCTCATGTATTATCATGTTTTGCTTCTGGTGCGAAATAGTCTTCTGACATATGTGTGCATCGTTTTTGTATGTTGCTTCAAGTGTAGTCTTACTACAATGTCCATAACATGAAAATCGCCGAGATCGCCATTATGACTGTTATGATTCTCGTTGTCAGTTGTTATGATGACACGCGTCCAATGCTAAATAGAAACATATATTGCAGGTTTGGCAGTGAAGTCGATAAGGAGCTGGCTGCATAGTCTGCATCTGCAACGACTGAAATAATTAGTAGTCGTTGGTAAAAAATAATATATATTGTACTTGACTTGTGTTACAGGCTTCTTCATATGCTACATACATATAATTACAAACATATGCCATACTTGACTAAGCGCCTTGTTAGAGGTTGCTTCCTATCAGATGAAGGCTATGCTGCATTTCTAGGTGACGCCCTGAGCAAGAGTGGACGAGAGCTCGCTATATACTTGTCACAAACCGCGGAGCGGCGCTAACGGCGCTAGTCGCGACTCGTGGGTCCAGCGATACACATTACGGACCGTGGTCGATATGTGCAACCTCTAGCAAGTGTGGTATCAAACGTTGTTACCACAATGACCTATAATATTCTACTCAAGTTGGTTTAATCTCCCACTGCTGGACTCGCTGCAATTAACGTCGTCACTGTCGCTGTTGCTGTTGCTGTTGTACATCGCAGACATGACTGGACATGGCAAGGGAGGCGAAACCAAGGGGAAGTCAAGATCTCGCCTTCTCGCCGTCCTACTGGACCACCTGGTCGATGAAGTGCGAAGCGGAAAGAAGAGCGAGAAGAAGATGAAGACGCAGCAATGCTAGAAATGCCAACAATATGGCCATGTAGCAAAGTCCTGCAGCAATATGGTCAGGTGCAAGAAGCGTGCGAAGGCACATGGTACACGTGACCGTAATAAGCCGCGAGATGCTGCTCTGAAGTGTGTTAACTGTGGCGGCGCACACGCTGCAAACCGTCGTCGTTGCAGCTACGTAAATAATTGGAGCAAGCAGAAGCAGAATAAGAAGACTGTGGCCGGTAAACCTAAAGAAGTGGTCCAACAAGACAAGGCGGACGCTCCGCCCCCCCCCCCCCCCCCAATCCAAGAAGGGTAAGTGGGCTTCGCCGCCGCAAAGAAGACGATGACGATAGTTTCCGCAAAATTGCTACAGAAAGCCACAGACGAAGTAGTTGCCACGCTCAAATCCTCCATGGTGGAGGAAAGGGCGGCCGGGAGGGCGGAACTGGAAGAGGCGTGCCATCAGGTGTGGCAACTAATGGAGGCTTTGACCCTTGCAACTCGTAAAGAAGAGGCGCAAAAGCAGGCTGCCAGATACGGCAAACATAAACACCTGCCGCTGCCACACAACCCGTAGGTGGCTAAGCTGGTAATGGACATGCTAGCAGAGTCGCTGCGAGATGGTACATATCCATACCTTTAGCGCCCACCTCTAAAAAAGACCTACCTCTGATTAATTCCCATTCGAACTTCACAACCCGGGATTGGCAATTCAGGACCAAGAAGAAACATCGCTAGATCTACTAGCACATACAAGGTATTTTATCCTGCCTTGTTCAGGAAAGTCCAGTTTTTCCTTTGTCCCAGTTATAACCTCCGACCCATCATTTTGGAGTAAATGTCATAGGAAAAAGACTTCTCTTTTTTAGGCAATCTCTTGGAGGCTGTCATTCACAGTGAGCAGGAGAGTGGTTCAATCTCTTAAAAGTTTGTAGGAGGTCATACTGGATAGTTAGACACCTCAACAATTTTTTAACGTGTACCCACTGTAGGAAAAGCACAAATAAATGCTGAGACAAAGTTCAGTATGTTTCGCTACAAAAATTTTGATAAGGCTTTTAGAATCATACATATTTTTACGAAGATAGCGGTAGCACTAGCTCATATGTCAATGTGCTAAAAACAAGAGAGTGGTTAGTTATAGTGCATATAGTATAATAGTAGTGCTTTGCGAATAACCATTAGTAAAAAATATTTCTATTGTCATCATAACCATAACTGATATGAAAGAAAATGTAAAAAAAAGTAATTTCGGATAACCACCTAATTCAAGACTCTTCATAGTTGTGTATTACATGTAATGTGTATAGTAACTTAAGACTGTAATGTAAGAACAGTTTTCAAGTTTGTAGGGCATAGACGTCCATGAACCAGAACACAGTAGTATTATAACTGTAGGGGCTTTCAACAATATACTGTGATACTGACACTATTTAGTAGTTAGGAAATTCTTATTCCTGTCGTTCTTGAGCTCTAGGTTTCTTTTTCTTTTCCTGTTTATTGGAATCTACTTTTAGTATTTTGATGTAAGTGCAGTAAACACAGAGACTTATGAATAATAGACAGTAAATGAACCAATATACAAATTATACAGTTCCATGAACATTGAACAGACTTGCAAACTGAAAAGAAAATCGGGTCCCTAATAAAATCATGGATCTATTTAATGTATTAGAGTAACTAACAATTTGTTTAAGTCTTACATAAATTTGTGTATGAAATGATTAGAATTTTGTTTCAGACCAACCTAATGTAGGTCTTATGTTACGTTTTATGGGTATAAATGTGCAGCCATTTCACATTATCTGCCTCTGACGAGCTGCCTGACATGTCCCTGAAATAAAACCAACCTATCCTGAGTAACGTGTTGTGATGTAGCTAGGCACTGTGGAACTGAAGTGGAGTTTTAAATCGTTGGCCCGATCTCATCAACCCAACAAAAATGTTAATTTTTGTTTCAGGGAAGAAATTTTTGTTGCAAATGGTTAAATAAGTAGAGTATAACGTTACTATATTCTGAACTATTTTCATAATTCGAAACAAAAAACATTTGCAGGAAGTATTTGAATGGCTGTGTGCAGCACTGCTGACCCTTAGCTTAGAAAAGTGTCATTTTGTATTACAGGAGGTCCGCTATCTAGTTCACATTATTGGCCAGGATGCATCAAAAGTACATGCCACAGAATCCGCTAGAAGCACAGAAGAATGGTGAAGAGCTCAGGCCACTGACCCTGATTGTCAGTAATAAGGATAACATTCCCAGTTCCGCTCTGATGACGAAGTGTTTTTAAAGGAAACACGATGCCGCCGACGTATCTTTGTGCCGAACTGTTTATGGGACGAAATGTTGAAGCAAGTCCATGACTCCATCTTAGCTGAGCACAACAGATGACGAGCCATGGACCACTGCACTACGGAATGGTGGCGTCAAAGGCAATAATAAGTTGAGCCCTACGTCCATCCTTTCTGCTCAAAGAGCCAACTTGAGTCGTCAGCGAATATCACTGCAAGGACTGCCTGAGGCAGAGAACCTTTCTAAAAAATTGACCTCAACGTCCTTGGCTTTTCTGCACACTCCCCAGCAGGAACCCGACATGTACTAACGATGACTGATCATTTCTCGCTCTACTTCGCTATGATCGCCATTACAAACAAACAAGCAAACACAGTGACTCATGCTTTTGTTAACCATTTCTGTTGAAATTCGGCACACCAGAAGCAATAATAACAGACTTAAGCATGAACTTTATGTCTGAATTGTTTAAACAGCTATGTCAACTACTGGGTGTTAAGAAATTACAAATTAGTGTCCTTCAGTCACAATCAAATGGTAGAACAGAGAGAGTGCATAGGATATTGAGAAAAATGCTAAGTTATGCGAATAGCAGTCATAATAATTGGGACACGCTGTTAAATATGTCTCGAGAGCATACAGTTCAAAAATCCGTGAAAACACAGTCTTTCATCCTATGAGAGTGTTTTTGATAGAAAAATGCCCTCACCTTTTGAATTATGTCAGTATACTTCAGTGGAGGGAGTGTCCTCCGTTTGGGACTTCACTGAAAGGCTAAAAGGGATATGGTATCAGCTGGAGAAAAAAAGGAATACAAAGGCTCTAGAAAAATAGGAAAACACTCGCAATAAAAAGCGAATTGACAAGCATCACATCAGGCAGTGGGTTATGTGATCTAACACTCACATTCTAAAGGGAGAGACAAACATGTTCATTCCGCAGCACAAAGGACCCTATTAGGTAATCTAAACGACATTTCTAGTTATGCTAAAACACAACTCCCCACCCTAACCACAGTTGGCCATATGAGTAGAATCTGCACGTTTCAAGGTGAACCAGAAGCACTGCTTCAATTGAGGGCAGCTTCTTCCAAAGGGCAGAAAAATATAAATAAACCAGTGATACAGAGTGTACCTGAGATTGTTGGAACACGTCCATACACCTGAAGACAACAAGATGGCCACACAAGTTTAGTGTTTGTAATTATTTATCGGGTATAAATCTGGCTACTGGGCCAAGTCTGATGTAATTAATTATCAGTTATATATTGTGGTGATTCATGTTGTGTTAATTCTATCCGAAAGGTCCAGGAGGAACATTCGTGCATAGACCATACACCCTCACCCTCATTTGTGTCTATGTGATAGTTTAGACAACGATTAATAGAACAGTAGCATGTCTATTTCAGATCAACTGTTTGTTTGAAATTTAGTTGATAGAGAAATAGTTAAGCAGATGTATCGTAAGTTGATAGTAAATGTGAATGATTGAGTATATGTGTGACATGCTTTGGCACATAACTTTTGAGATTGGAGATTATTATAACTGATGTTTTATAAGGAATTTTAGTTCATAAAGATAATGAATTTGAGGAATTTTTCCGAATGTGAGAGGGAGAGGTAATCTGACATGGAAAAACCGCTTCATTAAGAAATAATGCCATTCCTCGATTCATAAGCCACATATAGTTTTTAACATGGATATTGTTAGCGATACATATGAACACATGTAGAAACAAGACTATTTGTGACAGTAAGATAGTCATTGCAATCGTGTTTTTAACGTCTGACAGCTTGTAAGACGATTACGCCTCTCTTTCTAAGACACCATGCGCAAGAAAAAAAAACAAAAAACATATGAGACATGTCTACCCATCGCTGATATTTGCTCAGTGTTGTCTCCAATCGCCAGCATTCAGTTATTAGTCAAGTATTATACTTAGTAGTAGGGAATTCGTGATAGATTCGCCTTGAGCAGCAGGCTTATAAAGTATGTGTGTGTTGCGACATGTGCAAAGAAAATAACTATGTGCTGTCATAAGAGAAGGTATGGATTTGATGTGGAAAATTGCGATAGTCGTAAGGGGGAGAGAGATTTTTTTACGCTGCTTATGAAGGAACAATACAGGAACCCTCTCATGTGATTGATAGTCTGCTAGATATTGTCTTCCTGCAGTACAGACGACAAAAGTTTGTGCAGATTTGTGCAAAAGGCTTCGAGCACTGGCCTTCAGCTCCAATGGAGCGTTACAGAATATGCAGTATGCTCAATGACAACACGCAAACCTACTGAGCCGGTGCGTCTGACTGGTGTGGCGGTCGGCAGCAGACTGCACGTGAGCGCACCTGATGGCGTTTTAAGATACAGCGCGGTCGCCCAGAGCCACTGCCGCTGGCGTCTGCTAACGAGACACGCTATGGAGTGTGTAAACACTAGTGGGCGGCTTTGCCTTTCTCCTAGCGGTGGTCGCAGCCACTTCCTAGCACTGTTATTGTCTTCGCTCACTGCCTGCGACTACCCACATAAACAACCCACTGCAGAACCACTTCGACAGCCTGGTTATTCTTAAATGCTACCGACAAAGCAGGAATGCTTCTGCTCTCTCAAACACTCAACAACCAGTTTTTTCTGGGCACACAGACAAAGGTATTCCTTGTTTTTATACGCCTTATATTCTGTACGTGAGTGGCCCTAAAGGATGTGAAAAATGGCGTGTTGTAACCACAACCAACAGCGGGAACGCCTTGGGCTGCGGATCGGAGCCGCCAGGCGGGGTAGCCGCCGGCCGCCGGCGGTGGAGCACCACCAGGTAAACACAGGACGAGTCGGACGACAGACCAACGACAACTGACAACAACCGACCACGACCGACTATGAGAGACACAACAAGGAAGAGATAAACAACGGAGGCTTGTGGAAACCACAACACCAAACACCAAACGTAAATCCCCTCGGAACCAGAGCCAGGCAAATGTCAACAACGAGCAACGACCAGAACGCAGTACCGCCGAGATAGAAACGAAATCCAGAGCGAGTACCAGACTGGCTGGACTAGGTTTTTTTCCTTTATTGTATATACACTCCTGGAAATGGAAAAAAGAACACATTGACACCAGTGTGTCAGACCCACCATACTTGCTCCGGACACTGCGAGAGGGCTGTACAAGCAATGATCACACGCACGGCACAGCGGGCACACCAGGAACCGCGGTGTTGGCCGTCGAATGGCGCTAGCTGCGCAGCATTTGTGCACCGCCGCCGTCAGTGTTAGCCAGTTTGCCGTGGCATACGGAGCTCCATCGCAGTCTTTAACACTGGTAGCATGCCGCGACAGCGTGGACGTGAACCGTATGTGCAGTTGACGGACTTTGAGCGAGGGCGTATAGCGGGCATGCGGGAGGCCGGGTGGACGTACCGCCGAATTGCTCAACACGTGGGGCGTGAGGTCTCCACAGTACATCGATGTTGTCGCCAGTGGTCGGCGGAAGGTGCACGTGCCCGTCGACCTGGGACCGGACCGCAGCGACGCACGGATGCACGCCAAGACCGTAGGATCCTACGCAGTGCCGTAGGGGACCGCACCGCCACTTCCCAGCAAATTAAGGACACTGTTGCTCCTGGGGTATCGGCGAGGACCATTCGCAACCGTCTCCATGAAGCTGGGCTACGGTCCCGCACACCGTTAGGCCGTCTTCCGCTCACGCCCCAACATCGTGCAGCCCGCCTCCAGTGGTATCGCGACAGGCGTGAATGGAGGGACGAATGGAGATGTGTTGTCTTCAGTGATGAGAGTCGCTTCTGCCTTGGTGCCAATGATGGTCGTATGCGTGTTTGGCGCCGTGCAGGTGAGCGCCACAATCAGGACTACACACGACCGAGGCACACAGGGCCAACACCCGGCATCATTGTGTGGGGAGCGATCTCCTACACTGGCCGTACACCTCTGGTGATCGTCGAGGGGACACTGAATAGTGCACGGTACATCCAAACCGTCATCGAACCCATCGTTCTACCATTCCTAGACCGGCAAGGGAACTTGCTGTTCCAACAGGACAATGCACGTCCGCATGTATCCCGTGCCACCCAACGTGCTCTGGAAGGTGTAAGTCAACTACCCTGGCCAGCAAGATCTCCGGATCTGTCCCCCATTGAGCATGTTTGGGACTGGATGAAGCGTCGTCTCACGCGGTCTGCACGTCCAGCACGAACGCTGGTCCAACTGAGGCGCCAGGTGGAAATGGCATGGCAAGCCGTTCCACAGGACTACATCCAGCATCTCTACGATCGTCTCCATGGGAGAATAGCAGTCTGCATTGCTGCGAAAGGTGGATATACACTGTACTAGTGCCGACATTGTGCATGCTCTGTTGCCTGTATCTATGTGCCTGTGGTTCTGTCAGTGTGATCATGTGATGTATCTGACCCCAGGAATGTGTCAATAAAGTTTCCCCTTCCTGGGATAATGAATTCACGGTGTTCTTATTTCAATTTCCAGGAGTGTATTTCAATTCCCCATCGGGGCGAGCTGGCAGCAGCATATGCGCTGCTCTTCAGCCGAAAGACATAGAACAAACAATAGAAGAGATTTAAAAATAACAAAGGAGATATGGTGAGCATAGATATAAAAAAGGGGGAAAATCATGGAAGGCAATAGACAAAAAAGGGGGTGACTGTAAAAGGAGATAAAAAACTTTAAAAGTAGCATACACAAAAAGCCACATACTGCGCCAATTAAAAGAACACAAGGCACAGTATGACTGGAGCATAAAAGTATCGACGGCTGGCGTAGCACATAACATAACACTGATGGCGAACCTCAAGGCAGTACACAAAATGACACCTCTTGATGCACAGGAGAAACAGCACTAAACACAAGACCCATGTGGCACACTGATGATGATCAAAACAGAGGATCTGCCAGGCGCTAGGAGATGAGGGAGACCTGAAGAAGGGAGGGAGGAAAAGAGATAGGGGAGATGAGTGGGGGGCGCGCTGAAGAGGGCCAGGTAGGGAGGGATGTGGGAAGGAAAGAGGCAAGTATGGGGTGCAGGATCTCAGGGGAGGGGGGGGGGGGTCATGGAGGAAAATCGGCACTGGGAGAAGGAGGGAAGAGGAAAAAGAGGGCCCTGGGGAGGGGGGGTGACAAGGCCAGATTATAGCTGGAAGGGTAGATGTCACAGGGAAGTTCGTCATCCGGGAGGGGGAGGCGTTGGAAATTGCCCTGATGAAGGAGATGGAGGGTGTGGAGGTGGAGAGAGGGAGGGATACAGCGATAGAGGCGCGGCAACAGGCGGGGGGTGGAGAAGAAGGAGGAAACCAGAGGGTGGGGGGATCAAGCCTACGGACAATGTAAAGCATGCGGAGATGTTGGAGGAACAGGAGGAGGTGGGGGAAGGGGATCAGTTCGCACAGGAGCTGTGTGGGGGAAGGAAAGCGGATACGGAAGGCAATGCGGAGCGCATGGTGTCAAGGATTTGGAGGGTCTTGTAAAAGCAGGTGGGGGCGGAGATCCAGGCAACACTGGCATAACAGAGGATAGGGTGGATGAGGGATTTGTAGGTGTGGAGGATGGTAGAAGGATGCAATCCCCATGTCCGGCCAGACAGGAGTTTCACAAGGCGGAGGCGGGAATGGGCCTTCTGCTGGACGGTCTGGAGACAAGGGGTCCAGGTCAGGTGTCTGTCGCGGGCGAGGCCAAGGTATTTCAGGCTGGGGGTAAGCTGGATAGGACAACCATAAAGGGTGAGGTAGAAATCATGGAGGCGAAAAGACCGAGTGGTGCGGTCTATGATGATTGCCTGGGTTTTGGAGGGGTTGAGATAGAGGAACCACTGATTACACCAAGTGGTGTACTGGTTAAGGTGGGTTTGGAGGGTAAGTTGAAACCGTTGAAGGGTAGGATAGAGAGTCAGGAAGGCGGTATCATCAGCATACTGGAGAAGGTGGACTGGTGGGGGTGGCTTGGGCATATCAGCTGTATACAAGAGATAAAGGAGAGGGGAGAGGACAGAACCCTGGGGGAAGCCAGCCGTGGGAGAAAAGATTCCGGAGTTGGTGTTGTGGAGGGTGACATAGGAAGGATGGTGCGAGAGGAAGAAAGCGACCAGATGGACAAAATTAATAGGCAGGGCGTAGGTCTGGAGTTTAAAGAGGAGACCGGGATGCCATACACGGTCATAGGCATTCTGGAGGTCAAGGGAAACAAAAATGGTGGAGCGACGGGAGTTGAGCTGGAGGGACAGAAGGTGAACAAGGTTGAGGAGTTGGTCTTCAGCAGAGAAGGAAGGTCGGAAGCGACATCGAGTAAGGGGGAGGAGGTGGTGTTGAGCGAGGTGCTGATGGATACGGTGGGAGAGGATGGATTCAAAGACCTTACTGATGGCGGAGGTGAGGCAGATGGGACGATAGGAAGAGGTGGCAGAAGGGGGTTTTTTGGGTTTGAGGAATAAGAGGACATGGGAGGTCTTCCACAGATCAGGGTAGAAGTCAGTAGAGAGGATGACATTATAGAGATGGGCGAGGACAGTCTGGAAGGAATAGGGGCTTTCTTGAAGGTGACGGTAGGTGACACAGTCGTGACCAGGGGCCGTGTTGCGTTTGGACTGGAGGATAAGTTTAAAGTCTTGTGCTGTGATGGGAGTGTTTATGTTGGAGTGCGGAACTGCCCCAAGTACTGGAGACTAGGAGCAAGTGAAGCGACCGAGGTATCGGCACGTTCCATGATGGTGGGGGAAAGAGAATAATCAAAGCGGGGATCATCAGGGATGGAGAAGACCTCGGAAAGGTGGGAAGCGAAGTGGTTGACCTTACTGAGGTTGTCAGGAAGGGGGCGATCGTTATGGAGAAGGGGGTAGTGGGGAGCGGAAAAGGAACCAGTAAGACGATGGAAGGTGGACCAGTACTTGGAGGAGTTGATAGGGAGGGTGGCGTTGAGTCGTGTGCAGGTCTGGCGCCAGTCACGGCGTTTCATTGCTGTAATAAGGTTCCGTACGTGTCACTGTATTTGCCAGTGGCGTTGGAGTGTATCCCTGTCACGAGTGAGCAGGAAGGAGCGATAGCGGCGGCGGGATTCACGGAGGAGGAGGACAGCCCGATGAGGGAGAGTGGGACAGTGTGGGTGGATGGTTTTAGTAGGCCTCCACGACATCAGTAATTACCTTCTGAAGGAAGGACGAGGTGTGGATGATGTCGTCAGGATGGCGATAGGTAAGAGGGTGGCTTTCGACCTGGGTGGAGAAGGAGTCCCGGTAGGCATCCCAGTTGGCACAGTGATAGTCATGGACGACCTTGGGAGGGGGTGCAGGGTGCGGAGCCGGAGGGGGCGGTGAGCACATGTTATGGTGAGGAGGACAGGGAGGTGATCGCTACCTGTGGGGTCAAGGACGGCGACAGCGATACGCCCAAGGAGGTTGGCGGAGGCAATGACAACATAGGGGGTGGTGTCACTTTCGGGTCGGGTGTGCTGGGGAAGGGGAACAAGGTCACCTTGGATTGTGGAGAGGAACTGATGCCACCACCAAAGTCCAGCAGGAGTGCGGCTATGGATGTTGAGGTCGGTGGCAATCACATAGGTGGAGAAGGTGTGGTCAATGTGTGAGATGAAGTCATAAGGAAGAGGAGCAGTGGAGCGGACATAGATGATGGCACAGGTAATGGTGAGGGAGGGGAAGAAGACGCTAAGGATAAGGTGTTCAGTGTGGTCATTGAGGAGAGGTTGTGGCCGGACAGGGATATGCTTAAGGTGGCCAATCGCGACTCCACCCTGCGCATGAGGACCAGGAGCGTCAGTGCGGTGGAGGATATAGGGAGAGGTGCGGATAGAATGGTGGGGCTGGAGAAAGGTTTCTTTCAAGAGGAAGGTGTCTACCTGGTGGTGGGAGAGGGTGTGCTTGATGTATTTGTTGGAGCGGAAGGAGCAAATGTTCTGGAAGAGGATGCGATACTCGTGCCACGCCATGGCGGGAAGGAGGGGGGGAAGAGAGGGAAGGTAAGAGACTTAAACTAGGATGTCGATGCGGGTGAAGGTGAAGTGGGCTTGGTTGTGGGAGTAAGTGGCAAAGGTGTTCAGGTGGAAAACAGAGCGAGCAGCAAGGGAGATTTGTTGGAAGGTGTAGAGACACTGAAAAGGGTGAATGTTTTCGAGTACAACGGTAAGGAACCGGATGATATCCTCAGCCATAGGGGGTGGACAGAGGGAATTGTTGGGATGCACAGGGGGATCGACAGGACGAAGAGGGACTGTAAGCTCAGGGGTGGCTGGAGGGGGGTTTAGCTTTACACTTGTGGGAGTAGGTGGGATGGGGGCCATTGCAGGAATTACAGGAAGGAGGAGCAGCGAGGTTAGGGCAGTTCTTAAGAAAGTGGGAGGCCTTACAATGGGGACAGGTGGGGGGGGGGGGTTGCAGTTGGGAGTCAGGTTGTCATTGTACATCAGGCACCGCTGGCAACAGTAGGATTGGGGAGGGGATTTGGAGGATTCGACAGGGTGGCGACAGTGGTATATCAGGGCACCCTGGGTGAGGAGATGGTCAATGGATGGGGCGGACTCAGAGAATACCCGCATGAGGTAGGTGGGACCAGAGGCATTGAGGATACGGTGGGCAGAGCGGATTTCCAAGTCCGGGTGGGAGTTTAGTTATGCCAACACTTCATCCTCTGTGGTCACCGGGCTAAGCTCGGTGATCACAGTGGTATAGGTGGGGGGGGGGGGCGACGGGGAGGTTGGTGCTGACGAGGAGTGGAAGCAGAAAGGAAGCGTGTCAGAGAGGCGTGGGGGCCAAACATAACTCGTGGGAGTTTTCGCAGGAGGTCTGTGTGAAAGGATGGGGACAGGGACTTGATAAGGACTGAGTCCCTGCGGGGAATGAGTTGGGAGATGGGAGCACCAGGTAAGTACTATCGTATCTCCATGGTGAGTGTACGAGCGTCAAGGTGCTTAGGATCGGGAGTTGACAGGACAAAGGTGTGGAAGGTGGGGGCCGAGGTATGGGTGGCAGAAGGAGGGTTGGTGTCCATGGAGACGGCAGGGGGAGGGGGAGGTGGTGTTGACTTTTTGTGGGAAGTGGCGGGAGCAGAGTCGGTAATGAGGCGCTTTTGGGTTTTTTTGGAGACTGGAGGCTGGGAGGAGGGGAGAGGGACGGGGAGGAGACGGAGGTGACGGGTGGGAGATTCCTGTGGCGTAGTGGAGGCGCCGGGAGAAGCAGCTGGTTCAGAGGTGGCGATGGTGGCTCGGCGCGGCGTGATGCGTGCGGGAGATGCAGATGATGAAGTGACGGGGTGGGTGAGAGAGGGGAAACCGACCATCTGAGGGGCGGCAGCAGAGGCGGCAACAGAGGTGTACGTGAGGGCGGGGGTAGTAGTGGGAGCTGTAGAGGGTGTGGAGGCTGGAGGAAGGGTGTAGAGGTGTGGGTATACAGTATGGGAGGAGATGGGGGTTACGGGTAAGTGGGGGAAGGGAAGGGGAGGTGTAAGGAGGGAGGCCAGGGGCGGCACTCCAGGAAGTGACTGTGGGAGAGGGGGAGGGGGAGGTGTAGATGACAGTGGAGGTGGGAGTAGTCATTGCAGACGAACGGCGACGGACAGACGGACGTGCAGCAGGCGGCGGCGGCGGCGGCGGCGGCGGCGGCTGCAGCGGTTACGAAGATGGCGATGGACAGCTAGCAGGCAGGCGGACGGACGAACAGCGACAGCAGCAAGCAGCAAGCGGCGGGCAGACAGACAGACACAATCTTCGAAGGCGGAGATTCCACCCTGAGAGTAGCCCAGGCTTTGCAATCTGACTCTTTCGAAGGAGGGGATCCAACCGTCTAGATCCTGGACTAGGGCACAGCGGGTCCCTATATACGAAACCGGAGGGAGCGGCTATTGGCCACCGTCTGTACGTGGCTTAGCTGTGGCGCCCTCGCTCAGCGAGAGCCGCTGCGCGGAATAGCCGCCGCGGTGGCGGAGCCCTCTATGGGCTGACCACGTCCATTTGTTCCGCCGCGTGTTCGACTTCCGCGGCGGAAGGTACTAGATGGCCGACATGTCTGAACTTGCTGACCAGGATTTCCCCCACATGTAAATTGGTAGGAGACTAGTTCACAAAACTGTAACCAAAGGGAGCTAAAAACTGTGATGTCATGGATTTTCCCCCATTTGGGTATTGGTGGGAAACTAGTTCTCAATATAGCTATCAGAGGGTGTCCTCCCTTTAGAAAATCCCCACCTCTCCCCTCTAGGAAAATCCCCCACCTCTCCCCACCCGTTAACTCTCCCCACCCCTTCAAATGCAGACCTGGATTTTCCTTGTGGTTGTGTCCCCATCATTGTTAGTGATCCTATCCAATACAATGAAGCTAGAAGCAAGGAGCAGCAGTAGTAGCAGCACCAGTGGCAGTGACAAACATCCGAAGCAGAAAAAATGGTTCAAATGGCTCTGAGCACTATGGGACTTAACTGCTGTGGTCATCAGTCCCCTAGAACGTAGAACTACTTAAACCTAACTAACCTAAGGACATCACACACATTCATTCCCGAGGCAGGATTCGAACCTGCGACCGTAGCGGTCGCGCAGTTCCAGACTGTAGCGCCTAGAACCGCTCGGCCACACTTGCTGGCTCGTGGTTGCAAAGATGGACCTCGCCAGTGGACGTTGGGAATGAAGTTGGAACATCATGCAGCCTATTGCGCAGGATTCGAACCTGCGATCGTAGCAGCCACGCGGTTCCAGACTGTAGCGCCTAGAACCGCACGGCCACAACGGCCGGCTTCGAAGCAGTACTTGGAGGTTGTTATGTAAGCACACTATGTGATCAAAAGTATCCAAACACTCCAAAAACATACGTTTTTTTCATATTATCTGCATTGTGCTGCCACCTACTGCCAGGTATTCCATATCAGCGACCTCAGTAGTCTTTAGACATCGTGAGAGAGTAGAATGGGACGCTCCATGGAACTCCCGGATTTCCAATGTGGTCAGGTGATTCGGTGTCACTTCTGTCATATGTCTGTATGTGAGATTTCCACACTCCTAAACATCCCTAGGTCCACTGTTTCCGATGTGTCAGTGAAGTGGAAATGTAAAGAGACACGACTTCGTTTGTTGACTGACAGAGACCGCCGACAGTTGAAGAGGGTCGTAATGTGTAATAGGCACACACCTACCCAGACAATCACAAAGGAATTTCAAACTGCATCACGAGCCACTGCAAGTACTACGAAAGTTTGGCGGGAGATTAAAAAACTTGGATTTCATGGTCAAGCGTCTGCTCATAAGCCACGCATCACACTGGTAAAAGCCAAACGACACCTCGCTTGTAAGTCATTTTCAGCCAGGCGTCTGGATACTTTTGATCATATTGCGTACAAATTTTCATACCATGTGTCCTGAATGGTGTGTGTGTGTGTGTGTGTGTGTGTGTGTGTGTGTGTGTGTGTGTGTATGTGTGCAAGTCCCACTGCCAGACTGGGCCAATGTTCATATAAGTAGTACACTTTGAAATACACTGAAGCGTCAAAGAAACTGGTATAGAGATGCTTATTCAAATACAGAGATATGTAAACAGACAGAAGACAGCGCTACGGTCGGCAACGCCTACATAATTACGGCTATTGAGACAAGCTCATGAACCTGTGGACCCTGCCTGTCTGCAGGTGACTGTTCAAACTGGTGGAGGCTCTGTAATGGTGTGGGGTGTGTGTAGTTGGAGTAACACGGGATTGCTGATACATCTAGATATGACTCTGACAGGTGACACCTACATAAGCATACTATCTGATCATCTGCATCCATTAATGCGCATTGTGCATTCTGACGGACTTGGGCAATCCAAGTTGGACAATGCGACACCCCACAAGTCCAGAATTGCTAAAGAGTGGCTCCAGCAACACTATTCTGAGTTTAAATACTTTCCCTGGCCACTAAACTCCCAAAACATGAACATTATTGAGCATATCTGGGATGCCTTGCAACGTGCTGCTCAGAAGAGATATTCACCCCGTTGTACATTTACAGATTTATGGACAGCCTTGCAGGGTTCATGGTGTCAGTTCTCTCCAGCAGTACTTCAGACATTAGTCGAGTCCATACCACGTCATGTTGCCGCACCTCTGCGTGATGGTGGGGGCCCCACACGATATTAGCAGGTGCACCAGTTTCTTTCGCTCTTCAGTGTATTTCACCTGTAGCCTGGTATGAGGCAACTCTTTCTACACTTCAGTGATAGTTCGCTGTCCTGTCCTTTCATACCATGTGTGTGCGTGTGTGCGTGTGTGCATGTGTGCGTGTGAGCGTGTGTGAAGCTCCTCAGCATCTATTCATTTGTAGATCAGTAGGAGGCAACTCTGTGACAGTTTGCTATCCTATCCTTTCGTACCGTGTATGTATGTGTGCGCACTAGTTCCTCAGCATATATTCACTTGTAGAGCGATAGGAGGCGATTCTTCCTACACTCTAGTGGTAGTCTGCTTCTCTATCCTTTCATACTGTGTATGTATATGTGTGTGGTCAGTTTTGATATTATCTTCTCGTAGTTCGTGTTTGTAATAAGATTTCGTAATGTATTTTTGTAGTTTGTGTTCAGATTTTGTCGCATATTTTCGCAGTTTTTGTCCAGACTTTGCAGCAGGAGGCAACTCTCCTTCTTGCTGTAGCATATATACTCCATATGCTGGCTGAGCTTGAGCAGCAACTGGAGGCTGAGAGAGAGCAGCAGCAACAGGTCAAGCCATCGCAGCTGGAGACATGTAAGTACATTTTCTTGTTTACATTTTTTTCTTTGCAATTTGTATGTGTTTCCCTCTGGTGTATAGACTTTTTCTTAAGTCAGTCTGTAGTTTCTGCATTAATAGATGATTGTGAACAGCTTGAAAATTGGATCTATGCCAACTCTGACACTGTTTTGCTGAAATGGGTGGAAGAGATGGAGTAGAAGTTGCAGTCATGTGATGCTGAATCACCAGTGCCCGAATGAGTGAAGGTGGTTGCCGATGCAGAGCTTTAGAAACGAAATAGTTGTGGAGGCAGGAAGATTTCAGTGATTCAGACACCCACCTTTATTGTTATTTTGATATTCATATTGAAACGCTCGCTAAACCCGCTGAGCAGAACAGGTGATCAGGACTGTGGAAAGTGCCAAATAAGGTTGGGGTCAGTTTCACTTCAAACTTGAAATTTATTGTAATTTAATAACACATTTAAACCAAAATAGCACATAGCTGAACCTTTAGAACTACGAGTTTCAAAAGGCAATTATTTCACGGCTTAAGGCCTCCAAACAAGAAATCTTAAAGCAACAAGATAAATCTCAAGTGGTAGAAACATGCAGCTAAAATTGCAAATAAAATAATTAACATATACATACACAGCGAGGCTGAGAACCTCAAGGCAAGGGTGAATAGACAAACAGAAACAAGAAAACAAGATGCAATACAACACCTGAAGGCCCACAATAAAATTTTCAAGATTTTAAGATAAATTACCATAACATTTCAAAGGCAGAAGGCCTCAATTTTTTTAATATTGATTTAAGTGGCTGAAGGGGCTCGCAACTGATTTTCCAAAATTCAAAAATACATAAAATCCAGTAAAAGCAAGAATTTTTTAAATCATTGGCTATGATAGATTGTAAACAGACAATTAAACACCGGTGAGCAGGACAGTAAAGAAAACGACACTCAGAAGCCTCCACGGAGGTTGGTCTGCCCTCGTTCACTTAGGTGAGACAGGTGGTGAGCCCAACTACACTTGATCCGTCTGAAACCAACCAGGGGACAGCCAAGGACTGACCGACAAAACGACTTGCTTGCCACCAATCGGTACATGAGAACTTAAACACAAATTACGAACGTAATTATCCACAATGAAATATGTATTAACTGTCAAAACTACACACCATGTTGGACAGTGACAAGAGGTGAGGAAAGGATGCTGCCTGAAATTACATTAGTGGTCAGGGTAGGTAACTGGAACACTAAAGGCCACAAGGCAGAAAATTTCGCTGGTACACTTGAATTTGAAATACGTTAATATAGTTAACTTCACCCAAAAGGAACACTGCCTGAATTTACGTCAGTGGCCAGGGCAGGTAACCAAAACACTAACGGCCACAAGGCAGAAAATTTCGCTGGTACACTTGAATTTGAAATACGTTAATATAGTTAACTTCACCCAAAAGGAACACTGCCTGAATTTACGTCAGTGGCCAGGGCAGGTAACCAAAACACTAACGGCCACAAGGCAGAAAATTCCGCTGGTGCACTAGAATTGTAGTCAACCAATATAGTTAATTGCATCACATAGCGGCTAAATTTCAGCAATAGAAACACTCGATGTTGATCACAAGAAAACCTCCCCAACAGCGATCCACCGAAACGAACCACACAACATGAATGGACGTGGCTTGGGTAGCTGAAACCATTACTCAACCTTTACGTCCTGGGTCGGTGAACCACGAAGCTCATAGCGATTGGACAGCTCCATACATCCTCCAACACTGTGCAGGGACTGGCAGCGGACCCTGCCGACTGCGCCGTGCGGAGATAACTTCCCTGTTCCGCAGCAACCGACCGGCTGCCCTCAGAATTCCGACAACATCTGAAATAGGCATAAGTGAAAAGAACACCAATTACATACAAAACCTGACAAACACTGCACGGAGACCTGAACGATACCCAACAGTAATTAAGCATGCACCAAGACAAATCGGGAGTCGATGCACACACATACAGCCAACTCAAGGACGATCGGCGAGCCAAAACGCGTCGTCCGGTAGGACGACCTACCGACGATCCACCGTGGCCCGGTTCAAGTGACGCGTGGCGGCAATGGTCGGGCGAGCCATGTCGATGCAGACCTCACTGCTTCAACCCGACTGCACTAGTGTCGCATTGCAATTCCCCCAATGGCAGGTCCGGACTGCGCTCCAGAAGCGTTCCAACTGACTGGCAGACCCAAACTCGCGACCCGAACTGGTTTACGACAAACAACGACCGGGAAGTTACAGCAGTCAAGCAAAAATACTACGAGAGGGGATATATCGATACGCGCTGCTAGCGCCGGTTACAGCCAGGCAAAGCAGCAACTCAGTGACAGTAGTAATTTAAATAACATATTGAGGTGGAAGTACGTTAAAAACAGGGTGTAAAATACATGATGGGGGGAACACGAGACACGCACTGCTCACATATAATCAGAGTTCTGCGGTAGCTGGAGAGTTTATAACATGTTCGTACCTATTCTTGTTCTGTCTCTCTCTCTCCCACTCTCTACAGTACTCCTTTACAACACTATGCTGTGGCACGATTGTAAGGAGCAGTGCAGGCTTTGCCAAAACGTGATCCCACTCACTAGAATGAGGCTTGTGGCTGCCTCAGCCTCCTCTGCCACTATCGTCCACACTGCCCTACCCTCACCCCCACTGTGGTATCTCTCTGGTGGGTGAGGGCTGGGAGCTGCTAGTGCTCCTGCCTGGGAGCCATCCCCACAGCCAGGCTGCTCCCACTGACTGGGTCCAGCGTCATCCTGCCGCCACCACCTGAGACATCCATGTGAAAACTGCTCCCACTGACTGGGTCCAGCGTCATCCTGCCGCCACCACCTGAGACATCCACGGAAAACCAGCGCACCTTGTTGAGTGTCACCTCCCTCTCTGCCATAGTCAACATCACTGACAAGCTGGATGCAGTCTAGTCATAGTGATCGTTTTAGTGATCCTGTAACTGACAGTGTTTTTCTCTCCCATCCTCCCAGCATGAGAGCAGAGAGACCCATTCGGATTTCTGAAAGAGTGTCTTCCTACCCTGGAGAGAGAGCTCCTCAACGTTTTCAGTGACACACGGTAACCCGCCATAAAGTGCTGCTTGGTGCTGTGTTGTGAATTCATGCATCCCCCCCAAACAAGATCCCAGTGTTGAGGAGATGAGTATAATCTGTATTTGGGGGAAAATGGTGTGATACCACAGAGCACCACAATTGCTAACGGTGTCCAAGGTATGAAATATTTGGGACTAGTATCTTAACACTGATAGTTTAGCTGAAATTTTGTTTGGTGCTCCCCGAACATTCCAAAAGTGTTAACTTATTTCCTGGATTGAGCTCCTTTTGACAAAAATTGTTTTGTATCACTTGCAGAGTTATAACTTCAGAAGTTTTGCACTGTAGGCTACTCTCAGCAGTTTCGTAAAGTACTTACGGTTTCTGAACCCTCAGCCTAAGTGATGTATGTTGCAGGCGTTTCTTCTCCGCAACTCTCAGTTTCTGGTGCCTCCTGAGGGTTAAAAACACTTTTAATATTAATTCTACAGTCAGCTTTTCTTCGATAGTACGCAATATTATTGGATCTGCTGGATTATCAAGTGCCAGATTATTGTGGTCGTACTGTTCATTCAACCAGACATGTTTCTGCATATGGTATGCGGTTTTTTGTAAAGGTACTGTGAGAGATACTTCCTGTGATTTAGTATGGGCAGAGGTCATTGTTGGCAACCGGAATAAAATACTAATAGGATCCTTCTACCGACCTCCTAATTCAGATGATACAAAGAAAACATGAGTTTGATTTAAAACACGTACCCGACTCATACGATAATAGTTGGTGGTGACTTTAATTTACCCTCGAATGTTGCCGAAAATACATGTTTAATTCCGGAGGTACGCATAAAATATCATCCGAAATTGTGCTAAACGCATTCTCTGAAAATGATTTCGAGCAGTTATTTCATGAGCCCACGTGAATAGTAAAGGGTTTTGAAAACACACTTGACCTCTTAGCAACAAATAATAACGAGCATCAAATCAGTGAACACAGGGTTGTCGTAGCGAGATTGAATGCTGTAATCCCCAAATCCTCCAAAAATAAGCGAAAAATGTACCTATTCAAGAAAAAAAAAACAGATAAAAATTAACTTGATTCCTTTCTGAGGGACAATCTCCACTCATTCCAAATTAATAATATACGTGTAGACCAGGTGTGGCCTGAACTCAAAGAAATAGTGTCGGCAGCAATTGAGAGATTTATTCCAAATAAATTAACAAACGACGGAGCTGATCCTCCTTGGTACACAAAACGGGTTAGAACACTGTTGCAGAAACAACGAAACAAACATGCCAAATTTAAACAAACACAAAATCCCCAAGATTGGCGATCTTTTACAGAAGCTCGAAATATAGTGCAGACTTCAATGCGAGATGCTTATAACAGTTTCCACAACGAAACTTTGTCTCGAAACCTGGTAGAAAATCCAAAGAGATTCTGGTCGTATGTGAAGTATGTTAGCGGTAAGAAACAATCAGTGCCTTTTCTGCGCGATAGCAATGGAGATACTATCGAAGACAGTGCTGCCAAAGCAGTGATACTAAACACAGCCTTCCGAAATGCCTTCATAAAAGAAGAAAATATTCCAGAATTCGAATCGAGAACAGCTGCCAACATGAGTAACGTAGAAGTAAATATCCTCGGAGTAGTGAATCAGCTTAAATCACTTAATAAAGGCAAGTCTTCTGGTCCAGACTGTATACCAGTTACGTTCCTTTCAGAGCATACTGATGCATTAGCTCCGTACTTAACAATCATATACAATCGTTCGCTCGACAAAAGATCCATACCCAAAGACTGGAAAGTTGCACAGGTCACACCAATATTCGAGAAAGGTAGTAGAAGTAATCCACTAAATTAAATCCCCATATCGTTAACGTCGATATGCAGCAGGATTTTAGAACATATACGAGGGATGTCCAGAAAGTAAGTTACGATCGGTCGCGAAATGGAAACCATAGTGAAAACCAGAAACGTTCTATTTGCAAAAGTTAGGTACACCTTTCACCTACTTCTCTACATAGTCGCCGCTCCAGCTTCCAGTTTTATCGTAGTGTTGTATCAACTTTCCAATATCCTCGTCATAGAAAGCAGCCGCCTGTGCTTTCGGCCAGTTATCTGCACTGGTCTGCAGCTCGTTGTCTGTGCAAAAATTTTGACTTCATAGCCAACGGATCTTGTCAGCTGAGACGAGACTCAGGGGGAGCCAATTACGTACTGTATAGTGGGTGATCAAACACTTCTCATCGGAAACGCTGCAGGAGCGTCTTCATTGCCCCTGCAGTGTGCGGCCGAGAATTGGCATGAAGAAGGAACTGCTCGACAGTTTTGTTATGTGGGATGCATGACACAGGCGAAATCTCTAACCAGGCCCTCATACTTGGCGGGAGACGTTATTCCGTACGCATCTTCACGTGCTCACTGTTCACTCAAAACAGAAACGTGCGGCGCGACACGATCGACGGGCACTCTAAAACACTGCCCAACACATCTGTGCAAAGCTTTACCGGATTTTCCCAGTGGTTTACATTTCGCGACCGATCGTAACTTACTGTCTGGACAGCTCTCGTATACTCCTAGCTCACTTATTTGTTACATAGTTTAATTCTTAATTTCTTTGCGTGTTCTGTGGTACTTGCATTGTTTAATTCATAAATTTCGGGCGTATTCTAGTATTTGAGAGTTGTAGCATTACGTTTTAGTACCCGAATAGTGTAAAATCGCGTTGTCTCCTTCCGCCGCCGAGCAGTGTGTCAGCAGTGCGCAAGTAGCAGCATTAGTGCATTTACTAGGCAATCTTGTATTATAATAACCGTTTAAATTTTGTGTCGATTTATTTGTACTCTCTGTAGATTAGTTCAGACGTTCTTTGCACAACAGTTTTTAGCATGGATAGGGACTGCAACTGCTGTGTTCGGATCTAGGCTGAGTTGGCATCCCTTCGCTCCCAGCTTCAGGCAGTGTTGGCTTCGGTCACACAGCTTGAGGCTGTTGCCAATGGCACGGTGGGGGTCCGGATGGGGGTTTGTCGGGCATGGCCAGCTCGTCCCACGCATCCCCCGATCGGACTACGACTGTGGTTGCCCGGGATACTGCCCACATTGAGGCTGATCCCTCACCTCTGATAGAGTGGGAGGTCGTCTCAAGGTGTGGCAGGGGGTGAAAGACATTCTGGAGGGCTGAACGGTAGGCCTCTCCAGTTTGTCTGACGAACCGGTTTCAGGCTCTGTCTCAGGCTGATACTGATCTTCGGCCTGACATGGCTGCTTGTCCTATTCCAGAGGTTGCCCCTCAGTCTGCAAGATCCGGGCGGTCGCAGAGGGTGGGCTTACTGGTAGTTGGGAGCTCCAACGTCAGGCGCGTAATGGGGCCCCTTAGGGATATGGCAGCAAGAGAGGGGGAGAAAACCAATGTGTACTCCGTGTGCATACCGGGGGGAGTCATTCCAGATGTGGAAAGGGTCCTTCCGGATGCCATGAAGGGTACAGGGTGCACCCATCTGCAGGTGGTCGCTCATGTCGGCACCAAAGATGTGTGTCGCTATGGAACGGAAGAAACCCTCTCTGGCTTCCGGCGGCTATCTGATTTGGTGAAGACTGCCAGTCTCGCTAGCGGGATGAAAGCAGAGCTCACCATTTGCAACATCGTCGACAGGACTGACTGCGGATCTTTGGTACAGAGCCGAGTGGACGGTCTGAATCAGAGACTGAGACGGTTCTGCGACCATGTGGGCTGCAGTTTCCTCGACTTGCGCCATAGGGTGGTGGGGTTTCGGGTTCCGCTGGATAGGTCAGGAGTCCACTACACGCAGCAAGCGGCTACACGGGTAGCAGGGGTTGTGTGGCGTGGGCTGGGCGGTTATTTAGGTTAGATGGCCTCGGGCAAGTACAGAAAGGGCAACAGCCTCAAAGGGTGCAGGGCAAAGTCAGGACATGCGGGGACCAAGCAGCAACCGGTATTGTAATTGTAAACTGTCGAAGCTGCATTGATAAAGTACCGGAACTTCAAGCGCTAGTAGAAAGCACCGAAGCTGAAATCGTTATTGGTACAGAAAGCTGGCTGAAGCCGGAGATAAATTCTGCCGAAATTTTTACAAAGACACAGACGGTGTGTAGAAAGGATAGATTGCATGCAACCGGTGGTGGAGTGTGCGTCGCTGTTAGTAGTAGTTTATCCTGTAGTGAAGTAGAAGTGGATAGTTCCTGAGAATTATTATGGGTGGAGGTTACACTCAACAACCGAGCTAGGTTAATAATTGGCTCCTTTTACCGACCTCCCGACTCAGCAGCATTAGTGGCAGAACAACTGAGAGAAAATTTGGAATACATTTCACATAAATTTTCTCAGCATGTTGTAGTCTTAGGTGGAGATTTCAATTTACCGGATATAGACTGGGACACTCAGATGTTTAGGACGGGTGGTAGGGACAGAGCATCGAGTGACATTATACTGAGGGCACTATCCGAAAATTACCTCGAGCAATTAAACAGAGAACCGACTCGTGGAGATAACATCTTGGAACTACTGATAACAAACAGACCCGAACTTTTCGACTCTGCATGTGCAGAACAGGGAATCAGTGATCATAAGGCCGATACAGCATCCCTAAATATGGAAGTTAATAGGAATATAAAAAAGGGAGGAAGGTTTATCTGTTTAGCAAGAGAAATGGAAGACAGATTTCAGACTACCTAACATATCAAAACGAAAATTTCTGTTCCGACACTGACAATGTTGAGTGTTTATGGAAATAGTTCAATGCAATCGTAAAATGCGTTTTAGACACGTACGTGCCTAGTAAAACTGTGAGGGACGAGAAAAACCCACCGTGGTACAACAACAAAGTTAGGAAACTACTGCGAAAGCAAAGAGAGCTTCACTTCAAGTTTAAACGCAGCCAAAACCTCTCAGACAAACAGAAGCTAAACGATGTCAAAGTCAGCTTAAGGAGGGCTATGCGTGAAGCGTTCAGTGAATTCGAAAGTAAAATTCTATGTACCCACTCGACAGAAAATCCTAGGAAGTTCTGGTCTTACGTTAAATCAGTAAGTGGCTCGAAACAGCATATCCAGACACTCCGGGATGATGATGACATTGAAACAGAGGATGACACGCATAAAGCTGAAATACTAAACACCTTTTTCCAAAGCTGTTTCACAAAGGAAGACCGCACTGCAGTTCCTTCTCTAAATCCTCGCACAAACGAAAAAATGGCTGACATCGAAATAAGTGTCCAAGGAATAGAAAAGCAACTGGAATCACTCAACAGAGGAAAGTCCACTGGACCTGACGGGATACCAATTCAATTCTACACAGAGTACGCGAAACAACTTGCCCCCCTTCTAACAGCCGTGTACCACAAGTCTCTAGAGGAACGAGAGGTTCCAAATGATTGGAAAAGAGCACAGGTAGTCCCAGTCTTCAAGAAGGGTCGTCGAGCAGATGCGCAAAACTATAGACCTATATCTCTGACGTTGATCTTTTGTAGAATTATAGAATATGTTGTTTGCTCGAGTATCATCTCGTTTTTAGAAACCCAGAATCTACTCTGTAGGAATCAGCATGGATTCCGGAAACAGCTATCGTGTGAGACCCAACTCGCTTTATTTGTTCATGAGACCCAGAAAATATTAGATACAGGCTCTCAGGTAGATGCTACTTTCCTTGACTTAGCGGAGTTCGATACAGTTCCGCACTGTCGCCTGATAAACAGAGTAAGAGCCTACGGAATGTCAAACCAGCTGTGTGGCTGGATTGAAGAGTTTTTAGCAAACAGAACACAGCATGTTGTTATCAATGAAGAGAGGCCTACAGTAACCTCTGGCGTGCCACAAGGGAGTATTATGGGACCATTGCTTTTCACAATATATATAAATGACCTAGTAGATAGTGTCGGAAGTTCCATGCGGCTTTTCGCGGATGATGCTGTAGTATACAGAGAAGTTGCAGCATTAGAAAATTGTAGCGAAATGCAGGAAGATCTGCAGCGGATAGGCACTTGGTGAAGGGAGTGGCAACTGGCCCTTAACATAGACAAATGTAATGTATTTCGAATACATAGAAAGAAGGATCCTTTATTGTATGATTATATGATAGCGGAACAAACACTGGTAGCAGTTACTTCTGTAAAGTATCTGGGAGTATGCGTGCGGAACGATTTGAAGTGGAATGATCATATAAAATTAATTGTTGGTAAGGCGGGTACCAGGTTGAGATTCATTGGGAGAGTTCTTAGAAAATGTAGTCCATCAACAAAGGAGGTGGCTTACAAAACACTCGTTCGACCTATACTTGAGTATTGTTCATCAGTGTGGGATCCGTACCAGATCGGGTTGACGGAGGAGATAGAGAAGATCCAAAGAAGAGCGGCGCGTTTCGTCACAGGGTTATTTGGTAACCGTGATAGCGTTGCGGAGATGTTTAGCAGACTCAGGTGGTAGACTCTGCAAGAGAGGTGCTCTGCATCGCGGTGTAGCTTGCACGCCAGGTTTCGAGAGGGTGCGTTTCTGGACGAGGTATCGAATATATTGCTTCCCACTACTTATACCTCCCGAGGAGATCACGAATATAAAATTAGAGAGATTAGAGCGGACACGGAGGCTTTCAGACAGTGGTTCTTCCCGCGAACCATACGCGACTGGAACAGGAAAGGGAGGTAATGACAGTGGTACGTAAAGTGCCCTCCACCACACACTGTTGGGTGGCTTGCGGAGTATAAATGTAGATGTAGATGTAGATGTATTATGTTCTAACATTATGAATTACCTCGAAGAAAACTGTGTATTGACACACAGTCAACATGGGTTTAGAAAACATCGTTCATGTGAAACACAACTAGCTCTTTTTTCACGTGAAGTTTGAGTGCTATTGACAAGGGATTTCAGACCGATTCCGTATTTATGGATTTCCAGGAGGCTTTTGACACTGTACCACACAAGCGGCTTGCAGTGAATTTGCGTGCTTATAGAATATCGTCTCAGTTATGTGACTGGGTTTGTGATTTTCTGTCAGAGAGACCACAGTTCGTAACAACTGACGGAAAGTCATCGAGTAAAACAGAAGTGGTTTCTGGCGTTCCCCAAGGTAGTGTTATAGGCCCTATGCTGTTTCTTATCTATATAAACGATTTGGGGGACAATCTTAGCGGCCGTCTTAGGTTGTTTGCAGATGACGCTATCATTTATCTACTAATAACGTCATCAGAAGATCAAAACAAATTGCAAAACGATTTAGAAAAGATGTCTGAATGGTGAGAAAATTGGCATTTGACCTTAAATAACGAAAAGTGTGAGGTCATCCACATGATTGCTATAAGGAATTCGTTAAAATTCGGTTACACGATAAATCAGTCTACTTTAAAAGCCGTAAATTCAACTAAATACCTAGGTATTACAATAACGAAAAACGTAAATTGTAAGGAACACACAGAAGGGAAGGCTAACCGAAGACTGCGATTTGTTGGCAGGACACTTAGAAAATGTAACAGATCTACTAAGGAGACTGCCTACACGACGCTTGTCCGTCCTGTTTTAGACTACTGCTGCGCAGTGTGGGATCCTTACCAGATAGGACTGACGGATTCAATCGAAAAAATTCAAAGAAGGACAGCACGTTTTGTATTATCGCGAAATATGGGAAAGGGTGTCACAGAAATGATAAAAGATTTGGGGTGGACATCATTAACAGAAAGGCGTTTTTCGTTTCGACGGAAGCTTCTCACGAAATTCCAATCTCAACTTTCTCCTCCGAATGCGAAAATATTTTGTTGACACCAACCACGATAAAATAAGGGAAATCTGAGCTCATACGGAAAGATATAGGTGTTCGTTCTTTCACGCGCTATACGAGATTGGACAAAAAAAATTGTTAAGGTGGTTCGATGAATCCTCTGCCAGGCACTTAAATTTGATTTGCAGGGACCCATGTAGATGTAGATGAGGCTTTAGGGTCTCCTTCACAGCGTACCACAGGGGTGAAGAGGCACTCAGAGTCATCACACACTGCGAAAGGGCTTTACTCCTGATGGTAGGCATTCTTAAACTTTAAGATTTAGTTTTCCTCAGTGGACATTACAACACGTACCAGTTTGTTGGTAGAGCAATCCACAATAAGCTTTGCTAGTAACTCGCTCGTGGAAAGGGAACTGTGGTACCTGGAAGGGCAGCAGGGTCTGACAACTTTGTCTGTAACTGTATCGTCTTTATCTTGCTTCTTCTCATCCAGGCCATAAACATGCTGCTATATCGGTACCGTGTTTCTCAAATTTAGGGATGTCGTGGAGTTTAAAGGGGATCTTGATACCATCAAAGTTATAAAATCCACAAACATCAACATCTCTGCTATATTGAGATTAGCAATATGGACGATCATTATAACTGTAGTTTCTTTCCCAAGCGAGGATTAACGGCACAAAAAATCCCTATTTTTTGTTTCGGACATCAATACATATTTACTTAGTTGCTATATCATCAAGGAGCTCGATATAGCTGGATCCCCAATTTACTGGACCATAGACATATGTAGAAATGTCAAGGTATAACACTCAGCTGAGTGTTTTACTCGAACCCTTAATTTTCAGCTCAAAAAACTTAGCTTGAATAACATTCAACATGGAATGGTGAATCCACTAAGTGGTGCTCTGTGGTATCACGCCATTTTCCCACAAATACAGATTATACTCATCTCCTCAACACTGGGGTCTTGTTTGGGGGGATGCATGGATTCACAACACAGCACCAAGCAGCACTTTATGGTGGGTTACTGTGTGTCACTGACAACCTTGAGGAGCTCTCTCTCCAGGGTAGGAAGACACTTTTTCAGAAATCCGAATGGGTCCCTCTGCTCTCATGCTGGGAGGATGGGAGAGAAAAACACTGTCAGTTACAGGATCACTAAAACTATCACTATGACTAGACTGCATCCAGCTTGTCAGTGATGTTGACTGTGGCAGGGAGGGAGGTGACACTCAACAAGGTGCGCTGGTTTTCCATGGATGTCTCAGGTGGTGGCGGCAGGATGACGCTGGACCCAGTCAGTGGGAGCAGCCTGGCTGTGGGGATGGCTCCCAGGCAGGAGCACTAGCAGCTCCCAGCCCTCACCCACCAGAGAGATACCACAGTGGGGGTGAGGGTAGGGCAGTGTGGACGATAGTGGCAGAGGAGGCTGAGGCAGCCACAAGCCTCATTCTAGTGAGTGGGATCACGTTTTGGCAAAGCCTGCACTGCTCCTTACAATCGTGCCACAGCATAGTGTTGTAAAGGAGTACTGTAGAGAGTGGGAGAGAGAGAGACAGAACAAGAATAGGTACGAACATGTTATAAACTCTCCAGCTACCGCAGAACTCTGATTATATGTGAGCAGTGCGTGTCTCGTGTTCCCCCCATCATGTATTTTACACCCTGTTTTTAACGTACTTCCACCTCAATATGTTATTTAAATTACTACTGTCACTGAGTTGCTGCTTTGCCTGGCTGTAACCGGCGCTAGCAGCGCGTATCGATATATCCCCTCTCGTAGTATTTTTGCTTGACTGCTGTAACTTCCCGGTCGTTGTTTGTCGTAAACCAGTTCGGGTCGCGAGTTTGGGTCTGCCAGTCAGTTGGAACGCTTCTGGAGCGCAGTCCGGACCTGCCATTGGGGGAATTGCAATGCGACACTAATGTAGTCGAGTTGGAGCAATAATTAATACATAACTTATAACTATCCAATGAAATGCGATTTGTATGGACTATTTTAGTTTTCCGGATAATAGGCTGTAATTATGAAGCATAAATAAATAAATATCGTATCTTAAACACAGTTGAGATCAGCAGTCTCTGCCTTTTCCATTACCAGGTTCTGATTTCTTTATCTGCATGATATGGAAGCATGGATGAGTATTTTCGAATGTTCTGAGTAGATCAGAAGAGATTATTTCCCTGAGAAGCAGCCATGCCCCCCTTCCAATTTATGCCACTTTCATCTCAGTTTCTGCTCCAGAGATGTCCACTAAAATAGCATATAGTGAATCCCGTGCCTTTCCAGTCTTTCTTATTGCCCATTAAAACAGCTTGCCGCTGACTGTGAGCTTTGTCTCTTTTTCTGTTTTACTCAATTGGCTAGCCGAGGGGTGTCACCCCTCCCCTTGATGAGAGAGAGAGAGAGAGAGAGAGAGAGAGAGAAATAAAAAAATGAGGTGCCGTCCTTAACGAATGAGCAGAGACTGGTATTTTGGGGACATTTTTCCTGCAGAGTCTGTTGTGTGAGGAAGGTTGTTCATTTGGTACAGGATCTTGGAGTATGCAGTAAGTCGAGTTGCGTTGTGTGAGTTAAGGCGGTGTTGATTTGAATGTATCAGCACTTTCACGTTCCGTTACTGATCAATTATGCTTTGTCAGTCAAATTCGCATGTGGATACCAATAGATTGACGCGCATCTTAAGATCTTGTATTCACACTTAGTTCTTCCATAGTATCTATCAGTGTGGTCGTTTCGCGCTGTCTGTTCGTAAGTGTCGAGTTCCGTGTTTGCTTCTTTAATCCAATACTGTAAGTTTGGCGGAGTGTGGAGTGAGCGCAATTTTAAACGGTGACGAAATTCAAGTAGTTGAGTGGACTAGGTGTCTTTCATTAATGGTGGCCCCATGTGTGTTTCTTTGTAATCTTGAGTTCGTTTATTATTTCTTCTTCCCATCGTCTTCGTAGGCTGTTAATTTCTCTCTCTAAGCAAAACTCTGGGCACAATCATGTGGCAACAAACCTGTATTTTACGATAAATGATCCCTATTACGAAAGAGACTCGATTCTCTGTGCATAATGAGTAACCATATCAAAAATGTTACACTCTTGTAATGAGTTTTACTGGATTTAATTAACTTCTACCGCAAGATGGTTCTGTTTTTTTTATCCATTTGTAGCCTCTAACTTAACCGCATGACATTAGTTGCCCTGAGTAAAATGACCCCTCACATGCATGGTGATACTTTCCCTGAACAGGTGTGATCGGAATGCTTAAATTCTTAGCCAGCATGCTATCCTTTGGGTTTTCTATCCCCGCAATGGAAGGCATCCTATCCCATTTTATTTCGAGAGGTGTTCCTGCTGATCCATTTAACTAATTTAGACAGTATCTTTTCGTGTGCACAGGGGACCATTGTAATGTAAGGTTTATCCCTGATGTTCAGATCGTTCTTTTATGCTGAGCTGAAATTTTTTGTAATGTATAGCTGATTACTTTGGGAATTAATAATTAGTTTGAGTCACCCCCTGAGAGACACTCCCATTGTAAAACCCGCTGAGAGACGCAGGCTGGCGTGAGGAGGGAAGAACTATACTGACGAGAGGTCTGGAACATGACAAGAGATTAGAATTCAGAAAGTGGACGTAATGAGTTTCATAACTTTAATCCATTAATGATGAACGTCGCTCTTGACGATATATGAGTCACAATATTATCTGTTCAGGAGACATAGTAACTGAATATGGCGCCTTGCTAGGTCGTAGCAAATGACGTAGCTGAAGGCTATGCTAAACTGTCGTCTCTGCAAATGAGAGCGTAAGTAGTCAGTGAACCATCGCTAGCAAAGTCGGCTGTACAACTGGGGCGAGTGCTAGGGAGTTTCTCGAGACTAGACCTGCCGTGTGGCGGCGCTCGGTCTGCAATCACTGATAGTGGCGATACCCAGGTTCGACGTATACTAACGGACCGCGGCCGTTTTAAAGGCTACCACCTAGCAAGTATGGTGTCTGGCGGTGACACCACATAATGTTTTATTTTACAACGATTCAATACATTTGCACATACAATGAGTGACGGTCACACTTCGGTGAGAACAGGGAGAAGTCAGATACCTTGTTACGATTGTCAGTGCTGTCTCGCCATTCGATACCAAATCCATTTAACATGGTGAAAGATGAGACTCCCTAGAAGGTGGTAGTGGAACGCCATAGCAGAGCTAACCCTAACGTTGAATGGTTCAGCAGTTAGTTATAAATAAGGAATAGGGGATAGGGATCATTTTATAGGTTCGCAAATGCTAATATCAAGAATTTGAAACTTTGGAAAAGAGGTTCACCCTCCTCCAGAAGGTAGGAATCGTGCGAATAAAATGGCTTGCTTTGTCTACAGGAGACATTTTCTCACACTAAATGCTCTTACAACTATATGTGCATCAATATTGCCAAGCCACCTGCCGGTCTGTGACAGAGGGCACCTCGGGTACCGATAACTGATGACCTCCTTTCCCTGTTCCACTCGCGAATGGCGCGTGGGAAGAACGATTCCGAGTGCTCCCGGAAAATACTCTCTCAAAATTTCGTAAGTAGACTTTACCGTGATGCACAGCGCCTCTTTTATAGTATCTGCGACTGGAGTTTGTTGACCTGCTCTGTAACGCTCTCGCGGCGACTAAACGATCTCCTGACGAAACGCGTCGCTCGTTGTTGAATCCCCCCCCCCCCTCTCTCTCTCTCTCTCTCTCTCTCTCTCACTCACTTCTATCACTCCTACCTGGTAAGGATCCCAGATTGATGAGCAATATTCAAGAACTGGTCGAACAAGCGCCTTGTAAGCCATCTCTTTCGTGCTTCCTATGAATCTCAGTTTGGTATCTGCTTTTCATACTATTTGTTCTATGTGGTCATTCCACTCAAGGTCGGTCTGGACACTTGCTCCTAGATATATTACGACAGATACTGTTTCCAGCTATTTTTCATTAATAGTGTAGTTGGCTTTCTCTTCCTATGCATGTGCAATGAGCTACATTGATTTACGTTCAGGGTCAGGTGCCAGATTCTGCGCCATCCATCAATCCTCTGAAGGTCATTCTGCAAATCGACACTGTCTTCTGGCGCTGCTCCTACGAACAGTCCTAAAGAGCTTCCGACACTTTCTACTAGATCATTTATGTACACTGCCGGAAAAAAATTACTGCATCTGAAAACAGAATGTCGATTTCGACCCGATGACGGAATGCGCCACCTGTAGGGATAGTAGATGTGCTGGTAATGGTTTAATGGTTTTAAAGTTGTCCGCCAACAGATAGCGAAGCGGTATAGCTACCAGATAGGGAATGCACACAGCCAGAAGGCTCAGCGTGGTGCGAACGTGTAAAGCAAGCGGGCGGCCACGCCACGAAGAGGCACTCGTACTTCCCTTAGCCAACTGTGCAAGTTTGAAAGAGGTCAAACTGTGGCCTTCCGAGTGGCAGGATGATCGTTTCGGAGAACTGCCCCACAAGTTGAACATGCTGCGTCAGTTGTGCAAGACATGCTGGTGTCAGTGGTCATGTGAACGTTCTCACGCCCGTATACGAGGTTCTAGACGTCCTGGCAGGTCAGACGCTCCTCTCGGTCGTCTTATTGTAAGGCCAGTTGTGGCAGATCGTAAAGTTACCACAGCACAGATAACAGGGCTCTTGAGCCTACAAATGTCAACACAAACTCCTGAGAAGTACCTATTAGCAGTGGGACGGCGGGCACACACACCCCCTAGGGCCTAGCCCGTCTTCCATTCACGCCACAACATCGACGTGCACGGCTAGACTGTTACCGTCAGAGGATCTCATGGAAGATGGAATGGCATGGCGTGGTCTTCAGCGATGGAAGCAAATTCTGCCTGTACGCAAGTGATGGTCATTCGTGCGTACCACGTAGTGTACTGGTACGTAGGAAAAGCCAAGGATAACCGCTGTAAGCGCCCGCAAAAGATGTACACTCCTGGAAATGGAAAAAAGAACACATTGACACCGGTGTGTCAGACCCACCATCCTTGCTCCGGACACTGCGAGAGGGCTGTACAAGCAATGATCACACGCACGGCACAGCGGACACACCAGGAACCGCGGTGTTGGCCGTCGAATGGCACTAGCTGATCAGCATTTGTGCACCGCCGCCGTCAGTGTCAGCCAGTTTGCCGCGGCATACGGAGCTCCATCGCAGTCTTTAACACTGGTAGCATGCCGCGACAGCGTAGACGTGAACCGTATGTGCAGTTGACGGACTTTGAGCGAGGGCGTATAGTGGGCATGCGGGAGGCCGGGTGGACGTACCGCCGAATTGCTCAACACGTGGGGCGTGAGGTCTCCACAGTACATCGATGTTGTCGCCAGTGGTCGGCGGAAGGTGCACGTGCCCGTCGACCTGGGACCGGACCGCAGCGACGCACGCATGCACGCCAAGACCGTAGGATCCTATGCAGTGCCGTAGGGGACCGCACCGCCACTTCCCAGAAAATTAGGGACACTGTTGCTCCCGGGGTATCGGCGAGGACCATTCGCAACCGTCTCCATGAAGCTGGGCTACGGTACCGCACACCGTTAGGCCGTCTTCCGCTCACGCCCCAACATCGTGCAGCCCGCCTCAAGTGGTGTCGCGACAGGCGTGAATGGAGGGACGAATGGAGACGCGTCGTCTTCAGCGATGAGAGTCGCTTCTGCCTTGGTGCCAATGATCGTCGTATGCGTGTTTGGCACCGTGCACGTGAGCGCCACAATCAGGACAGCATACGACCGAGGCACACAGGGCCAACACCCGGCATCATGGTGTGGAGAGCGATCTCCTACACTGGCCGTACACCTCTGGTGATCGTCGAGGGGACACTGAATAGTGCACGGTACATCCAAACCGTCATCGAACCCATCGTTCTACCATTCCTAGACCGGCAAGGGAACTTGCTGTTCCAACAGGACAATGCACGTCCGCATGTATCCCGTGCCACCCAACGTGCTCTGGAAGGTGTAAGTCAACTAGCCTGGCCAGCAAGATCTCCGGATCTGTCCCCCATTGAGCATGTTTTGGACTGGATGAAGCGTCGTCTCGCGCGGTCTGCACGTCCAGCACGAACGCTGGTCCAACTGAGGCGCCAGGTGGAAATGGCATGGCAAGCCGTTCCACAGGACTACATCCAGCATCTCTACGATCGTCTCCATGGGAGAATAGCAGCCTGCATTGCTGCGAAAGGTGGATATACACTGTACTAGTGCCGACATTGTGCATGCTCTGTTGCCTGTGTCTATGTGCCTGTGGTTCTGTCAGTGTGATCATGTGATGTATCTGACCCCAGGAATGTGTCAATAAAGTTTCCCCTTCCTGGGACAATGAATTCAGGGTGTTCTTATTTCAATTATCAGGAGTGAATTTAGCCATTAATTGTAAAACAAAATAATTGACTTCTGGTTACAAAAAAATTAACTTCCTTATTTAAGTATTTTTATTATTACGAAAAAAAATTGCATAGTAGATCTAGTGAGCGCTGTCTCATAGAGTGCATTCATCCGGGACACACTGGCCCCACTCCATGCTTATGGTCTGCGATGCGTTAAGTTACAGCTCTCGTTCATCTTTAATGTTTCGAGAAGAGACCCTAACCACTGCTCGGTGCGTGCAGAATGTTGTTAGACGAGTCTTTTTGCAGTTATTGTAGCAGAATGGTGATGCATTGTTCCAACAGGATAATGCTCGCCCACATAGTGCCAATGAAACTCAACGTACTTACCAAGACGCGCAGCAACTTCCCTGGCCGTCACTATCTGTGGACTTGTCCCCTCTCGAGCACCTGTGGGACCTGATAGGACGAGAAGTGAATGGTGCCACTCGTCAACCAACTATTAGAGAACTAAGTGAACTGGTAGAGCGGGTGTGACCTAACGTATCCCAGGACAGTATCCCCATCTGCACCATTAACTGGACGCCAGAGTTAACGCCTACATTGCAAAAAATGGTTCAAATGGCTCTGAGCACTATGGGACTAAACTTCTGACATCATCAGTCCCCTAGAACTTAGAACTACTTAAACCTAACTAACCTAAGGACATAACACACATCCATGCCCGAGGCAGGATTCGAACCTTCGACCGTAGCGGTTGCGTGGTTCCAGACTGTAACGCCTAGAACCTCTCAGCCACCCCGGCCGGCGCCTGCATTTCACTCATGGAGACTACACAGTCTACCAATATAGTTGTTTCAGCATGGGTTCATATTTGCTAGCTCAGAACCGCTTGTGCTATTGATCTGTAAATGTAATTATTTCATGTACTGTATATGCACTGTTGCAACGATAAATCTTTAGTGATTTGGAAACCTCTAAAATGGTGCAGCGTACACTGTAAAGAGTAACGGTCATATCACACACTTCCTTGGGATACTCTGGAAGTTACCTTTACATCCATCGATTTTATTTCGTCAAGAGCGACGTGTTCAGCTCTTTCTGCCAGGAACTCTTGAATCCTCTTAGGAGGACAGCCGTCGACGAGCGGGATGGCCTGAATCTCAAGGTGTCGACTACTTTGCGGATACAAGCATGTTAGGAGTACTACTTTATGAACAGGATGAAACAAAACGGTGTAAATGTTACCCCAATAACAGACTTTGATTTCAGGGATGTGCAGAGATATGTGCATTGGATCAGGCTGGCTTTATTTAGTTTTTAGTTTTTATTTTACAGTAAAATTATTGTTTTAGAGTCATGAAGTTTATTTTTTCATTCTCGTTTCCCTTTAGACCAAGCCCATACACGCTCGCACTAAACATTTTTTAACACTCTTAGTGTTAGTTTGTTACAGTTTACTGCTCATGGTCTTCTTTTCTTTAATTTTTCATTGTTGCTAGATGTTAGGTGGGGTTTTTGAGTTTTTTTCTTTATGTATTTGAAAATTATTTATGGCCGGCCGGGGTGGCCGAGCGGTTCTAGGCGCTACAGTCTGGAACCGTGCGACCGCTACGGTCGCAGGTTCGAATCCTGCCTCGGGCATGGATGTGTGTGATGTCCTTAGGTTAGTTAGATTTAACTAGTTCTAAGTTCTAAGGGACTGATGACCACAGCTGTTAAGTCCCATAGTGCTCAGAGCCATTTCAACCATTTTGAACCAAAATTATTTATGTGTGAAATTACACAGTAAGTTATATCTCAAGTCTTCAATGGGACATTGAAAGTATAAGATGTATTTTAGATTACCATCAACAATATAAGTGAAATAAAATGCTGCAGATGTGTGGTAAGGTTTAAGAAGAACAGCTCACGTGTTGTAAAACGATTTTATTCGTTCACGTCATGATTTTTTGTACAGAGGAGAGCAATCAGCAGCAACACATCCAGTTCTGTGTTCTTAGGCGACAGGTGCAACTGGGATGGCGTCTCCGGTGGCGACGTAGCCGAACTCGTCAGCCTTGTACCTGATGTCGACAGGCTTGCCCTCGGGGCTGGTGTACTGGTATCCTCCGCTCTTGATCAGAACGTGGTCCTTGCCGTCAGGAGTGGGCTTCAGCTCGCCGTGCTCCACCACTGTGATGCCGTTGCCTGTCTGGTACCTGCGAGGAGAAGAAGGCGGTTGTCTGAGTTGCCAGTGTCTCTACTACTAACACCATCACCTCAGTGTCCACAAGGGAGATCCTCTGCAATAGCAGTGACTTGATGAGAATATCTATTCAGTACTATAACCTTTTAAGACCAATGTGCCACATGTAACGACAGCTAAAACTACTGGGGTCCGGAATACGACGCCATACTGTTTTTTTCTTTTTTCTATACATCTATACCTACACCCACTCTGCATGTCTTCGAATGGTTCTTGGTGGATGGTATTTTGTGGACCACTGTTTCTTCCCACGTTTCTTGTTCCAGTCACGAATGGAGTTCGGGATGATCGACTGACAGTGTGCCTCTGTGTGAACTCAGATGTAATGTTTCCTTCACGGCCTTTTCGCGAGACATACGCGAGAGGAAACAATATAATGGTTGACTCTTCTAGGAAAGTATACTGTTGAAATTCAAACAGTAAACCTATCTTTTAGCTTGGGCCTCTGGAAATGGATGAGGGTTTCCGTTGCACATTCGCGATTACTACATGAATCTGTCGTAAAATGTGCTACCCTTCTTTGATGAAATGAGCTACCTTTCTTTGGATCTTCCTTATTTCCCACCCCGTAAAGAGTCCCAGAGTGACAATAAGTAATAATGCACCGACAGAACGAAGATTTTGTAAGCCGTCTCCTTCGCGGATGGACTTTACTTGTTGGAGATCCTGCCATTGAATCTGCTTTTTCTATGATTACCAATTTATGTGGTCGCTACATTTTAAACGGCTCGCCACGCAGACTTGTAATGGATACGACTGGCTCCACTGCTTGTTTCACAATCCTACAATCATGCACTGGATGTTTTCACCAGTCCCTGCATCATGCGTCTATCCTCTGTGGACCTTCCTGCATTTAGCTGCAGTTTTTAGCGTTAAGGTTCTCTTTATAAAGCAGCATACTCAGTGAAAAGCCTCATGGTGCTTCCGACAGCACTCACTATGTCAATCGTATACATATTGTTAACAGTAATAGTCTTATTCTTCTTTGATTAACATCCATACGACGCCAAATGATGAAGAAATGCAAACGTATAATAGTCATTTACCTTGTTAATCGCAGCAGTATGTTAATGTATCACTCTTTCGTTACTGTCCGTCAAGAAAATTGAGCTTTGTCGTGCACTGTAGGTTTGTTTTAGATTTCCGGATAGTCAACTCTCTTCACAAGTTGTTATCGTTATTCTCTTGAACGGCTATTTTTCTTATAGTTGAAATGTTGCCGCGCGGGATTAGCCGAGCGGTCTAGGGCGCTGCAGTCATGGACAGCGCGGCTGGTCCCGGCGGAGGTTCGAGTCCTCCCTCGGGCATTGGTGTGTGTGTTTGTCTTTAGGATAATTTAGGTTAAATAGTGTGTAAGCTTAGGGACTGATGACCTTAGCAATTAAGTCCCATAAGATTTCACACACATTTGAATATTAAAAAAAATGATATTATAGGTAAACAAACTTTTGCTCTCGACCATTTCCTGGAAAATGTGGCTATGACACTACACGAAATTTTTCTTTGCTCGCAAAGTAGTGAAAAGCATGAATAAAACGCCAGAATGTATGGGTGCGCAGGTATTCATCAACCTGCCATTGCACATTAATTATCTTGTACGTAATGTGGGAGAATTTAAAACTGAATACATGAACTTATGCAACTACGTCCACTTCACAGAGAAGAAGCTGTACGCAAAATCTTAAAGTTAACTCTTAAGGCTATTTTATATCAAGTCATTTCATTGTATTGTAGTGAAGTACAATGTACATTTTGATCTCTTCCCACGTCCTAGATTCCCCTCTCCATAAGATCCATGCAATCAGATAATGTAATGTAACGCAATAATAATCGCCATTGACGTTTTGTTTGTCTGTTGTTTTGTCTTCTTCTTAAGTTGTCATTTTAGTCTCTTGTTGCGACTTCGAGGGGGTGAATTCGGTGACATATAAATTCGAGATACCACAGACGCTGAGACAAGGGTCCGTACTGGGAACGTGTCGGTGTCTGTACTCTTTTCGCATGCTCAGTCATGGTTTATTGAGCAGGATAGCAACTGGCACCTCTTTCCATCCCTAACCAGCTAGTACACTATTTTCTTTACAATAACCTCGTTGCTTAAGGGGCCTTGGTCCTCCAAATGAAAATTATCGAGGGCAATGTACACTCAAACTTTAATTTGCATGTATTAACTTTCTAGCTTTTTCTACGTTAACCTTTCAGCTTTAATGTTTACGCCCTCAATTTAATGTGTGATTCCGTTGTCAAGGTAACATTTTCTCGGTATTAAATTGTTATATACACGCACAGGACGTGAGAAAGCTATCTTCTCTTTAAGCACCATCATCGAACTGAATAAAAATTCTCGGTCGCGTGGTCGCTTTTACCAAGACGTAGAAGTTTCTCTTATCTATTTGCACTACAGCAGATAATTCTTGTTATATCTTTTTACGAATAACTTCCGTCGCTTTTGTCTCTAAGAAATTATAGCAGCTGCCTACTGAAGAGCACCGCTTATGCCATAACTGTAGTCAAAAGAAAGAGTTTTGCCATCGTAAAGCGACAAGTTTATATCTGACGAAATTAAAGTCTCAGACAATTCGCTATATTGATGTGAAATCCAATTACCTAATTGTTACTTGAGTTACGGTGTGCAATCCCCTATAAAATATTGTAATGCCATCCCACTGAAAGGCTTTAAGAGACTATATGCACAACGAAGTGTATTGATCAGTATACAACGAGACGGGATGAAAGAGAATGGTGTCCAAATGAGAATCAACGTTCCTATGGAAACCAAACACCTCTACGTCAACACTACCGAGAACTTCAGCCGAACAAACCATTAGACTTCGGATGACACCACGTCTACCCACTGTTTCTACAGCAATATATCGCATTTGGGAACATCTCAACGTGTGTTACGCACCATTTTGCCTTTGTGCATGGGAAATGAGAGCTTCAGTTCCTCGGCATATACTTACTCTATTAATTAGTTACTATTTTGTTGGACAATTTACTTTTGTGGCACAGTATGATTTTAAACTTCACGATTGAACTATATTTAGTAATGGTCGTTTGACTATTAGTGTACCTCACATTTGTGGAGATCAGTGTAGCAGAACGTCTGTACATTTACAGTCTCCTACTACTGGATGTACGCAATAGGAATGTGACTGAGTACTCTGTAAGTTCCGTGTCCTTGTTCTCGTGTACGTCAAAAGTACCTCTGCTGCGTAAATGGATACATACAACGGCTGTCTCAGATTTTGTTTTCTCGAGAAGGGTGTTAAGAAAGGGCCACTGGAAACATATCATTAGCATTACTGAAACATTTACATAGGAACAGTGATCCATAATGTAAGAAGAAACAGAGTTTTGTCCACCTACAATCTGTCTTGGAGACGACAACTTTGTACATTTGTGTCGGATGTAAAAAGACAAAATGTTTCAATGTGAAGACTCTATCTATAAATACGAGCGGTATCCACAAAGTACATTACGTTTTGGAATTAAAAATAAATAAAACATTGGAAATTTTTTTATATACAGATAAAAGCCACACTTCAACACTACTTTTCTGCATAGTTGCCATTTAAATTAAGGTACTTATCGTAGCGATGGACGAGCTTGTAAATTCCTTCGTCGTAAAATTAGGCCGCCTGCGCCTTCAACCACGTGGTTACCTCTTCTTGAAGCTGTGCGTCGTCATCAAAACGCTGCATAGCCAACCACTTCTTCATTGCTGGGAATAAGTGGAAGTCGTTCGGTGGCAGGTCGGGACTGTACGGCGGATGAGAAAACAACTCCCACTTAAAAGATTCGAGAACTTCACGAGTGGCATTTGCCGTGAGGGCCCGGGCTTTGTAGTAAATCAGCAAGATCTTTGAGCCCAATTTTCCCCTGCGCTTGTTTTGTATTGCTCTTCTGAGGTTGTGCAGAGTTTGGCAATACCTTTGAGAGTTTATTGTAGTGCCTCTTTCCAGGAAATCCACAAAAATCGTATTTCTACCGGGTTACTGATTAACCACGTGGTTGAAGACGCAGGCGCCCGAATTTTACGACGAAGGAATTTCCAAGCTCGTCCATCGCTACGATAAGTGCCTTAATTTAAATGGCAACTATGTAGAAAAGTAGTATTTAAATGTGGCTTTCATCTGTATATAATAAAAAATTCCTATACTTTATTTATTTTTAATTCCAAAACGTAATGTACTTTGTGGATAGCCCTCGTACCTTATGAAAAAAGTTGGGCGACTATCTGATTGTATAATTTTCTTAGGTTTTTACTCCTGATATGCATTACGGAGGGGAAGTTCCATCGTCAGTGCTTTCAGGAGTCACTTGCGACATGTCTTCGAAACTCTGACGATGGAGTCTTTGGTTCGAAATAAATTTTGGAAATAAAAACCTAAAAATACGAAATACCGAAATCGACGGAATTCATAAAACATATCCTTTCACCGTCCCAGTGTCCAGCATGAAACCATTATGGACTCGTTAACAAAATTAGAGCTTCTGTATATATATTAATTTCTGTGATCAGTTTTGAATGACCAGTTGGTAGATAGGCTGTTGAAATAACACCATCGCCGGCTTCAGCTCATGTCTGTAGAACTATTAATTACACCTGCTAACTTTCGTGAATACATAGCGACTGTCTGAGGATACGCCTTACGCGTAGGCAGCCCTCACGCTCTGTGTGTGATGGGTGCGGTACTTACGACAGGGAGTACTGCCCGGCGGCGTCGCGTTCTTCGGTGCGCGAAACTATGGGGATGACGTCACAGGACACCATAACGGCGGCGACCAGCACAAGGAGAGCCTGCAACAGGATGGCCAACATATGCATGATTAATCTGTTAGTTGCAGTTTACACACGTAGCGCACGGTCTTCTTCCACGTGGAATGTGTATTCATACAAACCGTAAAAGCAGCTTATGAGAAGAATAGAGATTTAAATTTGAGAGAAGCAATTCTAGAACAAAATACCTACGCTTAAGAGGAGATAGAAATGCAAGTGTGCCAAATTTGTGTTTGCGGATCAATGTTCTGTATGTTTTTTTCACTTATTTGTAGTTGACGGAATGTGTGTCCAAAGAGAAAAAGGAATTTTAAAAAAGCACAGAACCGACGTAACGACGTGATAAAGCGCATGAAAAGCATACGTCGGTTGGAAGTCGCGCCAGATCACTTCTGATTTGTCTTCATATGGCACATTTTTCGTTCTAGACCGCAATTAATATACGAGCTAAATATGCAGGAGACGATCTGAGGGCTATGAAAAAAGGGAGAGAGAAGTACTGGTAGGCTGAAGCTATGAGGTGTGACTGAGTGCCCCAGTAATTATGAGGACTGCCGATGAAAGACAGTCGGCCGGAGTGGCCGTGCGGTTCTAGGCGCTGCAGTCTGGAACCAAGCGACCGCTATGGTCGCAGGTTCGAATCCTACCTCGGACGTGGATGTGTGTAATGTCCTTAGGTTAGTTAGGTTTAATTAGTTCTACGTTATAGGCGACTGATGACCTCAGAAGTTAAGTCGCATAGCGCTCAGAGCCATTTGAACCATTTTTGATAAAAGACGTGGCACCAGGTAGAGCCACGGAAAAGTGTGTGACGTCCATAGGTTAGTTAGGTTTAATTAGTTCTAAGTTCTAGGAGACTGATGACCTCAGAAGTTAAGCCGCATAGTGCTCACAGCCATTTGAACCATTTTTGGCGATAGACGTGGCACCAGGTAGAGCCACGGAAAAGTCAACAATTTTAAACTATAAAATTACTGAAGCTTTCGCAGCCGCTTCTTGGTGTGTCGCTGTTGAGACTCATCTCGGGATCTTCAACTGATTACCGATTTATGGTCTTTCTGACATTTCGTCTGCTTGAGAGGCTAGCATTTCTGATGGCGGGTCCACTTTGACAATGCTTGTCATTCGTGCTGGCGAAACGTTAGACCACTAAACGAGCGTCGGTCGAAGATCTTCAGACTGGTTTCAACATAAAACGCGTCAGTTTTAAACAGTCAACAATATTTTCGGATTAAATTGTGTGCGCTGTCCTACTACACATTACCATAATGCATAGACACGTTCCTGAAGTTTCCTGTACCACTGCGAACAGTGGCGAAGTAATATACGATAAAATTAAAGTCGAGGTCATCATCATGTTAGTAGATCCAAGAGTCGTCTACATTAATTTCCGTTGGGAACATTTACAACTACATTCTATATCATCACATTAACGGAATACGTGTTGCATTGTGATACTTTTGTTTCCACGTGTACAATTAGCAGTCAACACTTGAACCAAGGGCGCCCTTACGGTAGTCTATAGGGGGGATTGTCCTAGAGGTATAGGGTATTTTTAAACCACGCTAAGACAAAAAAAGACACATAACGAAGGAATTACCCGAACGGGACGGAAATTGGTACAAGTGATGCACATAAGGAGACAAACAAATGATTACAACTGCAGAAAATTGAACGATTTATTCAAGAGAAATAGCTTCAAAAATTGAGCAATTCAATGACGCGTTGTTTCGCCTCTGTCCCTTATGCAAACAGTTATCCGCCTTGGCATTTATTGATAGAGATGTTGGATATCCTCCTGGAGGATATTATGCCAAATTATGCCCAAATGACATGATATATCGCTAATATCTCAAGCTAGTTGAATGTCCCTGCCCATAATGCTCCAAACAGTATCAACTGGCTAGAGATTCGGTGACCTTGTTGGCCAGCGTGAGATTTGGGACGCACAAAGACAAGCAATAGTAACTCTCGCTGTTTGCGGGCGGCCATTATCTTGCTGAAACGTAAGTCCAGGATAGCCTGCCGTGAAGGGCAGGGATTGAAGAGTTCCTAGATAACAGAACGCAGCATGTCATTCTCAATGGAGAGAAGTCTTCCGAAGTAAGAATGATTTCAGGTGTACCGCAGAGGAGTGTTGTAGGACCGTTGCTATTCACAATATACATAAATGAACTTGTGGATGACATCTGAAGTTCACTGAGGCTTTTTGCGGATGATGCTGTGGTATATCGAGAGGTGGTAACAATAGAAAATTGTACTGAAATGCAGGAGGATCTGCAGCGAATTGACGCATGGTGTACGGAATGGCAACTGAATCTCAATGTAGACAAGTGTAATGTGCTGCGAATACATAGAAAGAAAGATCCCTTATCATTTAGCTACAATATAGCAGGTCAGCAACTGGAAGCAGTTAATGCCATAAATTATCTGGGAGTACGCAATAGGAGTGATATAAAATGGAATGATCATATAAAGTTGATCGTAGGTAAAGCAGATGCCAGAATGAAATTCATTGGAAGAATCCTAAGGAAATGCAATCCGAAAACAAAGGACGTAGGTTACAGTACGCTTGTTCGCCCACTGCTTGAATACTGCTCAACAGTGTGGGATCCTTACCGGATAGGGTTGATAGAAGAGATAGAGAAGATCCAACGGAGAGCAAAGCGCTTCGATACAGGATCATTTAGTAATCGCGAAAGCGTTACGGAGATGATAGATAAACTCCAGTGGAAGACTCTGCAGGAGAGACGCTCAGTAACTCGGTACGGGCTTTTGTTGAAGTTTCGAGAACATACCTTCAGCGAGGAGTCAAGCAGTATATTGCGCCCTCTTACGTATATCTCGCGATGAGACCATGAGGATGAAATCAGAGAGATTAGAGCCCACACAGAAGTATACCGACAATCCTTCTTTCCACGAACAATACGAGACAGGAATAGAAAAGAGAACCGATAGAGGTACTCAAGGTACCCTTCGCCACACACCGTCAGGTGGCTTGCGGTGTATGGATGTAGATGTAGACATAGAAGGACAATGAAACGGGACGTAGAATCGTACCGCTGTACTGCAAGGGTGCCGCGGATGACAACCAAAGGCGTCCTGCTATGAAAAGATATGTCCTCCCTGTTGTCGAGTCATAAGGCGAGCGACAGTGTGGCTAGTATCCTGTTACTGTAAGGGGCGTCTCCAGACTCGGTTTCGACCTGGAATGTCATTGAATGTAGTAGAATTGCTTTCAGTGATGATCCCGCTTCTGACTGATCATCGATGATTAGCGAACACGAATCTGGAGATGCCCCAGACAGCGGTAGGGCACCAGCCTCTCTGCAGCGCGCCATACGACCAGACAACCACCAGCGATTGTCTGGAGTGTCATTTCACATCTGGACCGATTTGGTTGTCATCTGCGGCTTCATTACGGTAAAGTTTTGTTGCTCTTCATAAGAAGCCATCCTGGGCACACAGCGAGAGATGCTACTGCTTGTTTACCTGCTTGCAAAACCCTACCCTGGCCAGCAAGGTCGCCGGATCTCTCCCCACTTGAGAACGCGTGGAGCATTATGGGCCGAGTAAGAGCTTGCATAATGGTCAGAGGTGGACCAAAGCGTTATTGACTCGTTCAGTTTGTGAAGTTCTTCCCCGTGAATGAATCATCTAATTTTTTTGAAACTGTAATAATTTATTTATCTGTACATTTACATCACAACTGCCGATTTCCGTCCCATTCGAATAATTCTTTCGTGCCGGCCGCGGTGGCCGAGCGGTTTTAGGTGCTTCAGTCCGGAACCGCGCGACTGCTACGGTCGCAGGATGTGTGTGATGTCCTTAGGTTAGTTAGGTTTAAGTAGTTCCAAGTTCTAGGGGACTGATGACCTCAGATGTTAAGCCCCATAGTGCTCAGAGCCATTTGAACTATGTGAATTCTTTCGTGGTGCGCCGGTTTTTCTTTCTTTTTCTTAGAGTCAATTTTCAAAGACGAATGGCAACTTGTAATAGCAACTCGTAGAGGACCCAGTTAAGAACCTGCCTAATACCGACTTTCAAATCATTTTCTTGAAAGAAAAACACCTGGCTACATTACATTTTTTCCCTTGCCTGAGGGCCAGGGTGGAAGTCCTCCTTCCTCCTGGCAGGGGCGCCCTTTGCTTGAAGTAAATAGTGAGTCTTATAGGTCAGGATTTGCGGCAAATTATAGTGTATAATGGCTCCTGAAAAATTACTAGGCAAAGGTGTTGAAACAGTGTCTGTAGACACATGGCTGTCGCAAAATTAGACAGCAGAATGAGTAGATTGCTATAAACTTTTGGCACTGAAAATAAACTTAGAATCTATAGAGATAGAGTCAGGATGCTAGTTTTAAATTGAAATAGATGTTAAATTTTATTGTTAAATAAGAGTTATATTATGGACGTTGTGCTACTACGGCTAGTCTGTGACGACTAAAGAAAAATCATGCTACCTGAGAGTATTAGGAATCGACAGCGTTTACCGGCCGTTGCTAGTTTTAACTATTGTCCGAGACTGGCCTCCGCCATATGGTACAGATTCCAGATACCTTTTATACGGCTATACTAATGCAGCTACCTACAGTAATGTAACTGCAGATATGTAGACAGTTTTACCGTTTGGGGACGGCTCAGACTTACACAGCGATCAAATTTAAAATTTCTAAATAAATTTATTACTGATATTCACAGCAGAGAACACAAGAACATCTACAAAGGCACTACCGAAGTAAAAATAACAGAAAGGAGAGACACGTTCTCAAATCGAAAAGAAACGAGACAGGGCCTCCATACTCACCACTGCAACCTTCATGTCTTTTCTGTGGCGGTTCTTCAGCGAGCTGAGGGTCGACTGTGGTCGTTGCCGGCAGCTGGAACCCTTATATAGGGCTAGTCGCCTGCTGTTTACCGGCTTCCCCTAGGCGTCCACCAATGTTTTGACGTCTGCTGGCTAACCTCGGTCAGCTGCTGCCGTACACGTAACACTTATTCCAGCTTCTGTGACAGACCGGACGCGGTCAGAGAACGATCGAAAGCGGAAACTCTGTCTAAATTAGATAATTACTAGCCCACTGAAGTGTCTGACTGAAGCATAAAACATTTCTCAGGAGCAATAAAGACCTGTGGTGTTATCCTTGACTGCACTAGTGGTTAGATATTTAATATGCACCTGCTGCATCCTACGATTATGGCTTTTAGGAATGCATAGAACAAACTTTCCATTTACTTCATTACAAAATCAACGTAAGTTAGGACCCTCTGAGATTAAGCTGTTAATTCATTAGCAGAATCTGATGTTAAAAGGAATAGGCTATCTAGTGCCTACTACATCTAAGCTTCTGCGAAAGGACATTTGTAGCTACCAAGGAGAGATTACATGGAATATGATTTTTTCCCTCTAGTTGCATTTGCCCTTTGCAACACATTATTCCATGAATCAAATTCTATTCGACCAATATTACTTTTCAGATATTTTGTTTTGTTGAACGACACTCCAGTGATGTAAATTGTTGATCGAAAGGTATTTTCAGACTTGAAAGAGAACATTTCAGAAGTATTGTTACACAAATTGTTTTTTCCATAATTCCTGTTCCTGTGTAGAATACAACATATCATTTACCGGGATTTAATTTTAATTTCTGCGACAACAGACCATAGAAGGAAATTCCAATAACGCAGCTTTCATCTTATCTTGGATGTCCACGGCCAACTTGAACTACACCATAACTGGTCTCTAATGCTTTGCATATGTCCGACAGAGGGCTTTGTGCGATGGCACTGCCATTGTTAGGATGAATTCCAAGATTTACGAGCACGTACGTTGTCCATCGTAACCGAGACGTTTCCTTCGTATCGTTAACTGACATCTCGCTACTTGCGACATAGTCAAAGAATTTCAAAATTTAAACAAGTATCATCATCATCACTTTAGTCGATGATTAAAGTCTCTTAAAGTTATTTCTGCTTTCATTTTAGCGGGAAATTCACTACAACATGTACGAAGAAAGTAATGAAATTTTCTGTTGAGGCAAAGAAATAAATGTAAGACATTCCAGTAAAATAAGAAATAGAAGCCTAAGTAATCCTGAAACTGAATAGTCTTCCCTATTTGGAAAGACTGCTAATATATGGTTTTTCTGAATACACTATGTCTTCTTTGGCACGTACTAAGTTTAGGAGAGAAAATCTGGTTTAAGCATATTGTTTACAAGAAAATTACTAGACAATCACACAGAATTAATGAATTTTAGTTGTTATCATCATTGTCACAGTACTGTTCCTGAAAGTACGGAGGAATAAAGGGAAGAAAGTCGTTGCTAGAGTCTTCAAACCCACTGTTTACAAACTTGCTCTGTTTCTTCTAAGAAACATTTGAATTGTAATAAAAATATATTCGCACAATGTTCCTGTTTACCATCTATATGCAGACGTAGGACTTGAATATAAGTTGTTAAGTACGAAACGTGAACCCAGATCTGGAAACTTAATAGGAAGCCGCTACAGTGGATCTAAAATACGGGGTCAGTGACCACTGCCGTCTAGATCGACTGGTCTTAAAACAGTTGTACCTCTTTCCCTGGAAACACCGACACATCGTGACTGACGTTAGTTCAGTGGTTTCAGGCGACTGCTCATTACAGCACATGCTGATATCAGCACTGCGCCAAGTAGATTGCAGTAAGGGGTTCTACCAATAACGCTCAGGGCAGAGCCGTTTTGTAACACAGGAAACAGGCACATCAAACGCTTCTTGTACTTACCGTTTCCCTTAGCATTACCTCTGGCTCGACAGCAAACTAGGGACGACTTACGCATGACGACTGCGAGCGCATCGTTATTACTTTCAAGGGAGCCACAAGAAAATCGGCTTTTTGAAATTTTTTATGTTTGTGACAAGTGAAATTCAAAATTCAAATATACCTCTCCCAAAGTAGTTCGATGTAACTCTTACAAATTCTCGAGAAAATCGATGTCGAAGTTTTCGAAACATGTTTAATATGCAAAAATAAGGCAGAGTGCGTATCTGGCTCACTGTCTGCAGCTACTCGGTTAAATTACAGTTTGAATCAAATTTTTAAACAGAGGGGTATGTTCTACGAGCATTTCCGTGAACCGTAGAATACATAAAGCGCACGAGACTCATAATCGCCAGCTCAAATCTCGTATAGGCCGTTATTATTTTCATTTCTTTCCTGATCACTTCGAATACCTTCTTTATTTAAATATAAGATTCATCAAATACATGCTAATTATCACATATAGTTGTAATTTTTATGAAAAATGCACGTCTTTTGATTTTTTATTATATATTGGACACAAATATCCAGTGTTTATTACAAAAAATTCTTAATTACCTATCTTATACAAAAAAATTATTGATCGAGATTCTCTAGTTAAAAAAATTACAGATAAACTTTTCTATCTGTTGTATTTTACGCTTCACGTAAATGCTCATAGTACATGCAACTTTGTTTAAAAGTTTGATTCTGCCAAGTTTCTAACCCAGATCCCTATGCAGCTGCGCTGCTTGTCGGAAGGATAGTCCCCCAGTTTAGCATGTTCAAGTGGTCGGAAAACTTCATATTCGACTCTCTCGAGTATTATTGAGAATTGCATTCAACCTCATTGGAAGACGCATATTTAAGTTCTGAAATTTATGTACCATAAACACAAAAAATTACAAAAGTCCGACTGTCAAGTGGTCGCCTTGTTAGATCACAGTGTGCGACTCCTGAGGCAGTGGTCCAGACCGAGGACGGCTGGAGAACGCTCTCTTCCTTGAAACGGTCACATCGTCGGATCATTCTACGTGCCTCATGAATTCTCGTCGTTTGCAAAGGTAGTGACTTTTGGTCGTTACTATGCTGTTTGCTTTGGCTCAGTTCTCCATAGAGAAAAATATATCAGATTCTTCTTCATTCACACAAGATGGTGATGTTTGTATCCAGAGGTTTTGTTTTCTACTAGATAATAAAAAAGATAAAATTTCAGAGTTCCGCGCCCCCCCCCTCCCCCTCACCCCTCCTCTGGTGAAATGCTTGTAACTGAATCTGGAATAAATCGTTTACTTTGCAGCGGAGTGTGCAATGTTTCTAAACATCATTGGACCGGGATTCGAAACCTTACCTTTACCGGACAATGCTCGTACGAACTAAGCTCCTCAGGCAGACACAGGACCCATCATTCCAGCTTCACTTCTGCCCCCACCTTTCGCCTACATTTCGAACTTTACTCTGGAAAGAACTACCTAAACTGTGGCTAAGCCATTTCTTCTCGTCTCCCTTTCTTCCAAGAGCGCGAATCCCGGAAGCTATGCAGGAGAGTGCCTACGAGATTTAGAAATCGGAAGGCAGGTACTGGAAGAAGCGTAGCTGTTGTCGCCGCCCAACTTGGCGTAGCGTTCGCCGGCTGGCGGCATGCACATCGGTTCTGTTCGCACCTCCTGTAATAATTTAGGATGCAAAGTCGAGAGAAAAGATAAAAAAGTGGTATATAAGAGCATTTCGCGGGAAAGCCAAGGTTCTGAGTTCGAATCCCTGTCTGGTACACAGTTTTAATGTACCAGGGATGTTTTGGATCTATTTACTTTGTTACTTCTTGCTTTACCATTTTGCAGAAATTTTGAACTCCACTTTTCGCGTAATCATTTTAACCACAGCCCTACTTTTTCGGGTCGTAAAGTCGTCACCCATAGATATTTGAGCACTCAGCTGCAAATATGTTCCAATATTAATGTGCAAATACGTCTTTAAGCTTTTTGCGATGTTGTTCAATAAGTAATGTCTTTTTTCTGTGAATTGGTTGGTTTTATTCAGGACTCCAATACGCCGTATTATTCCCCGTTCTACAATGCCCTATTTTTCAACATGATCTTCTTTCAACGCCACAGCCTTACGCCACCTTACTGGGGAGGACATATGCGCTCGCCCATATGCTGCCACTCTAGTCGACGTCGGAGCCAACGTCTTGCTGCATCAATTACATCCCCATCATATACATACAAGTGGAAGTCGGAAGGTGTCACATCCGGGCTGTAGGGACCGATGACCTCTCTGTTTGGTCCCTTCCCCAAGTCAACCGACCAACCAACCTGGCTGTAAAGTGGATAAGGAAGAACAGTCGAATGAACTTTAGTGAGCTCCATTCGGGTGCGCAGACTTGTATGAGGCCTTCCGTTGTCATGGAGAAAGAGAAGTTCACTTGCATGTTTGTGGCAATGAACACGCTGAAGTCATTTCTTTAATTTACTGACTGTAGCGCAATACACCTCGGAGTTGACCATTGCACCTTGAGCGAGAGCAAAAACAGAATAACCGCTCCAGAGCTCCAGAAGACTTTCTCCATGACTGTACCTCCTGAGGGTGCGGCTTTTGTACTTTTTCTTCGGAGGAGAGATGTTGTGGCGCCATTCCATGGATTGCCGGTTGGTTTTCGGTGCAAAGTGATGAACCCATGTTTTATCGCCTGTTACGACTTTCGAGAAAAAATTGCCATGGTCAGCCTTGCAACTCGCAAACAATTCCGTACAAAATGATCCTTCGTTGCTCTGTCTTCTGTTAGGCAGTGAGCACACATCTTTGAGAGCCCCAATTTTAGGACAAGTGTGTCATGGCTACCAACAGAGAAGTAAAGTCGCGCAACGATGTGTTTGCTTGTGATACGTCGATCACCTCGAATGAGAGGGTCCACACGTTCCAACATAGCAGGAGCCGCAGCTGTGTGCTGCCGGCCGGAACGCGGAAGATTGGATAGGTTTGCGCATCCTTACTGTACTGGTGACAAACGCCTCCCCCAACGACTAATCATGCTTTTGTTCCCTAGACACTCTGCAAGGGCCTATAAATATCTTGCGATATTCTGGTTTTCTCCAAAAGGAACTCAATGACTGTAGTCTGAACACACCTCCTTTACATAGGCCATTTTCAGGGCTAACTATATCGTCGTCACCCATCGGAACTCCATGAAACTATAGAGGCTGAAGAGCGAATATTCCATGATGTCCGAAAACAAATTCGCATTTTTTAAACCGAAATTAGCCAAGAGAAAAAGTGTTGCAATACTTACTAAACGCGCTTCCTATCATCGAAGTTAAAGTGTACGAACATTTTCTAAATATTTTCGAATCGTGTAAGTGAGGCGGGACTTGGGCACCAGCCCGGTGTTCACCTAGAGGGATGTGGGAAACCACCTAAAGCCACATCTAGCGGACCGGCACATAAGCTCTCTTCATTAATCCGTCGGGCATATTCAGTCCGCGGTTGATCCCGGCGGAGGTTCGAGTCCTCCCTCGGGCATGGGTGTGTGTGTTTGTCCTTAGGATAATTTAGGTTAAGTAGTGTGTAAGTTTAGGAATTGATGACCTTGGCAGTTAAGTCCCATAAGATTTCACACACATTTGAACATATTCAGTCCTGAAGCGCCGTGCTACCACGCGTGGTTATCCGGACGAATAATTTGGTCATAAACACTCGTCGTATAATGTGTTAATCTGTAAGTCGTCTCCTTTCATTGGAAATAATATCACTGAAAGAAGATACTAGTCTTTCATAAACCACAGAACTTGGTACCAAAGATAAATCTTTTTGGTCCTCAATTGACAGGCCTGTCACGCTTCCAAGAACGGAAGCACCACTCCTCCTAGGTAGAAAGGGATGCTGGATTTAAAGCTCTATTTCGTTCGCAAACAATCTCCACCAGACCTGTCTTCGCTACATCCTGATCATGTGATAACCAAATAGGGTTTGCAGCTATTCTGATCTTCTCCCTCTGGAGTAAAGGTGAAAGTTTACCGACTTCGTTCAAGTAATTATTTACCAAATAATTTGTAATGGGTTTGCTGATACTGAGGAGCCTCCTGGACATATTTTTAAACCGTGTGTCTGGTAACACTTTTTTACTTGTGCGATTATGGCTGTACAGAAACTCTTGATATTGGAATTTGGCTGAGGTTTGTTTAGGATTGAAATTTTTAATTTTTTCGATAATGGTCTTTAGGGAAATAGCAAGGCTTCCTTGAAGATATTCGCTTCCAGAAATCTCCTTTGTCAATTGAAGACATAAAATATGTAAATGAATCGGCGATCATGTTATGGCACTTTATTTGTAAAGGTCCCTCTTGGTCACAAAGTTGTGCAATCCACAACTATACTGCTTATGTAATCTAGACGGACCTTTACGAATAAATCTTCTTTGTGGTCCCGTCGAAAGACATTAAAACATCTAATATTTCTGATAACAATTCAGTGTCTGTACCAGAGATCATTCTTGGTACATTTTTTATGGCGGGATTGGCTAGTACCTGAGCAATTAACGGAGATAGTTTTACATACCTTGGACTCACTGAACCAAAAGCATTAAGTTTCCTCTGCTGTGCCCTCACATTCTTGCTCCACCCTGACTTCTCCATAAAGACGTTATGCTTCGTTGGAAATGTGACAAGTTCAAGATTTTGGCTGCATCGTCCCTTATGGATGGTGTCAATTTCTCACCCTAAAGCAAACACAAAATTAAGGGTTCAGTTATTATCTTAAGTTTATAGTACGCCAATAATATTATAGGTATATCGATCAAATTTACTTTATCTTTCAAAGGACATTGTGTATGTTTTCTCCTTATATGATGTCACAAGTGTGTTGTGCCTCCTTCTGATTTCAGTCTTTGTATTTCATTGCTATTGGGCCCCGTAAAATATTTCCAGACTAGGGAGGTTGCCATTCTGCAAGACTACCAGTCCGGCAACGACAGCGAGAAACTGACGTATAGGCCACGTGGTGCAAATCTTGCATACGTGTACCATCTAATAGGCCAATATTTGAAAGCAATGGAAATATGACTAATAAACCTTAGTCTTTTTTCACTTAAAAATATTCATTTAAAAATCAAAAGAATCTGCTCCACTGTGATGGCAAATCGATACACCGTTTTTATCAAAGTTATTCGTAAAATATAAAAAAAGCTTCTACGGTTTTTCTCGTCTCTAGTCCCGTTGAGTGTAGCGTCCCTTGGCCGTTTGACAGGAACTTTCTGTATAACCACTTGACATATAACCACACGACTGATACCTCTTCTTGATTGGGTGGTTGGCATGTTTTCTGCCTTTAACTGAAGTTACTAACTCAGTGAAGGACCTACTACGAGTTTAGCGCTTCTATTTTTCGCTACGGTTTCGCTGCAACACAAGAAAAATTTTCTCACTCTTACGTTTATTTCACAGCAAAGCAAAATCGTGTCTTTGCTTGAGTCTTGTCGAAATTTTCGTGTGCTTCCATGTGAGCTTGTCTTCAAATTATTTTATTAGACGTTCAGAAAAACTAAATTATCGACAATCTCGTGGCGGCAGCTGAAGACAGCAAATTAAAAACGAGGCGAGAGAGCAAATAACTGTAAGGAGCTTACTCTGATCATAATCCAAAACATTTCAGTTCTTACTGAAGTGTATCTACAGTTTCTTCCTAACATTGTAGCTGAATTTAAGGCTACATTTGAAATTTCAGTTGTTGAAGACACCCGTGATCCGGGTGCAGACCGGTCTGTGAATTAAGTTAAAGGCAAAGTGGTAACTGTTCGGTGGATCTTTTCCTCTACAAAATAAAACCTATGCTTTTTGAGCATTCCGGCCAAAGCAAGAAAACCTGCATAAGTGGGCTATTTGACAGCATATTAGAATCAATTAAATTCGAACTGAGATTCTTGTAGTAGAAAATTGCAAAGTCGCGGAAATTTGCAGCACATGTCGTAAGAACGAACAGTGTCACGCTACTACATGTTATTAACGTAGCAAATGAATTTCTTGTATGAGACCGCGATCATTGTGCATATTTTTTGAATAAAACCGTCTAGATAGCTCATTGGAACTTCTTTATTTATTACGACATTTCAGCTAGTGCTGTCATTAAGTATTTGAATGCTTAGAGAGTCTACACTGAGGTGATGAAAGTCAAGGGTTATCGATATCCCCATATCCGCAAGGCGATATTATCGTATCCACAAGGCATAAAAGAGCAGTACATTGGTGAAGCTGTCTTTTGTACTCACGTGGTTCATGTGAAAAGGTTTTACGTTGGGAATGCCATTTGGAGCCAAACGCATGGGGCATTCTGTTTCGGAAATCGGTAGACAATTCAATATTCCGAGATTCACTGTGTCAAGAGTGTGCTGAGAATACCAACTTTCGGTGTTACCTCTCACTACTAACAAAGCAGTGGCCGACGGCCTTAACATAACGACCAAGTTCAGTGGTGTCTGTGTAGAGTTGTCAGTGCTAACAGACAAGCAACACAGCTTGAAATAGCCGCATATATCAATGTGGGAAGTACCACGAACGTATCATTTAGGGTAATGTGGTGAAATTTGGCGTTAATGGCCTGTGGCAGCAGACGGCCGACGCGAATGCCTTTGCTAACAACACGACATCGCCTGCAGCGTCTCTCCTGGGCTCGTGATGGTGCCGGTTGCATCCTAGAAAACTGGAATACGATGGCCTGGCTGGATGGGTCTCTATTTCAGTTCGTAAGAGCTGATGATAGGACGGAGTGTGGCGCAGGCCCCACGAAGCCATGGACCAAAGTTGTCAACAAGGCAGTGTGCAGGTTGATGGTGGCTCCATAAGAGTGTGGGTTGCGTTTACGTACAATGGAATGGGTCTTCTAGTCCAACTGAACCGATCATTGACTGGAAATGGTTAGGTTTGGATACCTGGAGATCATCTGCGGCAATCCATGTTGCCAAACAACGATGGAATTTTTACGGATGCCAATGCGCTATGTCTCTGGGCCACAATTGTTCGCATTTGGTTTGAAGAACGTTCTGGACAATTCGAGCCAATCATTAGCCACCCAGATAGCCCGGCATGAATCCCATAGAACATTTATGGGACGTAATTGAGAGGTGAGTTCGTGCACAAAATCCTGCAAATCCTCTTTCGCAGTTATTGACGCCTATGGAGGCAGCATGGCTCAATATTTCTGCAGGGGACTTCCAAAGACTTGTTGAGTCCATCCCACGTCGAAATGCTGCACTATGCCGGGCAAGAGGAGGACCGACACGATATTAGGAGGTATCCCATAACTTTGGTCACCTCAGTGCATTCTATGTCAGCACTGACACTAACACAAAACTTCTTTTACAAGCCATACGGTTTTTGATATCTGATGATGGCAGCAGTTAAAACGTCATAATAAATAAAGAAATTTTAGTAAGCAGTCTTACTACTTGTATTTAAAAATTTAATAAGAATATAGGCAAACTGCCTCAAATAAAAGAATGATAAAAAATTGTTAATAAGTCACAAACGTCTGTACTGTTTTTAACAAGAAGACAGTAACAAAACTATATTACAATTACAGTTATTCTTAATCGCTGGATCTAAATGTTACAAAAACGGTTGAATTATAAGACTGTTACTTATCCTCACTTCTCCCTAACCACAAAACTCATATCCATATATAGAAAGTATGCCAATATATTTCGTACCGCCTCTAAAATCCTAGCTGGTCATAAGACTGCGTGTCGAAACAACGCGGAAGGAGAACAGACCAACAGATTTTTACCAGGAAAGGACTTAAACGGGTATTCTGCCAACTTGAAGTTCATTTTAAGTTGCAGAAAACAAGTTTCGTGGAGGGCGGATAAAGGTCTTTAATTTATAGCTGAGCTACAGCTCTAGCTGTCTGTTGTTTAAAGTTCTCCACAAAGTAAAGTTCATTTTACTTTTTGGCTGTTACATATCGACACTGAACTCTTATAGAGACGAACTTTTTCTATTCCTTTTCAACACTTACAGCGTTACAAACTGAAATTATCAGACAAGGTGGAACTTACATCTTTATCTACGCATACATTCTCAGACAGAGAAAACGACGCACCACGAAGGAATTATCCGAATGGGACGGAAAGCAGTACATGTGAAGTACATGTAGAGAAACAAATTATTACAATTTCAGAAAAATTGGATGATTTATTCAAGAGAAAGAGTTTCACAAACTGAACAAGCCAATAAGCTGTTAGTCCACCTATAGTACTTACATCTACGTCTACGTTCATACTCCGCAAGCCACCGTACGGTGCGTGACAGAGGGTAGCTTTTACCACAACCAGTCGTTTCGTTTCCTGTTCCACTAGCAGACAAAGCGAGGAAGAGACGACTATCTATATTCTTCCGTATGAGCCCTAATTTCTCGTATATTATCTTCGTGGTCCCAAGCGAAATGTTTGTTGGCGACAGTAGAATAGTTTTGCAGTCAGCTTCAAGTACCGGTTATCTAAACTTTCTCAGTTATGTTCTTCGAAATGAATGTCGTCTTCCCTCCAGAGATTCCCACTTGAGCTCCCGAAGCATATCCGTAACACTTGCATGCTGATCGGACCTACCGGCAACAAATCTAGTAGCTCGCCTCCGAATTGCTTCGAGGTCTTCTTTCAATACGAAATGGTGGGGATTCCAAGTACTCGAGCAGTACTCAAGAAGAGGTCGCACCAGCGTCCTATGCGCGGTCTCCTTTACGGATGAACTACTCTTTCCTAAAATTCTCCCAATAAACCGAAGTCGACCATTCGCCTTCCTTACCACAGTTCTCACATGCTCGTTCCATTGCATATCGCTTCGCAACGTTGCGCCCAGATATTTAAACGACGTGACTGTATCAAGCAGGAGACTGCTAATGCTGCATCAGTACATTATGGGTTTGTTTTTCCTACTCAGTCGCATAAACTCATATTTTTTTTTACATTAAGAGCCAGCTGCCGTTCATCACACCAACTAGAACTTTGGCTAGGTCATTTTGTATTATAATACTGTTACTTATCTCTGACACTTTCCTATGCGCAACAGCGTCATCAGAGAACAACAGCAGACTGCTGCCCTCCCTGTCTGCCAGATCATTTACGTGTATAGAAAATGGGAACGGTTCCATTACACTTCCCCGGGGCACTCATGATGTTACCCCTGTCTCCGATGCACACTCGCCGTCGAGGACAACATACTGGGTTCTATTACTTAAGAAGTTCCTGATCTATATAAATGACCTGGGTGACAATCTGAGCAGTTCTCTTAGGTTGTTCGCAGATGATGCTGTAATTTACCGTCTAGTAAGGTCATCCGAAGACCAGTATCAGCTGCAAAGCGATTTAGAAAAGATTGCTGTATGGTGTGTCAGGTGGCAGTTGACGCTAAATAACGAAAAGTGTGAGATGATCCACATGAGTTCCAAAAGAAATCCGTTGGAATTCGATTACTCGATAAATAGTACAATTCTCAAGGCTGTCAATTCAACTAAGTACCTGGGTGTTAAAATTACAAACAACTTCAGTTGGAAGGACCACATAGATAATATTGTCGGGAAGGCGAGCCAAAGGTTGCGTTTCATTGGCAGGACACTTAGAAGATGCAACAAGTCCACTAAAGAGACAGCTTACACTACACTCGTTCGTCCTCTGTTAGAATATTGCTGCGCGGTGTGGGATCCTTACCAGGTGGGATTGACGGAGGACATCGAGAGGGTGCAAAGAAGGGCAGCTCGTTTTGTATTATCGCGTTATAGGGGAGAGAGTGTGGCAGATATGATACACGAGTTGGGATGGAAGTCATTACAGCATAGACGTTTTTCGTCGCGGCGAGACCTTTTTACGAAATTTCAGTCACCAACTTTCTCTTCCGAATGCGAAAATATTTTGTTGAGCCCAACCTACATAGGTAGGAATGATCATCAAAATAAAATAAGAGAAATCAGAGCTCGAACAGAAAGGTTTAGGTGTTCGTTTTTCCCGCTCGCTGTTCGGGAGTGGAATAGTAGAGAGATAGTATGATTGTGGTTCGATGAACCCTCTGCCAAGCACTTAAATGTGAATTGCAGAGTAGTCATGTAGATGTAGAAGTCTTCGAGACAGCCGTATATCTGTGAGTCTATTTCTTATGCAAGTGCCTTCGTTAACGGTCTGCAGTCGAGTACCGTACCGGACGCTATTCAGAAATCTAGAAATATGAAATCTACCTGTTGACCTTCATCCATAGTTTTCAGTATATTACGTGAGAAAAGAGCGAGCTGGGTTTTGCACGAGTGATGCTTTCTAAAGCATCCGTGCACATGAATTTTTCAGTCTCTAAAAAATTTATTATAATCGAACTCAGAATATGCTCTATAATTGTGAAGCAAACTGATGTTAAGAATACTGGTCTGTAAATTTCCTGGTCCGTTATTTTATACTACTTGCATACAGGAATCACCTGCGATTTTTTCCAGTCGCTTGGCACTTTGCGCTGGTCGAGAGATTCGCGATAAATGCAAATTAAGTAAGGGGCCAATGACGTAGAGTACTCTTTGTAAAACCGAATTGGGATGCTATCCGGACCTGGCGACCTGTTTGTTTTCAACTCTCTCACTTGTTTTTCTACTCCGGGGATGCTTATTACTATGTCAAACAGTTACGCAAACAGTTATTAGGCTTGGCATGATTGATAGAGTTATGAAATATTCTCCTGGCGAATATCGTGCCAAGTTGTGTCCAATAATAGCATTAGTCAAAATCCCTAGTTGGCGACCTTGCTGGCCAAGGTACGGTTTGGCAAGAATGAAGACAGGCAGCAGAAACTCTAGCCGTATATGGGCGGACAATATCTTACAGCAATGTAGGCTCAGATTTGTTTTCCATGAAGTGCAACAAAATGGGACATAGAATATCGTTGATGTACCGCTTTACTGTAAGGGTACTGCAGACGACAACCAAGGGGGCCAACTTCTGGTTCTCCGACTTTATGGCAGGCGACAGTCAGTTTACTATCTCACGGGTTTCCGGACTGTCTCCAGGCACCTTCCCTAGTTGTTGGGGTTCAGTTCGAATCAGGACTCATCACTGAAGAGATTTCTACTACAGTCAATGAGATTCCAGACCGAAGGTGTGTTTGGAGATGCCCCAGACAGCGGTGGGATACCAACCTGACTGTCGCTCGACGTAACGTACGACAATCAGAGACTATAGTCTGGGGCTATTTTCATAGCAGGACCTCTTTGATTGTGATCCACGGCGCCGTTACAGCACAGTGATACGTCAACGCTGTTATACGTCCCGTTTTGTTGCCCTTTATGGCAAGCCATTTTAGGCTTACAGTTCAGGAAGATAATGACCATCCACAGACTGCGAAAGTTTCTACTGCTTTTCTTTGTGCTTGCAGAACACCACCTTCGTCATCAAGGTCGCCGGATCACTCCGCAGTTGAGGACTCTTGGAGCATGATGGACAGGACTCCCAACCATCTCGGGATTTTGACGATCAAACGCACTAATTGGACAGAAGGTGGCACGACATCCCTCAGGAGAGCATTCAACAAGTTTGTCGATCACTACCAAGCCGAATAACTGCTTGCATAAGAGCCGGAGGCCGACCGGCGCCTTACTGACTTGCTCAATTTGCGAAGGTCTTTCTCTGGAATAAATCATCCAGTTTTTATGAAATTGTAATCATTTGTTTGTCTGTTCACGTGCGTCACATCTACCGATTTATGTCTTCCCTCCGATACAGATAATTCCTTCGTGGTGTGTCTTTTTGAGTGTATATTCGGATGTTCGGTAAGGTCCTGGACAGTGCTTTGTGGTGGGTACATCGATTTCGTTCCTATTCCATTTCCGCACTGAATGTCAATTCCGCAATCCCTGTTCTCTTTTTCTCGTAACGCGATGATGGCAGCACAATATTCTCACTATCTTCTTCGAATGCTGACTCTCCTAATGTACCCGACCCAATTTTGCGGCAACCACTTCGTGTTTCTTCAAAGGATTCCCTCTTTAAGTTCGAGAATTTGCGTTAGTCTTCCGAATAGGTTATACAAGGCTGTTATGGTCCTAGGACCGCATGTCTGAATTCGTTTGATGTCTGCTGTCACACCTATTTGACAGGGGCTCAAGGTACTTGAATAATACTATAACTATTCGTACTAGAGTTTTGTGTGCCAGTTGTTTTACAGAAGCACTCCATTTTCCGAGAACCCTTCCAGCGGATCTAACTGAAGTCTTCCAGTCACCTTCCATAATAGAAAAAAAAATGTGTGGGTAGGGCCTCCCGTCGTGTAGACCATTCGCCTGGTGCAGGTCTTTCGAGTTGACGCCACTGCGGCACCCTGAGCGGAGGAAATCTCCCAGCCGGGAATCGAACCCGGGCCCTTAGGATTGACATTCTGTCACGCTGACCACTCAGCTAGCGGGGGCGGACTTCCATAACACTGATTTTATGCGACTGACCTCTCCATGTGTCTCCTTAGTATTAGCCCTAAATGCCTATACGATGTTCATCACTAATTTTGTTTTGAGATACTACAGAGTCGTTTCTCCTTGTTCCACACGGTACAGTAACATCAATGTCACCACCAACTACGATCAACGTCAGCGTGCAAAACCACTCACAAACAGCAGGCGGCAGCACTAGCACTGGAGAGTGTATTAAAGAGTGTCGAGAGAAGGGTGGCGCGGAAAACAGTGCAATCGTTGATGTAATGCGAAAACAGAGCGATTTATCTGACGTCCAAACGGGTATGATCATTGGCTTTCGGGCCAACGGCGAAAGCATTTCCGAAACGGCTAAGTTTGTAAACTGTCACGTACCGCCGTGGTTAGAGTATACGGTGCATGACAAAATAGCACTACCCAAAACCGGCGCCGTCGTATCTGTGGTATACCACGGGCCATAGACGAGAGGGGTGAATGACGGCTGCGAAGGTGTGTGTGTACGGGTGAACAGACGTGCAGCTGTTGAGCGACTGGCCGCCCAGAAGAAGAACCAAGTCGCTGCCAAAAGTGTCTTCACCAACAGTGTCTACTTGCTGTGTATACAGCAGGCACCTGGTTCATGAACCCATGGAGGGACTGCTTATTCATCGGTGTCAAACGCTGGAATTCCGTCACTAGTTCAGCAGCTGGTCGTCTACTGAGTGGCGACAGGTGACCTTTTCAGATGAATCACGTTTTATGCTCCATCAGGCATATGCCGTTGGCGTGTACGGCGTGAAACGTCTGAAAGCATACACCTTACAACAATCGTCGGAAGGATTTTCGTAGCATTGCCCTACTCCCGTTGCCACCAAACTCTCCAGATTTAAGACGAATCGAGAATCACTGTAAACTCTCCGGTCGTCTTGTTAGAGTCACTGATTCTCAATCGAGAAACCGAGCGCAGCTGGCCACGGCACTGGAATCGGTGTGCCTCCACATCCCGATCCTTACCTTCCAGAACTTTGCTGAATTTCTTCCTGCACGCCTCGCAGCGGTCCGCGCTACAAAATGTGGTTATTCAGGCTTCTGACAGGTGGTCGCATTAATGTGAATGGGCTGTGTAGAAATCACCGTACATCTAAAGAGAGCTGCCATTCATTTGACCAAGTGGGAATTTTGCCTAAGTGCATCTGAAATTCCTTACGATTATTCAAGGACAGCTTCACCAGCGAACAGTCTTATACACTACTGGCCATTCAAATTGCTACACCACGAAGATGACGTGCTGCAGACGCGAAATTTAACCGACAGGAAGAAGATGCTGTGATAAGCAAATGATTAGCTTTTCAGAGCATTCACACAGGGTTGGCGCCGGTGGCGACACCTACAACGAGCTGACATGAGGAAAGTTTCCAACCGATTTCTCACACACAAAGAGCACTGACTGGCGTTGCCTGGTGAAACGTTGTGGTGGTGCCTCGTGTAACGAGGAGAAATGCGTACCATCACGTTTCCGACTTTGATAAAGGTCGTGTGGTAGCCTACCGCGAATGTGGTTTATCGTATAGCGACTTTGCTGTTCGCGTTGGTCGAGACCCAGTGACTGTTAGCAGAATATGGAATCGGTGGGTTTAGAACGGTTATACGGAACGCTGTGCTGGATCCCAACGGCCTCGTATCACTAGCACTCGACATGACAGGCATCTTATCCGCATGGCTGTAACGGATCGTGCAGCCACGTCTCGGTCCCTCAGTCAACAGAGGGGGACGTTTGCAAGACAGCAGCCATCTGCACGAACACTTCGACGACGTTTGACGTTTGCAGCAGCATGGTCTATCAGCTCGCAGACCATGGCTGCGGTTACCCTTGACGCTGCATCACAGGCAGGAGCGGCTGAGATGGTCTACTCAAAGACGAACCTGGGTGCACGAATGGCAAAACGTCATTTTTCGGATGAATCCAGGTTCTGTTTACAGCATCATGATGGTCGAATCCGTGTTTGGCGACATCGCAGTGAACGCACATTGGAAGCTTGTATTCGTCATCACCATACTGGCGTATCACCCGGCGTGATGGTATGGGGTGCCATTGGTTACACGTCTCGGTCACCTCTTGTTCACATTGACAGCACTTTGAACAGTGGACGTTACATTTCAGCTGTGTTACGACCTGTGGCTCTCCCCTCCATTCGATCCCTGCGAAATCCTACATTTCAGCGGGATAATGCACGACCGCATGTTGCAGGTCCTGTACGGGCCTTTCTGGATACAGAAAATGTTCCACTGCTGCTCTCGTCAGCACATTCTCCAGATCTCTCACCTATTGAAAACGTCTGGTCAATGGTGGCCGAGCAACTGGCTTGTCACAATACGCCAGTCACTACTCTTGATGAACTGTGGTATCGTGTTGAAGCTGCATGGGCAGCTGTAACTGTACACGCCATCCAAGCTCTGTTTGACTCAATGCCCAGGCGTATCAAGGCCGTTATTACGGCCAGAGGTGTTGTTCTGGGTCCTGATTTCTCAGGCTCTATGCACCCAAGTTGCGTGAAAATGAAGTCACATGTCAGTTCTAGTATAATATATTTGTCCAATGAATACCCGTTTATCATCTGCATTTCTTCTTGGTGTAACAATTTTAGTGGCCAGTAGTGTAGTTATGCTGACACTGTCTGCTAAATCGTGTATGTATATTGTGAATGTTACAGGTCCTATTACGTTTTCTTGGGCCACACCCGACGTCACTTTCGGTTCTGTGGATCGAAAGTGTGTCAGTATCACCTGAAGTGCCAAGTGCCGAATTTTCAACCGAAGGCCAGTTTTGTGTTTTGGTTCGCAAGTCGTTCAGGCATCTTGAACATGAACGGAACAAGAATCGTTAGTGTCAGTCCCCGTTGTTAGACGAAGAGCTCTGGTTCAGTTCGAAAAGCTACAGGAGAAATTCCTAGGATTCAACTCAACTCATTCACGAAAATGAGAGTAAATCTAAATCAACATGGTTGTAAAAGATTTCGTGATGACTGGGTGTTGTGTGATGTCCTTACGTTAGTTAGGTTTAAGTAGTTCTAAGTTCCAGGGGACTGATGACCATCGATGTTAAGTCCCACAGTGCTCAGAGCCATTTGAACCATTTTTTTTGTAAAAGGTTTTAAACCCTTCGCCCCCGGAACAGTGTCTAGTGTGTTAAGCATTCCTCCCATTAATTCGACTCTTGTACACGAGAAATTGAGTCGTATACGACTACAATCCGTCAACAAGCGACAGCGGTACTTATAGCAAAGTTCGGCTGGAAAGAAACCCAAACGTTATGAAGAGTGAAACCTTTGTATGTTTACACTTATAACGACACAGGAAATTCGTATTTATAAAATTCAAACACTTTATCGACTGCGTCGTACAGAAAATTGTTGAGAAGCTACCTATAAAAGGTTTGACCGTTGAAAGATATTACTTAATGACAGGAGATTTTGTTGAAATAGTACACATATTTTGTACATACATTTCATTTAAAACGGTCTCTAGAGACCACGTTAGTTGAAAGTTCAAATGGTTCAAATGGCTCTGAGTACTATGGGACTCAACTGCTGTGGTCATAAGTCCCCTAGAACTTAGAACTACTTAAACCTAACTAACCTGACATCACACTCATCCATGTCCGAGGCAGGATTCGAACCTGCGACCGTAGCAGTCCAGCGGTTCCGGACTGCGCGCCTAGAACCGCTAGACCACCGCGGCCGGCAGTTGAAAGTTACGCATTACTAGACGCCCCCTTTTTCAGCATATAGTCATTGCGTTCTTATCTGGCAGCCTGTCTTGTTTGCACTGTCTATCCCCCGTAAAGTTTCTGTTCGTCAAGAAAGCCTTTAAAACTATCAGTTTCTGTCCTATAGTTTATCCGGTCTAAGATGCCCTAAGATGTCCCCAGTCCGTTCAAGATACTTCCGCCGGTCGTCGTGGCCGTGCGGTTCTAGGCGCTTCAGTCTGGAACCGCGCGACCGCTACGGTCGCAGGTTCGAATCCTGTCTCGGGCATGGATGTGTGTGATGTCCTTAGGCTAGTTAGGGTTAAGTAGTTATAAGTTCTAGGGGACTGATAACCTCAGATGTTAAGTCCCATAATGCTCAGAGCCATTTGAACCAAGATATTTCCCCCTCCCAGAACAATTTGTAGCAGTTTAGATGTGCCGTCAAGTATATTAAAAATCTTTTTCGTCAACCTCTTCTCATCCATCGTCAATAGATTTCGATAAAATTTTAGTTTTCTTTTTCTAATTGAGTAGTTTTCTTTTTCATTTTTCTGATACAACTCTTTCCCTTATCGCCATCTATACTGTCCATCCACTATCACTGAATCCACTATCCTGCAGAGGATCTTTCTCTCGAATGTTTGCGTTTCTCTTACTCCTGACTCTCTGTATTAATCATAAAGCTGTAGTATCTCAGTTTAGTTTGCCTTGAGATGGCTTCCCTCTTGTGCAAAGCGCATGTGCTGCGAATAGCGTTAGCCATCTCTTCTCGCTTGGTGATGTTAACAACTACTTTGCTAGGTTCCACTTGGCTTGAGGTATTCAAAGCTGTCAGCTCTTTCTATCGTAGCGTGCTCCGTCTTCCATATACGAGTGACGGCTTAAATGTTTGTGACGTATTTTTTTTCTTTTTTCGATAACAGAAGTACTCGAAAGATTTAAATATCTCGGGGAAACAGAAAAACTGAAAATTAGTGAAAGAGACGCCAACAACACCAGGTGAGAAAAAACGCCCTATGTTTTTCGCATTACACACATAAAGCTGTAATGTATTCCATTGGAAACGTCTGTTATGTGCTGTAACGGGATGAGGATCATTTGAGCGGCAACCTTTGGACGGCGGATGCGTCTCGCCCTTGCCAAGAGCTCTCTGAAAATTCCCCGTTAACTCTCTGCAGGCTGTTTGCTGCGTGTTGTGGTCGGATAGCGGACAGCCTTGCTCCTCTGTCGCAAACATCTTGCTGGCTACAACAGAGACGGTCGAGAAATTGTGTACCCTAGGCGTCTAAGACGAACATTATTAAAAGATTTCAGAATTGGAAAATTAAATAAATTTTTATATTCCGGTAATATCTGCTTCGTTCCTGAACAGTGTTCTACTCTTTTGAAGCATAGGTGCGCTTTTGTGGGTCAGTTATTGAAAGAGCGGGCCACTTATACCTACGAAATGGTTAAAATGGCTCTGAGCACTAAGGGACTTAACATCTGTGGTGGGTCCCCTAGAACTTAGAACTACTTAAATCTAACTAACCTAAGGACATCACATACAGGTACATCCATGCCCGAGGCAGGATTCGAACCTGCGACCATAGCGGTCACGCGGTTCCAGACTGAAGCGCCTATAACCGCACGGCCCCTACGAAATAACCTCATATTTCCTGCTACGTACAAGTTTTAACATCGTTTTGCGACATGTGGGTCAATCAGCCACCCAGGACTTGTTTTAGCGGAAACAACGTGAGAAAGACGTGAAAAAAAAAGAAACAGAGGCATCGTTCTTCGAAAGTAGCTACAATATTAACGGCTTATATTTTTTATGTATAAATTCCCTTCGTCTCTCTGTGAAACTAAACAGCCGGCGTTCGGTACGCAAGCACACATACGATAGTGCTCAGTGCTGTGACAGTAAGTCGCATTTGAAGCGTAATGGTCAACAGCATGCCTTTATCAAAGCAGAAAATGTGTAATGTATTTGTTTGCCACTTCACTTTCCCGGGTTAGTAGTCACATGCAAGTACACAAAGGGACCATTTTCCAGCAGTACGTCAAAGGCTGTTAGCAGTTCCGTCCATAGCTGAAACGGTGATCCGCAGACAAGAAATATGAGACTACTTCCTTGTTACGTTCGAAGTAATTAATAATAATTGAGTGTGGCTCAATAGCCGCGTAGAATTCTTTCAAAATGGACGCCACTTCGGCGATTTGTGTCCTCATAATCTACCCTAATTATCCAACCGGGAGACAGGAACCTTCAGCTTAATGTGATATCTGAACCACATCGTTGAAGCGTGAATTTTGGATAAAAGGCAGCTTCAAAATTTCCGCGGTATGGCCATATTCGACCTGCGACCTCTCGGTTTCCAGTCATGCACTTTACCGCTTTTTTTCCCCCTATACCACTAGTTTTAATGTTCGATGAGACTGTAATGGCCTAAGATGTTACAAATTAGATGCACAAACAAAGCAGAATTAATGGAAACTCCTTACTAGAAGACGGGAGACGTTGTAATGCACCTTGTACAGTATAGATTAAAGGTTAACTCACTTGAAGGAGTAGCAGAAGGAAGGAAGCTCTGAGGGAGACAAAGATTAGCATGTGAAAAACAGACTGTCAAAGATTTTGGGTGTAGGAAATCTATAGATATGGAAAACTTTAGCGTAATATATGAAGAAATTGGGGATGACGCTTAAGAAAAGTCTCTCTGTCTCTAACCCCTTCGTAGATTGTGTTCCAAAAATAAACAGCATAGAGACAGAAGTGATGACACTTTTTGAAGTACCTGACCATCATTTTGCAGGACAATGCTCAAGCTCATACAGTGCAAGCTGTTACTGATTTATTTGACTGATGGGGCTGCTAAGTGCTATACCATCTACTGCACTCCCCTGACTTAAGCCCTCGTGAGTTCAACTCGATTTCTAAACTTGAGGAAACACTTCAGGGCATTCGCTTCAGAAGTGCTGCAAATTCGCCGGGCAATAGACCGCGCCGCTCGAACTGTCAACTCAACTGGCACTGCTAAGAGTATCCTACGACTTCCACATCGCTGGCAACGGGTTATGCACAGTGCTGGTAACTACTTTCAAGGTCAGTCAAACTTTGAAACACGTATCTGTTTTGTACGAGCTGTAAATAAATAGTTGCCACTATTAAAGTTCCAACCCTCGTAGTTACGGGAGACGAAAATTTAATAATCATGGGGCACTGGAATTTGATTGTAGGAAACGGAAGAGAAAGAAAAGTAGTAGGTGAATGTGGACTGGGGGTAAGGAATAAAAGAGAAAGCCACCTGGTAGAATTTTGCACAGAGCATAAATTAACGATAGCTAATACTAGATTTAAGAATCATGTAAGGAGGCTGTATACATGTAAGAGGCCTGCACACACTGGAAGATTCCAGTTAGATTATATAATAGTAAGACAGAGATTTCGGAACCAGGTTTTAACTTATAAGACTTTTCCAGGGGCCGATGTGGACTCTCACCACAATTTATTGGTTATGAACTGTAAAATAAAACTGAAGAAACTGCAAAAATGTAAGAATTTGTGGAGATGAAACTTGGATAAACTGAAAGAATTATAGGTTGCAGACAGTTTCAGAGAGAGCATTAGCGAACGGTTGACAAAAACGCGGGAAAGAAATACAGTAGAAGAAGAATGGTAGCTTTGAGAGATGAAATAGTGAATGGAGCAGAGGATCAAGTAGATAAAAGACGAGGGCTAGTAGAAATCCTTGGCTAACGGAAGAGAAATTGAATTTAATTGATGAAAGAAGGAAATATAATAATGCAGTAAATGAAGCAGGCGAAAAGATATGTTAATATCTTAAAAAGGAGATCAACAGAAATGCAATATTGCTAAGCAGGGATGGCTAGAGGACAAATGTAAGGATGTAGAAGCATGTATCACCAGGGGTAGATAGATACTGCCTAAAGGAAAATTAAAGAGGCATTTGGAGAAAAGAACCACATGTATGAATATCAAGAGCTCAGGTGGAAACCAGTGCTAAGCAAAGAAAGGACAGCAGAAAGATGCAATGAGTATATGTAGGGCGTATGCAAGGCCTATGTATTTAAGGGCAATATTATGGAAATGAAAGAGAATGTAGATGAAGATCAAATGGGACTTGTGATACTGCGTGAAGAATTTGACAGAGCACTGAAAGACCTAAGTCGAGCGCCAGCCATCACAAAACTCTTCCATCTGGTGAGCAAGGTGTATAACACAGGCAAAATACCTTCAGACTTCAAGAAGAATATAATAATTCCAATCCCAAAGAAGTCAGTTGTTGACAGGTATGAAAATTACTGAACTATCAGTTTAATAAGTCATGGTTACAAAATACTAACATGACATCTTTACAGAAAAATTGAAGAACTGGTAGAAGCCCACCCCGGTGAAGATCAGTTTGCATTGCGTAGAAATGTTGGAACACGTGAGACAATACGACTTGCCTTAGAAGATAGTTTAAGGAAAGGCAAAACTACGTTTCTAGCATTTGTAGACTTAGATAAAGCTTTTGACGATGTTGGCTGGAGTACTCTCTTTCAAATTGTGAAGAAGGTAGGTGTAAAATACAGGGGGTGAAAAGCTATTTACAATTTGTACGGAAACCAGATGGCAGTTATAACAGCGGAGTTTCAGGAAAGGGGAGCAGCGGTTGAGAAGGGAGCGAGACAGTGCTGTAGCCTATCACCGATGTTATTCAATCTGTATATTGAGCAAGCAGTAAAGGAAACAAAAGAATAATTCGGTGTAGTAATTAAAATCCATCGAGAAGAAATAAAAACTTTGATGTTTGCCGATGACATTGTAATTCTATCAGAGACAGCAAAGGACCTGGAAGAGCAGCTGAACGGAATGGACAGTACCTTGAAAGAAGGATATAAGATGAACATCAACAAAAACAAAAAGAGGATAATGGAATGTAGTCGAATTAAATCAGGTGATGCCGAGGGAATTAGATTAGGAAGAGACAGTTAAAGTAGAAAATGAGTTTTGCTATTTGGGAAGCAAAGTAACTGATGAGGGTCGAAGTAGAGAGGATATAAAATGTAGACTGCCTATGGCGAGGAAAGCGTTTCTGAAGAAGAGAAATTTGTTACCATCGAGTATAGATTTAAGTGTCAGGAAGTCGTTTCTGAAAGTATATGTGTGGAGTGTAGCCATGTATGGAAGTGAAACGTGGACGATAAATAGTTTAGGCAAGAAGAGAATAGAATCTTTCGAAATGTGGTGCTACAGAAGCACGCTGGAGATTAGATGGGTGGATCACGTTACTAATGAGGAGGTACTGAACAGAATTGGGGAGAAGAGAAATTTGTGGCACAACTTGGTTAGAAGAAGGGATCGGTTGGTAGGACACGTTCTGAGGCATCAAGGGAGCACCAATTTAGTATTGGAGGGAAGCGTGGAGGATAAAAATCGTCTAGGGACACGAAGAGATGAATACAGTAGTAAACAGATTCAGAAGGATGTAGGTTGCAGTAGTTATTCGGAAATGAAGAGGCTTGTACAGGATAGAGTAGCATGGAGAGCTGCATGAAGCCAGTCTCTGGAGTGAAGTCCACAACAACAACAACAATAATTAATATCTGAGTTTGACATGTGTCTTCAAGGCTTTACCTCGCTTTCCACATTTGTGAATAAGATACTTCGTCGTTGTGCTGGCACTTTGTTTCTACGGCCGGATGTACCTCACACAGCGTCACCTGAAACCACTGACGTGACTGTCGAATAGGGAACTGCCGTTGATGCTATGTAGGTGTTTTTAGGGTATAGAAACAGAGAGAACTCGACAAAATCTTAGCAACATCTGGCTTCTTTGCTGGAGACTTGCGTAGTAGCCATGGAAATTTAGTGAAAATGATGAACAGTCTGCAGCGGAGGACGAGTTTAGTTTTGTGAACGTCACATGAGAGGGCTGTAGGTGTTACACTGAATTTCACTTGGGTTTCCGAGAGACTGTCTTGAGTGACAAACTTTGAAACATTTTGTATCCTTTTGTGTCAAACCAAGGGTGTCAACGGCGGTGAAAGCCATCAGACGGGCCCACATGTTAGGTAAGGCACACTTCCATCATGATAGCAGCTCGCTAGATGCAGATGACATTAAAGCCGTCTCAGCCAGCTCTAATAATGCCCCACCACTGGCGGCTATTACTATACCAGTCATCTGAACAGATGCTCTGTCACTTACCATCTCATATACTACATTACACATCACTAGATAAAAAGAAACGTAAACTTGCTTCCACAGAACATTACTTCGATTATTAATTCGCAAATCCACATTAGCGTATAAAGACATATTTCTTGTGGCCAATAAGTATATATTTATTCAGAAGTTACTAAAAGTTATGCTTCAAAAACTATCATCACACTCACGTAATTATTAAATATGAACAGCAGATGGAAAGAGTGTATAAACTATCTGTATTACTAATTATATAATGTACTGATTTGTAGCCTTCAGATAATATCATGGTTGGAAAAGGCCCTTAATAAACAACATAATCGATACTTATGAAAGATAGTTGGTTGTTGTGTAATCCACCGCAGCGCTTTATATTGCTTGTATCTCTGTCTGTTGACTTGTTCCACATCCCCGAGGGATCTCGATCATGATTCGATCCGTAGCAAATAATCTGCGAGTGAACACTATTTCATTCCTTTACATAGCCGGAAAAGATTCAGGATCCCTGAAAAATGCAGTCGCGAGTAGAGAAATTTTTCACACATTTTACCACGACCATAACTCTGAATGCAACCATCACTGATCTCATTCTGATACAAATGTCATCATTTTTTTCTATTCATGTGGTAGTATTACCTCCACGCAATCAATGATACAAATAGCCGAAGCACGTATTTAAGAGTTCACTAAAAATTTACACGATGTGATGTAAATGTTGTGCACTTGGACGACTTACAGAATTTACATTGCCAGTCGTCGAATTAAGACGAGTTGTTTGGAACACATCAAGACAGGAACATGCGGTTCAGAGTCTAGCGGTCAGGCGTTCGCTCCAAAATGAGTCCAGTTATTTCACTTAACAATTTCAGGTTAATGATACGAGCGATTTTTCAGCAAATTTCCTTCCCTACAGCTTTGTCTTTAATAACCGCAAGACTGTAAATTTTTAATTCCTTTTTTACTTTCCAAAATGATTGCTAAGCGCGTTTTGCAGTAACTTTCTCATGGTAATATTTGCAGCAAATGAAAAACAAGTCTTGAAGACAGAAAAATTTCAGTATAGGTCTCCTGTGTGATCCCTTAGAATTGAGGGAATAGTGTTCATCAACATGACAGTGAATTTCCTGTTTAGAAAAAATTTCCCATGTTCCTTCTCCTAGCGGTACCATTAGGAAGTACTGTAAGTTGTCACTATAGGCCTCAGTATCAAGGTAGGAACGTTATGGTCGGATTTGAAGAATGAATTTTCATAATTTCTTTCATTTATTCTTGAAATTGACAGCCACTGTCGGGTGAATTATTCTGTTGCAAGAAACTTCAATAAACAAAGGGAATAGTAATTTCTGAGGCCAAACCAGAATTATTTTGCCACAGTGATTCTCCGCAACTGTTTTCATGAGCTGGAAATGTAAAGCAAATTCCAAGGTCATTTTTATTACTTCTGTATTACAATATTCGGGTAATAGTCATATTCGACATTTGTAGATTTCCGGAAAGCATTTGACATGGTGCCCCATTGCAGGCTGTTAACGAAGGTACGAGCATATGGAATAAGCTCACAGATATGTGAGTGTCTCGAAGACTTCTTAAATAATAGAACCCAGTATGTTGTCCCCGACGGCGTGTGTTCATCAGAGACAAGGGTACCGCCAGGATTTCTCCAGGGAAGCGTGATAGGACCGCTGTTGTTATCTATAGACATAAATGATTTGGCGGACAGAGTGGGCAACAATCTGCAGTTCTTTGCTGTTGATGCCGTGGTGTACGGTAAGGTGTCGAAGTTGAGTGACTGTAGGAAGATACAAGACGAGTTAGACAAAATTACCAGTTGGTGTTATGAATGGCAGCTAGACCTAAATGTGTAAAAAATGTAAGTTAACGAGGATGAGTAGGAAGAACAAACTTGTAATGTTCGGGTAGAGTATTACCAGCGTCCTGCTTGACACTGTCAAGTTGCTTAAATGTCCAGGCGCAGAGTCTGCAAAGCGATATGACGTGGAGCGAGCATGTGAGAACTGTGCTAGGGAAGACAAGTGGTCGACTTCGGCTTGTCGGGAGACTTTTAGGAAAGAATAGTTCGCCTGTAAAGCAGACCGCTTATAGGAAACTGGCGCGACCTATTCTTGAGTACTGCTCGAGTTTTTGGGATCCTTACCAGCTCGGACTGAAGGACGACATCGAAGCAATACAGAGGTGGGCTGCTAGATTTGTAACCGGTAGGTTCAAATAACACGTAAGTCTTGCGGAGATGCAAATGGGAAACCCTGGAGGGAAGGCGGCGTTCTTTTCGAGAAACACTATTGAGAAAATTTCGAGAATCTGCATTTGAAGCTGACTGCCGAACGATTCCATTGCCCCCAACATACATCGCTCGTAAGGATCACGAAGATAAGGTACGAGAAATTAGGTCCTATACGGAGGCGTACAAGTAGTCGTTTTTCCTTCGCTCTACGAGTGGAACAGGAGGTGAAATGACGAGTAGCGGTACAGTGTACCCTCTGCCATGCGCCGTATGGTGGCTTGCGGAGTATCTGTGTGGTCGTAGATGTAAAGCAAGTGGAAAAAAACAACAGTTCATATACTTTGTTTGACCTCTGCACGTGATTTACAGATCTCAACAGCTAACGATTCTCTCAGCTAAAGAATAGTATCAAATTACAGCCAAAAAAGAACTCCAAATCATTGGCGTTCACAGAATTTTTTCCAAGAAGGAGGGCAAAACACTAAAATTGTCATTTTTTATACAAAAGAACCGATCAGTTTCGAGACCTGTAACGCCGCAAGAGCTAATTTCTATAGGTGACACAGAAAAATTTGATGTATCTCAGAAAACTGATGACAGTTCGCTCAGTATATAAAGAATATTCCTGTACTCCAGATTCCAGCGTGGGGGAGGAGGAAGTGCTCCCTCTTGCCGCCCCCCTCCCCCCTCCTGCTTGCGAACTTCTATGTCCGGAATTCATATGTAACAATCAAATAAAACGAAGGATCTCCGCAGTGCCACGGTGGGCAGCGTTTAGCAATTCAGTTTGGCAAGACAATTGAAAATCCATAATTAAACGTGAAAATAATAAAGACAGAACATCTAAGTTACAAAAGAGCTATAGTATTACTCGAAACAAGTATGACAAAATGCACGGTGGGCAGCGTTTAGCAATTCAGTTTGGCAAGACAATTGAAAATCCATAATTAAACGTGAAAATAATAAAGACAGAACATCTAAGTTACAAGTATGACAAAATATTAATAGTCCGGGATGAAACATCTGAATATTGCAACACTAATTTCGCTCTGGGCACTATATGCGTAAAATCAGGCTACTACAACACTGTAATTATGCTTCGGAAACCACGATTACTGGAGTAATTAAGCTAAGTAAACACAAAAACAAAACATGAGATCTTAAAGCAAATTTTCGGTTTAGCCCGCATAGAAGAAATTTGAGGGAAAAGAAAATCACGTGAAGCATATTAACGCTTTGGGAAATTGTTTTTAAGGCTGTTGAATCTATGAAAGCAAATCCCTTTAGTTTGTTTTTTACATTCTTTGTCCAGTCATTCAATTGATAAAAGAAAATGTTGTTTGAAAATAAGGAAGAGTTCTTTAAGCTTTTGTAGGAATTTTCATTGATGGTCTTGACTGTTCTTATCAAATGATATAAACATGCTCTGCGATTTATCGGACGAATGAAAAAAGAAAGTAAGTAAAAGTGTCATAGCAAAAACTGTTCTTTGAGTTGAATAGTTTTCAAATAGTTGCACTACCACTTCTAAACCACTTTAACTTCGTGAGTTTTCGTAAAAGCAGATTTTGTTTATTTAGATATATCCTTAAAACTATATCTAATCTAGGAAATTATGCAGATGTTGAAAGTTAGAAAATGAAGGGTGATGAAAAAAAAAGAAACTTCGTTACATGGATTCTTTTATATTTTTTCCTCACTTGTTATTTTATTTTTTACATAATTTAATAACACTTTAAGTCACGTTCTCAAGACTTTTGTTATGCATCTCAGGAGTTCATGAAACTGGCTCCATCTGAAGCGGATTCACATTTCAGGTGGAATAAAATCATATGTAATTTTCGCGTTTTACTCCTGGAATGCTCATACAATAAAAGCACTTTTCACAGAGATTCCAACTGGACATATTTTCCATTTTCAGCTGTAAATATTCTTGTCTGCAGTAAAGACCTTCGTTGCAGTTAATACTTTCGCATTAGAGGGTGTCCTGAATTTACACAGCAAAACCAAGTGAATTTTATTAAGACGTAACCTTTGTAATTTTATCATTATTACATTTTCCCCTTCGCTGCTTGTGTATCAATACAAAAAAATTGAACTACTTTCCACTGTGTTATTTTGCGGTTGCAATCACTGAGATATCAATAAGATTAATGCTCTGTTTGTGTGGTTTAGTAATCATGTTTCCGAAATACGGATTAAATGTTTTAATAATAGCGGTCTTAATTACGCAAATGACCAGAACCCAAATGATTGGATACACAGACCTACAGGCCGATAAAGCTGACGTTCGTCTGTTAGAAAATCCTAAAGCATATTACAAGCTCGAAAATTATGACGTTCCTTGAGGAAAACAAGCTTCTCTCAAAGACTGAGCACAATTCAGAAAAACACCTCTCACTTGGAATACAGCTTGTTTTATTCATTCACTGTATTTTGTAAACAATAAGTGCAAGTGCACGGATAGAATATATCTTCCCAGATTTCCGAAAGGCATTCTACACTATAGCACATCGTTGACTACAAATCAAGACACTATCATAATGAGTGTTTTCGTAAATACGTGACAAGCACGGGGAGTATATGACTGATAGAACCCAGTATGTTTTACTTGAAGACATACGCCCTTAAAATTTAGTATCAGTCTGCCAGAGACAGGCATGTGCTAATTTGTAAAATACATAACCATTTTTTTGCTCTCCTGAGTGTAGAGTTCTTAGGGCTGCAATATTATTTACAGCGGTGAATTGGACACCGTTGTCAGTTCGTATCTGACAATGATTACTTGCCGAAACATGTTATGTACCGTAACTGGAATTAAATAAACTATAGGTGCAATATAACTGCCATCTGGTTTCTGTACAAATTGTAAATAGCTTATCGCTCCCTGTATTAAGTCGGGTGATGCTGAGGGAATTAGATTAGGAAATGAGACACTTAAAGTAGTAAAGGAGTTTTGCTATTTGGGGAGCAAAATAACTGATGATGGTCGAAGTAGAGAGGATATAAAATGTAGACTGGCAATGGCAAGGAAAGCGTTTCTGAAGAAGAGAAATTTGTTAACATCGAGTATAGATTTAAGAGTCAGGAAGTCGTTTCTGAAAGTATTTGTATGGAGTGTAGCCATGTATGGAAGTGAAACATGGACGATAAATAGTTTGGACAAGAAGAGGATAGAAGCTTTCGAAATGTGGTGCTACAGAAGAATGCTGAAGATTAGATGGGTAGATCACATAACTAATGAGGAGGTATTGAACAGAATTGGGGAGGAGTTTGTGGCACAACTTGACAAGAAGAAGGGACCGATTGGTAGGACACGTTCTGAGGCATCAGGGGATCACAAATTTAGCATTGGAGGGCAGTTTGGAGGGTAAAAATCGTAGAGGGAGACCAAGAGATGAATACATTAAGCAGATCCAGAAGGATGTAGGTTGCAGTAAGTACTAGGAGATGAAGAAGCTTGCACAGGATGGAGTAGCATGGAGAGCTGCATCAAATCAGTCTCAGGACTGAAGACCACAACACAAAAACATAGGTGCAAACTGGATGGAAACTGAAATAAAAATACATAGTATCAACTGAATTTTATTTTTATTATTATTACACAATTAAGTAACACAAACATTTGCTAATAACAACATTTTTCTGTATTCCTGTTATCTTCCGCGAACGCTCTCCATTCAAGTCATCCTCCTTGCTTACACCAGATTACACCGTTATTTCACTGATGTGGTCCTTCCACGAACATCGTGGTGTGCTGCGTGAACGGCTGCTGGATGGTGTACATTCAAAAATTATCTTTGGCCACCGCTGATATGGTATCTCAATAAGAACGCATACAGCTTTAATGATTTTCTTGCAGTTCCATGTATCCCTTATCCATTCATCGTCTTTCTAGCTTACTTCATCATTAGTTTTTTCTCGATTCTTGATACTCTGGCGCTCCTTCGTAAATAACACATTTCCACAAAAAGGAGACCAGCATTTAAAATCTGTTGTTGTGATCTACGGTACTGTACACATTGAAATATCAGCCTACCCACTCTTCACTTGTCGTTCTTAGAAATGTTCTGGTCACACCAAAAATAATTATTTTCCTGCTTTGAAATATTCCGTATTTTGCTCTGTATTACCCAGTGCATTTTTGTTAATATATACCCCCAGGTAGTACTGACGTTTTGTTTCCCCGTTCATACATATACTAGAGTTCCGTAGCTACATCTTTGCTTGCAATATCATAGTACAAAGATAAGTATGACCATGTATAGTATTTTACGTTGAAACATTGAGGTACTGCACTATTAAGTACCAGCAAGAATAAATTTATTTTCTGTGCCACACGTAACCACATATGTACTATCACGAAGACTACTCCGTTTTGAATGTATTGACGCCAGCATTACGTGAGTAAAGCGAACAACAACGACGTACGCACCAGCGGCGAAAGTTCAGCTCACTTCTAGCCGCTGTTATGCGGTTGCACTCTGTTCTCTTCCAGGTCTCGCAGTACGCTGACAGTCCTGCTGGTGTGTACACCACCCTGTACCAAACTTGCTACATCAAATAGCATTAGCAACAGAACGTCTTTCTCTCATAACGTTATATCAAATCAGATAAAATTTGATCTAAGCAGAATCTTGTCTGCAGCGCTCTGCTTACCCCTCCCCCACAGAAGAACTGCTTAATTTAATTGCTTACAATCCCCACCAGTGAGTTTCTGAAATATCTACATCAAACAGTTTCCAGAGAAAATTGTTCGGAAGGGTTAGAAGAATGTTTTGTCAAGTCCGCTGCTTATAACATTGGAATTTTTCGAATCTAATGCAGCATAATCTATCATTACGTCCAGCTGTTAAGGCATCACTGAGAAAAAATAATGTTTTCTCCCTGTCTTCACTTACTTTGTTAACGAATCTGTTGTCTAGTGGATGAAATGAACTACAAGTTTGATCGTATGCTTGATGGTGAAACACATTCATGCGACTTCACACGTAGTTTTGTCTGTCAATCCGTTTTTCTTTAATGTTCTACACTTCCTCGATGAGGAGTCTAGATGCATACACAGTACTCAGCGATTTTCTGCGTTCGAGTGGAAAGAAACCACATTGTATGTTCATATGAAGTTTATCATTTTCTATGTATGTTATGATTACCGGTGAGGAATAATGTATGTTTAGTTATTTTCATGTAAACTGATGGGAACTTTGTGATTACACTTAAACTTAAGGCTATGGTTTGAAAATCAACGTAATGGTTCGGAAACAGTCACCACAAAGAAATGACTATTATTGCAACCATGACGCTTACTGAAAGAAAATTAATATTTAATAGCCCAAGTTGCTGCTCCTATACTTCGTCAGTATGTTGGAATTTCATGAATACAGCATTTATGCTTATAAAAAGAGATATACAAATCAAAACTGCAACTACAAAATTTCTGTCCATTTTCCATGCAAATACATATATCAGTTTTACGTCATCCTGAAATATTTTTAGAGACAATGCTGAATAAATACACACGGACTGCGTCAGAATGCCATGAAATGAAAGCTACATGAAATCTGCTGTCCCGTCGTTAGAAAGTGCAAGATGGCGTGGCCTAAGTGCCCTTTGACATTCCTGTTGAGGTGTCAAAAAATTGTGAGTTGCATCGATAAGACATTCAGTGAATTGAAAGTACTGCCCAGGAACTGAACACTAGCGAATTTTGAATGTGGGTTGTTAGTTTTTGAATTACTGGATATACAGGGTAGTGTCATAAGAAATTTTACATTTTTTTAGTGATTATTGTTACTGTGTTAGAATCACAATTCTAATCTTTAAGTCAAATATCATGTATTTATGTTTATGCTGATGATGATTTATTGGTAAGAAAATGAATATCTCTGCTCAGACAAAAAGTGTGTCGTTTGCTAACCGGGTAACCAAAAGTGATAAGGTGAACACAATTTGAAAATTGTGAATTTATGGGCAAATTAATTATTTTATGTTAAATTGTTCATTCATATGCTAACCTAGAAATATTTATGTAATCTAAAGTTGCACTTGCACAGTTTTACCTGCCCTAAGCCAGCTACTGAATACAAATGAATTGTCGTTCAGGTCCATCATCCTCCACGGTTTAAAAATGCTATTAAGTCCAATCCATTATCAATTTCGGTGAACACCTAACTCATTTGTCTATTTTGTCTAACCAGAGTAACTATTCACTCAGACACCATGCCAGGTGGCTCTACTGTAAAATCAGTATTCAGATCCTAGGCCGGTGAACCAGATTTAGGTTTTCCCAAATCAATCATGTAATTGACTAGATAATTACTTAGGATTTCTTTGATTTTCTTCCCTACCCCTGTTCATTCCAATCCAGAGCACCGTACGCAATGACCTCTTTGTCAACACGGCGTTAGGCCCTAATCTTTTCATTCCTTTAAATGGTTCAAATGGCTCAGAGCACTATGGGACTTAACTTCTTAGGTCATCAGGCCCCTAGAACTTAGAACTACTTAAACCAAACTAACCTAAGGACATCACACACATTCATGCCCGAGGCGGTCGCGCGGTTCCAGACTGTAGCGCCTAGAACCGCTCAGCCACTCCGGCCGGCTTCATTCCTTTTTTTGCCTTAAATAAGGTGCTTAATTCTTTTTTCTTCACTTGTATTACACTACTTCCACATGTAGGGACATCTGATAATACCATCCCAAATGATCATTTTGTGAAAATCTTCCTATATTTCATAACGCTTATTTTTGCTGCACCGTTACATTCGTTCACCAATACAAGTGATTTTGGTGACACTTAAAAACAGCTTTAAGCGATATACCAATGTAATGCGCCTGTATAAGATATTCTGAACAATTACGTCGAGCTATAAGTGTACACGTTTTCTATGATGATATGCATGATTGCTGAAGATAGTGAGTTATTGTAACTCTGCACGCAGAAATGTCACGATCTCACGTGTGACAGGATATCAGGAACTGGTTTTGTCATTTATGTATGTGACGGTAGCGCTTTTGTTTGTAACGGAAAATAAGGCAGCGTGTATCAGCATGACCGGTACAGTTGTTCTGACACTCCTCTGAGTAGCCCAACTATTAATATGGGTTTTGGTTAAGTACTTGGTTCGATAACCATGTCAGTTATCTTGTGGCGATCACCAGATTTAATGAACAATAGTCTGAGGTCTTCCGTAAAGCATCAACCTGTTCCCGTTACTGAAGAAGAATATTTCATTAAAGTTTAGTGTATACAGCTGTTAACAAGCGGGTTTTCACGGGCAAGCGTTTGCAACCTTAATCGATGAGAAGTTTTTATCCAAAGTTACAAATATGATTTCCAGGTTTGCTTTTTTAAATCATCTGCATAAATGCTCGAGATATTTCGATGATGTGTTCTTGAGCTATAAAACGTAGAAAATTTCATTTCCATGTATCTGTTAGTAATCTATAAAATCAACGAGTCAAATATACCGCTTACACGACTTGGTGATGTTAGAGGAAGCTTAGAAATTCCATTTATAATAGTGTACAGAGAGCTGCCTAAACTCAAAATCTTCAGTAGCGTACTCAGCTATAAACTTAGTTGCTTTTAGTTGCTTCTGATTTAAAGCAGCAGTCAATTAACAAAAATTGTTGTTTTTCTAATGTGCAATATATAATTCCTCTGATTTTGTATGGTCCAGTACTGTATAAAAATCGGATCAGATTCCGTTATGGGTTATTTTATTACATCTTATTTTGAAATTGTCTTTTAAGGACTGCGTGGTATGAGACTTTAACATCCCTTGTCGTTATTCTTTCGATTCCTTAATACCGATTTAGCGACGATCTCAAACTTCCTTTGGTGCTATAGCTCATATTATAAAAAACATTAAGTTGCAGTACTGGAAAAAAGGTGGAATGGAGCAACGAACAGAGGCATGTGTGTTTTTAAAAGGCAATTTTTCAGGAGCCACAGCTTCCTTCATCAGGAAGTCAACTAAGGGAAGTTTCTTAAACAAAGTGATCAAAGTGACATCAAAATTAAGTATGTTATTTGATGTTTGACGTCTGTGGTCTTACGTAAAAAGTCATCCCAGTGTTATTCAGTAATAGGAGAACGCCCAAGATTTGATTCTAGCTCCGTGTCTATTGTGTTAGGGTTGCTTCACATCATCTGCAGTGTGACCTCTCCTCTATACTGTGAATCCATCGGGAATAAATACGTGATTGTGCAAGTACGATAACACGAACAATATAGATTTACTATATTTTTTTGACATATTCTACATTCATCTAAGCAAACGCCCAGCTGGTATTCGAGTTCTTCTTATCTATTTTATTCATAGATTATCTGCACAACACAGCGAGCAGTTCAACAAGTTTGCATGTTTCATACACAGTAACAAGGTTATCAAGCCCTAATGGATGTGAAAAGATGAATTCATTGCGAACAGAACGTGACCACAGGCAAGGGTGTCTTTTGAGAGACCAACACTGCAAAGAACAAAAATCGCAACTTGTAAATTGATTCTAAAACAGATGTTCGACAGTAGTAATTCCAAGGTGCTTCCAAATATAAAAATCATATAGCAAATAGCGTACACACAGATCTGTCTAGACTGCTTTATTTCCTTTTTTACATCAAGTAGAGGTAGAGCGGTCTTTTTATGTTATAGACTCTGAACTCGGATTTATTGCGGATGTTATCTTAAGAGAAGTGCAAAGTTTTTCATTCTTTGTCACTCCGGCAGTTGTTTACGCAACCAATAAAATGTCCCCATGTACTTACTGAATCTCATTGTAAATGTTACAGCACAAAAAAGGTGGTCGTATTAAGTCGAATGCGAGAAATCCTTGTCAAAATCCAACAACGCAGCCCAGTACACTACGGAGACGATCAGTGCTACAGAGATGAGATGTATCAGGTTTAAAAGTGTGTGACTTTATCGTTCCTCGATCTTCGATGATGCGTGTGATAACATTCCACCGCAGTGTGCTGTGGTCAACATTGTGTTTGGTGACAGCTGAAGGGTTGTCGCTGAAGGCTATGCCTCCCAAAGCCTTGTGGTGTCGGTGTTTGCCGACCCTAGTCAGAAGACATGTGGCTCATCAACTGCCTTTTACAACCAACTCTTTCCAGCAAACAGTTCGAATGAGGCAAGGCACATAGTACGCAATATTATCTACCCTAATTCAAATCCCCGGCCCCTATTACGAATTTTTGCTTTTCCGTTATTTCAATTGGATTGAAAACCTATAATGGCTCCTTGCCCTTCTTTTTCAAAGTGTACAGATGCTCCATGTCTCACAACTGAGGTGTCTACGTATGACATGAATGCCCAGATTAATATGTGTTTATTCAGAAATTTTATTAACAGTTTCTGAATGAATCGAGAAAAACAAAGCAAATCCGAGCATTGGTCAATACACCGGTACCACGATCGGAGGCAATGACACTCAAATCATCCTGACGTCTTTAAGATTCAGGTTTCCTGTGATATCTCTAAACTGACGTGGACCAGTGTTCGAATCATTCAGTGAAAACGGCTTGGACGATTTCCTTCTTTATCCTAGTGTTTGAGTTTGTGCTCCACCTACTAAGATTTCGTCACCAAAGGTATATTAGATTCACATCATCCATATTTTCTTTTGAATCGAGCACGGAAATATTTCCTGCATCAACACTATATTTAAAAAAATATGTTCACGTCAGGCCGACTGTGCTTTGCTTGAGTCACTGCAGCATGATGAAACAGCATTTTACTGAGCTCGCGATGGTACTACAATTCATTAACTATAGCAGATGTACATGAGTTTTGGTCTGTGTATGTATTATTCTTGATGTATCCAAAAGTTGACAACAGTTCGTCTACTTCCAGATTTACTCATAAGGACTTGGTTAGCTGTATTTCAGAGTAAGTGAAAAATAATGGATGAAACATGACGCCTATTAAGGAAAATGGCTGTTCAGACTGTCACGGCTGCAGGGGTACTTTGCAAGAAATATTCAGTGCATAATGTTGAAGGCTAAATTAATTTATTGACTGGGCTAATGGGTTTGTACAGTTATAGGTGGGGTGAAGTGACGGTGTTTAGGCGACGGGTGCGACGGGGATGGCGTCTCCGGTGGCGACGTAGCCGAACTCGTCGGCCTTGTACTTGATGTCGACGGGCTTGCCCTCGGGGCTGGTGTACTGGTACTGGCCGCTCTTGATCAGCACGTGGTCCTTGCCGTCAGGGGTGGGCTTCAGCTCGCCGTGCTCCACCACCGTGATGCCGTTGGCCGTCTGGTACCTGCGGACCCACACTCTACTTTAATCGACTTGTTACTGCTGGAGGGGTAAGCTATACATGTCCTAGGATATCGTACTTTGTGACTTCCATCGCGGTAAGAAACTTTTAGTAAGGTATTCGACTGCGTAGTAATCAGAGTCGTATACTTTCTATTTTGATTCACAAGAGCCACTAACGCATACTTATATCTCCTAGGCACACCCATGATTCAACTTCAAAGAAAGTGAAAAGTGGAGTGAGTGAAGTAAGCATCTAAAGAAATCCTCTTGTCATTAGAGAAATTGAAGTTTATTTTTTATTAGAACCAGCTAATGCAGGCAAGACATGAGTTGTTGTTTGTTTATATAAATGAAAATGGAAATATCAGCTTAGTGTATTGTGAAAACATCAGAAGCGCCATTTCCGCACTGTTGCGTACACAGCCGTGTGTGTATTACGAAAAAAAAGAGTGTGATTATTGGTACGTCCAGCCAAGGTCAAGACACATGGCGTTAATCCACATCTTAATATTACTCTTATCACAAATCCGTTCATTTAATCAGGCTACATATTCGAATGTGACAGTTGTTCTCTATTAAATGAAATATGAACAGATATAACCGTAAAACTGATTAATGACAGAAAAGAATTTAATTTATTCAGTTATCAAACTACTTGTATAACTTCTCTGTATGAAACGCCTATACTTTTCGTTCGAGTAGCTCCATCCTATTAACACTAAAAGATAAAGTCGATTGCAGTCCTACCACAATCACTAATCGTTTCCTTGTATTTAAATGTTCATATAATCCACAGAAGCAAAAGCAACTCTAGAATCGAAAATCATTGTCGATTGGTTCTAAAAAATCTTAATCCCATATCGGATCTCACTGATCTTTGTAGTGTGGGTCTAGAACGTTGCTAGGCAACACTACAGAACAGGGCAGACACACAGAACTCACGTGAGCGAATACTGTCCGGCAGCATCGTGGACTTCCTCCCTGGAGATCACCTCGATGGGTTTGGTGTCGGCCAGCACGTAGGACACGGCGACGACCAGACACAGCTGAAACACAAGGGCCGCTGCTAGTACAGTGGGCTCTCCCAGAAGAGGTAGGCGCCCTGCAGGTCGCAGGCAGTTTTGCACAACACCGACAGTTACTCTTTCAAATAGTTCATTACTTTTTTAACAGCCTACTCACAACTGATTCCAAAGAAATAAAATTACTTAAGCCAAATACCATTTTCACTGGTTATAGCACACGTCAGGTTTCATGCATCCCGTAGTACTGTTGTGAAGGTTGACGTCATTCATTAGTCAGAGATTAAACATTAGCTTTGGGTTTGCTACTAACGAGCGGAAGCAGTTATTACAATTTACGACAACATGAAACAATTTATTAATACATTTGCCTTTCGAATATAAAATTCTTGCCTGACTTACTACTTTCTTTGAGAGATCGAGGCTCAGTTTGTGTGTTATAGTGATGTTAACCTATTATTAATGCTTTGATTTATTTCGACACAGCGTTTCGTTGACTACAGCGATTTTTAGGTACGTTTATTGGTATCGGATTTGGCTTTTTGTAGTGCTATAGGTCCGAACCGGCGATTAAATTAAGCTATATAGGTCAGGTGATGTTTTCAATATCCATCAATGTTGGTTCGCGCTAATTTTGGGTGTTTGCATATTTCAAACCAACCATTGTATCTTGTTTCTCTGGTTTGTGTGCTTAGCCGTTACTGTGATTTTTTGGTTGTTATTTTAATTTACCCTTGCGCAAAACCTCCAATTTCCCGCGTTCTCCCATTCTCTTCAGCATTTATTATGAAAAATTTGCTCGATTCTGTATTTAAAGATTAAACGTATTTCGGTGCCACGGGAATGCCATTGGTCCTCATTTTTAAATAATGTTTGTGTTGCATTTTTGGACTTGTTATGGCGTCATTGGTCAAAGACAACGGATGATATCAGAACCTATGTTTATCCTTTTTCACTTACCTAATAAGAACGAAAAAGAATTCAGTTAATTCATGAGCAAACTGTTCATCGGTAGATTTCCACGGAAGGTATTATGCGACATTTAAAGTAAGACGTAACCGAAGCACAATGAGATGAACGTCGGTAATTTCGTCTCAATGTCTGAGCAATACAACAAGCGAGACGGAACTGGGATTGAATTCTACTACACTTTTGAGGAGTGCACGCTGTTTTCTTTTCTTTTTTTTCCCTTGCCTTTTAGCCAGATAGGGATCTCGCGCTACTTTCAGCTGTCTTCTAGTTTTTCTTCTTTTCTCCAACATGTTTTCATGTTTTCACCACGTCTCTTTTTTTCTTTATTCACACCACGTCACGCCTATTCAAAAACCGCATCTGTCTTGGAACTCCTGTAAATTTATCATTTCTGACGATCTCTCTCTCTCTCTCTCTCTCTCTCTTGTTTATTCCGCTTTTATGCTGTGTATTTCATAATTTTTTTTATTTTCTCGGATCGAGCTTGGTCTTAATTTCTTTTTCCAGAGACACTTGAATACTTCTTTTGTCAAGCCTTTACCATTAATCTTCTATAAATGTCCTGAAATAGTCAGTCTTCGCTTACTATATGTAGGAAAATTAAACTCTGTGTCAGACTTGGACGCACAGTAGTAGAATTGCTCCCGTAAACTAACCGAGCAGCTGCCTCTAGACATTCTCATATTAGGTGTTCACGAATAAACCCCCGATTCTTTAAACTCTCTTGTTTAAGACAACATCTGATTTCTTTAGAAGTGAGTTAATGTTTACAGTATCTTACGTTAAGCATGTAAGCGGGCAAAAGTTTAAGAATGGTTTGAAGTAGCGTTTAAAGTTCGTTACAAGTCGCTGAAGGAGTACAGGCGGGTTAATTTGCTCTCCGTTTTAAGCAGAAAGCTAGTTTCTCACGCATCACAGAATATATGACGTCATATCTCCTGAACTATGTATCGTACAGTAACACAATTTTGCAGATAAATTCAGTGTTATACTTGGACACGGTTTGCAAACTACGTTGCGAATATAAATAGTGATAAAACGTCATGTCTGATGCTAAAAAGCAAAAATGTAGTAAGCTATAATTTTTTTCTTTGCACATTTAGTTGGGGTGTCAGCGAGAAAAAGACTCGTAAAGGTTGGGAATTATGTGGGAAGTTTGTTGCAAGTCGCTAAGTGCACTCATTCTCAGGGCTGGATGAAGAAAGTCCGTGTGTTTGTGCGCCTTGAGTTGCGTTGCTTCAAGATACACACACAGTTTTTAATTGCAATACCTGTCTTGCTGTATTAACTATTTAGCATAAGGATATATCTCTTAATGAGTTGACAATGACAGCATTTAAAATTTTTAAATTCGGTTAGTATTTATATGAAATACTGAAAATAAAATTTTTGTTGCTCTTGGAAGCCCTTAGATAGGCAACATGCAACTGGGGCTGTACACCAGGAACCGGGTGAGACGTTTGCTATTATATATTGGCTGGATACTAACGTAGTACATAGGTGCCAACAATTTTCCTTGGAATTTTTCTTCGCTTTTGAAAATCCTTAAAGCCAATATAAGCTCTTGGTGTAAAATTTCTGGGAGAAAAAGTGTGCTGAAAATAAATCTGACACCAAATAACACAGAGAATACCTACTGATAAAGGGATATACTCGCTGCTGTCATGCACTGAAGGTTTACAGTTGTAGCATGCAGTTGGATAACAGCAAAGAGGAGCCACGATAAAATAGTGATGCGAAATACAGTTATATACAGTAGTGATTCTTATCCTGGGAACCATCAGATTTTTTAAGGGGATTCGCAACTGACCTTAGAAATAATAACACTATATGTCGTTCTTAGCCTGTATATATCTGATAAGTTTTTCGGCAAACTATTCAAATATTGAGGTTCTTCTTATGCCATATAGCCCAAGTATTCAAGTATTCTCCCATTGCTTGATGGAGGGAACGTTTCGTTTATGTCAATCCATACATAAAATATTTTCCTTATAATGCCATCACCAAAAGTTGAAGAATTTACTATATCCATACAATAAATATTGATCTGAAATTTTAAGTGTTACATTTTGAGGATCTGACATTTTAGACTTTAATTAAAAGAGACCCTTCATTAAAATGGATAAATGCTGGCCAAAATCCAGCATAGCTCTACTGTAGCATCAATATAATGGCGAGACATTAACAGTCAACAAGTGAAGAGGTGATAGTTACAGATAACTTAAGTAGATGAGAACACTCACAGCGATGCACTTCATGGTGAGTGGTGAGTGGTGACGAGCTGTGCTGCCTCTGGAAGTGAGCGACTGAGTATGCCCTCTGTCCGTTCTGCGGCCGCTTATATACCTGCACGAACTCTTTAGTCGCCCATCATAATAACAGAGCAGTCATTTACTTGTTTCTCAGCTGAGCGAGACCTTGAGTTAGGCGATGATGGGTTATCACCTTTTCTGTAGGAGATTTCCTCTCGGCCGTTCATCATATGAAACTTACAGTACTTTCACTTCGCACTCTTAATTCGACATTATGATGCGGTAAGCAAGAAATTACTCACAAAATTCGTTTCTCAAAAATCAAAATGACGGATATAACACGACTGACAAAAAAACTCTTAATAAGTAGGAGCAATGTACTTGATAATCGATGTTGCCTTTTTAAAAATAATACATTTTCTCCGAATGTCAAAGCCGTCAAACTTGGATCCATTTTTTGTTCTTAAAGCCACAAAATAAAATGAAGAATTTAGATTAACTGTAAGAACATAATGACGGAATAGAAGTGAAAGAAAATTTTGCGGAAAACCATCTTCTTTATGTCGGTATTAACATATTTCGAAAAACAGTACAGTTCGTAGTGGCAGGTATGTGTAGGACCGTAAAAAAGAAACGAAGTTAGAGTTTATCGTCCTATTACTGTCGAAATAAAAGTAGATCGATATCGACTCAAATGAATGACATTGCAGAAGGAAACGTGTAGGTTTTCCTCTAAAGTAATTCACGGAATTTCTTGAGAGAAATGTAATGCCACTGTGGATCTAAACCTAAAACAGAGTATTGATTGTGTGCACAACACTAGTTGTTGAGAAAGAAGCCATGCAACATGAGGCGACATGGAAGAGAACACGTTGGTGCTTCACGTATTTCAAAGCAATCCTCGGAAATGGTCTTCCGATTTAGCATGTTGATTTCTACAGATGTTGGTTTTGTAGTGACAGGCGATGAAGCAGATGATATAATTTGTAGTAGCCATAAGAAGTGAAAAGGTACGTTGATTAAGACAGTGGATGCATATTCGAGAGTGCAAGACTGAAATATCCTTCCGACCACCCTGACTTCGATTTTCATGGTATCTGTATATCACCTGAGGTGAATGCCTAATGATTTCATGAAAAAGATCAGTGTCGACTGGCTTTTACGGTATTTATACAACCAGAGAATACCCTCCCCCCATCTTCAATGACGCAGACGTCGACGGATAATTAAATTCAAATCCTCTGCTCTTACACCGCTAAGCAAGCGGCTCGGTCAACTGGACCACTTCACCGCCCATCAGCGGAATAGTTACAGTTCTCACGCTAACGTTTTTTCTGTTATCAGAAAAGGTCCCACCACACTTTCTCTACTTCACACTTATTCAGTAGCTTTAGGGTCGCTCATACGATACGTACACGACATATATGTCAGTTTGTAATACGTTTCTTCTGATATCTATTCACTCTAGAGTTGGTAATTCTGAAGTAATTCAGAAATAGTGTCTCCGATTAGCCTTTCCTTTGTCTTTCACCACAATTTGAAATTACCGTTTGAAACGTAGATTTTTCCCGTTGCTACGTGTGCGAGAGCGTTCTCATATTGGAGGAGCAGCAGACCACATTATATGAAACAACGTTATGTCCATTGGCTCACTGTCAAACATTTCGAAAGTTTTTTCTGTGTAGGTACGTAATATACTAAAGAGAGGAAGCAAATCGCTCTTAGAGAGCACCACCGAAATGTATGTGAGGCATTTTGTCGATTCTTTTCATCTCCTAACATTTGTGCTTAGAAAGTAAATGAGATAATTTTAATTTCTTGTAGTATATCATCTTGTTTTTTTAGCTGAAAAATATATTTTGACGTGGCGTCGATCCATGTCAATGCACCTAATCTTCCACTTTTGCTGTCAATGGAGAGCGATTCGTGGAGGCCACTGTAGTCGTTTCTTTAACTCCGAAAATTCCCAACTAGCAATTACTCAAAATGTATGATAGACAGTAGTCAAAATATGCCAAAGCTGATGATTAAGGTGGGTGTTCTAACATTTAGTATGTCAGTTTTCTCATCGCTATGTTATTCGCAAGTGACTTACAGTACCTTGATTATATGCTGATGCAATGTAGACTTCTCTCCAACCAGTTTTTCATCCAGTTAGTTTAGGGGACATTCGCTGTATTAGAAAGTTATTGTTTTACCATTTGAAGGTATTCTTAAAAGCACTTCCTGCAACATGGAAGCATTTTCGCTTTTATTTGATGGAGAGCCACCGACGTCTCTTCTGTGTAGTGATTGATATTTATTTTTTTAGTGCTCAGTGATGGATTCACGTCTCATACACAGTGACACGACGGTGCACAAAATCAGTTGGGATATTCTTACAACTGTTTGAAACGGGATTTAAAATTTGGTTCGTGTTTACTCTTGTTCGTCATTCAATAAATGTGGCATTCACCTTGCGGGAAACTTTGTCGTAAATAATTATGTATGGTACAATGACTCCTTTCTTCAAATATACCAATATCTGTTTCGAGAAACTTTAACGACTAGTCGGCAATACAACTTAGTGCACTTTCTCAGTTGTGACAGATGTTGACTCCGCCGCGAACGACGAAATCAACGCGCGCGATGACCAACATCAACGCAGAAAATAAACGCCTCGACTAAACGACGACGCGGAACAACGTAGAAAACGAACGTCCGACTAACGCCGAATAAACAGAAACGCGCGGAAAACACACTGCACTAACGCGTAACACCAGCAAGCGCTCCGCTCTAGTCTTCAAGAAAATATGACCGCGTCTGAACTCAACCACCATATTCGTAAGGGTTGCAAATTAAGGAGCAGATTTATTACGCACCTTCATGAACCTTGAATGACGTTTTAAACAAACTTAAAACATCATAAACAAGCAAACAAACAAAACAAATAATTTTAAGTTTGGAAATAAATTCAATTTATCTACTTGAGATAAATATTAAAAACCATGTTGTTATTAAAAAACCATAAATACAAAACTGTTACGTACATCAAATTGATAACGTATTTACGTTAATAGGCACCATGTACCAACACAACGAATGCCAAATTTTATTAACATCAAACCTAGCTTCGAGCTAGGTCTCGATTTTTTTTCATCGCAAAGATAAAGACAAAGAAGTCAAATATACAGAATAAACAGATATGGTTGGAAGCTTCCATAGATTCTTTACTCCTTTGTAATGGGAGAACTGAGGGAGATATGAACAGAAAAACACTCGAACTCTTGAAACAAGGCGATCGAAGGACACCAGGTATTCGAACGGCCAAACTATGATCATAAATAAGTACATATATTTTTAATTTTGTGATTTGTGTATCTGTTCGTTAAATGAACTTCCGGAACTTGATTCTCATTCCATGTCCACTGTGTTAGCATTGCATTACGTCATTCGTATATCTTGTTTTAGTGTTGTTTCGTGGCGAGCGAATATGTGAAAACTTTGATTTTACAGTATTCCGGCAGCGATGTAGATTTCGCAAGTTCTTATATTTTCTTCTTTATAGCTTCCTTCAGGCAAACGTAACCTGGTGTTCAAGTTAAGCTTTATACACTTAACTTGAATCTGTACTGCACAACTCTCAGTTTAACTGATTTACATGTTCCATGAACACTAATGAGACTATCCAGCCATCTGCTAGATATGGAATGAGGAACTGCCTTTACCAGTTGCGCTGCAGATAGAGCGTCGTAGACAAGCATGCTTGTAACGGGTTTTGGGAAGCTACCAACGTTGTAAAAAAGTAGGATATTGTCTCATATATTCTTTCTCCTTCTTTGACACTACAGCGCTTGATGGACCTTGGTCTCCTCAACAGTCTTCCTCCAAACATCTCAGTTCTTTGCTTTTCTCTTACATCCTTGGATCTTCGTCTTGATAAGGTCGGCCAACACACTGTCCAGCCATCCGGCTCTTGATCGACCCCTCACTCTAGTGAAACACCGTCTGATATTCATCATGCACTTTTGGCATACTGTAGTCTGTCATTCTCTCCATATGTCCTAACGAGAGTATTCTTTTGAGATCTAACAGATTTCACTGTTTCTTTCGCTTGCATAAGCTCTGTAACCTACTCTTAAGCACTCTGTTTTCCTCACGAGCGCACAAAATTTTCGAACGATTTTCCTTTCAAATGCCTTTAGGTTGTTCATATCTGCTTCTGTCATCGTCCACATTACTGATCCCTGCTCGCACAGGGGAATGGTATACTCTTAACTTAGTTGATCTTATACTTAGAGAATTCTTGAATACCTGTAAGTTTGCATAATAATCTCTGTTTCCTGCATGTATCCTTCCTCTAAAATTTTGTGTCATTTTATTATCGCTGGTGTTAAGAGGACAGTTTAATAACGGAAGCAGCTAACAGCTTAAAATATTTATTAGAAGCTTCTAGATCACGTAGTGTTCATCTGCCTTAAAGTTGAACATTACTATGTATTTAGTCTTGTTTCCGTGTCCAGCGGTTATTAGTAAGAACTGATCAAGCAGTCTACAGACTACGTAATCCTACATTATGTCAGAAGCTTCCACACTTGTATCTACTTGGGAATAAGTCATTGCTAGTTAGTTAATTCCGTGTTGCGTAGATTATTTGTATGATGTATTTCAAAATGATGAGCAACAAATCAGTTTACAGGCTAGGTATACAACATTTGCCTCTATTGTGGCTAGATGGTTATCATTTAATGATTACGGAGCAGCTCAGAGGTTTAAATTCAACAATAATGAGCATATTAATCTCTGACATTACCCGAGTAACTGACGAAACATATTTAGATTTATCACATTCTTTATCATCCACGTTTCACATTCATAAAAGGTTAAATACTCTCCAGACAAAAATCTCCATAAAGTCTTTCTAAAGTTTAAATTTACATCCGAGGTTAATTAATTCCTCTTTTTAAGAAATATGTTCTTGCTATTGATAGTCTGCATATTATTTTTCTTGAGGGCATTTTCGTTCTGTCCTTGCAACTGAAAAAAGTGCGTGTTTTTCAACAGATGCGTGGAGTGTATTTTTCTTTCTTTTCTTGCTGTTGTTTACTTTGTAAAATATGTGGTAGGTCTAATACCAGCACTAGCGGGAAGTTGCGTCCCTGGCTGATGTAACAGGGCAATATTTTGCCCACCCCAATACAGATAACAGCATTATTACCTTTATCCTCTTGGTGGTCCGAATCCTTCCGTGCCATCTCCCTGTCGATCCAACTGCGGTGAAGATCGCTGGAATGTTTCCGCAAGATGTCTCTATTGCGCTACTAAATAAATAGCCACACTTCTCACAAACATGGGTATATTTTGCCCAACATTTTCATTATAACTTTTCACAACACAACTGGCAATTGCTATGATAATACCCTCCCTTGAGTACTTTCAAACGTCCATACATACATACTGTAGGACCTGAGGAAAAAAAAAGTTCAAATGTGTGTGAAATCTTATGGGACTTAACTGCTTAGGTCATCAGTCCCTAAGCTTACACACTGCTTAACCTAAATTATCCTAAGGACAAAGAAACACACCCATGCCCGAGGGAGGACTCGAACCTCCGCTGAGAAGAGGCGCAGAGTCCATAACTGCACCGCCTGTGACCGCTCGGCTAATCCCGTGCGGCAGAAAAACTACCACTCTCCAATTGTTCATTACGCCCTTATTGGCGCGTAGTTTACTCCACGGCTCTCGGATTCAGGCACTTGCTGCACCTTGGCACAAATGACTCCCGGACGACCAGTGATTGTAATGCCACTTTTACTGGTCCCCTTCTTGCATGCTCCACCGCTGCTCCACATTCACTGCATACAAGAAAGGAAAACACACAGTTTCTCTTTCCCACTACATTTATCCTTATTCGATTTACTCACTAGCATCTCTTGTTGACGGCTTTCCAAAGGTGTGTTGCAATGTTTACAAATATCCCGAAAAAATACACATCCCGCCACTCAGACAAAAGATCTCGTGCTTAAGTCTCTAGTTACATAAACACCTTTATTAACAATTCTGTTATTATTATCCTACTCTTATATCTTTAAGTTGCCTTTATATAATCTCTCCAACATAACTTTTTATAATCGTTATGATCACTAGTGACTATGTTCACTTAATTACTTAACTTATTTTGTTCCTGTTTGGCAGGATTCTTTCATTTTCTTCATACTTATAATATTATATATTATATCTTGTTACTTTCTTTAATAGTATGGCTATCTTTTCTAGATCAGACGAAGTATCTGAGGAGTATGCATAGTTATACAAACATACACTACTGGCCATTAAAATTGCTACACCAAGAAGAAATGCAGATGATAAATGTGTATTCATTGGACAAATATATTATACTAGAACTGACATGTGATTACATTTTCACGCAATTTGGGTGCATAGAGCCTGAGAAATCAGTACCCAGAACAACCACCTCTGGCCGTAATAACGGCCTTGGTAAGCCTGGACATTGAGTCAAACAGAGCTTGGATGGCGTTTACAGATACAGCTGCCCATGCAGCTTCAACACTATACCACAGTTCATCAAGAGTAATGACTGGCGTATTGTGACGAGCCAGTTGCTCGGCCACCATTGACCAGACGTTTTCATTTGGTGAGAGATCTGGAGAATGTGCTGGCGAGAGCAGCAGTCGAACATTTTCTGTATCCAGAAAGGCCCGTACAGGACCTGCAACATGCGGTCGTGCATTATCCTGCTGAAATGTAGGGTTTCGCAGGGATCGAATGAAGGGTAGAGCCACGGATCGTAACACATCTGAAATGTAACGTCCACTGTTTAAAGTGCCGTCAATGCGAACAAGAGGTGACCGAGACGTGTGACCAGTGTCACCCTATACCATCACGCCAGGTGATACGCCAGTATGGCGATGACGAATACACGTTTCCAATTTGTGTTCACCGCGATGTCGCCACACACGGTTGTGACCATCATGATGCTGTAAACAGAATACGGATTCACCCAAAAAAATAAGGTTTTGCCATTCGTGCACCCAGGTTCGTCGTTGAGTACACTATCGCTGGCGCTACTGTCTGAGATGCAGCATCAAGGGTAACCGCAGCCATGGTTTCCGAGCTGATAGTCCATGCTGCTGCAAACGTCGTCGAACTGTTCGTGCAGATGGTTGTTGTCTTGCAGACGTCCCCATCTGTTGACTCAGGAATCGAGACTTGGCTGCACGATCCGTTACAGCCATGCCTGTCATTTCGACTGCTAGTGATACGAGGCCGTTGGGATCCAGCACAGCGTTCCGTATAACCGTTCTAAACCCACCGATTCCATATTCTACTAACGGTCATTGGATCTCGACCAACGGGAGCAGCAATGTCGCGATACAATAAACCGCAATCGCGATAGGCTACAATCCGAACTTTATCAAAGTCGGATGGTACGCATTTCTCCTCCTTACACGGGGCATCACAACAACGTTTCACCAGGTAACGCCGGTCAACTGCTGTTTGTGTATGAGTAATGGGTTGGAAACTTTCCTCATGTCAGCACGTTGTAGGTGTCACCACTGGTGCCAACCGTGTGTGAATGCTCTGAAAAGCTAATCATTTGCATATCACAGCATCTTCTTCCTGTCGGTTAAATTTCGCGGCTGTAGCACGTCATCTGCGTGGTGTAGCAATTTTAATGGCCAGTAGTGTATTAGTTGTCATTAATGTTATTCTTAAGCTCCTTTTATTTGTGATCTTCTTGACCTCGTAAGTCCGCAGGACGTGATCTCGCGGTAGCGTTCTCGCTTCCCGACCACGGGGTCCCGGGTTCGATTGCCTGCGGGGTCAGGGATTTTCACGTGCCTCGAGATGACTGGGTGTTGTTGTGTCGTCTTCATCAGCATCATCATTCATCTCCATTACGCTCGGAGGAGGGCAATGGCAAACCACCTCCACTAGGACCTTGCCTAGCAGGGCGGTGCGGGTCTCCCGCATCGTTCCCCTAGGCTTAGTCACAGAGTATAGGACTTCATCGTCCATGACCTAATAACCAATTAACGAATTTTGTTTTAGATTTAAGACAATTTTGCTACCTGTCTACTGGATACTTGTGAGTAATTTATTCTGAAATACTTCGACATCGTAATATTCTTCTTCTTTAAATAGGTAACGCAAGATTAACCTTCTTTAGATAGATAGCTCATTTTTCGTTATTATACTGATTATAGACTTTCTGATTTTTCATCATATTGACATCTCTTTCTTCTCCTTTTTAGAGAACTTAACTCCCTTAATATCCCACGTTCCATGAGTACTGATTTGTATTCCAAAGGTTTTGGGCGCAATTATTTTGAGGTGTAAATAGTTTCCACCACTGCACTCAAATCCTTTCACCTCTTTACTATAATCCATTTGGAAAAACCTCTTGTTATTTATAACTAATTTTAACAATAATCTATGGATTATCCTATTAACTATACTTATCCTCACTTTCACCATCTGTGTCTCAGTAAAATATTTATATTTCATTCAGTGTGGTAGGGCCCCATAATAATTCCTATTCTACTACGGTAGACGTCAATCCCTTTCTTGATGCCCCTTCCGCACAGTATAGGTCAGCATTTCTTAGGTCCACCTATCTGCCTCTTATTCATCATTCCTAATTAGAGAGTACACTGTACATTCAGATATATTTATATCTTCCATTACTTTTCCTTCTACTTTCTCCCATATTACTTTGATGTTCCTTTTTGACTTCCATGTCTGTACACTATTTCACGTGTTAAGGGTATTGCTTACTACTTTCTTCATATTTCAACTCATCTATTGACGGTGCTACATGTCTAAGTATTCTTAATTGCACTCTATTCTTTCTGTTATTCTCTTTTTTTTTAAACCCAAGCTCCAACTAGATTGCCGATTCAATACATTACTGCTTCTACTGCCTTCTTCTATTACTCCATTTTCTGTACCTGTATCCTATCTTTCTATTTGTCATCCTATTATTATAGTCAGTTTAAGTAGTATTTAGAACTTGTTTGCTTGTCCTCTCTCCCCTTCTAATTTATGACGTATATTTATAAATATAGAATTTTCAAGTTTATTTATTGCACAGTTTGTGTGATTTTTTTAGTTTGTCGGCATTATGTAAACCTTTCTCCTGTCCAGTATGTGGGTCAATTAAATAGTACACTTTCGAATGTGGACTATCCATGATCTTACCTTGCCGTTGGTGGGGAGGCTTGCGTGGCTCAACGACACAGATAGCCGTACCGTACGTGCAACCACAACGGAGGGGTATCTGTTGAGAGGCCAGACAAACGTGTGGGTCCTAAAGAGGGGCAGCAGCCTTTTCAGTAGTTGCAGGGGCGACAGTCTGGATGATTGACTGATCTGGCATTGTAACACTAATCAAAATGGTCTTGCTGTCCTGTACTGCGAACGGCTGAAAGCAAGGACAAACTACAGCCGTAACTTTTCCCGAGGGCATGCAGCTTTACTGTATGATTAAATGATGATGGCGTCCTCTTGGGTAAATATTCCGGAGGTAAAATAGTCCCCCATTCGGATCTCCGGGCGGGGACTACTCAAGAGGACGTCGTTATCAGGAGATCGAAAACTGGCGTTCTACAGATCGGAGGGTGGAATGTCAGATCCCTTAAACGGGCAGGTAGGCTAGAAAATTTAAAAAGGGAAATGGATAGGTTAATGTTAGATATAGAAGCAATTGGAGAAGTTCGGTTGTAGGAGGAACAAGACTTTTGGTCAGTCAATACAGGGTTATAAATACAAAATCAAATAGGGGTAATGCAGGAGTAAGTTTAATAATGAATTTAAAAAATAGGAGTACGGGTAAGCTACTACAAACAGCATAGCGAACGTATTATTTTGGCCAAAATAGACACGAAGCCCACGCCTATTACAGTAGTACAAGTTTATATGCCAACTGGCTCTGCAGATGATGAAGAAATTGATGAAATGTATGATGAGATAAAAGAAATTATTCAGGCAGTGAAGGGAGACGAAAATTTAATAGTCATGGGTGACTGGAATTCGAGAGTAGGAAAAGGGAGAGAAGGAAACATAGCAGGTGAATATGGATTGGGGCCAAGAAATGAATGAGGAAGCCGCCTAGTAGAATTTTGCACAGAGCATAACTTAATCATAGCTAACACTTGGTTCAAGAAACATGAAAGAAAGTTGTATACATGGAAGAACCCTGGAGATACCAGAAGATATCAGATAAATTATATAATGGTAAGACAGAGATTTAGGAACCAGGTCTTAAACTGTAAGACATTTCCAGGGGCAGATGTGGACTCTGACCACAAAATATTGGTTATGAACTGTAGATTAAAACTCAAGAAACTGCAAAAAGTTGGGAATTTAAGGAGATGGGACCTGCATAAACTGAAAGAACCAGAGGTTGTACAGGATTTCAGGAGGAGCATAAGGGTTCAATTGACAGGAATGGGGGAAAGAAATACAGTAGAAGAAGAATGGGTAGCTTTGAGGGATGAAATAGTGGAGGCAGCAGAGTGTAACGCCGGAAATGCATATCTTCCTATTTCCATCTATTGTACTATAGATTTTTCCTTATTTTGTTACCCGAAGATATGACATTTCTGTGTCTTGGTATATTGTAACTGTTTTAATATATATATATATATATATATATATATATATATATATATATATATATGTGTGTGTGTGTGTGTGTGTGTGTGTGTGTGTGTGTGTGTGTGGATGTATAATTGGTTTGTTTTGTAAATATTATTTGTATTTTTACGCTGGGTCTGGCCTAGGGAAAACTATGCTATCGAACGACTACATCGATAGGTGGCGTGGAGAACCAAAGTGTTTAGGATCTTTGGTAGTGTTAACTCTGTCGCGTGGAGCGCGGGCAGAGGGGAGTAGGGCGGTGAAGCAGGTGTGTTGTGTGACGCTCCCGCGAGTTGCCGCGCTTTCGGGGTTTGGCAGCATGTAATTGCGCTCGACTCGCTATGTAAGCCTCTGACATGGTGTCGCGGACGGGAGCGTTAGCTGGCACACATCAAGAGCCCGTTTCGCCTGGAGACCGTGTCGAGAAGAAGGCGCGCCAACATCCAGCTTCTGCAACAGCAGATGCCGACAATGAGTGACTGTCGCCTCCTCCTCGATCGACGACTTCAAACCTTCAATCAACCAACAAGGAAGCCTGGTAGCACGTAAAGTATTAAAACTCTATGGCAGACCTCAGCTTTTCAAATTGTTAAATTTTTCTCACTACATTACAGCAACGTAGCATGAACCTTTGTTGCTCATTGTCCCAATTGCATTACCAAGCAGGGTCCCTTTCCTTTTCCGGAATGAACCCGAATGTCGTTGAAATTCAAACGCCAGCATTAAAGTAATATCATTCGATTTCACTGCTTTAATTTCAAAGTTCAGTTAAGGTATTCATAGCTGGCTACAATATTTAGATTACGCAAGCTCAAATTATGAGTGCGAGTTTTGTTACTATTTTTTATCTTACCTGTGACTAGAGCTCAGCTTGGTACGTACTAAATTTGACTACTGTCAATTGTTCAGAATCATTTAATTCAAGTTCAAAGTTAAATCTCTTATTTCTAAATTGCGTAGATTCAAGTAGCTTTTGAAATGATTGTTGAGGTAGCCCAAGACTAACCGTATTTGACTGAATTTCCATGTGCTTCAGAAACAAAGCTCACTATTAATTTCAGTCACTAAATTAACTTTCAATTTTCCGGTTTTATTAATTCCTTTGCTAAATGAAGTCAGAGTGTAAAGAAATTTGTTTCTTCTGACAAACTTTCAGTTTTCACACTACACGTGTCAACTTTCAGTTGCCACGCTTCTAGTGCTAATTATATGTGTAATAACCTTTCTTTTTCAGTTACTATAGTAATTGTCCATAGGACTGGCGACCGTAATTTCCCCTAAATCTCAAATATCTAATTACCGCTAGTTAATTGTTAACGTAACGGCCGCACATTTACTTTCTTTACTAAGTTTACCCCTTTTCAAAATTAATTTCCACCAGTTTCATTTGCATTTTTCCTTTCATTTAGATGTAACCCTTTACTCCCTCTTTACCGACAGACCAACTTCGGTGACGAATGGTTTTCCCAAATTTCCATTAGGTACACGTGGTTTAATTTTTCACTGTCATTAAGGTCGATAAGTGAGGGGGAGGTTACAAGAGGATCAAATAGGTAAAAAGACGAGGGCTAGTAGAAACCCTTGGGTAACAGAAGAGATATTGAATTTAATTGATGAAAGGAGAACATATAAAAATGTAGTAAATGAAGCAGGCAAAAAGGAGTGCAAGCGTCTCAAAAATGAGACCGACAAGAAGTGCAAAATGGCTAAGCAGGGATGGCTAGAGGACAAATAAAAGGATGTAGAGGCTTATCTCACTAGGGGTAAGATAGATACTGCCTACAGGAAAATTAGAGAGACCTTTGAAGAAAAGAGAACCACTTGCCTGAATATCAAGAGCTTTGATGGAAACCCAGTTCTAAGCAAAGAAGTGAAAGAAGAGAGGTGGAAGGAGTATATAGAAGGTCTATACAAGGACGATGTACTTGAGGACAATATTATGGAAATGGAAGAGGATGTAGATGAAGATGAAATGGGAGATACGATACTGCGTGAAGAGTTTGACAGAGCACTGAAAGATCTGAGTCGAAACAAGGCTCCGGGAGTAGACATCATTCCATTGGAACTACTGACGGCCTTGGGACAGCCAGTCCTGACAAAAATCTACCATCTGGTGAGCAAGATGTATGAAACAGGTGAAATACCTTCAGACTTCAAGAAAAATATAATAATTCCTATCCTAAAGAAAGCAGGTGTTGACAGATGTGAAAATGACCGAACTACCAGTTTAATTAGTCACAGCTGCAAAATAGTAACGCGAATTCTTTACAGACCAATGGAAAAAGTGATAGAAGCCAACCTCGGGGAAGATCAGGTTGGATTCCGTAGAAATGTTGGAACACGTGAGGCAATACTGACGCTATGACTTATCTTAGAAGAAAGATTAAGGAAAGACAAACCTACGTTTCTAGCATTTGTAGACTTAGAGAAATCTTTTGACAATGTTGTTTGGAATACTCTCTTTCAAATTCTGAAGGTGGCAGGGGTAAAATACAGGGAGCGAAAGGCTATTTACAATTTGTACAGAAAGCAGATGGCAGTTATAAGAGTCGAGGGGTATGAAAGGGAAGCAGTTATTGGGAATGGAGTGAGACAGGGTTGTAGCCTATCCCCAATGTTATTCAATCTGTATATTGAGCAAGCAGTAAAGGAAACAAGAGAAAAGTTCGGAGTACGTATTAAAATCCATGGAGAAGAAATAAAAACTTTGAGGTTCGCCGATTACATTGTAATTCTGTCAGAGACAGCAAAGGAGTTGGAAGAGCAGTTGAATAGAATGGATAGTGTCTTGAAAGGAGGATATAAGATGAACATCAACAAAAGCAAAACGAGGATAATGGAATGTACTCGAATTGAGTCAGGTGATGTTGAGGGTATTAGATTAGGAAATGAGACACTTAAAGTAGTAAAGGAGTTTTGCTATTTGGGGAGCAAAATAACTGATGATCGTCAAAGTAGAGAGAATGTCAAATGTAGACTGGCAATGGCAAGGAAAGCCTTTCTGAAGAAGAAAAATTTGTTAACATTGAGTATAGATCTAAATGTAAGGAAGTTGTTTCTGAAAGTATTTTTATGGATTGTAGCCATGTATGGAAGCGAAACATGGACGATAAATAGTTTAGACAAGAAGAGAATAGAAGCTTTCGAAATGTGGTGCTACAGAAGAATGCTGAAGATTAGATGGGTAGATCACATAACGAATGAGGAGGTATTGAACAGAATTGGGGAGAAGAAGAACTTGTGGCACAACTTGACTAGAAGAAGGGATCGGTTGGTAGGACATGTTCTGAGACATCGAGGGATCGCCGATTTAGTATTGGAGGGCAGCGTGGAGGGTAAAAATCGAATAGGGAGAAAAAAATGGTTCAAATGGCTCTGAGCACTATGGGACTCAACTGCTGTGGTCATCAGTCCCCTAGAACTTAGAACTACTTAAACCTAACTAACCTAAGGACATCACACACATCCATGCCCGAGGCAGGATTCGAATCTGCGACCGTAGCAGTCGCACAGCTCCGGACTGCGCGCCTAGAACCGCGAGACCACCGCGGCCGGCATCGAATAGGGAGACCAAGAGATGAATACACTAAGCAGATTCAGAAGGATGTAGGCTGCAGTAGGTACTAGGAGATGAAAAAGCTTGCACAGGATAGAGTAGCATGGAAAGCTGCATAAAACCAGTCTCAGGACTGAAGACCACAACAGCAGCATCTATGATCTTAAACATTGATACTGATATGTTTAACCCAAATGGTAACACTAAACTGGTATGACTTTCCAACATATAGGAATGCGTATAAGGTCTAGATTCTTTAGCTAATTTTACATGGCGGTACCCAGCCGTGCGATCCAGAAACTAAAATAATTTGTTTTGCGAAACGAGCAAATAGTTCGTCTGTGCATATGGGACGTTGTCTCTCCGGTTCAGTGTGACGATTCAAGGTTCTTGCGTCTAGTAGTAGGCGCACGGCTCCTGTTGCCTTTCTGACAACTAGCAGTGGATTGCTGTACGAGCTTGTACTTCTTTCTATAACATTGTTATCCACCGTTATATCAGTTTCTTGCTGTACGGCCTGTTTTACATTGATAGGTACAGGGTAGGGTATACAGAAAAAAGGTTCCTTGATTTTAATCTTAAAACTACACACATAACCTATATTCCCTGATTTATCTGAAAATACATCTGAATATCTGCATAATATTCCACATAGCTCTTCCCTTTGAGTAAGGGTTAAGAGTTCCGATTCGTAAGCGTTTTGCATACAAATCAGTTTTATATGCAGATATGCAGTTTGTTGTAGATTACTTACATTTATCACTACTGAACTCATATTCGTTATTAATAGTAAATTATTGGTCACATTTAGTCACTGGCAGCGATCTGTCTTAAATAAGATCTCTTTATTCTAGTTATCTAGATTGCACTTAAAAGAACCATTCTGAAAGTCTACTACCACTGCCTATTTCATTAACCAATCTACTCCTAGTAATCCTTGCATATTTATTTTAGGGACTATTAATATGATTTGTTCAAACACCAGTTGATCTATTCCAAAAGTAGTCCTTGTTTCCCATGTGACTACATTACTCTTAGCACCTGTAGTACCAACAATATTTACTCTCGTCACAGGTAACTTAAGAAATTCCTTTATTCTTCGATTCCTCCGAAATTATTCATACTTCGCTTCCTGAATCAATGTAAATTTCCACTCCTTTATTTCCTATTCTTCCTATTACAATTCGTTTGCGTTGCACCTTTCCTAAATTTTCCTTTTCATCTAATAACCAATTGTTAATAGGTGATATTTGACCATAAGCGATAATTTTACTTATATATGAGCCGAGTATTGTTCTGTGACAGCCTGAAGTAGGGTCCTCGTCCCAAGATTGTTCTCGTTTTCCGTCATTATGATTGGATACCGGTTGGAACTTTTAGAATTATACGCTGATTTGCTTCGGGGTCATTATTTCTTTGAATATTTATTTGCTGATTTTGAGGTGTAAACTCCTGCGTGTTTATGTTATCAGTCTGAATTCTTCCCCCTCTGTGGTTATTGTGATTTAGACCGTTAGTCCTGCTGTGAACAGTTGCATTACTGATTACTACAATAATTGTATTCCTTCGTCAGCCGTAAGGAATTAGGAAAGGATTTGTTATTCCTATCCCCAATATTTCGGTCATTCACAGAATAATTTTCATTTCTTGCAGTACTCAGTGTGCTTAAACCTTCAATAAGTGTTAATAACTCGTTCACGGTTTTCCACCCTCTATACAATCCCTTGCCGACTCCTGGTACGGTAAACGTCTAATGAGTACTTTTACTAAATGTATTTCATCTATTGGATCATATAAGTACCTCGATTTTGTCATATGCCGTTCTATGTACTTTATATATGTGCTTCCTTAACTATTGTATGGAGTAGGGTCCAATAACCTTAAGATTAATTTTTCCTGAGTACTTGATGACCAGTACTTCCTCTTAAAGCTTTCCTCAAAATCTTTCCAAGATACAAATTCTCCTGCATGAGCAGTCATCCAACTTTTTAGGCAAAGATCTGGCAAACACTCGTAAAAAATAAACTGGGTGTACATTCTGGTTTATACTTTGGAAATAGCTTTCCCAAATTAGACTCATTTCCTATATATAAATCTTATATTACATCTTTAGTCACTCCTGTCGTAGTTTCAGGTTTACTGTTTTCTAATTTCTTTTTATCATCGTCTATTACCTCACATATTCTATCAAGTTCTTGTTTACTGGCAATGTTCCTTCCCCAGAAGTAATTTGGCATTATTTATTTGTTTTATCTCTTACTTCTTGTTCTACGAAAAACTGTAAACGTTTTCCAAATGTTTTATAGCTTCAGGTGTCTCTATTACAGCATTTTTCTGTATGGCCGTGATACGCTTATTTGCATCTGAAATACTAGCTCGTACCGCTTGGAATCGCGAATTCACATTATCTACATAGCCCGTCCATTGTCGGGTTGTTATTCAGTGACACCTTCTTGTAAATCATCTGTTGTCACTTGTTTAACTACTTGTACTTCTACTGGCACTGATTCTCGTAATCCATTTACTTTAGAGTTTATTTCAATGTTTTGATTATTAATTTGAGCGTTTAAGTTAGATTCTAAGTTAGCTTTAACGTCTTGTATTTTATGGCTTAGTATGTCATCTATTGTCCAACTGCCTTGCCGCAGTGGTAACACCGGCTCTCTTCAGTTCACCGAAGTTAAGCGCTGTTGGGCTGGGATAGCACTTGGACTGTCACCCATCCCGTCTGCCGAGCGCTGTTGGCGAACGGGGTGCACTCAGCCCTTGTGAGGCAAGCTAAGGAGATACTTGATTGAGAAGTAGCGGCTCTGGTCTCGGAAACTGACATACGGCCGGGAGAGCGGTGTGCTGACCACGTTCCCCTCCATATCCGCATCCGGTGACAGCTGTGGGCTGAGGATGACATGGTGTCGGGTCGGTACCGTTGGGTCTGCCATGGCCTGTGGACGGAGTTTACGTTGACGTTATCTCATCTATTGATTCAGTAATTTGTTCCTCAAAGGACTTAATTATTTCTACTTGTTCCGCTTTCCGTCCTTCCTTATCCTTCTTTGCTTGTTCTTTAGTTATACCTTGTAGTATCGATCTTAGCTCCTCGTTTTGCGTGGCCATCTTCCTTGTGATCGGCACGCACTATTTATTACTGATCGACAATATTAACATTAAACCCTATACTCACCGAACTGTTTGTACTTTTTAAGTGTTCACGGCTCACCCTTCTGCGGAACTGTGTGCTGGTTGTAGAACACCCCCTAAGCGAAGACCGGCGCTGAAGGTGAAGCCGACTTCTGCTCTCGTGTTGGGCGCTGCGGCTGACTGGACAACACAGCACCCCGTCCGTATACTCGCGTAACTGCTCGCCGCTCTGCGTTGATACTCCCACCGGGTCGACGCCCGCAGTATGCGTTATCCAGTCGAAACAATTTTGTTAAATTTTGAACTAATTCCGTGCACTCCTTGCTTGTAATATGGTTACACTTTTTGCTGCCACTGTCTTCTTCTTTTTTTCTTACGACTAGTTTCCAGGAGCAACCAATTTTGTTAAATTTTGAACTAATTCCGTGCACTCCTTGCTTGTAATATGGTTACACTTTTTGCTGCCACTGTCTTCTTCTTTTTTTCTTACGACTAGTTTCCAGGAGCAACTTCTCTGTCCACTAGACTATTCTTTGTAGCCATAATTCTGACTCAAATCAATTTTCTGCACTTACTTCCTGGTGTAATCTTCATTCGCATTAAACAGGGTCTCCATATGGTCTGCATTTTTCATGATTTTCCTCCTGTTGTTTACTTTGTAAGATTTGTGGTGGGTCTTATACCAAGACTAGTGGGAAGTTGCGTCCATGGCAGATATGACAAGGCAATATATTGCCCACCCCAAAACACCGCCAGATGAAAGTAGTATTACCTTTATCCTCCTCGTGGTCCGAACCATTCCGTGTCGCCTCCCTGTCGATCCAACTGATGTGAAGATCGCTGGAATGCTCCTCAAGTTGTCTCTGTAGCACTATTAAATAAATAGCGACACCTCTCACAAACAGGGGTATATTTTGACCATTTTCATTATAACTTTTCACAACACAACTAACAATTGCTACGGTAGTACCATCCCTTGAGTACACTCAAACGTCCGCTCATGCATACTGTAGTACCTGAGAGAAGAAACCAGCAAAACAACTACCACTCTCCAATTGTTCATTACGCCCTTGTTGGTCCGTTGTTAACTCCATGACTCTTGGATTCAGGCACTTGCTGCACCATGGCACAAATAACTCCCGGACGACCAGTGGTTGTAATACTATTTTTACTGGTCCCCCTCTCGCCGGCTCCACCACTGCTCCACATCACTGCATACAAGAAAGAAAAAAAAAACACGCACACACACACACACACACACAGTTTCCTTTTCCCTCTTCAGTTATCCTTGTTCAGTTTACTCACGAGCATCTCTTGCTGACGGATGATAGCTGTGGTCTAATTTTTAGTTGCTCTGCATCACTATGCATTTCTTTATGCTTTATACAGCACACTTTTTCGCACACCACTGTCTTCTGTTAGTTTTTGTGCTTACAAGCATGTATTGTGGTTTGTGTTTTGTAGTGTTGCCAATAGTTTGTCTTTGACCTGTACTCATCTTTTTTTAGTTTATCGTATTTGTGTAGATCTATTTAATTATGTTTCTATGTATACATGTACTGTGTAAGAGTAGGGAAGGAATGGCGATAGTTTTTTTGGGGTGGGGGAGGGAGAATCCATGATGAGTGGACATGAGTGTATAGTAGTGTGATGGAATGTGAATTAGAGGAAACAATGAGCAAGATGTGAATTGAAACTGGGAGGTGGAGGGGGAGGGGTATTGGGTTGGAGAGTAGGAGAGAGTGAACGATGGAAAAGGCTCTTTTCTTTTTCATGTAATCTCATCAGTTATTTTGTATAGAGTCTAGTTTCCAATATTTATTTGGTCATTTAGCAACTGTTTATTTTATGTTAATGCTTTTTGTATGCGGGAATTTACTTGGAAAACGAGGAGGTGTCTGTCTTTACTGATTCTTAGGATGTTCATATTCTTTTCACTATTGCTTGGTGTAAGGTGCTCTTGTTTTAGGTGATCTGCTAATGTTGAATGGTTTGAACCGTATTTAAATGCTCTGACGTGGACACATAAATAAAGAATGCATGCTATATCCTCCCCAGTTCGGACATATACACCTATTTGATGCCTGATTTAATTCGACTACATCCCGTCACCCTCGACGTCCAACTTATAACCTCTTCTCAATTCACTATCATTTCCGTTCAACTATTCTTGCAAGGACTTTGCCGTCACTTACGAAATTACAATGTCTTCGACAAAGTTCTTATTCTTCTCCCTGTAAATATACATTGAATAATATCTGGAATAGGCTATAATACTGTCTCACTCCCTTCCGAACTACTGTTTTTCTTTCAGTCTAGGTTTTCTACAAGCTGTAGTTAATACAGCGATCCCTGTGTTTTATTCCTGTTAACTTCAGCATGTCAAACAGTGTATTCTAATTAATATAGTGAATAGCTTTCCCTCTACCTCCAAGTGCTATAAACGTATCCTACATTGTCATAAATTTTCTCGGTACTCTTAGCTTTCCTTGTGTTTTCTCTACACTGCCTTTGGCATCCCAGATTTGGTATACTATATTGTGCGATTTGGTGTATGAGGCTATATGTCCAGGTAAATTACATTAGGTACACACGACGTGTCATTATTCATTCCTCACCTCTATCCCAGGTACTATAAAAGAGTCTGACCGTGACGTAATTGGAACAGGAATGCAGGAAAAGGTTAAACCCAACGATACCAGACCTCTACGAAATGTGTAAGACATCCACTTGCTGCTACTTACGTTCCATGCTGTCACACACTTTGAACCACAATTGCAGCCCTCCCTTGGTCAACCACTTTAACATTCTAGCATTTCTTCTTCTGACACTAAGTATAGTGGAGCGGGCGACTGGTTCTCTGCTGGAGGTAGATGGGGTGTTAGACGATAAGGGTAGCCAAATATGGTCAAAAGTCTTTAATGTTAACCATAAAAGACGTACTGCAGCTTGCCTGCAGGAAATGGACGACTTGTGACGGCCGTAGAACACTACACCGAGTCAGAGATGATGCATTGCTGTAATCTCTTCTTGAAGAGGTAGCGTGTTATCGAGTGGTCTTGGCTACCGGTCAATTTTAAGCGGCCAAGTGTTGCTGAGCGAATATCGTGTGACAGTGTCCCGGCTCGATTTGTTACAGCGAAGCAGGACAGTGGCCAGCCAAGAGGGAGACGATGATGACATCCAGATGACGAACCCTGGACCGATGACTAGAGTGATGGATCCAGCGGCATTTTATTCCAGTGCAGCCTAGCTGGGGGACCTCAGTTCGTACCTTAGATCAGGAGGCAATGGCAGGATCCCCAGCTGATGGTCACGTGGACGGTGGCAGAGTGATGGTGGCATAATGGTCAGGCCGTTAGGGAGCAGTCATTGGTTCCCACAGCTGCGACAAAAGAATGTGGACGATCTCACAGCAGAGACTGAAAAACGACAGACGTCGACGCATAGGCCACCCGTGCCGATAACCTACTCAGCGCGCTCGAGAGTGTCTGTACAGCCAAAGTAGACTTCTTAGTGTGGAAGACAAGTGCGGTCGCATACTTCAGCGCTATCGGAAGTTGCTAGCGGCTGGTCGGCGCCTGGTGAACTAGGTTGCTATTGAGGAAGCTCTCTGTCTGCATCTGCATGTGTACTCTGCAAGCCACCTGATGCTGTGATATCATCATTCCTTCCCTGTTGCATGCATGAATGGTTCGTGGGAAGAATGATGTCGGTGAACCTCTGGATTAACTTGAACTTTCTCGATCGGGCAACATCTCTGGGAGGAAGTAATATGGTGTCCGACTCTTTCTGGAAAGTACTCTCGCGAAATTTCAAGAGTAAACCAAACGGTGATGCACAACGCCTCTCTTGTAGCGTCTGCCATTGGTGTTTGTTGAGCATCTCTGTAACGCTCTCGCGCCGACTAAATGACGCTGTGACGAAATGCACTTCCCTTCGTTGGATGTACTCTGTCTCTTGTGTCAGTCATACACGGAATGAATCCTACACTGACCGGGAATACTCAAGAATCGGTCGGACAAGAGTTTTCCGTGCCACTTTTTTATGGGTGAGCTACATTTCCTTCAGATTATTCCTATGAAGCTCACATATTTTATGATAAATACTGTTTCTAGTCATTTTGTGTTGATGGTATAGTTGTATGATAGTGAATTTATTTTTCTGTGTATACGAATATCAAATATTCAGTGCTGAGGACGAAGATGGTGATTACATTTGGTCCATATAACGCCAGAACTTCACGCTGAATCTGTGTTTCAGACGTTTTGCCCACGAGAATCGTACTGGTTCCTGATCTTCAGCTTTAGAGTACGTTTCCAGTTGCCTCGCCATTTCACTCCCACACTGTGCTGCATCTGTTATCCATACCGCAGCAGAACTGTGTTTGCAGGAAAGCCAGAACATGCAGTCTCGCCGACAATGCGTGATTCATGTTGTGCAATGGTCATAGCATGGGACGACATGTGTACTTACTCTTTGAAGTCCTCTTGTACATGTTTACCGTCTGTGGGTTTTTTTCAGCACTCTTAGAAGTGTCTTGGCCAACTACACAACTTACAATATTACATTGTTTTTGTAAAACTGAAATCTCTTTGATAAAAATCAACATGGATACCGCAAACAGAGATCTTGCGGAACTCATCTCCTCTGTTCCTCTCTGAAGTACGTAGTGTAGGAGACATCAGCGTTTAGACTGATGCCGTGTTCCTAGACTTCAGAAAGCCATTTCACATGGTCTTCCACTGTTGTTTAGTGAAAGAATACGAGTTTACCGAATATCGGACCAGATTTCGGCCTGGATTCATGAATCATGACTTCCTTGCAGAGAGAACTCACCGCGTCGTTCTTAACGAAACAAGATCGACAAGTGTAAAGGTAATTTCGGAAGTGCTCTAAGGAAGTGTAATAGGACCGTCATTATTTGCAATATATATATATATATATATATATATATATATATATATATATATATATATATATGTGTGTGTGTGTGTGTGTGTATTTTGCAAAAAACTAACGGTCCTATGGCACTTCCTTTGAACACTCCTGAGATTACCTTTACACTTACATATACTCCTACATAGTAAATGTCCTATAACGCTACCTTAGAGCACTTCCGAAATTACCTTTGTACCTGTCAATCTCTTCCGTTAAGAACGACGTGGTGAGTTCTCTTTGCAAGGAAGTCTTGAATCTAGGCCAAAATTTGGTCCGATACTCGTTAAACTCGTATTCTTTTCACTAAACGGCAGTGAAAGACCATGTCAAATGGCTTCCTGAGGTCTAGGAACACGGCATCAATCTAAACGCTGATGTCTCCTACACTACGTACTTCACAGAGGAACAAATGATATGAGTTTCGCGAGATCTCTGTTTGCGGAATCCATGTTGATTTTTATGAAAGAGATTTTAGTTCTACAAACACAATGTAATATTGTAAGTTGCGTAGTTGGTCAAGAGACCGCTAAGAGAGATAAACCAAACAAAGGCGGTGAACGTGTACAAGAGGACTTCAAAGAGTAAGAATAAATGTCGACCCATGCTACGACCATTGCGCAAAAAGAATGGCGCATTGTTGGAGGGACTGCATGTTCTGGCTTTTCTGCAGACACAGTTCTGCTGCGGCATGGATAACAGGTGCAGCACAGTGTGGGAATGAAATGGCGAGGCAAGTGGAAACGAACTCCAAAGCTGAAGATCGCGAGCCAGTACGATTCTCGTGAGCAAAACGTCTGAAACACAGATTCAGCGTGAAATTCTAGCGTTATATGGAGCAAATGTAATCTCCATCTTAGTCCTCAGCACTGGATATTTGATATTGATAACACACATACTCTGCAATTTGTATCCTGTCACTCGGTGAGCAAAAATGTTTTCCTTCCTTCCTTAACTTTCCTTCTCATACCCGTAGACATAGATGCTATCACTGCCTTACGGTAACTGATAGTGTTCTCTACGTTAACTGATTCGAAAAGACCCTGTCTGTTCGTTGCTAGGATGTTAAAGACGTTACCTCATTAGTTCGTTCTATAACTATATGTTCTAAATAATTGTCGGGCAAGACATTCAGAATAATGTAATGACGAAATGCTGAGTTGGCTGGCTGGAACCCGCATCCTGGGCTTCTGTATAACCTGTATAACCCCTAGCCGTTACGGACTGGTGGAACTGAGAATGCAAAGTTTTTTTAGAATCTGAATTTAATCCACCCGAATATTCGCTTCACGATGAAGGTGGAATTTACTTGTTGTCTTGATCAGGAAGAAGGTGTGTGTTGCGTTGAGACGCACTATTTATGGGAAGGCAACTCACACTGATTTGTATCTTCAGACTAGTAGTTGCCACCATCCATCTCAGCATGAAGGGTACTTCGTGCCTTGATGCAATAGGGCCCCATCTTGTAAGACCCTCATAGTTTGTAGGCTCAGTTAGCCGAGCTCGATGTCACTTATCGCCAGAATAATTATAGCGAAAGACAAATCAGACGAGCGTTGTTGCACTATCGACCAAACGTAAATCGTGTGAGTGATGAAAATGACGAGGTGGAACCTACGGCATTATTTCCTTGCGCCATATTCATTTCGAACTGGGTTGGTCACATTCTGCGGAAACAGGGTGTGAAGAGTATTTTCCGACTATCGTCTAAGCTTAGAACCCTTTAAGGGACTATGAAAGTAGATTTTGGTTGGCGCAAGATGGGTGACTACCATACCCGTTGTTGTTGCGGCGTTCATGCATTGGTTAAATCAGAGGTCGGCAAACTCTTTGGTGCCTCTAGTGTGGCTGTTGTATAAAATATCTCGTGCAGTCGCTCGTGCACATTTCCGGAAAGGTGAGGTATCAACGCATATCTGCAAGTCATACACTACTGGCCAATAAAATTGCTACACAAAGAAGAAATGCAGATGATGAACGGCTATTCATTGGACGAATATGTTGTACAAGAACTGACATGTGATTATATTTTCACGCAATTTGGGTGTATAGATCCTGAGAAATCAGTACCCAGAAAAACCACCTGTGGCTGTTATAATGGCCTTGATATGCCTGGACATTGAGTCAGACAGAGCTTGGATGGCGTGTACAGGTGCAGCTGCCCATGCAGCTTCAACACGATACCACAGTTCTTCTAGAGTATTGACTGGCGTATTGTGACGAGCCAGTTGCTCGGACACCATTGACCAGACGTTTTCAATTGGTGAGAGATCTGGAGAATGTGCTGGCCAGGGCAGCAGTCGAAGATTTTCTGTATCCAGAAAGGCCCGCACAGGACCGGCAACATGCTGTCGTCCATTATCCTGCTGAAATGTAGTGTTTGGCAGGGATCGAATAAAGGTCAGAGCCACGGATCGTAACACATCTGAAATGTAACGTCCACTGTTCAAATTATCGTCAATGCGAACAAGAGGTGACCGAGACGTGTAACCAATGGCACCCCATACCATCACCCCGGGTGATACGCCAGTATGGCTATGACGAATACACGCTTCCAATGTGCGTTCACCGCGATGTCGCCACACACGGATGCGGCCATCATGATGCTGTAAACAGAACCTGGATTCATCCGAAGAAATGACGTTTTGCCATTCGTACACCCAGGTTCGTCGTTGAGCACACCATCGCAGGTGCTCCTGTGTGTGATGCAGCATCAAGGGTAACCGCAGCCATGGTCACCAAGCCATGGTCACCATGCTGCTGCAAACGTCGTCGAACTGTTCGTGCAGATGGTTGTTGTCTTGCAAACGTCCCCATCTGTTGACTCAGGGATCGAGACGTGGCTGCACAATCCGTTAGAGCCTTGCGGATAAGATGCCTGTCATCTCGACTGCTAGTGAAAAGAGGCCGTTGGGATCCAGCACGGCTTTCTGTATTACGCTTTTTGTATTGGATCTCGACCAACGCGAGCATCAATGTTGCGATACGATAAACCGCAATCGCGATAGGCTACAATCGGACCTTTATCAAAGTCGGAGACGTAATGGTACGCAATTATCCTCCTTACACGAGGCATCACAACAACGTTTCACCAGGCAACGCCGGTCAACTGCTGTTTGTGTATGAGAAATAGGTTGGAAACTTTCCTCATGTCAGCACGTTGTAGATGTCGTCACCGGCGCCAACCTTGTGTGAATGCTCTGAAAATCTAATCATTTGCATATCACAGCATCTTCTTCCTGTCGGTTAAATTTCGCGTGTGTAGTACGTCATCTTCGTGGTGTAGCAATTTTAATGGCCAGTAGTGTATTTTAGCATCGTCTTGTACAGTGTATTACTACCGAGAGCATGCGCTTTGCCTCCCCTTCAAGGTTCCCCCACCAGCGGCACTTTCCCCACCACTCGCAGCCGGTCTGCACATTTAGGGGCAACAAGGTTTCAACCGCCTTGGAAGTGCGGGGAAGGCACATGTGACTCATGAGAGAGTCCAGTGAGCCAGTCGGTAGACAGTCTCTCTGCGGTTAGTGTTAGTCACGTCGGCAGATAGCGCGTGGGCCATAAAAGCACTTACTCGAAGCATATAGTTAACTGTATTTTTTCAGTCTGCTGCAAATCCCACAAGTATTTTGTCATCAGTAAAAGAATTGATTTTTTTGGTAGTTGCTTTACTATTATAAAATGAAACATTTATTAAGTACCCTATTCGACATGACCACAAAGAAGAAACAAAGGAAAGCGGAAGGCGAAAACCGTGTATTTAACAATTAAATGCACCGATACTTCGACATTTGTTCAGAACTTCTACCGAATTGTCTTATTCATCAGGAAAATTTGGCTCATAATAAGAAATAAGATTTGAAGAGAGACATTACAACTGAACAAGTGTCGTATTATATAAATTGAAGGGGAACGGGATAGAGGGAGGGGGAGAAAGAAAGGGAAAGAAGCTAATAATATAAGCTGCATCGGGAATCAGCGGCGACGAATGAAAGCGCGCGTTGGAGCAGGATGCGAACCCAGGATTTCTTGCTTACTAAGCAGTGGCGTTAACCACTGTGCCAGGCAAACACAGTTTATCGCAAACGCTCGCACTATCTCTGCACGCACCCCAGCCGACACATATTCCCACTCAGCGCCACTTGTCTGCAATCCCTGTCCACGCCCTCCGTCCTCGCTAATTTTAGATGCCCAATGGAGCTCGCATTAAAATGTGCAACCGCACTGACGTTCGTGGATTCATTGCCCATCGAGGCGAAGAAATTATATAAATGCTTCTTTCAGACATGTCACTTAGTACTAAATATCCTGTCGGTCTTGCAGAGAAAAAAACCATTGAGGAACGTCGGAAGAGTTAGGAAGCATCAAGTTCCGTATTTGACTATACGAATTAGTCTTCGAGCAGTGTTAATATTGTAAGTTTTGTAGTTAGTCAAGAGAGGAAAACCACACACAGTCGGGACTTCAGAGAGTAAGTTACGCATGCTGTCCCGTGCTAATACCGTTGTGCAACAAGACTGGCTCATTATCAGATGGAGTGTATGCTCCGAATTTCCTGCAGACACTGTTCTGCTGCGGTACGGAAAACAGGTGCAGTACAGTGTGGGAATGAGACGGCGCGCCAACTGGAAACGTATTCCAAATTCGCGAGACAGTACGGGTCTCTTGGGCCGAACGCGTAAATTGCTCGCAGATTCACTGCGAAATTCGGATGCCATATGGACCAAATGTAATGTCGCATCCAGGCGTAGCGAGATGATGCCTACAATTTGACTAAGGTTGCACAGATGTGGGTTATATGATGAAGAACGTGGGCCATCGACATTGACAACAAATGACTATGTCCAGGAAATCGAGGAACTGATTCGACGATGAGGACATTCACACGACAGCCCTCCAATTGCTCCGTGACAGGACGGAATTTTTATCGTCGAGGAATTGAGCGATTAGTAGGACGTTCCGACCGTTGTTTATAGAGACGTGGTGACAATGTTGGAAAATAGTATCAACTTCACTTTGAAGTGTAGTGCAATATTATTGGACTGCTGTGATACTCTGTAACTTACGTTTTGAAGTCTGCTCATAGAAAGTTGTTTCATAAATGCATCCGAGAAGCCATTTCGGTATTTTAAGAACAAAGCAGATATTCTAAGAAACCTTAAGGAGGTACCATTGTCTGTGAAAACAGTAAAAGATGTAACAGCAAAAACGTCTGCGAATATAACCAACCAGCTAGTCGAAAATCTGAAATTGGTTTCAGCTTTACTGAGATCAGTTGTCGAGTCTTCCGACAGAAGTGCTACAACCCAAGTTTCACTTTTTGTACGATTTTTTTCACCAACATGCCCTGAGAAGAATTTTGGGGTTCTCCCCACTCAAAGCTCAAGCACATGGACAGGATACAGCAAATGATGTAATTGTGTGCGTTGGTAAACATCATATTCCAATCGATAGAATAGCCTCAGTTTCAACAGATAGGGTGGCAAGTGCGACCGTCATTAGAAATTAGTTTGTTGGTATTTATTTTGAACCAAAAATTAATATGTGATAATTACTTACCACTGGATCATTTATTATAAATCATTTTGTGCGCTGAAATTTCTAAAAGAAAGTTGCAAAGTTACATTGCGATTATCAACACGAATATGACTAAAGCTTTTAGTCATCACCAGTTTAGAGAATTTTCGATTGAAATGGAGACTGAGCCCACAGATCTTATGGTGCATAACAAGGTACGCTGGTTACCAAGAGGAAAAGTTTTGAAACGTTTCGCTGTCTTATTAACAGGAATTATAGGATATCTGCTTGAGAAGGGTGTTCACTGTCCAGAATCGCCGAACGATCCGCGAATCCAAAATTTTATTTAATGGTAGACGTTACGCCTTGCCCAATGTGTACGAAATATCGGCTAATTATTTCAGGGGAGAGGACAGAAACCAGCCACTATTAGTAATGCCATTTATTTGCAGAAATAGCGCCGTAACCGTTCTCTAACCGTCAAGTTCATCTTCAGACAGGTTTTCACGTCAAGATGCACATTTATTGAAGTTTACCTAACTTTTGGCCCTTTATTCCCCCTTATGCTGCAAGATTCTAAGGAATGGTGGTGCCCTACACTAAAAACGATGTGAGAAATGACCTTATTAAACGTAACTATCAAGTTTTATTCAACGTACGTATTGAAGATGTAGTGTCGAGTACTTAGAAAGGTTTGAGAAAATTTTTGAACGCACAGAGGGGATGGACGAAAGGTGATGAATAAATAATTATTTATTTGTTTTATTTCTTTGTTCTTCACAATCACAGCCTTTTATCTGGAAAACTAAAAAATTCCATACAACTCGCAACTTCGTGTACGTAACATACGTATATATTCATAATTTATTCATGATGATTGCAAAAATTACGGAGGAAAAGCCTAGTATGGAAGACGAGTGTTGGTGGGACAGTTAGAAGAAACCGATCTCAACGAACGTGCTTCAGTCATATTGAGGACTGTTTTAGCAAAGACAAATTTAGGAGTATCCTAAATCAGTTAATAACGATGAGTCTACCTATATAGTTTAATTTCCATAACTTATTCATAGCTAACACTTGGTTTAAGAATCATGAAAGAAGGTTGTATACGTGGATAAGGCCAGGAAACACTGGAGGGTGTCAGATAGATTATATAATGGAAAACCAGAGATTGAGGAACCAGGTTTTACATTGTACGACATTTTCAGGACCAGATGTGAACTCTGACCATAATCTATTGGTTATGAACTGTTGATTAAACTGAAGAAACTGCAAAAAGGTGGGAATTTAAGGAGTGGAATCTGGATAAGCGTCAGGGAACGACTGACAAGAACGGGGGAAAGAAACACAGTAGAAGAAGAATGAGAGATGAAATAGTTACGGTAGCAGAGGATCAAGTAGGTAAAAAGGTGAGGACTAGAGAAATCCTTGGGTAACGGAAGAGGTATTGAATTTAATTGATGAAAGGAGGAAATATAAAAATGCAGTAAATGAAGCACGTGAAAAGGAAAGAAAACGTCTCAAAAATGATATCAACAGGAAGTGCAAAATGGCTAAGCAGGGATGCCTAGAGGACAAATGTAAGGATGTAGAGGCATATAGCACTAGCGGTAAAATAGGTACTGCCTACGGGAAAATTAAAGAGACCTTTGGAGAAAAGAGAACCACTTGTAAGAATATCAAGGGCTCAGATGCAAAACCAGATCCAAGCAAAGAAGGTAAAGCAGAAAGGTGGAAAGAATATATAGAGAGTCTATACAAGGACGATGTACTTGAGGACAATATTATGGAAATGGAAGATGACGTAGACGAAGATGAAATGGTAGATATGATACTGCGTGAAGAGTGTGACAGAGCATTGAAAACCTTAGTCGAAACAAAGCAAAACTCCATGAGAACTGCTGGTAGCCTTGGGAAAGCCAGCCCTAACAAAACTCAAACATCTGATGAGCAAGATGTGTGAAACAGGCGAAATACCCTCAGACTTCAAGAGGAATATAACAATTCCAATCCCAAAGAAAGCAGGTGTTGACAGGTGTGGTAATTACCAAACTATCAGTTTAATAAGTCACGGCTGCAAAATACTAATACGAATTCTTTAATGACGAATGAAAAAACTGGTAGAGGCCGACCTCGGTGACGATCAGTTTGGATTCCCGTAGAAATGTTGGAACACGTGAGGCAATACTGACCCGACGACTTATCCTAGAAGATAGACGAAAGAAAGACAAACCTAAGATTTTACAGAAATCTTTTGATAATTTTGACTGGAATAATCTCTTTCAAATTCTGAAGGTGGCAGGGGTCAAATACAGGGAGTGGAAGACTATTTACAATTTGCACAGAAATCAGATTTGCAATTATAAGAGTTGAGGGGCCTGAGAGAGAAGCAGTGGTTGGGAAGAGAGTGAGACACGGTTGTAGCCTATCCACTATGTCATTCAATCTGTATATTGAGCAAGCAGTAAAGGAAACAAAAGAAAAATTTAGAGTAGAAATTAAAATCCATGGATAGGTTTTCCGATGACATTGTAGTTCTGTCAGAGACAAAAAAGGACCTGGAAGAGCAGTTGAACGGAATGGACAGTGTCTTGAAAGGAGGATCTAAGATGAACATTAACAAAAGCAAAACGAGGAAAGGGCAGCGTGGAGGGTAAAAATCGTAGAGGGAGAACAAGAGATTAATACAGTAAGCAGATTCAGAAGGATGTAGGTTGCAGCAGGTATTTGCAGATGAAGAAGCTTGCACAGGATAGAGTAGCATGGAGAGCTGCTCAAACCAGTCTCTGGACTGAAGACCACAACAACAACAAACGGTATTTTATTTCAAAATGTTCAAACGAGTGTGAAATCTTATGGGACTTAACTTCTATGACCATCAATCCCTAAGCTTACACACTACTTAACCTAAACTATCCTAAGGACAAACACACACACACACACACACCCATGCCCGAGGGAAGACTCGAACCTCCGCCGGGATCAGCGGCACAATCCATGACTGCAGCGCCTTATTTTATTTCGATTCGCTAACTTTTGCCAGTTTGTGTGTCATAGGACCTTTAGACAAAATTTTTAGTAGGGCTAATTTTACATAACGATTGAAATGCGTTGCTAAATACAATGCATTTTACGTTTGTACTTCTTCATATACTTTCTTCACCCGATTCTAGATGTCACATCCTATTGTAAGATAGCTATTATTTTGCACCTTACAAGAACTCATCTACATACTTTGCCGTGATTTACAATCGGAATTAGGTATCGTTTGAAAAGTTGTACATCGTATATATGAATATTTATAGAAGACTGACACTGTCATGTACACCTTGTAAACACACACATCAAAAAAAGTTTTGCATCATCTCGGTTCACAGAACTCCTGAAGATCGACGTTGACTGTGGATTCTGTATCACAGACACAGTCCCTTTGACCGTTAGAGGTGACACTAAACCCGCCCAAAGATGTAAACTACCATGGATGAGCAACGCCTATTAGACGGAGGGAGCCCGACAGCCGACCAATTTCAGTCATTCCACCAGGAGAGGGGTACACGGTTCGTGTTGTCTGTTGTTCAGCCATGCCTAGACGGTCAATACCGCGGTTCGATCGCGTCCGCAATGTTACTTCCTTCCTGGAAGGGGTCTCAACGAGGGAAGTGTCCAGGCTTCTTGGAGTGAACCAAAGCGATGTTGTTCGGACATGGAGGAGATACAGAGGGACAGGAACTGTCGATGACATGCCTCGCTCAGGCCGCCGAAGGGTTACTACTTCATCAAATGACCAATACTTACGGATTATGGCTCGGAGGAAACCTGACAGCAAGGCCATCATGTTGAATAATGCTTTTCGTGCAGCCACATTACGTCGTGTTACGACTCAAACTCTGCGCAATAGGCTGCATGATGCGCAACTTCACTCCCGACGTCCATGGCGAAGTCTATCTTTGCAACCACGACACCATGCAGTGCGGTACAGATGGGTCCAACAACTTGCCGAATGGACAGCTCTGGATTGGCATCACGTTCTCTTCACCGATGAGTGTCACATACGCCTTCAACCAGACAATAATCGGAGACGTGTTTGGAGGCAACCTACTCGGGCTGAACGCCTTAGACATACTGTTCAGCGAGAGCAGTAAGGTCGAGGTTCGCTCCTGTTTTGGGGTGGCATTATGTGGGGCCGACATACGCCGCTGGTGGGCATGGAAGGCGCCGTAACGGCTGTACGCTACGTGAATAACATCCTCTGACTGATATTGCAACCATATCGGCAGCATACTGACTGGACATTCGTCTTCATGGAGGACAATTCGCGCGCCCATCGTGCACATCTTGTAAATGACTTCCTTCAGGATAACGACATCTCTCGACTAGAGTGGCCAGCATGTTCTCCAGGCACGCACCCTATCGAACATTCGTGGGATAGATTGAAAAGGATTGTTTATGGACGACGTGACCCACCTACCACTCTGAGGGATCTATGAAGAATCGCCGTTGAGGAGTGGGATAATCTGGACCAGCAGTGCCTTGATGAACTTGCGGATACTATGCCACGACGAATACAGACATACATCAATGCAAGAGGATGTGCTACTGGGTATTAGAGGTACCAGTGTGAACAGCAATGTAGACCACCACCTCTGAAGGTCTCGCTGTATGGTGGTACAACATGGAACGTGAGGTTTTCATGAGGTATAAAAAGGGCGGAAATGATGTTTATGTTCATCTCTATTCCAGTTTTCTGTACAGGTTCCGGAACTCTCAGAACCGAAGTGATGCAAAACCTTTTTTGATGTGTGTAGTTGTTAATGTTTATTGCATGAAAGGTGATAGTTTGTCTTTATTATGAGAACGGTATAATGAATGATTGCCTATACTAGCAGAGGTTGAAAGGCCAGTGGAAACAAAACGGCAGGTATAACTCAGGCCTTTGGTGGAAAAGCCCGCACAGGTGACTTGGTCCTGTTTAACAAAGGAAGTAGCCCAAGACGGACAGTCGGGGCACCTGTGGGTTGAAGTGCAATTGAGAGGTGGCTGGCCGGTTTTGCAGCGAGGCCAGAAGAATAACCGGACAGTACTTCAGAGACTGAAAATCTTCGACGCGACAGCCAGGAACGAGGAAGCGTTACCTCGGAAACCATACAGAAGAATCTGTAGAGAGGGAGAATATTCCGTGGTTCCGAGAATATGATTAGCCTTGTGCAATTACGAGGGAGGGGAGCCAAGCTTTTCTGAGAAGAAAGTGGAGAGAAAGAGTTCTTCCGTTTTGAGCGCCTGTGTTTGACAGTCGCTCAGTATCAGCTTTTGTTGGTGCAGACGGTTCTGCTGTCTTTGCTCTCAGGAGATTTTAGTTAGTGAGCAGTTCGCCATTGAACTGTGGCGAACTTATACGATTCTGGACTTCACCTCCAGCTAGGAAGTCGTCGTTGAGGACGCAGGGTCCAGTGATTGAGAGCACTTCTTTTTTCATACTCATGTTGAGACGTTATCTGAATTCTGTCCTTGTGGCTGGGAGTTCGTGTTTCTCGTCTGTAGAACACACAGAGGAGAAAACAGTATTAGATTAGTATAGTCAGAGCACTTCCTTCTGGCCGTCCTAGTGTTTGAATGAGTTTTTTTTTATATTTGTGGCTGGAGTTCTTCTGTCGCCGCAGACTTGTACGAGAACCATCAGTCCAATGCACCGGACACAGTACATATGGTGATATTGCTAATCGCTTTGGCTTATTAACGCTACAAAGCTAAACAGCTGTGATCACGTAAGTTTTATTTCCACTGAGGTTGCGCACCACTGTAGATCATCTTTGAAAGTAGTGTCTTCTAGTGTTTGGTACGCAGATGATGTCAGTCATCTCGTGTTATTTGTATTAAATTGCGTATCAATAAAAAGGGCAGATTTGGGCAATTGATCGATAATGTTAGTTAGGAAATTCATTTGTATCTCTTTATGTGCATTGGACATTGAGATATAAACGTTTGTGATATATAAACGGGTTTTTAATCTACATTCAATGTATAAGCTGAAACAGCATTTATCATTTTGCAGTTACTAGTTTCCTTAATAATTCATTTATGTTTTATGTTGTAATTTACATGTTAATAGTAAGACGGAGGAAATAAAATCACCATTACGAGATCTTAAGATCTGCTTCAGGGGATAGTCAGGCAGGGTCAAACCTTAATTTTAGTGTTCAGTATTTTCCATTGTGCACATCCATTTTACACTCGTCAGGAGTAGGATCTTGGCGTACTTCTGAAACATTGTATTATGGTCTTATTAATAAGATTCTCTATTTTGTATGGACCTCTGTCACGGCTGTATGCCACTGTATCGTTCATTTTCACCAGTTACCAGTCAACTTAACGTGTTATTAACTACTGGGTACATTTTGATTGTTTCTGCCAGTAAATTTACTATGATAAAATTATCAATTAGTGCTCTACTAACTTGCTGTAAACGAACTGGAAAATACACTCATGCAACAAGAGTTTAATACTGGATACTGTTTCTAGCTAATTTTTCTGTTGTATTGTTTTCAGAAATCCACATAGAAATTCCTAAAGGAATGAACTGATTGCTCTTGTCTGAAGGTAAGTCAGCAATGAAAATAGATATCTCATAATTAACATAAATTTTCTCAGTGTTACAATTCAAAAATCATTAATCTTGAGTAAGGTCTAACAAGGACATGAAGGTTCTAATCTACAAGCAAACTTATGCTTTTCCAATATTTTTGATCTTGATCTCAACTTTTTCAAATGTATGATGTTTCCTTTTCCAACACTGGCTCCACGTAAAAATGATGCTAGCCTGCAAGCACCTCTGTTTAAATTCTCTATCCCTGTGGAGAAGAGACAGAACATCCGTCTTTTCAGAAATGTTCAAATCTTGAAAGCATACACCAAGCTCATCTACTCCGTTTTTCAAGCAGTAATATTCTGAAAAATTATACTAACTTTACTATCCAGAAAATATATACCGGGTGATCAAAAAGTCAGTATAAATTTGAAAACTGAATAAATCGCGGAAAAATGTAGATAGAGAGGTACAAATTGACACACATGCTTGGAATGACATGGGGTTTTATTAGAAGCAAAAAAATGCAAACGTTCAAAAAATGTCCGACAGATGGCGCTTCATCTGATCAGAACAGCAATAATTAGCATAACAAAGTATGACAAAGCAAAGATGATGTCCTTTACAGGAAATGCTCAGTATGACCACCATCATTACTCAACAATAGCTGTAGTTGAGGAATAATGTTGTGAACAGCACTGTTAAGAATGTCCGGAGTTATGGTGAGGCATTATCGTCGGATGTTGTCTTTCAGCATCCCTAGAGATGTCGGTCGATCACGATACACTTGCGACTTCAGGTAACCCCATAGCCAATAATAGCACGGACTGAGGTCTGGGTACCTGGGAGGCCAAGCATGATGAAAGTGGCGGCTGAGCACACGATCATCACCAAACCACGCGCGCACGATATCTTTCACGCGTCTAGCAATATGGGGTGGAGCTCCATCCTGCATAAACATCGTACTTTCCAGCAGGTGTTTATCAGCCAGGCTGGGAGTGACGCGATTCTGTAACATATCGGCGTACCTCTCACCCGTCACGGTAGCAGTTTTGCTGTCCAGTGCCATCTGTCGGACATTTTGTGAACTTTTTTTAATTAGAATAAAAGTCAGTGTCATTCCAAGCATGTGTGTCAATTTTTACCTCTCTATCTACATTATTCCGTTTTCAAATTTATACTGACTTTTTGATCACCCTGTATTTTACGCTCCTTTCCACTCTCATATGTATGTGTGTGCCCTGCGCCTGCTACACGGACGTCTGAGTCACAGCTCTTGTACAAGTAAGTAATTTAAGTAGTAATAAACTGTTTTTTAACACTTTAAACTAATTTATTACGTTAATTATAGTGCTCTGCAAGCATACCATTAAAGGTTTTTGTCTTACTCGCGTATTTTCACAGTAATCACGTAAAGTTCATTTTGTTTACATATCGCGGCCAGGCCGAACTTTTGAGTTTTCAGATTAAACTTCATACCGCAATCTTAAGTGCATTTACTGATAGTTTAGTGTGCTAAATACGTTTGCTGCCCCTTTATATCTGTAGAGTATCGTCATCTCTTAAGTAATTTCCAGTAAAAAACTTCTGAACCACTGTTTACATAGTCGCGAGTAGGCCTAATTTTTCGTACACGTATTTTCATTGTTTTCCGGTAACTTAATTGTCTTTCTGTCACTAAAATAGATTTGTACCATGAGTGTAAAGTGCCTGACGTGCCGTAGGATCGTTAGCTCCGGGGTCTGGTGTGATGGATGTAGTAACTTTTTTCATTGGGGCGACTGTAGTGGCGTGGGAATTGGGAAAATGAGCGAGACTCATCAGTGGTTCTGTAGGCTATGCAGTAGAGATAGGAAGATTGTGGAACAGGAGGGGAAAATTGCTGCCCTTCAGGCTGAGTTAGATGAGGCTAGGCGAGAACTGGGCAGGTTAAGGGGGGAGAAGGGTAAACAGGGGTGGGAAGTGGCAACAGGCACGAGGAACAGGCCAAGAAATTCTTCTGACCGCTTTGTTATTAATGTACAAAATAGGTTTGACCTGTTGCCTCAGTCAGAAACTGATGAGCCTCTCACAGAGGTAGATGTACACAGGGCTCAACAAGCTTTCAGCAGCAAATTGATTAAGAATGTAGGGAAGTCTGCAAAGAGAAAGAAAGTCTTGTTGCTAGGTAGTTCGCATGCTAGGGGTGTGGGCCAACTTCTGCAGGATGAATTAGGGTTGGATTACCAGGTCACAAGTTTTTTCAAACCTAGTGCTGAACTTGGGCAGGTTACAGAGGATTTAGGTTCACTATGTAAAGGTTTTACTAAGGAAGACACCGTGGTTATTGTGGGTGGGCCGGGCAACAGTATTGACAGAGATCCGGGGTACAGCATAGAGTGTGACCTGGCAAAGATTGCATCGGCATCGAATCATACCAGTGTTGGGTTTGTGTCGGTTCTGGAACGCCACGACCGACCTCATTTGACCTCTTCTGTCAGGAGAGTTAATTTGGAGTTGGAACGGCTACTTGGATCTGGTGCGGGGTCACACATTGGTGTGGTTCGTGTTGATTCACTCTGTAGGTGGGACTATACTAGACATGGCCTACACCTCAACAGGAAAGGGAAGGGTAAACTGGCTGGGCTGATAGCAGGAAATTTAAAGGGGGGAGGAACTACATCTCATGGTGGAAACTCTTTTTTAGTGTAAGATCAGTGTCCAGTGGGAAACTCAGCCATGCAAGTACTAAAGATGTCAAAAAAGTTCAAGATAGTTGCAAAAGTAAAATGAAAAATGTTAGTATATTTCATCAAAATATTGGGGGATTGAACAATAAAATTGATGAGCTTCTGCTTTGTTTAGAAGATATAGAAACTGAGAATGTAATAGATGTACTATGCCTGTCTGAGCATCACATTGTCACTGATATGCAAAAGGTTAGCATCAATGGGTACAAATTAGCTGCACATGTAAGTAGAGATAATATGATGAGAGGAGGAGTTGCCATATATGTCAAAAGCTTCCACAGTGCAAAAAATTTAGAAACTAAAAAATTTTGTGTAGAGCAACATATGGAAGCATGTGCCACTGAACTTAAACTAAAGGATGGCACTTTCATAATTGTAACAGTGTATAGGTCCCCCTCAGGGAATTTCCAGCTATTTCTGGAAAACTTGGATGCTTTGTTATGCTATCTGTCAGACAGGGGGAAGCAAATTATCATTTGTGGGGATTTCAATGTTGATTCCCTGAAAGAGTGTAATAGGAAGAATGACCTTTTAGTATTACTCAGTTCTTTCAATTTGAGCTCCGTCATTGATTTTCCTACTCGGATAACAAAGAACAGCAGTACATTGATAGATAACTTTTTTATAGACCAAGATAAGTTTAAGGACATAAATGCTTATCCTGTTGAGAATGGTCTTTCAGATCATAGTGCACAGCTTGTTACAGTACATGACATAGCTCCATGCAGTATAATAAATCAGACTTTCAAAGCAGTGCGTTCAATTAACAATATAAATGTTGCAAACTTTAGGGAAAGCCTACAGCAGCTAGACTGGGATGAAGTGTATAAGGAACCCGATGCAAACTTGAAATATAACTTATTTCACAATACATTTTTAAGGGTATTTGAAAATTGTTTTCCCAAGAAAATAGTTAAACATAATTCCAAGAAAACATATAATAAACCTTGGCTAACTAAAGGAATAAGAATATCTTGCAACCGCAAAAGAGAACTGTATCTAACAGCAAGATGGAGTACTGACCCCGAAATTGTTCAATATCATAAAAACTATTGTGCGGTACTAAGAAAAGTTATTAAAAAGTCCAGAAGCATGTGTATCATGTCTGAGATCAGTAACTCTGATAATAAAATTAAAGCAATTTGGAATATTATTGAAAGGGAAACAGGGCAACCAAGAGCACAGGAAGACTTTAGTGCAATAAAATTGAATGACAAGTGCACTAACAAACAATCAGAAATTGAAAATATTTTGAATAATCATTTTTTAAATGTTGTGGAGAAAATAGGATCTAGATCTTCACTAGAAGAGGCAAGGCTATTAATAGAAGAGGCGATACCTGCACAGTTTGAAACAGCTGTAATTCCACCAACCTCTCCCTCTGAAATCAGTAAAATAATAAACTCACTGAAAAGTAAAAGCTCTTACGGAATTGATGGCATTTCCAGCAAAGTACTTAAAGCTTGTTCCCCACAGATAAGTAGAATTCTCAGCCACGTATGTAATAGCTCTTTGGAGCAGGGTGTTTTCCCTGATAGACTGAAATATGCCATTGTAAAACCATTGCATAAAAAGGGGGATATGTCGGATGTCAACAACTACCGCCCAATCTCTCTTCTGACAGCTCTATCAAAAATTTTTGAGAAAGTAATGTATTCAAGAGTAGCCTCCCATATTTGTAAAAATAAAGTACTAACAAAATGTCAGTTTGGTTTTCAGAAAGGCTTTTCAACAGAAAATGCTATATATGCTTTCACTGATCAAATATTAAATGCTCTGAATAACCGGACATCACCCATTGGTACTTTTTGTGATCTCTCAAAGGCCTTTGATTGTGTAAATCATGGAATTCTTTTAGATAAGCTAAATCATTATGGTTTGAGTGGGGCAGTGCACAAATGGTTTAATTCATACTTAACTGGAAGAATGCAGAAAGTTGAAATAAGTGGTTCGTGTAATGTTAAAACAGCTGATTCCTCAAACTGGGGTGCTATCAAGCACGGGGTCCCACAGGGTTCGGTCTTAGGTCCTTTACTGTTCTTGATATACATTAATGACTTACCATTCCACATTGATGAAGATGCAAAGTTAGTTCTTTTTGCTGATGATACAAGTATAGTAATAACATCCAAAAACCAAGAACTAAGTGATGTAATTGTAAATGATGTTTTTCACAAAATTATTAAGTGGTTCTCAGCAAACGGACTCTCTTTAAATTTTGATAAAACACAGTATATACAGTTCCGTACAGTAAATGGCAAAACTCCAGTAATAAATATAGAATTTGAACAGAAGTCTGTAGCTAAGGTAGAATTTTCAAAATTTTTAGGTGTGTCCATTGATGAGAGGTTAAACTGGAAGCAACACATTGATGGTCTGCTGAAACGTCTGAGTTCAGCTACGTATGCTATTAGGGTTATTGCAAATTTTGGTGATAAGAATCTCAGTAAATTAGCTTACTATGCCTACTTTCATTCACTGCTTTCGTATGGCATCATATTCTGGGGTAATTCATCGTTGAGTAGAAAAGTATTCATTGCACAAAAACGTGTAATCAGAATAATTGCTGGAGCCCACCCACGGTCATCCTGCAGACATCTATTTAAGGATCTAGGGATCCTCACAGTAACCTCACAGTATATATATTCCCTTATGAAATTTGTTGATAATAATCCAACCCAATTCAAAAGTAATAGCAGTGTGCATACCTATAACACCAGGAGAAAGGATGATCTTCACTATGCAGGGTTAAATCTGACTTTGGCACAGAAAGGGGTAAATTATGCTGCCACAAAAGTCTTTGGGCACCTACCAAACAGCATCAAAAGCCTGACAGATAGCCAACTAACATTTAAAAATAAATTAAAAGAATTTCTAGATGACAACTCCTTCTACTCATTGGCTGAATTTTTAGATATAAAGTAAGTAAAAAAAAAAAAAAAAAAAAAAAAAAAAAAAAAAAAAAACTTAATCATTAGTGTCATGCAATATTTTGTGTAATGTAATTTCTTGTACAGACATCTTTTATTAACCTGACACGTTCCACATCATTACGAAGTGTCGTATTCATGATCTATGGAACAAGTATTAATCTAATCTAATCTAATCTAATCTAATCTCATTTCTTTGGAAACTGCCTGTTGACACATACCTGAAACATGTGTCGCTTTGATTCAAGCAATCACAGAAATTTCGCCTGTTGTGCTTCTGACCTCTATCCTACAAGAATGGCAAAAGATCCAAAGAACGATCTTCGTTATGGTTCAAATGGCTCTGAGCACTATGGGACTTAACTGCGATGGTCATCAGTCCCCTAGAACTTAGAACTACTTAAACCTAACCAACCTAAGGACATCACACACATCCATGCCCGAGGCAGGATTCGAACCTGCGACCGTAGCGGTCGCGCGGTTCCAATCTGTAGCGCCTAGAACCGCTCGGTCACTCCGGCCGGCTTATCATCGTTATGAACAGAGGTAATGCACAAGTTGTCCTAGTCTGTGAATCGTAATTGTCACAGAAGTAGTGTGCAGGAGTGTGATGGTACTAAGAACACATAAACAAAATTACCTTGGCTCAGATTTATCGATGAGCTATCTGACGGCGGTCACTGTGCCGCTATTGTCTGCAGGTCATCCACAAGTTTACGGGTGGCTAATGTATATCTAAGACTATGGCATATTCTAGCAGGGTGAAGCGCCAGCTGAGTAATGAACGTATAAACGACCGTAGATAGAGCAGTTGCTAAGACAGTGGACACTTATTAAAAAGGAGCAGCTTCAATTACCCGTCCTTGAACTACATTTCCATCCGCTACCCAGTAAAAGTTAAATAAAAATTTCCTTCCTTGTTCTTTTCCCATTGTACTGTCTCACAGCTGAGTAGTCGACAAACAAACGCCGTGCGAACTGGTCATGAAGGTCCAACGCTAACGACCACCATCGGAAGCCGCAGATAGGGAGGGGCATGTGGTCAGCACACCGCTCTCCCAGCCATTGTCAGCTTTCGTGATCGGTGCCGCTACTTCTCAGTCGAGCGGTTCCTCAATCGGCATCACAAGGGCTGAGTGCATCCCGTTTGCCAGCAGCACTCAGCATACCTGGGTGGTGTCCCATCCAAATGCTAGACAATCCTTTCTTTCAGGAGTGCTAGTTCTGCAGGTTCGCAGGAGAGCTCCTGTAAAGTTTGGAAGGTAGGAGACGAGATACTGGCAGAAGTAAGGCTTTGAGGACGGGACGTGAGTAGTGCTTGGGTAATTCAGTTGGTAGAGCACTTGCCCGCGAAAGGCAAAGGTCCCGAGTTCGAGTCTCGGTCCGGCACACAGTTAAATCTGCCAGTAAGTTTCAACCCCTACGGAGCTTAACTTAGGTGATCTGACGGTAAGCGGTGTTACCACTGCTGCAAGGCCGTTGGCAAATTGTCGACAGATCAATAAATAATAGTCTTTGTTTGTAATCAATCTAGGGCAGAAAATATGTGTTATACAATTGTTCCGTGACCAAATTCTCCGTAATAATGTGACTTATTATGACTCATTATTTGTGCAGAGGCCTTCTCTTCAATGTTTGAATCGATTGTACATAACTAACTGCAGTATCTTGCGATGCCCAGGATGTTTATACACTCCTGGAAATGGAAAAAAGAACACATTGACACCGGTGTGTCAGACCCACCACACTTGCTCCGGACACTGCGAGAGGGCTGTACAAGCAATGATCACACGCACGGCACAGCGGACACACCAGGAACCGCGGTGTTGGCCGTCGAATGGCGCTAGCTGCGCAGCATTTGTGCACCGCCGCCGTCAGTGTCAGCCAGTTTGCCGTGGCATACGGAGTTCCATCGCAGTCTTTAACACTGGTAGCATGCCGCGACAGCGTGGACGTGAACCGTATGTGCAGTTGACGGACTTTGAGCGAGGGCGTATAGTGGGCATGCGGGAGACCGGGTGGACGTACCGCCGAATTGCTCAACACGTAGGGCGTGAGGTCTCCACAGTACATCGATGTTGTCGCCAGTGGTCGGCGGAAGGTGCACGTGCCCGTCGACCTGGGACCGGACCGCAGCGACGCACGGATGCACGCCAAGACCGTAGGATCCTACGCAGTGCCGTAGGGGACCGCACCGCCTCTTCCCAGCAAATTAGGGACACTGTTGCTCCTGGGGTATCGGCGAGGACCATTCGCAACCGTCTCCATGAAGCTGGGCTACGGTCCCGCACACCGTTAGGCCGTCTTCCGCTCACGCCCCAACATCGTGCAGCCCGCCTCCAGTGGTGTCGCAACAGGCGTGAATGGAGAGACGAATGGAGACGTGTCGTCTTCAGCGATGAGAGTCGCTTCTGCCTTGGTGCCAATGATGGTCCTATGCGTGTTTGGCGCCGTGCAGGTGAGCGCCACAATCAGGACTGCATACGACCGAGGCACACAGGGCCAACACCCGGCATCATGGTGTGGGGAGCGATCTCCTACACTGGCCGCACACCTCTGGTGATCGTCGAGGGGACACTGAATAGTGCACGGTACATCCAAACCGTCATCGAACCCATCGTTCTACCATTCCTAGACCGGCAAGGGAACTTGCTGTTCAAACAGGACAATGCTCGTCCGCATGTATCCCGTGCCACCCAACGTGCTCTAGAAGGTGTAAGTCAACTACCCTGGCCAGCAAGATCTCCGGATCTGTCCCCCATTGAGCATGTTTGGGACTGGATGAAGCGTCGTCTCACGCGGTCTGCACGTCCAGCACGAACGCTGGTCCAACTGAGATGCCAGGTGGAAATGGCATGGCAAGCCGTTCCACAGGACTACATCCAGCATCTCTACGATCGTCTCCATGGGAGAATAGCAGCCTGCATTGCTGCGAAAGGTGGATATACACTGTAGTAGTGCCGACATTGTGCATGCTCTGTTGCCTGTGTCTATATGCCTGTGGTTCTGTCAGTGTGATCATGTGATGTATCTGACCCCAGGAATGTGTCAATAAAGTTTTCCCTTCCTGGGACAATGAATTCACGGTGTTCTTATTTCAATTTCCAGGAGTGTATGTGACACGCAAAGTTTTTTGTCTTGTGTCTTGCTGATACTCATAGCGAATGCGAGCCGCATGGGAACTACAATCGCTTTAAATCGAAGGGTATATTTGAATCACTGGGTGTCAACGGAATGCGATGAATGAATACCTCTTTACCTGCAGCTTCTGTTTATCATTTTGCGATAAGTATCTCATTGTGTTTTATGAGAATTCAGCTTATGCTGTTTGAGATCACTTTTCACTGTTTCAAATAGGACTGTGCTTGAGCATGAGTTGAACTGTTCAAATAGTTTACGCCACAGTTCGGGAAATCTACATTTCTGTTCGATCTTTTGATCGGCCCGTAATCTAGTGACTTTTCTTGGTACTATGACCACGATGTTCCTTAGAGTTCGTATGACACTGTGGATTATAATAATAAAAATAACTGTGAAACACGGACTATAAATAACTTCTAGGCTATACGCCGTATGTAACAGTGGCACCTATTCAATAAATATGAGTTTCCATTCATGTTTCTCTCAAATTCGCAGGCTTTCGCTCGTCCCACGATCTAGCGATGGAGTGTGGTACATCGCCAAGACGGGTATAGCCGCTATAATGTATTATCGCGGTAGGAATTACAGTCAGTTTTCCATGATATATTTCGTTTGTTAGTTAGGCATTCAATTTTTCATTAATTTTCTCCATTGTCTCGCTGAAGGTATAAATTTGAAGTAAATCGGTTATATATATATATAACCAGGTTGTTTCAAAAATGACCGGTATATTTGAAACGGCAATAAAAACTAAACGAGCAGCGATAGAAAAACACCGTTTGTTGCAATATGCTTGGGACACAACAGTACATTTTCAGGCGGACAAACTTTCGAAATTACAGTAGTTACAATTTTCAACAACAGATGGCGCTGCAAGTGATGTGAAAGATATAGAAGACAACGCAGTCTGTGGGTGCTCCATTCTGTACGTCGTCTTTCTGCTGTAAGCGTGTGCTGTTCACAACGTGCAAGTGTGCTGTGGACAACATGGTTTATTCCTTAGAACAGAGGATTTTTCTGGTGTTGGAATTCCACCGCCTAGAACACAGTGTAGTTGCAACAAGACGAAGTTTTCAACAGAGGTTTAATGTAACCAAAGGACCGAAAAGCGATACAATAAAGGATCTGTTTGAAAAATTTCAACGGACTGGGAATGTGACGGATGAACGTGCTGGAAAGGTAGGCAACCACAGAGGGCAACGCGCAGCTAGTGCAGCAGGTGATCCAACAGCGGCCTCGGGTTTCCGTTCGCCGTTTTGCAGCTGCGGTCCAAATGACGCCAACGTCCACGTATCGTCTCATGCGCCAGAGTTTACACCTCTGTCCATACAAAATTCAAATGCGGCAACCCCTCAGCGCCGCTACCATTGCTGTACGAGAGACATTCGCTAACGATATAGTGCACAGGATTGATGACGGCGATATGCATGTTGGTAGCATTTGGTTTACTGACGAAGCTTATTTTTACCTGGACGGCTTCGTCAATAAACAGAACTGGCGCATATGGGGAACCGAAAAGCCCCATGTTGCAGTCCCATCGTCCCTGCATCCTCAAAAAGTACTGGTCTGGGCCGCCATTTCTTCCAAAGGAATCATTGGCCCATTTTTCAGATCCGAAACGATTACTGCATCACGCTATCTGGACATTCTTCGTGAATTTGTGGCGGTACAAACTGCCTTTGACGACACTGCGAACACCTCGTGGTTTATGCAAGATGGTGCCCGGCCACATCGCACGGCCGACGTCTTTAATTTCCTGAATGAATATTTCGATAATCGTGTGATTGCTTTGGGCTATCCGAAACATACAGGAGGCGGCGTGGATTGGCCTCCCTATTCGCCAGACATGAACCCCTGTGACTTCTTTCTGTGGGGACACTTGAAAGACCAGGTGTACCGCCAGAATCCAGAAACAATTGAACAGCTGAAGCAGTACTCATCTGCATGTGAAGGCATTCAGCCAGACACGTTGTCAAAGGTTTCGGGTAATTTCATGCAGAAACTACGCCATATTACTGCTACGCATGGTGGATATGTGGAAAATATCGTACTATAGAGTTTCCCAGACCGCATCGCCATCTGTTGTTGACAATTGTAACTACTGTAATTTCGAAAGTTTGTCTGCCTGAAAATGTATTGTTGTCCCAAGCATATTGCAACAAACGGTGTATTTCTATCGCTGCTCGTTTAGTTTGTATTGCCGTTTCAAATATACCGGTCATTTTTGAAACACCCTATATATATATATATATATATATATATATATATATATATATATGTGTGTGTGTGTGTGTGTGTGTGTGTGTGTGTGTTCATTAGGGGATCGTGTAGAAATGCGAAGTAGATCGGTTAAGAAAGTTTATGAACTGCATACAAAAATGTTTCAAGAAAGGTTACGAAAGCTTTTGTAGACTGTGATCTTCCTCTTGTCGTGAAGATGAAGTGGCAACATTTCATTAAGATCGTACTAAAACTGTAGATTTGATTGAATTACAAACAAACAAATGGCCACTCTTCTACACGTATACAGGTCGATATTACAGCATTTTATTGAGCTGGAGGTGATATTAGAGCAAGTTAGGCATAGTAGGAGCGCATGTGTTTTCTTTCGTGTGTGTATGCAACACTACTGCGATCAAAAGAACCAATCACCTCGCCTACTTCAACTTTTATTCATACGTGTTCTTTTAGATTTATTTTAGACTAAGGAATCACTTGTGAATTCAGAATAGCACCTGTTATGGAGAATTGTCGTTCCGATAGTGGACGCTCTTATACCTACAGTAACATTAGTGAGTTTGCATGTGAGTCAGGAGAAATCTGCAGGAAATATGTAAAGCATAATGTTGAAGGCGAAATTAATTTATTGGCTGGGCTAATGATTTTGTACAGTTATAGGTGGGGTGACGTGACGGTGTTTAGGCGACGGGTGCGACGGGGATGGCGTCTCCGGTGGCGACGTAGCCGAACTCGTCGGCCTTGTACTTGATGTCGACGGGCTTGCCCTCGGGGCTGGTGTACTGGTACTGGCCGCTCTTGATCAGCACGTGGTCCTTGCCGTCAGGGGTGGGCTTCAGCTCGCCGTGCTCCACCACCGTGATGCCGTTGGCCGTCTGGTACCTGCGGACCCACAGCCTACATTAATCGACTTGTTACTGCTGGAGGGGTAAGCTACACATGTCCTAGGATATCTTACTTTGTGACTTCCATTGCGGTAACGACAAGCTTTTAGTAAGGGATCATACTGCGTAATAATCAGAGTCGTATATTTCCTACTTGGTTCACAAGAGCTGCCATCTGAGTACACGTGTCGACTAGGCATACTTGCCACATTTCCGATGGTTCAGATTCAGAGGAAATAATTTCGTGGAAGAAGATAATTTCGGAAAAAATTAAAGTAAACCACAATAAGCTACTTATCTGCCTATCTCCTCTTCCCAGTGAAAAATTTGAAGCGTTTAGCTTGTTGTTATTATTATTGTTATTATTATTATTATTGGCATTGCATCCTATTGTGGCAAGATAGGGACCATTTCGTGGTTGTTTACATTAATTAAAATACAACTGACTAACCAGTTACTCATGAACCCAACGGGAAGTACTATTCTGAGCTAGAGACCTCAGCTGTGATTTATATGGGCCTCGATATTCCGATATTTATAAACTTCCGTCCAGGACGTTCCTGTATAATACTTTGTAATATACAAGGTGTTTCACAATTCGTGTTCCACACTTCTAGAGGTTATAGAGGGGATTTAATAGACTAAGTTTTACCTAGGACTACATGTGCGAAAACGTCATCCAATGACGCTACAGAGCGTCAAAGTTATAGGCGACGGCGCCTGTAAATGTATGTATATACAGGGTGATTCCCTAATTATGCTAAAAAATGTCTAGGATGATGCAGAAGGCTGAATGTATCAACTGGATGTAAGGATCCCTCTTCTGGAAACGAACACGTCGAAAGTTACAAGCGATAAACGTTCTGATACTTCTGATAGTGGAATACTGTACTGGTACTGTTGTTGCGAAGATTGTAGGATAGTTAACTTTCAGAGACGGAGGTATGGACAAAAGTAAGAAAAATATGTCTCATAAATACGGGCTCTCAAACGCATACCTGAGGAGGTATGAGCATTTGTTCATCTTCACTACTGTGAAACACGTCTCCTCTATTGAACAAGTGCTCATAGCTCTTAAGATATGCATTTTAGAGCCCATGCTTCCTAGACATTTTTTCTTGTTTTGGTCCATATTATCACCTCTAAAACTTACCTACCCTACGATCTTAGCAACCACAGTACTACTGAGAGAGGTGGTGCAGAGGTTAACACTCTCATCTCCGATTCGGGAGGACAACGAGGATTTAATATTACTTGGAAAGTGTATTTCTTGCGCAAATATACAAGTTTTAAATGCTCCAACGCCTGTTGACATTTGTTGCAGGATTCTAATGCGAGTAGTTTACGAGATATCATTTTTTGAAAAGTTTCCACTCCGTCATTTGTTTGTGCCATTCAGTCTGCGTAGTTGCTAGGTACAATGTTTATCGTGTGTGCTTACAGTGTGATTGCGTGTTGTTGAGTGCATTGCGACTTGCTGGTCAGTTAGTGGGTGACAATGCAAGAAGCAGGTCGTGAGTGGGCTATGGGATTTACAAAAGTAGAAGAAGCTGACATGCTCGTGGTGTGTGAAGAGATTTGGAAGAATCAGTTCGTTCTTGTACGGTGTAAGCGGCAAGATAACCCAACAGACGTCAAAGATCTCGGTAATTACTTATCATCCTATGCAACTAGTTACGTGACAATGGTATTGTAACACCCAAGCAACGGAACACAAGGAAACATGTGACGACAGAAGAAGAGGATATTAATGTTGCTGCTGCTGTTGCTGTCGGTCGGCACATTAGCTTCTGCGCAATAGCATGAGAAAGTAGCATGAATCAGACAACTGTCGTACGCATTCTCCATGGACATAGGTTACATCTCTATCACAACTCTCTTGCTCAAGAGCTGCATGGAAGCGATTATGAGAATCGTGTTAACTTCGGTACATGGGCATTAAGACAGGATGCTCCAGATGTATCACGTATCTTATTTAGTGACTAAGCCACATTTACCAATCACGGCCAGGTAAACCGCCAGAACTTACGCTATTGGTCTGTTAACAATCCTTGTTGGGGATTCATCACGTGGAACGTTGGCGTCCATGGAGTGTAAACGTGTGTTGTGGGATAGTGAGCTATCAACTCATTGACCCGTTTTTCATAGACAGAGCAATGAATGGTCACAAGTATCACAGCCTCCTAACAAGCCATCTTCCACGGATGCTTGAAGACGTTCCAAGGCAAACTAGGAGAAACCTGCGATATCAACATGTTGGCTGCCCAATCCGTAATGCACAAAGTGGTATAGAATGTCTTCAAGAGTTGTTTCCAAATCGTTGGAGTGCATGCAGGGAAGCTATACCTTGACCAGCCCGTTCACCAGATTTGATGCCTGTAGACTTTTTCTGTTGGGAAAGCTGAAAGAGGCTGTCTGCAAGGACATACCAACTACATCCGATGATACGCAACAAGGTATTGCTGCAGCCTGTTCGGACATCTCCGCTGCAACGCTAGCACGTGACCAGCAGTCGTTCCACACCAGACTGGAAGACTGTATTCAAGCTCCCCGGTGGTCATTTTGAATACAAACTGGGAAGGTCAATTACAGGCACGTACGTTGTAATTTACCCCATTATTAGTTTTTTAGTGTCAATAGGCATTGTTCCATTTAAACAGTGTGTATTTGAACAAAATATACGCTTTCTAAGAATTATTACAATGTGTTTATTGGCTAACAGTAAGAGCCCCTGACTACCGATCTATTTTATGAAAACCGCACATCAATAGTACTTTCCACTTCCACAATATTTTGAGTACGAAGTTTTAGGTGATTCACCCTGTATACAGGCGCTGGCGGGTGTACCGTAGACGCTCTGTTCCGTCGTTGGCTGACGTTTCCGGGCATTGGTTCCTATGTAAATCTTGATCTACTAAGTCATTCGTACAACCTCTAGAAACGTGGAACATGAATTGTGAAACACCCTGCGCATGACTGGTGTTTTATTTATCAAGAGCTCAGATGGAAACCCAGTTCTAAGCAAAGAAGGGAAAGCAGAAAGGTGGAAGGAGTATATAGAGGGTCTATACAAGGGCGATGTACTTGAGGACAGTATTATGGAAATGGAAGAGAATGTACACGAAGATGAAATGGGAGATACGATACTGCGTGAAGAGTTTGAATGAACACTGAAAGACCTGAGTCGAAACAAGGCCACTGGAGTAGACAACATTCCATTATAACTACTGACGGCCTTGGGAGAGCCAGTCCTGACAAAACAAGATGTATGAGACAGGCGAAATACCTTCAGACTTCAAGAAGAATGTAGTAATTCCAATCCAAAAGAAAGCTGGTGTTAAGAGATGTGAAAATTACCGAACTATCAGTTTAATAAGTCACAGCTGCAAAATACCAACACGAATTCTTTACAGACGAATGGAAAAACTTGTATAAGCCTACCTCGGGGAAGATCAGTTTGGATTCCGTAGAAATGTTGAAACACGTCAGGCAATACTGACCCTACGACTTATCTTAGAAGCTAGATTAAGGAAAGGCAAACCTACGTTTCTAGCATTTGTAGACTTAGAGAAAGCTTTTGACAATGTTGGAATACTCTCTTTCAAATTCTGAAGGTGGCAGGGGTAAAATACAGAGAGCGAAAGGCTATTTACAATTTGTACAGAAAGGAGATGCCAGTTATAAGAGTCGAGGTGTATGAAACAGAAACAGTGGTTGGGAAGGGGGTTGTAGCCTATCCCCGATGTTATTCAATCTGTATATTGAGCAAGCAATAAAGGAAACAAGAGTAAAGTTCCGAGTAGGTATTAAAATCCATGGAGAAGAAATAAAAACTTTGAGGTTCGCCGATGACATTGTAATTCTGTCAGGGACAGCAAAGGACCAGGAAGAGCAGTTGAACGGGATGGACAGTGTCTTGAAAGGAGGATATAAGATGAACATCAACAAAAGCAAAACGAGGATAATGGAATGTAGTCGAATTAAGTCGGGTGATGCTGAGGGAATTAGATTAGGAACTGAGACGCTTAAAGTAGTAAAGGGGTTTTGCTACTTGGGGAGCACAATAACTGATGATGGTAGAAGTAGAGAAGATATAAAATGTAGGATGGCAATGGCAAGGAAAGCGTTTCTGAAGAAGAGAAAATTGTTAACATCGAGTATGGATTTAAGTGTAAGGAAGTCGTTTCTGAAAGTATTTGTATGGGGTGTATGCATGTATGGAAGTGAAACATGGACGATAAATAGTTTAGACAAGAAGAGAACAGAAGCTTTCGAAATGTGGTGCTACAGAAGAATGCTGAAGATTAGATGTGTAGATCACATAACTAATGAGGAGGTATTGAACAAAATTGGGGAGAAGAGAAGTTTGTGGCACAACTTGACAAGAAGAAGGGACCGGTTAGTACGACATGTTCTGAGGCATCAAGGGATCACAAATTTAGCAATGGAGGGTAGCGTGGAGGGTAAAAATCGTAGAGGGAGACCAAGAGATGAATACGTGAAATAGATTCAGAAGGATGTAGGTTGCTTCACGTACTTGGAGACGAAGAAGCTTGCACAAGATAGGGTAGCATGGAGAGCTGCATCAAACTAGTCTCAGGACTGAGGACCACAACAACAACAACAACATCCTGTATACAGGCGCTGGCGCCTGTTACCTTGACGCTCTGTTCCGTCATTGGCTGACGTTTCCGTACGTGGGTTACTATGTAAGTCTTGATTTACTAAGTCATCCGTACAACCTCTAGAAGCGTGGAATATGAATTGTGACCATCCTGTGTAAGACTGGTGTTTTATTTGTGCTAGATATAAGAGTTTTGATCTTCGTGAAAGCTATTTCCGTAATAATGTTACTCAAGTACCAAACTAACTGTATACGTTAACTGTATGAAGTCACAGCATTCTTGGAGGATTGGCTTAGTCCTAATGATAATGGCAAATTATAAAATAAACTGCATTACTGTCACAATCACTAATCGTTCCCTTGCATTTAAGTGTTTGGATAAAGCTCACAGCTATCTAAGCGATAGAAACACAGCCGTACAACTCTGAGCGGTGCAGCGTAAATCTCTGGCCTATGTTGCGTAAGGCTAGAACGTTGCTACGCAATTCTACAGAACAGGGCAGACACACAAACTCACGTGAGCGAATATTGTCCGGCAGCATCGTGGACTTCCTCACGGGAGATCACCTCGATGGGTTTGGTGTCGGCCAGCACGTAGGACACGGCGACGACCAGACACAGCTGAAACACAAGGGCCGTCTCTAGTACAGTGGGCTCTCCCAGAAGAGGTAGGCATGCTGCAGGGTGCAGCCAATTGATGACTATTTACAAAGAGACAAATTTGCTTAAACCAAATATCGTACTCATTTTTTAAAAAAAATTAATAAGTCTGGTACAGTATCCAGTCACTCCCCAAGCTAAAATTTCAGTCTTGACTGCCTTGTAATGTGATTTTTGATGCGTTAAAAATGCTGAAAAACGCTGAGATTATGTTAGTATATTAGTTCCATTATCTGAGTGATATATACTTCAACTGAGACTCCACCTGTACTGAATTCTTTTACAGTTTAACAGAATACTTGCTGTGATTATAAATATGACACAATAAATCGTGTGCCGTACCAAGAATAGAATTCAGGTACCGCATTTCGCAGCACTGCGCTGAAAGATTACACCCCGAAAGTCGGCGTCACACTTCAACACACTAGGGTCCCCTGTGAGCCACTCTCCCTATCTCTGAGGAAGCTTTCCTGCAGTTACTACCGTTAGTGCCGAAGATTCGTTGGGTTTACACAGGACTGTAACAGTTGCCCCTTACATTTCACAAAAAAGATTTAAGTATTCTACTACTAGCTGTGTATCGAACTCTAGTATGCAAGTACGCCTTTCTGTACCTGCTAGATATTGTACCACGTCAATTTGTGCTTGACGAATGATCGTTAAAGTTTTGTGACCTCTCTTCATGGAATATTTTCTGAAGTTCCCTAGTAACGTAATAGTGAAAGCCTGCAAAGTGTACACTTGATGTGACTTGGAAGTGAATTTGTTGAAAACTGTTTAAATAAAACCACTCACTACACCCGTTATAAAAGACAGAATCATAAAGGACATATTGTTTGCTGCTACAGTGAAAATACATTAGAATGGGTAAAATTGTTACAGATCTGCAGCAAAGAGAACGCTTAGCTTTATATGTCCCATCCACGACAACGTCAAAGCAGATAGTTATCAAATCCGGAAAGGATGTGACTGATCAAGGACATGTGACGTGTGCTTATCAAACCACTGAGCCCCACATATTTGTTTTAAGCTCTTTTGAAAAACCATGGAAAAACTAAATACGTTTGCAGGGCGGTTCTCCTTAATGCCACACCAGTATCTCAACTATATTGACGCTACTGTTCAGAAGAGGACACTACAAAACATTATTAATAGCTGAATAGAGCGAGTAAGACTCGACGTAGCATCTACTAGACTAAAGAGATGTAGACAATAGACAATAGACAGGTACTGTGCTGATAAATGTGATGATGAAAAAAATGAAACACTTACAGCGATGCACTTCATGTTGAGTGGTGAGTGGTGACGAGCCGTGCTGCCTCTGGAAGTGAGCGACTGAGTATGCCCTCTGTCCGTTCTGCTCCTGCTTATATACCTGCACGAACTCTTTACTCGACCATCATAATAACAGAGCAATCATCTTCCTGTTTCTCAGCTAAGCGCAACCTTGAGTTAGGCGGCGATCGGTGTCCACCTTACTTGTAGGAGGGTTTCCTCTCGGCTGTTCATCGCAAGAAACTTGCAGTACTTTTACTTCGCACTCTTAATTCAAGCTATTGGAATAGTTTCCTTCCATTATGCACGTGGCTGTACTCACCGAGTCTGATCTGATTTATAAATGATAGAGCACAGCAATCAGTCGTCCTTTTTTGCAAGTTTTATTTGGCAAATCCCGATTTTGGCAACATCTCCATCTACATGCATACTCTGCGAATCACATTTAAGTTCATTGCAGAGGGTTCATCGAACCACCTTCACAACCCTCTATTATTCCAATCTCGTATAGCGCGGGGAAAGAACGAACACTTATATCTTTCCACACTGGCTCTGATTTCTCTTAATTCATAGTGGTGATCGTTTCTCCCTGTGTAGGTCGACGTCAAAAAATATTTCCGCATTCGGAGGAGGAAATTGGTGATTGGAATTTCATGAGAAGATTCCGTCGCAACAAAAAACACCTTTCTTTTAATAATGTCCAGCCCAAATCCTGTATCATTTCAGTGACATTCTCTCCCATATTTCGCGATAATACAAAACGTGCTGACCTTCTTTGAACTTTTTCGACGTACTACGTCAGTCCTATCTGTTAAGGATCCCACACCGCGCAGCAGTATGCTAAAAGAGGACGGACAAGCGTAGTGTAGGTAGTCTACTTAGTAGATCTGTTACATTTTCTAAGCGTCCTGCCAACAAAACGCAGTCTTTGGTTAGCCATCACTACAACATTTTCCATGTGTTCCTTCCAATTTCAGTTGTTCGTAATTGTAATTCCTAGGTATTTAGTTGAATTTACGGTCTTTACATTTGACTGATTTATCGTGTAACCGAAGTTTAACGAGTTCCTTTTAGCACTCATGTGGATGACCTCACATTTTTCGTTATTTAGGGTCAACCGCCAATTTTCGCACAATTAAGATGTCTTTTCTAAATCGTTTTGCTGTTTGTTTTGATCTTCTGATTACTTTATTAGTCACTAAATGACAGCGTCATCTGCAAATAACCTAAGACGGCTGCTCAGATTGTCTCCCAAATCGTTTATATAGATAAGTAACAGCAAAGGGCCTATAACATTACCTTGGGGAACTCCAGAAATCACTTCTGTTTTACTCGATTGCCTCCTGTCAGTTACTACGAACTGTGACCTCTCTGACAGGAATCACTAATTCAGTCACATAACTGAGATGATATTCTATAAGCACGCAATTTCACTATAAGCCGCTTGTGTGGTACAGTGTCAAAAGCCTTCTGGAAATCCAGAAATACGGAATCGGTCTGAAATCCCTTGTCAATAGCACTCAACACTTCCTGCGAATAAAGAGATAGTTGTGTTTCACAAGAACGATTTTTTTCTAAACCCATGTTGACTGTGTGTCAATAGAACGTTTTCTTCGAGGTAATATTTGTTCCAGGATTCTGCTGCATATCAACGTTAATGATATGCGCCTGTAATTAAGTGAATTACTCCTACCACCTTTCTTGAATATTGGTGTGACCTGTGCAACTTTCCAGTCATTGGGAACGGATCTTTCGCCGAGCGAACGTTTGTGTATGATTGTCAGTATGGAGCTAATGCATCAGCTTACTCTGAAAGGAACGTAATTGGTATACAGTTTGGACCAGAAGACTTGCTTTTATTATGTGATTTAAGTTGCTTCACTACTAGTTCCTAGCCATTATCAATGCTAAAAAATACAAGAAGTACATGGTCAGGTGATACTATAAAAAGTAACAACTCGTGGCATAACCTATATGGCTTATACATTAGATTACACACCACTATTTGTAGTCTCAATGCACGTCAGTTCCCTGTTATCCGGGCGCCAGTCACAGTTCTTTGAATACTACAGTATAATGAAGGTAGGCTGTGTCGAGAACACATCGATTGGTTGTGTGGTGCCCTCTATATGAACTACATAATATATAGCACTCAAAAGAAAGCAGTTATGGTCTCTAGTAAAAATACTTCAAGTTCGCATGGGAATTACATAAAATAAAACATATGTAATATTATTTGCATTGCTGTCCGAATATAACGTCAGATGGGTAAAACCTTTTCATTTAATATAGAATTACATAAAATAAAACATATGTAATATTATTTGCATTGCTGTCCGAATATAACGTCAGATGGGTAAAACCTTTTCATTTAATATATTTTCTGGACACAAGGAGGCACATGCTGTATTCTGCAACTATCAGGATTGGTTTGATTAAAATGTTTTTATCTTTTGTACTATTTTTCTCTGTATTTAAACCTCAGGACGGGTATGTTGCTCCTCTTCTTTACTGAATAGCTCATAAATGGTGCCAAAAGTCAACCAGATGGACAGTTGGTGTGACTTGGCATTCCGTTACAAATGGTTCAAATGGCTCTGAGCACTATGGGACTCAACTGCTGTGGTTATTAGTCCCCTAGAACTTAGAACTACTTAAACCTAACTAACCTAAGGACATCACACACATCCATGCCCGAGGCAGGATTCGAACCTGCGACCGTAGCATTCCGTTACAGATGTAGAGAGTACTAGTCTCTGTGTCACTTCAAACAGATTTTAATTAAAAATGCAATAAAACGAATACACTGAATTGTTGTTATTGACAGTGTACAAGCATTTAAACTAATGTACCATGGAGAAAGTTCTATAAGTTCAATGTTATAACCATCGCACTTGTACAATATTATGTCAATGGCTGCTAGATATTGGAAAGACGCCAGGAGCTACTTCGTTCTTCATGTGTCGAATCTTACACTGTTTCATATAAAAAAGTTTTCGAATTACTCCAAGAACAGTGTTACATAACGACCTGATCATTAATCAGGCTGCAGTTGGCATTTTTGTGAAGACAAACGATCTCCAGCACATCATGAAAAACCCACTGCAATCTAAGCAATGATCAGGTAGTTCGAAAAATGCAATGTTCAGGAAATTGTTTGGAAACTTGTTGCTAAAAAACAGTGTAAGATTTGACTCATGAGGAACGAACTAGCTCCTAACGTCTTGCCAATATGTAGCAGCTATTAACAAAATACTGTATGAGTAAGATGGTTATAACATTGAACCTACAGAACTTTCTCCATGGTACGTTATCAATAACAGCAATTCAGTGTATTCGTTTTATTCTATTTTTAACTAAAATCTGTCTGAAGTGACACAGAGACTAGAACTCTCTGCATCTGTAACGGAATGCCAAACCACCCCAACTACCCATCTTATTAACATTTGGCGTATTCTATGAGCTATTCAGTAAAGAAGAGGAACAACATACCCGTTCTGATGTTTAAATAAAGAGAAAAATAGCACAAAAGATGAAAATGTTTAAATCAAACCAATTCTAGTAGTTGCAGCATATAGCAAGTGCCTCCTTGTGTCTTGTAAATATATTTTTATAAAGAGGTTTTACTCATCTGACGTTCTATATATCATTTTAAAGAATAACAAAAAAACTGACTCACAAGGAGTTAACGAGGATTTTTTTATATATTCTATGTCTACTGGCAAATGTGGAAATAAGTCGGACAGTAATGTAAATAATTTTACTTGTATTTTATTTTATTTTATGTAATTACCATGAAAACTTGAAGTTTTTTACTAGAGACCATAACTGCTTTCCTTTGAGTGTCATACGTTGCATAGTTCATAGAGAAGGTGCCATACAGCTAATCGATGTGTTCTCCACACAGCCTACCTTCGTTATACTGTAGTATTCAAAGAATTGTCGCTGACGCCCGAACAATGGGGAACTGTCATGCATTGAGACTACAAAATAGTGATATGTAATCTAATGTAGAAGCCTTATAGGTTGTGCCACGAGTTGTAACTTTTTATATTACCGCCTGAACATGTACTTCTTGTATTTTTTATCATTTACAATGGCTAGGCACTAGCCGAAATTTGGATTTGCCAAATAAAACCTGCAAAAAAGGATGACTGCTGTGCTCTATAATCTAAAAATATTAGAATACTGTTATTAAGCCAGCAGATGAAATTAAATTAGCAGGTGACATCGTAAATAGATACGGAGATTTTTGTTTAAATTCACCTTGTTATCTTGATCTTCGATGGCTCATCTAAAGATGACTGACAGGTGTCCAGTCGAAATATCGTGGAGTGAAGTTTACTACGGCCAGCTGCAATCGCGAAATATCTTCGAATACGTCTGACACTGGTCGTCTTTGGTTGTATCGTGGCACTAGTTATGTATACGTGTGTTGTCTTTCTTAGTATGTCGGATTATGATTCTTCGTCGGTGTATCTCCACATACCAAGTTTTAAATTTTCTTAACACAGTTCTTTCTCTTTGCATTGGTGTCTTGAATATGACAAGGTGTGCACCTGTGCAAACATCGGCTGTTTTCGAAGATGTCACGCAGCTGCATTCACATACGTTGTTTGAACATGTTACAAATTATACTTACAATTTTTCGAATCATTAGTCACAGTATGACGAATCAGATCAGTCGTGATACTAGATACTATCTTGTCTATTAACTAATTTTCCTGGTCTCGTTTTGCAGTATGCCATATTGTTTTATTTCCATTATCAGCATTATTAATTGCAATGATGTTGTCCTAATTTTTGTAATATTTAAAAACGCTCCTAACATATTGCCTTTTTTGTAAATCCAAGTAATAAGGAACTTTATTTTTCTATAAAATACGAAAATTTTCCTTTTAAGTGGGCATAATTGTTTAATTCGTTTGCTTATCTTTTGTCTGCTTGTTTTTCATGGAATTTCTAAACAGTAGAGCTAATTTCACATATTGTCTCAAATCTAGTAGGAAATACAATGGATTTTCCGTTTATATCCTTTCACATACCTTTCTAGCTCTCTCATCCTACTATTAGAACTTGGTATTATGATACTATTAATAGACCTCTCTATTTCGTATGAACATTTGTCAGGGCTGTTTGGTGCAACATCATTCGTTTTCATTAGTTGTCAATAAAAGTTACATACATTTTGATTGTTTCAACCTGTACATTTTCTACGATAATATTATCAATTATTACTCTACCATTTTGCTGTAAACGAGTTGGAATATATACCCATGAGATTAAATTGTAACATCTCAGTACTGTTTCTAGCTGATTTTTCTGTTGGGTTATGAAATGTACTATGAAATTTACAGAAGAATTAACTATTTGTTTTTGGTTGACAGGTATCTCAGTAATGAAAAGAGATTTCTCGTAAATACCTTAAATTTTCTTAGTGTGGATCGGCAAACCATTACAATTGTTAAACAATTATGTTTCATTAAGGATTAAAATTAATATTATGGTTCTAATATAGAAGCAAAGTGCTGTTTTTTCAAATATTTTTTACCTTGACATTAACTTTTTCATATGTGGGACTCCTTCATATCCCATATTGACTCTATGTAAAAACGAAGCTAACCTACAAACACCGCTATTCAACTTCTCTATTCCTATTGGTGTTTTCAGACAGAAACAGAACATCCGCCTTCGCAGTGTTGTCCAAACCTTGAAAACATACAACAATATCACCTACCTTGTTTCTCATCTTAATAATATTCCGGCGAATCAAACAAACTTTACCGAGTAGAAAGTAGATGTTCTACTTTCCTGCCTGTTCTCGTTTCTTTGGGGACCGTCTGTTTGTAACTTACTCTAACCTAAAAAATATGTCCCTCTGCTTCAATAACCACTCATATTTTTCCTTGTGAGTTTGTGACATCTATGAAATGCCCTGTAAGAGGCAAAGTTGCTCAATTGTTCGAAAGATTCAGAGAAGTGTCTCCGTTTAGACTAGATCATAGGAAACAATGCTTCATATACGATTGTGGTGTCTCTCACAGTTCCACAAACAATGACTTAGGGTACCAACTGTTCGTGCCAGCTGCCCTACTGGGGCTTTGAACAAACTGCACAAGTCTATGAAATTTAGCTGTCGAGGAAGTAATATGTAGAATGACTATGACACTAATAATGTGTGAAATGAATGATCTCTATCGACGAGTCATCAGAAAGTCACTGCGACAGTCACTGCTTGTAGATTTTTTGTAGCCCTATAGGGGACTAACGTATTAGTGAGACATCACGTTTCAGCGAGTTGGAGCACCAGCTCAAAAATCGACATAAAAAATGAATGTGATAAGGCAGCTGTTTGGACGGTGGACTTGGCTAAAGATGAGATGGTTCGAATCCCGATCCATGAGTTACATTTTCTTCAGCTTATTACAAAGGCTCAATCAAAATTTCCTCTCTCGTTCTTCTCCTAATGTACAGGTGCTTCCTGTCTCACTACTGAGTTGTCAACAGAAAGTTAAATATCAGTCTTCGTTCTAGAGCTGAAAATACGTGTTATATACCTGTTTATCGACCAAATTCTCTATCGTACAGTACTATGGCTTACGCAATATTGGATCATTATTTGTCCAAAGCTTGAGTAGTACTACAGTACATTACTGAGATGGAGATGGTATTACAGCGTGTCTATGTGTATTAGGTGTGCATGAATTTTGGCCTGTGTTGTAAGTAGGCTGTTTAGGTTTTTATGTTGGTTATGCCATGTAGCGCTCTATATGAAAATCACTGACTGTGTTGTGTGCAGTCTGTGGCTGGTTTTCATTGTTGGAATTTGCTATTGTAGTGTTGGGCAGTTGGCTGTTAACAGCGCATAGCATTGCGCAGTTGGTGGTGAGCCGCCAGCAGTGGTGGATATGGAGAGAGAGATGGCGGAGTTTTGAGAGCGGATGATCTGGACGTGTGTCCATCAGAGACAGTAAATTTGTAAGACTGGATGTCATGAACTGATATATATTATAACTTTTGAACACTATTAAGGTAAATACATTGTTTGTTCTCTATCAAAATCTTTCATTTGCTAAGTATGCCTATCAGTAGTTAGTGCCTTCAGTAGTTAGAATCTTTTATTTAGCTGGCCGTATTGGCGCTCGCTGTATTGCAGTAGTTCGAGTAGCGAAGCTTTTTGTGAGGTAAGTGATTCATGAAAGGTATAGGTAATTTTTAGTCAGGGCCATTCTTATGTAGGGATTATTAAAAGTCAGATTGCGTTGCGCTAAAGATATTGTGTGTCAGTTTAGTGACGGTCAGAATAAGTAAAGAGAGAACTATCTGAGTACGTTCAGTTTCTCTCAGCTGTTTGAAAATCAAATAACGCGAGAGTTTTTCCAGCACTGTCACTCTTTACATGCAAAGGGGACGTTTCATGATATGCAACACTATCGAGAGCAAAAGAATCCATTACCTTGACTACTTCCAGTTTCATTTCTACGTGTTCTTTTAATGTATTTTTAGAACAAGTAATAAATTGTGAATTTAGAATGGCGTCTGTTGAGGAAAATTGTCGTTCCGATGATAGACGCTCTTATACCTGTAGTAACATTAGTAAGTTTGCATGCGAGCCAGGAGATAACTGCAGGACATAACTGAAATGTTTAAAGCATAATGTTGAAGGCGAAATTAATTTATTGACTGGTCTAATGGGTTTGTACAGTTATAGTTGGGGTGAGGTGACGAAGTTTAGGCGACGGGTGCGACGGGGATGGCGTCTCCGGTGGCGACGTAGCCGAACTCGTCGGCCTTGTACTTGATGTCGACGGGCTTGCCCTCGGGGCTGGTGTACTGGTACTGGCCGCTCTTGATCAGCACGTGGTCCTTGCCGTCAGGGGTGGGCTTCAGCTCGCCGTGCTCCACCACCGTGATGCCGTTGGCCGTCTGGTACCTGCGGACCCACAGCCTACATTAATCGACTTGTTACTCCTGGAGGGGATATCGTACTTTCTGACTACTATCACGTTAGCAACAAACTTTTAGTATGGCGTCTGACTGCGTAATAATTATAGTCGTATACTTGCAATTTTGGTTCACAAGAGCTACTAACGGAGTGCTTGCGTGATTAGCAAAAAATAGTTAAAATGGCTCTGAGCACTATGCGACTTAACTTCTGAGGTCATCAATAGCCTAGAACTTAGAACTAATTAAACCTAACTAGCCTAAGGACATCACACACATCCGTGCCCGAGGCAGTATTCTAACCTGCGACCGTAGTGGTCGCTCGGCTACAGACTGTAGCGCCTAGAACCGCACTGTCATTCCGGCCATCCCGTGATTAGCAGACTTAGCATGCTTCCGATGGTTGAATTTCAGAGGAAATAATTTTGTTGAAGAAGAACATTTCGAAAAAAGGGTTAAGGAAAACGACAGTAAGCTAATTATCTGTCCACCATCTCTTGACAGTTGAAACATTGAAGCGTATAGTTTATTATTATTATCATTGTTGTTATTATTGACATTCCATTCTATTATCGTAATGTGGTGAACATTTCCTGGTTGATTACATTAATGAAAATATGGCTGATCGAATGAGTTAACCATGAACATACCGGGAAGTACCCTACTGAACTAGGGATTACAGCTGTGACTAATATGGACCTCGATATTCCGAGGATTAGGAACTTCCAGAACGTTTCCGTGTAATATTTTGCCACATATAAATCTGGTTTTATTTACGCTACACATCTGAGCGTTGTTTTTCATGAAAGCTACATCCATAATAACGCTACTCAAGTACCAAACTAACTATATATGTTATGCGTGTGAAGTACACACCATTCTTGGACAAGGAGCTCTGTCCTAATGATAATGGAAAATTATATGAAATCAGCTGTATTTCTGCCGCAGTCACTAATCGTTTCCTTACAGTTAAGTGTATGGAGAAAACTCACATCGTTCGAAGCCAGTCAATTAATGAAAACCATTCTGGTATTTCTTTTTTTTTTTCAAACACAGCCGTACAAACTCTGAGCGGTGCAGCGTATATCTCTGGTCTTCATTGCGTAGGGCTAGAACGTTGCTACGCAACACTACAGAACAGGGCAGACACACGGAACTCACGTGAGCGAATACTGTCCGGCAGCATCGTGGACTTCCTCACGGGAGATCACCTCGATGGGTTTGGTGTCGGCCAGCACGTAGGACACGGCGACGACCAGACACAGCTGAAACACAAGGGCCGCTGCTAGTACAGTGGGCTCTCCCAGAAGAGGTAGGCGCGCTGCAGGGTCTCACACAGGACGACTGCGCCATCAGCGTCCATCTTAAGTTAATTCTTTCTTTCTTTAACGGCTAACTGAAGACAGTTTACAAAGAGACAAATTTACTTAAGCCAAATACTGTACTCATTCAAAAAATACAAAATCTGGTACACAATTACAGTTAATCCCCAAGCTAAAAGTACAGTACAGACTACTTTAGTAGGTAACTTATGATTCATTATAATAGCTTAAGAACACTTAAATTATCTTAGTGATTCAGTTCCAGTATTTGAGCGATTTCTGCCTCAAATGAGACTGGACCTACATCGAATTCTTCTACAATTTAGCAGGCTACACACTGTGATTACAATTAGTACTAAAGCTTTGTTGGGTATAGACAGAAGTTTTTCAACGACTAAATACTTTCCCCGTAAATTCCCCAGGGAGGATCTCGGTATTCTATCACTGATTGTCAGTCGAAGGACGCACATCTAGTAATAAGTATTAGAGTATCAGTTAGATATTGTAAGACTTCAGTCGTAAAAGTTTTGTAATCTCTCTTCACGGAATATTTTTGGCAGCTCTCTAGTAATGTAACTGTGAATGTCTGCTAAGTCCACACTTTTCACGGTTTCGAAGCAAATTTATTGAAAACGGATTAACTAAAACCAATCTTTACACTCTCTAGGAAAGACAGAATGATAAAGGACATAATGTTTGCTGCTGCAGTGAAAATATATCAGAATGGGTCGAACAGTTGCAGATTTACAACAAAGAGGAAGATTACTGTTAAATGTCCCATCGACGACAAAATAAAACCATGTAGTTATCAAATCCTAAAGAGACATGATTGAGCAAGGACATGGTGGAATGTCAGGTATTTCGCCCATAAACAAATGTGATGGCTACAGATAACTTAAGTAGATGAGAACACTCACAGCGATGCACTTCATGGTGAGTGGTGAGTGGTGACGAGCTGTGCTGCCTCTGGAAGTGAGCGACTGAATATGCCCTCTGTCCGTTCTGCTCCTGCTTATATACCTGCACGAACTCTTTACTCACCCGTCATAATAACAAAGCAGTCATTTTCTCGTTTCCAGCTACACGAGACCTTGAGTTAAGCGATGGCTGATCACCGCTTTACCTGTGGCAGGGATTGTCCTCGCGAGCGTTCAACGCTTTTACTTCGCACTCTAAGGCTACTTCGACGTAAGCGACAAGCAAATATTCGGAAAATTAGTTTTTCAAATAGCATCATCACGAAGATAACACGACTAATTAGGGAACTAGGAAGGCTGCAAAGAACATGGAATATCACCGATGTTCCATTTGAAAAACTAATTACTAGCATCCAGCCGCAAAACCCATGAAATTTATTTCCTCTTCCTGTACTTCAGTTAGCTACTTACTCTTGTAAAATTTTAAAAGAGTAACGTTTGGAGAGACTTTAAGAAAATAATGACTGAATACAAGCGTAGGAAACGTTTCAGAAAGATAGCTTCCTTTGTTGTTACATCCATAGTACAGATGTATTAAAAAATTTCGAAATGTGGTTCGTAGTTGTTACTATGATCAGAATAATATAAACTGAACGGAGGTATAGGTATTAACAAAGATAGAACATTAGCTCAGACTCTGAAAAGTGCAGAAGGAAGTGTCTAGGGTCACCTCTTATGTAATTCAGAAAATTTCTTAATCAAAACGTAATTTGGCTGGGGACAGAAGGGTAAAAATAGTATAATGATTATGTGCATAACATTGACTCTTAAAAGTAAAGATATATTACTTGAAGCGCCATGGAAGATGTGTAAAGAAGTATTATTTACTTGTTATTTACTTCATATATTTCAAAAGTATGCTCGTATGTTTTATTTCGATTAAGTAGGGTGAAGTTTATAGTTGTTGGAGCTCGATCGATAGCCACTGAAACAAATCAAATAATATATGCTGGTCCTGGAAGAGTGAGTTAATGTAATCTGTATTAACTGTTGTAAACTAACATGCCAATTCAAATTTACAAGTATCTTCAGTCGCTCTTTAATGGCCATTCAACTGATTACATGTACCTAGATTAAATATTTAATTTTTCTGCTAACAGGAAGAGAAAGAGTTCCCTGTATACCCCAAAGCCACTTGTCGCAAAGGGTGTCAGCACATATGAGGGCGTGGTGAAAAGTAATGCCTTGATTTTTTTGTGAAAACACTTGCAGCTTTTGAGATAAAACATTATTGACGTTCTACATCTTTATTCTCGATTTTTACAAATTTATTTCTCAAAATAGGCACCCTGGCGTCGACACACATTCTTCCAACGAGAAGTCCTCGAAGGTGGTCCTTAAGTTTTGGAAACAGATGAAAATCGGTAAGGCCATGTGTTGATGACAGTGAACCCAAGGCGTCGGGTTTTTGCTGATATGACACAGCTCCGAAGTCGTAACTCGGATACAGCACAGCGTTTCTCACGCGCCAACATAGTTACGTTACACACCGCCATGTTACACGCTATAATTCGGGCCCCTCTAGCGGCAGAGAGCTGCAAATATTTTGACGTAACAATAAAGATGTTTCATTAAAAAAAAAAACTAAGAGTTTTCACGTAATAAAATGAGAGGCATCCACTTTTCATCACAGCCTCGCATATTGGTAGAGGACATCTTAACGCCATCAGACGCCGAATCAATGCTGCAGATTGTTGTCGTAGCTTGCCGCATCCAAAGAACAAGAAGTTCGCGTCCTTCATGATTCCAAATTCACAAAACGGTGACTCTACACCATGAGTACGGTGTAGATGCTGTCGGAAGCGTTCATGATTGAAACTCAGTCGTGCTGTGTGGATCCAAACTTCGTGCCATAACTGCTCTCCGTGTACCAAGGATTACTTGGTATTATTGGTAATATACTGGCCTCTTGATATGGAGCACTGTATCCACGTTTTTACTCCATTTATTTCTTGTTAGTCGTCTTTATTTTTATAGGAATTGTTTGCTGGTACCTAACCACCATATATTGCCTGCTTCGCCAGACCAACTGCTATTTCTTTTTCGTTTATCCTACAATGATCTTCGATCCAATACATTTCAACTTGCTATTTATAGTTTTAGATTCCTCTCAGCAAGTCTACTATTCTGTGTGCTATGGGGCGACACATTTTTCCGACGTTGTTATTTCTATGCGACCAAGGGATGATTTGGAAATTGGTACAATAATATTCGGTAGTATACCGAATACAAAGAAGAGCTACCACGGCTGCGGTTAGCTCGGCTGTCACGATTGTGTTGTCCTTTACTGTTTCAAAATTTCTACCGTATTTCCTTGTAATGTCACAATATGCACTGCTTGCGCCATCTTCATGGTCGCATTAAGAAAACCAGATACAAGTTCATATACGACGAAAATATTTGTTAGTGCTGGACACAACGACACGTCTGGTTATAAGACTGAATTTTTGTTGTGGTATTCATAACGAAGAAATTTTATTCAGGATATACGTTTTTCACATGATTCATAGCATCCACGTATGTAGATGCAACAGGGGGGCAGTTTCTTATTAATCCAAAATGTTTCCATCTGACACCTAACAATAAAGTCAAACAAGTCTTCAATCAATTTGTCCGAGAACATTGTGCACGTTTGATAAGAAATTTATGGCTATGATATTTTCTTCTCAGATACAGTGTGCGTTCGTTTGCTTCAACGAGAAGTGCATTAGTTGGTCTGATGCCATGGCTCCAATGCAAATTCTAATAGCTTTATGTTAGAACTTATTTGGTCTCTCTAATAGACAGTCTACAACGGACACAGGTGTGAATAATCTAACTGAATCAACTCTCGATACCATGTTCAGACCATTTCCTCGCATCTACTTACTATGTGGCTAATATGTGGAGCCCAGCTTAGTAAGATGTAGGGAACTGATAAGCAGCGAGATTCAATTCTGTGCTTCCTGTCATCTGTGTCTTGTGCAAATACAGAAGGACGGTTATCGGTGACATGACCATACTGTTCCCTCTTAGCTAGTTACTAAAATACATTCATGTTCTATCCACTCTTCTTTACGCTCCATCTAAGTCGTCACTAATTATAAGTGCGTAGGTCGTCGATATATTTATGTGTTTTAATATCTGTGGTAAAAGTTTGAAGCATATCTATTGCAAATACGTTAAAGAAAACGGGAGACTGTGGACCCATGAGGCACTATTTATATAGAATGAAAATTTTTAGCAGCTGCCGTATTCATGTATCTCCATTTGAACGATGTTCACACAACTCTAGTACTTAAAAATAGTTTTTTTATAGACACAACTATTATGCAAATGAAGTAGGTTCCTGACTTAATATATTGATACACAAAAAAACATTATTTCATTGATATCAACGTCATCCTTGGCTATGCTGAGAATCTTTGTTTTCCTTAATTTTTGATAGAGGTGATAGTGTTGTGTAAATATGAGCGTAAACAAAAGTAATAGATCGTCGACTACTACAAGAAAATGAAATTGATGTTTAGCCGAAGGTGAAAAGATTCGACATAGAAGAAAAACCAAAATATATACGAATTGTAGATTCGGGTTAGTGCCAGGAACTTAGCAGCTATAAAACTGTGGAATCGTTTTAAGAATCTGTCAGGATGAAGGCCAGATACTTTCCATAAGGATAGCAGAAGTCCAGATATGACATCAGTGACTGTGTGTATGCTGTGTTTTCGAATTTATTTGTATATTTGGAACCTGGAACAGTAAATTTGTTGAAAATCAACCGCGGGGGCTACATAAATTGTCAGAGATCCATGGAACTCCATTTAGAGATCGCATTAAGATATTACTCGATATCAAAACTTTCTCCGAAAAATAAGAACGTACTTCAGTGTCCTCGCTTTTGTAACTGGAGTGTAATTTAGAATTGTTTGAAGGGGAATACGTATCATCGATAAAATTGTTATGCGTTCTGCATGCCCTTGCAGATGCTATTTTTGAAATAAAGCAGAGAAACGTGAGAAAGTATCAGCTAAGAGAAACGAAAAAAGAAGCGGATGAGGCGTTATATTACCTGTGCTAATGATAAAGAAAAATCGCCTTAATTATGTCCCAACCAGTGTGAACAGCTATCAGCTCAGTGTCTCATTTCCTACTCTCCCTGGGCCACTCAAGTGATCTACACACATCACAGAAAATATTTTCGCCTTTTATTTGTATAAAATGGGACAAGAAACTCTATCTCCATCGTGCTTTTGCATATCCGTTTACCCTTAAGTTTCGAGCAGAACCAAAGCTTTATTTTCCTAGACTTTTCTTCAAGATGAGAACCCAAATGCTAAAAGGGGAAAAAAAGCGAAATACGGGTCATTGCATCAGCTGCAAGTAAATTTGAAGTGACTGTTATGGGTCAGCATTGTTATTCTTCATTATTCGTTTTTCATACATTTTGCCTTCACAACAGCGCTTCCGCAGATCTATCTCCTGTCTTGCAAGCAATTTCTGGTGACAGAGATCGAACGACGATGTGCAATGGTAAGACTCCGGAAGACGGAAGCCCCATTTGACTATCCACATTTAGGTTTCCCGTAAGTTCTCAAAAATCAGTTAAGGCGAATAATGGGATGGTTCTTCCTTCGAAAGCGCATCACCGGGTTCCATCTTCTTCCTCCTCCAAACAGAACTTATGCTCCGTCTCTAATGACATCGTCGTCGAATGGACGTTAAAATATTCCTTCCTTTCTTCCTGTAGAGGATAATGTTAACCATTCCTTCTGATACTGTATTTGTGTACGTCCCAATTACTTCCGAATACGAATGGGTAGGTGACACCAAAGTCCATTAGTGAATAGAAGCTAACATTCTCATCTCTTAAAGAAATGGCCACATGTATGAATTTCACGATGATTGCCAGTACATATTTTTGTGTTATGAATACTATGTGATGAATTGTCTTAACATATTATCCTGTAAAGTATAAATTAATGAAAATGTGAAAATTGCTCTAATTCTTTGATTTCTATGTCCCAGCCAAAGTTAATGAACCCTATGTTGAGGCAGGAGTAGCATGTGGTTGTACCACTTTCACTTTGTTGCATCAGTGTGTGTGTGTGTGTGTGTGTGTGTGTGTGTGTGTGTGTGTGTGTGTGTGTCCATGTTCTATAACTCATCACTAACCATTCTGTGTTAATTCAGCCGGTCCACGCCTTGAACTGTTAGTGTAAATAAATAGCAATAAAAGAAAAGTGTACGTGTTCCCCCTAAATGTTTCTATTTTATTTTTTCTAATCATGTACTTTACTCAAGCGATAGTTTGTTTCCACCTTACGAGACCAAGGTGAAGAGTTCTCAGCCAGGCACAAAGACGGTGTTGATGCAGCGTATTTTTGGAACCTGTTGTACAATAACTTAAATTTCATTGCAGTCTGCGAAACAGTTTTCTTGGTACGACTTTTCAAAGCAATAATTTTGTGCGGTTTTTTCTTCAGATGGATAAATTGGAATTCCATGTCGTCACAGTTTTGGGTGGTTTATTGGGAAGGACAATCGATTCGAAGTTTGAAACTGTTTATGAGTCATCTCCTTCATTTTCATCACACAATAAATGGATAATTACGTTCACGTTAAAGGCTTCCCAGTACTCCATTAACAGCACTTCGAAAAAGTTGTAGCACTGAGCGATCAGCGATTAATTGTTTGTGAAATAACAGTCATATCAGAGAAAAGAGCGCACCACGTTTTGAATACGGGATCAACTGTGAGAAAGCTTAGCGCAACATGGGTGCCCTATTTGTTGAACGCCAACCAAATTTATATGTGAAAACGCCGTTTTAAAAACAATTCCTCCGATTTCGGATGTCGCTTATTTCCACTTCGAGCTGTAAACGATGCAGTAATCAAGGTAGTGAGCGGAAACCACTGGAACCGTCCAGGAGAAGTCTTTTTCCATTTGCCTTGCAGTTTGCAGCCAGCATTTTCTACGATACAAAAGCTATTACTTTTGCTGACTGTCTGCCTATGGAGCAGCGAAATTATAACTCGCTAATAATATTACAAATTTATTATACTTTCTGGATAGATAAATGCGAGAGGAGAGAATCAGATTTCAGTGGAATAGTACATCACTGATGTTTTGACTACGCGTCTGCATACGCTGTTCCACTTTCAGATCTGATGATGGTTGCAATGTAGAAACCGGTAACCAGTTTCAGTAAAATGTTATGTGTATTTTATAATTTAATCCGAAACAGAGGTCACTCGTCTCCTCAGGAGATACAAACAACCTAATTTCGTTTCATTTCTTGCTAGCAAAATCTGTCTCACAGGTTCCCAGAACCTTGAGTTCTGTTGAGTCCATGACGTACTTTCAGCAATTACTTTTTGAATTGGTTTTGTGTATGTAGCTTGGTTGTCCAGCGAGCAGGCTACACCGATTTGCTGTTTATCTACAGGATGCAGAGTCCTCTGTGACACCTTTATATCCAGTAATATAATATATTATGTCTGATATTCTGTTTTACTCGTCAAGACCACCACAAAGGCTTGCACAGCACATAAATTAGGGAGCATTCACGTTCTCACTGTCGAAACGCTCAAATTACCCGTGGTATCGTGGCGCCGGAAGAGCGGTTAGGAAACCGCAGCAGATGAGTCTCAGCGTAACATGTTTTCGAGTGACCAGGCTCTATTCCTTCCTAGCAACCACTAAGTGTGTCTGTTAAACAGCTAACGAAATGTTCAAATGTGTGTGAAATCTTACGTGACTTAACTGCTAAGGTCATCAGTCTCTAAGCTTACACATTACTTAACCTAAATTATCCTAAGGACAAACACACACACCCATGCCCTAGGGTGGACTCGAACCTCCGCCGGGACGAGCGGCAGCGCCTGAGACCGCTCGGCTAACAGCTAACGGATATCGATATGAATAGCGACACTTTTCACCAGAAAACTTTTTGCAGCGCCTGTATTTGGATCCAAGTCGCTAAGCAAGTACTGGGCTGTGCGCATGAAATAAATATTCATTTACGACATTGTTGCGAGGAAATAATTTTTCTTATGCTGTAAATACTGTTCAGTCTCATTATAGCTTTAATACAACTCATGTGTTATATACGGTCTCTTTCCACGATTGTGTTCACATTTGTCGTATAATCTTTTCTAAGACGATAGATAAATTTTGAAAAGTAATTGTAACAGTAAAGACGCAAGATAATAAATTTTAAAAATGTCTAAAAAACGCGTTGAAACTGGAGTACGTAATAAGTCACTCCAGACATATGACATAATTTCTCCTCGATTATGGAAAAAATCTGCTATAGCTTGTGAACACAGATTCTTTCTGGATAAGCTCCAACTATTTCACTCTCTAAAATTTTAACAATGAATTATTCTTTCGTAGAGCTGTCAGTGAAGTACGAGCATTAACGGAATCAGTCGTGAAATACTGTAATGAAATGTTACATTTTTCCGCAGTATGTGTTGTAGTCTGTCGTGGACTACGATGATTGGCTGGAACAACTGGAATGAAACAATGAAATTATATAAAAAATATAATTATATATAAATAGTCGAGGAGATGCTTAAAACTACTGCTCCGAATTTTTTATGTGAAAACCTTTATTGCGTTTTAGTACTACCAACGTTATTAACATTTTACATCTTTGTTCTTCATGTCTACATATTTATTTTTCATCATTGTCATCCTGGTGACGAACACGTTTCTACTAGCCATACAACAGTTTGTTTATACTATCTATATAGAAAGTATGACTTTTTCGAATTTTTTATGTGAAAACACTTAAAGCTTTTTAAGTGATACAAAAGTTATTAACAAATTATATCTCTATTCTTGATGTCTACATATTTGTTTGTCAACACAGTCACTTTTTCATTTCTCCCAGCGATATAGCACTTTGTTGACACTGACACTTTCGAATGTTTTACTTGGTCGATGTTGACGGAGTCACAATCTCACATCTGCATCATTACTGTCAAAGTGTAGTCCTCGAGGGTGTTGCTTAAGTTTTGGAAACAAATGAAAATCGAATGGAGCTTTTTGTAGCTGTATGGAGGACTGTCGATGATAGTGAAAGCGGGACATGGGATTGCTGCAGATGTTGCAGCTCTCCTATGTGGCCTGACAGCGTCATGCTGAAGGAGAGGGTGCTGTCTGTGTGGACGAACTCGAGTTCGAAACTCCATTACAGCACGCTGTTTGTCAAGACCCGACACAGTTTTGGTGTTCAGTTCGGAGAACTACAGCGGCTTACGGCAGCAAATACTTAGATAAGAAGAATAAAGGTGCAGAATGTTAATAACGTTTGTTTTATTTAAAAAAGCTTTAGGAGCTTTCATTTAAAAAATCCGGAGACATTAGTTTCCGGCACACCAATGAACAATTCAAACAGAAAAAAACTTTAATAGTTGCGATAAAACATTTGCCTGTAAATGAAATTTAAGGTAATTTTCTATGAGACCAAGAGTTAAAGCTTACTTCGAATATTTTCCGAAATTTACTTTGTCATTCATGAAGGGTGATTCAGTCTCATAGAGCAAAGCTTCTCACGTAATTTGCAAGTGCGCTTCATATTGTCGTGATGGAAAGACATCACTCCAGTTTTTAGGAGCTCCCTTTCATTCTATTAAACCGAAAATTTTAAGATGTATGCAGTTCACGATATTGCCATACTTGTTGTTGTTGTTGTTGTTGTTGTTGTGGTCTTCAGTCCTGAGACTGGTTTGATGCAGCTCTCCATGCTACTCTATCCTGTGCAAACTTCTTCATCTCCCAGTACTTACTGCAACCTACATCCTTCTGAATCTGCTTATTGTATTCATCTCTTGGTCTCCCTCTACGATTTTTACCCTCCACGCTGCCCTCCAATGCTGAATATGTGATCCCTTGACGCCTCAAAACATGTCATACCAACAGGTCCCTTCTTTTTGTCAAGTTGTGCCACAAACTTCTCTCCTCCCCAATCCTATTCAATACTTCCTCATTAGTTATGTGATCTACCCATCTAATCTTCAGCATTCTTCTGTAGCACCACATTTCGAATGCTTCTATTCTCTTCTTGTCCAAACTAGTTATCGTCCATGTTTCATTTCCATACTAGGCTACACTCCATACAAATACTTTCAGAAACAACTTCCTGATACATAAATCGATATTCGATGTTAGCAAATTTCTCTTCTTCAGAAACGCTTTCCTTGCCATTGCCAGTCTACATTTTATATCCTCTCTACTTCGACCATCATCAGTTATTTTGCTCCCCAAATAGCAAAACTACTTTAATACTTTAAGTGTCTCATTTCCTAATCTAATTCCTTCAGCACCACCCGATTTAATTTGACTGCATTCCATTATCCTCGTTTTGCTTTTGTTGATGTTCATCTTATATCCTCCTTTCAAGACACTGTCCATTCCGTTCAACTGCTCTTCCAAGTCCTTTGCTGTCTCTGACAGAATTACAATGTCATCGGCGAACCTTAAAATTTTTATTTCTTCTCCATCAATTTTAATACCTACTCCGAATTTTTCTTTTGTTTCCTTGTTCAACATACAGATTGAATAACATCGGGGAGAGGCTACAACCCTGTCTCACTCCCTTCCCAACCACTGCTTCCCTTTCATGCCCCTCGACTCTTATAACTGCCATTTGGTTTCTGTACAAATTGTAAATAGCCTTACACTCCCTGTATTTTGCACCTACCACCTTCAGAATTTGAAAGAGAGTATTCCAGTTAACATTGTCAAAAGCTTTCTCTAAGTCTACAAATGCTATAAACGTAGGTTTGCCTTTTCTTAATCTTTCTTCTAAGATAAGTCATAACGTTAGTATTGCCTCACGTGTTCCAACATTTCTACGGAATCCATACTGATCTTCCCCGAGGTCCGCTTCTACCAGTTTTTCCATTCGTCTGTAAAGAATTCGCGTTAGTATTTTGCAGCTGTGACTTATTAAACTGATAGTTCGGTAATTTTCACATCTGTCAACACCTACTTTCTTTGGGGTTGGAATTATTATATTCTTCCTGAAGTCTGAGGGTATTTCGCCTGTCTCATACATCTTACTCACCAGATGGTAGAGTTTTGTCATGACTGGCTCTCCCAAGGCCGTCAGTAGTTCTGATGGAATGTTGTCTACTCCCGGGGCCTTGTTTCGACTCAGACCTTTCAGCGCCCAGTCAAACTCTTCACGCAGTATCTTATCTCTCATTTCGTCTTCATCTTCATCCTCTTCCATTTCCATAATATTGTCCTCAAGTACATCGCCCATGTATAAACCCTCTATATACTCCTTCCACCTTTCCGCCTTCCCTTCTTTGCTTAGAACTGGGTTTCCATCTGAGCTCTTGATATTCATACAAGTGATTCTCTTCTCTCCAAAGGTCTCTTTAATTTTCCTGTATGCAATATCTATCTTACCCCTAGTGAGATAAGCCTCTACATCCTTACATTTGTCCTCTAGCCATCCCTGCTTAGCCATTTTGCACTTCCTGTCGATCTCATTTTTGAGACGTTTGTATTTCTTTTTGCCTGCTTCGTTTGCTGCATTTTTATATTTTCTCCTTTCATCAATTAAATTCAATATTTCTTCTGTTACCCAAGGATTTCTATTAGCCCTCGTCTTTTTACCTACTTGATCGTCTACTGCCTTCACTACTTCATCCCTCAAAGCTACCCATTCTTCTTCTACTGTATTTCTTTCCCCCATTCCTGTCAATTGTTCCCTTAAGCTCTCCCTGAAACACTATACAACCTCTGGTTCTTTCAGTCTATTCAGGTCCCATCTCCTTAATTTAGCACCTTTTTGTAGTTTCTTCAGTTTTAATCTACAGTTTATAACCATATCGATTGTGGTCAGAGTCCACATCTGCCCCTGGAAATTAAAACTTGATTCCTAAATCTCTGTCTTACCATTATGTAATCTATCTCATACCTTTTAGTATCTCCAGGATTCTTCCATGTATACAACCTTCTTTTATGATCCTTGAACCAAGTATTAGCTATGATTAAGTTATGCTCTGTGCAAAATTCTACCAGACGGCTTCCTCTTTCATTTCTTCCCACCAATCCATATTCACCTACTATGTTTTCTTCTCTCCCTTTTCCTACTGACAAATTCCAGTCACCCATGACTATTAAATTTTCGTCTCCCTTCACTACCTGAATAATTTCTTTTTCTCATCATACATTTCATTAATTTCTTCATCATCTGCAGAGCTAGTTGGCATATAAACTTGTACTACTGTAGTAGATGTGGGCTTCGTATCTATCTTGGCCACAATAATGCGTTCACTATGCTGTTTGTAGTAGCTTACCCGCATTCCAATTTTCCTATTTATTATTAAACCTACTCCTGCATTACCCCTATTTGATTTTGTGTTTATAACCTGTAGTCACCTGACCAGAAGTCTTGTTCCTCCTGCCACCAAACTTCACTAATTTCCACTATATCTAACTTTAACCTATCCATTTCCCTTTTTAAATTTTCGAACCTACCTGCCCGATTAAGGGATCTGACATTCCACGCTCCGATCCGTAGAACGCCAGTTTTCTTTCTCCTGATAACGACGTCCTCTTGAGTAGTCCCCGCCCGGAGATCCGAATGGGGGACTACTTTACCTCCGGAATATTTTACTCCATCATAATTTAATCATACAGTAAAGCTGCATGCCCTCGGGAAAAATTACGGCTGTAGTTTCCCCTTGCTTTCAGCCGTTCGCAGTACTAGCACAACAAGGCCGTTTTGGTTAATGCAACTACTGAAAAGGCTGCTGCCCCTTTTCAGGAACCACACGTTTGTCTGGCCTCTCAACAGATACCCCTCCGTTGTGGTTGCACCTACGGTACGGCCATCTGTATCGCTGAGGCACGCAAGCCTCCCCACCAACGGCAAGGTCCAGTTCGTTCTAAATCTCACACGCCACCATGAAAAGATCACCCAATGGAGCAACAAATGGACGATAAAAATTAATGCAGATAAGACACAGGCCGTCCTTTTTACACACAAACGGACTCCGCCGGCTCACCTGGTGGAACTTGCAGGTCGTCGCATTCCATGGTCAGTCAGTCACCTATCTCGGCCTCACCTTTGACAAAACTATGCTTCCATATAGTACAAAAGAGGGCTGCTCAAAATGGTGGACGAACTGTAATATTTCGTGTCCGATTTGAGTAAAAGTCGATATGTAAACGTTTTCGTACTCGCAGGTAACAAATTTCTCAGCATTTCAGAATAAAATATTGTTTTATATATATATGAGCGAGGTTTCTACGGCTGCCGCCGCTTCTCGCATCCCAGTCTCCATCGTTCACGGTCATTCCAGTCTCCTTCACTAAGACCTCTCGCCGACATTGCTTCGTTGACGTCGTCTTTCCAGCATCTCGCAGGTCTACCGCGCTTTCTTTTTTATGTGGAGTCCATTGCCATACCCGTTTTGACCATCTTGTGTCTGGCATACGCTGTAAGTGACCATATCAGAGTAGGGGCTTCCTTTCTATGTAGTCTAGGACTGTGCTTTTGACATTCATAACCTCTCTGATCCTATCATTTCTAATATGGTCAAGTCTGGAGTATCCACAACTTCGTCTCCAGAAATCTATCTCGACAGCCAGCAGGCGATCTTTCTGCCTCTGAGTTAGTTCCCACAACTCTGCACCATATGTTGTGATACTTTCAATAATTGTGTGGTAGATGGTATGTTTTGTTCTGCGCTGTATGTTTTTGTTCCAGAGAATACCATTTAGTTGTTTTATGGCTAGCTTGCCCTGGCCTATTTTATTGTTTACATCGTCCATGCTTCTACCATTGGACGACAGTGTCACTCCCAAGTACTTAAAATTATGACACCCGTTAACAGTATCAGAACCGAGCTGTAAGTCGTTAACAGTATTTTCTCCCACTTTCAGATATTCTGTTTCAGATAAGTTTATGACAAGACCCCATTTTTCATATTCTTCTTTTAATTTGCGGAGCATGTAATTTGCATCTTCCTCGTCTCCAGCTGCTAACACTTGGTCGTCAGCAAAAAATAGAATGAACAAGATCTCGTCGTCTATAGGGACACCCATTCCTCCGCATTTCCTTTTCCACGATTTTAGTGCCTCCTCTAGGTAGATCTTAAAGAGTGTAGGGGCAAGTGTGCATCCCTGGCGTAGTCCCTTTGTCACCCCAAACTCTTGAGATAGTTGATTTCTCAGTTTTACCATTGCCGCACAGCCGTGGTAGAGGAGTCTGACAGCTTTCACATAGCTCGGTGACACACCATTAGCAATTAGACTTGTTCATAGCTTGTTCTGTGGAACTGTGTCATAAGCTTTCTGGAGGTCTACAAAGACAAGGTGGATTGCTGTCCTTTCCTCCACTAGGTTTTTGAGGGCAAATACTCCATCAGTACAGGAGCTACCAGATCTGAATCCATTTTGTTCTTCAGATTCAGTTATTTCTTCTTCTATCCTCTTTTTTTAGGATACGGCCATAGACTCTCACAATAGATGGCATCACACTAATACCACGATAGTTTGCACAATTCCTCCTATTGCCCTTCTTAAATATTGATGTAACTGTTGCCTTTTTCCACTCCTTTGGGGCTTCTTCCCCTCTAAGGCATTTGTCAAAAATCACTGCCAATATCTCAAAGGCAGAAAACCGGTGAAGAGATAGAAAAGAGCATGGGGAATACATGAGCAAATAAAGCCTGGAAGGTATTAAAACAGTGAGAACACAGAATAAAGATAAAGCAAATATAAACCTCTTTAGCATGCAGGAATGGGTACAACACTACCAAGGACTACTAACTCAGGACAGAGCTACATTCACTGAGAACTCACCAGGCATTTAAATCAGTAATGATAATATACCACCGATAACACCAAAGAAAGTCCAAAATGCAATTAATGCCATGAAAAACAGAAAGTTGCCAGGTCCAGGATTAATTTATATAGAACTGGTTAAAGCAACACCGCCAAAACTCTTTGAAATGTTGTTTTAAGAAAAGAATTATAGTTTACCTTCTCAAAACTTATCTTTTATTTCTCATTATTCGTTTTCATCTTGTTCATAAAAAGTTTAATGTTTCAGAGGACAAGCTGAAACAATATTATAAAAGTTTTATTAATTTATGTATTAATGTATCACAGCGTTGTCTGGGGCGTCACACGTCTTCGGCTGGACAATGGGACTCAATAAGAAGCGGGACTCATCACTAAAGACAATTCTACTCCACAGTCGGCTCCAGTCAATGAGATTCCAGGCCGAAGACGTACCTTGTGACGCTTTGGACAGCGGTAGGATACCAACCTGATTGTCGCACTCCATACAGCCTGACAGCCACGAGTGATGGTCTGGGGTGTGATTTCCTTTCTTAGCAAGACCCCCTTGGTTGTCACATGAGGCACCCTTACAGCTCAGTGGTACGTCGACGATATTCTACGCCCCGTTTTGTTGCCCTTCACGGCAAGTCATCCTAGTCTTACATTACAGCAAGTCACGGCAAGTCATCCTAGCCTTACATTACAGCAACGTAATGCCCGCCCTCCCACGGCGAGGTTTCTCATTATTGTCTTCGTGCTTGCCAAACCTACCTTTCCCAGCAAGGTCGCCAAGTCTCCCCCTTTTGGAACTTTGGAGCAGTATGGACAGGAATCTCCAATTAGCTCGGGTTGTTGACGATCTAACGCGCCAATCCGACAGAATTTGGCACGATATGCCTCAGGAGGACATCCAACAAGTCACTTAATCAATTCCAAGCCTAATAACTACTAGCATAAGGGCCAAAGGTAGACCAGCGCGCTACTGACTTGCTCAAATGGTGAAGCTCTTTCTCTTGAATAAATCATCCATTTTTTTCTGTTTGTCTGCATATGTACACCACATCTACCTACTTTTTTTCCTTAGAATGTATATTTAACTTGAATGAAATTTATGTGTTTATTTACAGAATTAAGCAAACAGTATGTGATGCTGGAAATGACTACTCTTTATTCGTTCGGTACTTTTAAAGCTGAGTAGTAATTTGATTTCACTGAAGCTATGTTAGTATGATCTCTCTTGCATAGAAAAGCTGTTCTTCAGATCCACTGAAACAGTGGACTATCAACTTTCCATATCGTTAATAGAAGTTACTGCACTGTTTCTCCTGGGTGGACTTCAGTTTAAAAAAAATGTAAACTAAATATTACGATAAACTTTATAAATAATCGACAAGTACACCAAAGAAGAAGAGAGAGAACTACAATGGACATGTTATTCCATGGACTCTTGTGCTTCTATGCATTAAATATCTTTCCTTTGTCATTCGCTTATCTTATCTGCTTGGATTCGCACCTAAGAGGACGTTCTTGTGTAAAGCTCATCTTGCTGTACCAGTTGACAATGTAAGTTGTACTTAAAATACGAAAAATATGATGGTTATTTTGTCAAAAGAATTTGTGTATGTGGTCAATTAACTGATCGTCTGATACCTAGACTGTCTTAAGTAGATATGGCCCTTAACAAAGGATTTTCATTGTTAGACGCGATCTTAGAAAATTTTTTAACGTTTTTCTTTTAGCTCATCTACGAGACGTGCCGCCGATTAGGACAATTAACTTTATTTCAGATCCCACGAGACCGGAGGCAGCTACTAGTAATTTAACAATTTTACTTACAGATTGTCTTTATATAACGAGATAACATCCCAGACAGAATAAAATCTGCTGACAGGATTCCAGTTCCATTATAGGATTTCATTTGTAAATGCTACTCTTGTTATCTTATATTGGGAATCGAGACGAAACCACGATGTAAAGTTACGTATTGCAGTAGTGTACATCGAACAGACTTGGCAAATATTATCTGGTGCAATAAGCACACGACTTCTCACGAGCCTGGAATAATATCCGTAGTGTTGGGTAAATAAGAAAAGGACAATTAATTATCGAAGATTACGTAACTACCCTGAGAACTGAGTTAGTTACTGAGTGCTAATACACGCCGGGCAACAACATATTACACTGTTAGTAATATTCCTACATCCGTTATTTCTCTTTTATGCTGAGCCATTGCATTAATGTTGCTTCTTTATTGTATAAGTCACGGCTCATATTTTATTTTACTACAAAATAACAAAAAAATTATTTTATTACATTACACTACCATATCTAAAAGTCACTTTGCTGACTATTTTTTAATAATTGTAATTTTGTTTAAATTATTTATCTTTATTATTCCGAAGAAATAAAATTCCTTCACAATCTTGCAAGCTGTTAGCATACTGGACTCGCAGTCGGGAGGATGACGGTTCAAACCTCCGTCTGGCCACCCAGATTTAGGCTTCCTAAATCGCTTAAGGCAAATGTCTCAAGGGTTTCTTTGAAAGGAGCATGGTAACATTCGTTCCCCACCCTTTCCTAAGCCGAGCTTGTGGACTGTCCCCAGTGACTTTGCTGACGTCGGGACGTTACACAGTAATCTTTCTTCCTACCTTGCAGCCTCATGCTTAGAGTATTTAGATTTGCAAATACATTTGTGAGACAGACTATTTTCAGTAAAAAAAATATTACGGAAGTTCCCCGCTAGAAAGCGCTCTTTCCTCTGTGGATAAGAGGTTCAACACTCTTTGTAAAATATTGTCTCTTAAAAAACATCTGTAATCAGTTAAAAAAAACAGAGGAGTGTCTTAAACACTAGTTTCCTCAAACTGGGTCTTGAACGTTCTCGAGTAGAGTAGTGTTTTCAATTACATTTATTGTTTTTGTTAATAGTAAGTAACACTTAATGTAGAGATTCATTAAATTCTTTTTACTCCCATGTGAACGTTTTGCTGTTGTTCGAGCATGGACTTCACAGATTCCTACAACCCATGTGTACATATTGAAACACAGTTATTCAAAGACATTGCTTTTTCCCTATAGCAAGGGCTGATGATACCAAAAAGGTCGTCAGCAATTTTTGCTGTCATCGAGACAGGGTGCAGAACAGAAATTCTTCTCGTACACCCCTCCCTTCGGAGAATTGAATTCTGTGCTATCAAATTATTTCCTGTATGAAATTATATCACTTCATGCCTTTCAAGGGTGAAGCAACTGTAATGCAACTTCTTATCAAATATTGACAGAAAGTTTGCGAAGACGTTAAAATTCGTGTGCAGACTTTGTCACTTGGTAGTAGAACGCTCTTTAACTGTCTAGTGGGGTATTCGTAAAACCATGGTAAAACCAGTTTGATCCTTACATGTAGGATAAACATTATTCTAAATATGTGGGGTATCTTGCATTTTGCATTTGTGGGAGAAGCAGATGCTAAGTGCTTCATATTTCTGAGTGGGTTACAACATCCCACGTAGATGGCTTCGAAATTTTCACTTTAACATTTGTCTTTTCATAATTACGTATATCACACTCGTATTTGACGACTGGTTGTTTTCACAATGCTTGAAAATGACCATGTGTCGAAATTGTAGTCCAATAAATACTGTTTTACCAGCCTAAAGTGGAATGTTTCCATCAAAAATTTCATGAAGACAAAACTTCTCAATGTAAGTGTGTTAACGCTGAAGTGGATGTTGGTAAAATCTGCCGCGAGCGAGGATGGAAATTAACCTCGCCGAATGGCAACATATTTTCGTTATTCAGTGACGTATCGATGACATGATTTCCTTTCAGAGGTGAGAAAACATTTTTACAGATTCTATTCTGCTGGTACCTCTTCTTCTAATTAAAATTATGAGATCCCCTCCTTCATATGCTGCTGGAAGAAAGAGCACCACAGAGAAATACCTTAGCCACAACTTGCAGAGATTTCCACAGTCAGTTTTTCACTCTGCGGTGGTCCGTGCGATTTTGAAACTTCGTGACAGAGAAATCCTATGTGCTGGTACAGGACAAGAAACCAGAATCTTACCTTTCGGGAATAGTTTTACCGACCGGCTAAGGTAACCATCTCCGACTTCCGACCTCACTCACCTTGGCTCCTGGGTGTGCCTAAATAGCTCAGTAGATAAGAATATTTCTCGCGGGAGAGTTTAATATCGCTCTGCCGTTCGTCATTTGAATTAATGAGCAGTAAATTGCAGTAGTTTAAAAGAAAAACATCTTTTGAATACTAAAGGCTCTCATTTTAACTTACGCATCCAAATGTGCTTATCCTTATTTACAAGGTATCTTGAGTAGGTATCCTAAAATATTACACGACTTTCTCGTTTGTAGGTATAGCTTATAGTTTGTACATATAGTTTACAGATTTAAAACAGTTCGTGGAATTTCTTATGGTAAAATAGAAAGGAACCTACAGATCAGCTGGTAATTCATTATTTGTAAACCAAACATCTTTCTGTCGTCTGATGAACTCGTTGATTGCTTGCAGTTTTCCTCGTGATGTCTGTTTTCGAGATATAGTCATAGCCTAACATAAGAGTCGCGACACTCTTTTTTTTTTTCTTTTACCTACTTAGATTGCAGCACACCAAGCGACCAGGAAGTTACATTGTTTAGTTTTTCTTGTAAACCACAGATATTTACTGGAGAATGTCGTTTTCTTCAAGAACAAGTAAACTGCTAGTAAACGGCAGAAGACCTGATCTTTTCCAGAAAGGCATCTTATATCTACTTAAAAACGTGAGGCTTTCTTTACTACACTCCCAGTCAAATCAGTGAATGTGGAACGTGGTAAACGTGTATGGAATGGAATATCTTCTGTAACAGAAGCAGTGAAAGCGAATATTGGAGTTTTCAGTTCATCGACGGATTTTGGACGTTTTTTTATAGACAGTTGCTTTCGCTGCACCCCAGAAGAAAAAGTCAGGTGGTGTTAGGTCACGCGATCGTGGAGGCCAAAGTCACTGTGAAATTATGCGATCACCAAAAACACCAGCAAGCAGTGACACTGAAACGCGAGCTGAATGCGTGGTTGCACCATCTTGTTGAACACAAGTTCTCCTATGAATAGGTACAGAATATCACTGCAGTATCGTTGTGCGTTTATTGTTTCGTTGAAAAATATAGGATCCACCATCCTACGCCTAGAAACTGCAATCGGAATGAAGTGGTTCCTCATGAATACACAATGGATTTGCAGTACTCCACAAACGAGAATTTTGCGAGTTCATGTACCCGGATAAATGTAACCACGCCTCATCAGTGAAAAACGTTTCATTAAGAATATTCCTTCCATTTCGTCGAACGAAATTTTTGAACCATTGACAATAATGCAGTCTCTTGCTATGATCAGTATTTTTCAGTTCTTGCACGACTATCACTTTGTATGCGAAAAGTTTTAATTTTTTCCTTACAGCTGTGTGGACCGTTCCGACACTAACATCGATTTCCTGGGCGAATTTTCTTACTGACTTGCTCGGACTCAGTAGTTTATCCTCAGACAAAACGCTATGATGACCACTTCTCGGTGCAACTGTCTCTGAATCCGTACTTCGAAGGTTTTTAATCAAATCTCGCACAGTATCACGATGTGGGAGTGTTGTCTTCGGGAAAACTGAATTAAATTTTTCACGAACTGAAATTGTGTTTTTACCACCAGCTTTGAACATTTGTTCGACTAAAAACACGCGTTCTTCAATGGTTAGCATTTTAACAGTGACAAAAACGAAACAAACGAGCAAAGGAACTAAACTTAAACGTTCACGTCAACACGTAACGACACACACCAAAGATACTACTGACGCTGGCCGAGATAAACGAAACAGTGGAAATGTTGGGAGAGACTTTTTGAACGCCCCGTAAATGACAGCCGCGTGGAGTTAAAAAAAGAAGGGAGATAACACTACAAACATACGCCGTACTTTGTTTTGAAGCCAGAGTGGGTGGGGCCCGCCGCCAAAACATTTGCAGATTACTGTTTACGATTGCTTCTTGCTCATTATTTCTGTCGTTGCATGCAACAACTGTTTTAAATACTAAAAATTATAGTGCTTACATGAACAACGTAGTGTCAAGAACGCAATTCGAACATTTTTCCGTTCTTAAATGCGTATTTGCTCTAGTAACACGACATATTTGGCCTTGTTAATGTAGCTTGTTTTTTGTCGATGTATTTCGAATAACCAAGAAGAGAAGGAAGTGAAGTGAAAAAAACATGCTATCGTAATCCATTTGATTGCACTTTATTGTATTTGTGCCGATAGCAAATCAAACTGAAACTCCGTAATCAATGCTAACTTACTGGTACTGCTTCTTGTTCGTTACATTTTCAGCTTTCAAATCGTATGCACAACATTTTTTTTTCACATTTGCAAAAAACGTACCTACGTGTTCTTTAGCCCATGAACGCGTGCAGTGAGGAAGGAAGTAAGGCAAGCTATCGTACCTTGCGCATGTCAACAAAGTGAATGATTATTGAAATGTCAAAGAAACAATCAAAGCAAACACTGAAAACGGGGCACGGGCACGTCAGAGTGACGTCACAGGGAAGTGTTACCGCGATGAACTATGGAGGTATGAATGCGATGAACTTGATGTTTTGGGCTAGTTGAGATGGCGGGCATCGGTTTCAAGTTCCTGACGTAATAGCATCTCTCTTCTCCTTTACTATGGAGGTAAAAAAAGAAGTAAGGTGGCGCCACAGTCTAATATAACAGCCGCGACACTAGTTCTGGTTTTTGTTACCACCAGCGTTAGCAGCGCACCAAGCGGCCAGCAAGAAACACTTCTGATAACCATATCAGAAGGGTAAGAATATTAATGTTTATATTGAATTGCACCATAATTTTAATAACATCAAGCATATCTGGTGCCACAAAAATCGACAATTATAGAACATTTGTGATTAATTAGTTGCCTAAGAACTCTGGGAGATACGAAACGGTGCATCACAGGACAGTTTATTTACGATTTTCTTGTACCATACAGACATCTACTCAATAATGCCGTTTTCGTTTAATAACAAAAAATAGCTAGTAACCACCAGAAACCTGACCTTTTATAGAAAGACTTCGAATATCCATCCAACTAAATGGAGTTCTGTTCGCTAAACTTTCAGCCAAATCAGTGAATGTCGAATGTAGGAAACCTATATTAAATGTAATACCTATCAAACCACCACAACTGTAGCTAAAGTGAATACCATACAGACGTGATAATAAATCGTCAAAAGCAATAAAACTCTTTCCAACAGCGGAGAAAACAGTTCCACAGTCACTGCTAAATATGAACCACAAACGGAAAGAATCTTCAATACCTTCGCTTTCGAAGTAAAAGCAATTACATTTACAAAAATATTCGTGTATTAGAAAGTCGATCGCAGTGTAAGAAAGGACGAATCTTTGGACGCCAGAAAATTTTGTGTCAAGGAAAGTGTCTATGATAATAACAACAGAAATATATTCTTCTCATGCATGAATTGTGTTTATATTCGCTTGCTTTCAGCGGAGTAAGCTGCAAATATACACATATACGAAAGTATTTCTTCATGAATCAGTTGCAACTTACGTCATTGAATCGGTATGATTTACCTGTTTTTACGTGTGTTTCACGATCATTCATGTCTTTTAATAACTTACTAACACATGGAACGCAAAAATATAACAACTATACAAAAATATAGCAACTATTTCCTTAATTACGTAGGAAACTTTTAGAAACGAATATCCTTACGACGCATACAACTATCTGTTATCTCACCGCTCGGAGCGTTAGTGTCGCTCGAGCTGTCAAACGGTAACAACTTTCACACCAAAGACTGTCGTGGCTATTTGTTAGACTATGATGGCACTATAGACTTAACGCTGTAAGTTGTTTTGAAGCCAGAGTGGGCGAGGCCTGCCGCCACCTTAAATAGCCAAATCATAAGCAGACTACTGTTTACGATTGCTTGTTATTCATTATTCCTGCCGTGTATCCTCAAAAACCTGTTCAATTACTAAAAATTACAGTTCTTACATGAATAACATAGTGTAAGGAAGCTAATTTCGAACGTTTTTCTTTTTTTGAATATGTATTTGTTCTAGCAATACAATACATTTGGCCTCGTTAATGTAATTTGTTTTTTCTTGTCATGTTTCGAGTAACCGAGAAGAGAAGGAAATCATGCGAAAAGGATGCTTTCGTAATGCATTTAATTCCACTTTTGCTGTATTTATATCTGTGGTGTGCGTGCTGTAATACCTTCGGTACACACACCATCAGATTATTTGACTTGTCGCTCTAATGAAGTAGGCGAGTGTCAGCAATATGTCTCGTGGTCTTATCGTGGCGTGTTTATCTTCTGCCGTTAGGTCAGACGATAGAAATGCCACTTGCACGCTTAGAGTAGCAGATTTACGGTGACCAACTTTAAACAGAACTTGATTAATTTTCACACACATTTATTAAAATAATAGAAAGCATAGATTTTACGTAACTTGATTGTGGATGCTGTTTACAATTGACAATCTGAAGTTCCTTTGGTCTTGGTACGTTAATCTTATTCTCACATATCTCTGATACTTGACAAAGTGTCTATTCATTTATCTTCATGGCTATATACAGGAATACGGTAATCTTATTAGGCGCAGACTGAAACTTGACTATAGACTGGTACAGACTAATGCAGACTAACACAGACTGGTGCAGACAGATGCAGACTGATTAATCGAAGGTCTGTACACTCGTTATAATACCTTGAGCGTTCAAGTATCACTGCGTGAGTGTGATCCGCGAGGAGAAAAGGTTCTACGTTAGCAGCAGTCTCATTGGCTGCATTACATATTAATACGCGGATGGGCGGAAGCAGAATTTGGTCCGTCTCTAAGACAGCGCCATCTCGTAGTGTGGAGACGGACGAGCGCTGTTGTGCTTAGCGGGGCGCGCTCTAGTGGGAAGCCGGCCGCGGTGGTCTCGCGGTTCTAGGCGCGCAGTCCGGGACCGTGTGACTGCTACGGTCGCAGGTTCGAATCCTGCCTCGGGCATGGATGTGTGTGATGTCCTTAGGTTAGTTAGGTTTAAGTAGTTCTAAGTTCTAGGGGACTAATGACCACAGCAGTTGAGTCCCATAGTGCTCAGAGCCATTTGAACCATCTAGTGGGAAAGTTGTGTACGCGCTGACTACGCGGCACTATGTACACAACAATATCGATAGCAAATGAAGCTGGAATTCGAAAACTAATACTTCTTTGCTTACCGGTACTGTTTCTTGTTCATCACATTTTCAGCTTTCAACTCGTAGGCGCAACATTTTTAATGTTCACATTTGTAAAAGGACTCGCGTTCTTCGTTAGCCCATAAACGTAAGCAATAATGAAAGATGCAAGACATTCTGTCGTATTTTGTGCGTGTCAATAAAGTGAACGATTATTAAAATGTCAAAGAAACAGAACTGCATAGTGGTATACCTCATTACAGAACAGAGTTCTTATTTTATTAGATCGTCAGTCACTAGTCCCACTTAATTCATACATCTCGCTTTGAAATCTTATCTGTGATGCGTCATTTAGCGTGTGGCCACAAATAGCAATTTACGTGGTAGAAAAACTATATAATTTTTTAAACATGTTCCAGCATTGTGCGATACTATACATTAACATGTATATCGTTTCTTAGTAATGACAGCCTACCCGTATAACATGTAGGCCCACCTTTCTAACAGAAGCCTATTTGCTTATTTTCTCAGAATACTTCTCACCAGTAAGTCTTGTCAGTTTTTCAGGGTCAACCAAATATATCACTATTGGAACGTATGTCTACTTAGCTCATCTGTTTTAGTTTCGAATTTCATTTTGAGGTTTTCAAAGTATACGCTTTGTGATTTACCAATAGTTAGTTACTTAGTTTCATTTTCCATGTAGCATTTCCATGACAAATCGTAATGATATGGATCAAGTCATTTTGTTTTAACATCAATATTTTTTGTAAATATGCCTCCATGCTGATCATTTATCAGTCTTCTTTGTTTTTCTTTTTTAAATGAAAGATAGATGATACTCAGTAACTTATACACATCACAGCCCATTACAACAATAGTTGGTCTTCTGCGTGATATCTGATTCCCGGTAGAAATAAGGTGTTTTTACAATAGACTATTCAGAATGTGATGTTTTATCAATCAGCAACGGAAGGAGACTAGAACTCAGGAATTGAAGTGGTGTAGAAGTATAGTGGATACTGTGGAAGGTTTATCGAAGTATAACCACCGCAGAGAACAGTGCGTAAAGCGGCGTGTCGAAGTGTTGTCGTGTAGGCGAGCAGAGAGAGCGACCTTGTGTGAGACGCAAACACGGCTGTGGCCTCACTCATCGTCAACAGCCACGCCTGTGGCACTACGGTCCTCTTCTTGATAGCGTCAGCTGAGTCTGACGCTTGCCAAGAGCGTCCACCGCGCAAGTTGTAAAATGTGCTGTGAGAGTCTTATCCAAGCTGAAATCCTAATTTGAGAAAAGCCGTAGGCGTGAGTGTTGCGTACACACTTATTAATGTTTAGTTTTGGTGAGCGAATCTTCAAGTTTCGGAATATGTGACATAAATGGCCGTGTCTTTTGATTGGACTGACTTCGAAGCTTTAACTTTTATACCTTTTAGAGGCACATGTACTGCTGCGTCTTGTACGTAAATGTTCATCGTAATTCGTTTGTCTCTCTTCAAAGGCTCAGCATAGCGTTGTTTTTCCGTAGATATGAGACTGTCTTTTCGTACTAATAAAGTTATTGTTGAATAAAGGTCCCGATATCTCCTGTTTTAGAGTTGTTTTTCCGTAGATATGAGAATGTTTTTTCGTACTAATAAAGTTATTGTTGAATAAAGGTCCCGATATCTCCTGTTATTGTGCTATTAAAATTTTCACCTCAAGATTCTTATAGTTACTGGTTGCGTTGCTATGCTAACCAGAGATACTCAATGACTGTCGAGAGAAACTTGAAATAATCCCTGTGATTCAGATTATTATTGAAATGAGTTAATCTGTTCACTTTTAATTGCCTTTCTTTCCTAATCGTTTCTGATAATTATCGTCATGCTTTCATCGATAAGTAGCTTATAGATACTTTTACCGCATGATACACAAAATATTCTCTATATAACCCAGTCGTCGTAAATTCAGAAAAGCAAAGATCACGTAAATTTTACGTCGTATTTAGACTTCAATTTTAATTCTGATCTGCTAACGCTTCAAGAATTATTTTTACCAGCAGATAATTTTCAATTACTTCAGATAAAAAGTTATTAAATAATAATAGAACATGCAACAACAGATTAATTTTCAACACTTCACGAAGATTTGTTGCATTTTTGCAGTATACACACTAATGACACGCAATAAAAGTGTTACATTATTTAAGATCTGAAAATTAACGTGGAAGGTCATAAACTGTTTCAATATTTTTACAGTATGAAATATATTCTTTTATTTGTATTTTATAACAATTATCAATAGCCTCTTGACGCAGTTGGGAGCATCCTTTTGCGGGCACTGGTTGTCGGGTCAGCAATAAGATGGTTCGGCATCTCGACATCCACAAACTGCACCAGAAGATCCCTCCACAAATGCCAAGGCTCTGTGTCGAACAAGAAACGAACAGAAAAGACAAACGTTTTGTCTTATTTTGAAAAGCATACTTGCAGAAACAAAATTATTTATTATTTCTAGTCCAAGAAGCTTAAAATATTGGACCATACATCGTGACAGCGGCATCATACGTTCTGGAACAGCTTCAAATGCTGAAACGTTGCAAGGGGTATCAAATAAATTGTGACTAGGTTGAGCGTTTCTTGGTAGGGGGGACGTTGTATGTTGTCTTGGATGGAGAGTCACTGATGAGAGTAGAAATCACTCCGTGGCGTGACCTGGGAAAGTGTATTGGGTGCCTTCCTATTCGTGTCGTATATTAGTAATCTGGCAGATAATATTAATAGAAACCTCAGACTTTCAGGAAGTATGCAGTTGTCTAGTATGAAGTAGTGCCTGAAAAAAGTTGCATAAATGTCCATACACATCTCGATAATATTTAGAAATTACTAACTAGCTTTAAATAAATAGAGTGGTAAAACTGTGCACTTCAGAAAACTCAGAAAGGTTTGTTTTGTAAACACAGAACAATATCAATGAGTCACAAACAGCACTAGTCAACTCATAAAAGTACCTGGTCTAACAGTTTGTCGGGAATGAAAACGTGGTCCAAGTAGGCTGTGTTCTGTTTATTACACATGTAATTCCCCAATTTCAACCGTGGATCACTTTCAAGCACTTGTAATACGTCCAAAAATTGTGTCATTGGTTTACACATCAATTGTCTACAAGCTCTCGCATATGCATATACTTTATAACTCGAGTTAAATATTTTATGCTTCACGCATCATTTCACAATTGTTTGAGAATGATCCTCGGCTATAATTGGCCAACTGCACGGATAATAAATTCTCATTCTCAAAACACTTGAGGCTCTGGGCCGCAACAAAAATAACATTTTAAAAAGTTTGTAGTTAGTCGAATGCAAAAAAAGGTAGCAGACTTCAGTTAATTTCCAAGCGTGATGCCTGTTGTTTCGGACATATCCGGAAGAACAGTCTCCAAAGATCGACTTTCACACCTTAAATCCACAACTAAAGAGAAATGTTTATTATGTAGCTGTTTTGTGCGTCGAAATAATTGAACAGACACATTTGAAAATTGGTGACCATAGCGGGATAAAAAACCGAACGATCCACTTCATTGTAAAGGTTGCCTTAACCGCCTTTGCCACCCGGACGTGCTTCAGTGCTTTTCATATTTCCAAGTGTTGCTTACCTCTGATGTTGTAACTCCGTTCGTTTTCCACGTTGCTCACAGCCTCACTCGATTGCCGTAAGGAGACGAAGGATGGTAAGCATCCGCTTTGAAGTATTGGTATGCCCGTCGAGGCGTAATATTCAATTACATGTGTGGTATCTATTCTTTCGGACGAAGAGAAGCAGAACATCCGGTTTCGAAGCCTTGTCCGGTCACAAAATTTCAGTTGCAACTACTGAATTATTTCAACGCCCAAAGTAGCTACGTCATACAAATTTGCCTGTAGACTACGGTTCATCACTGACGGTACACTGGGAAAATGAGTCGGTCGACAGAGGACACTGCTTGCGAAGTACTTGCAGAATACTGCCGAAGTGTGTAGAATCCATACCAAACAGGCTTCACAGGGATACTGAAAGTATATAAGGAAGGACAAGAAGAATTGTCGCAGTCCAGAGGGCCACAGAAATGCTTAAAAACTTGAAATGGCAGACGCCTGAAAGTAGACGCCAACCGTTCCGAAAAGCCTACTTTACAGTAAGTGAGAAAACTAGGAATAAACTACAGCCATCTACCTATCGATCCTGTAAGGATCATGAAGAAAAGATAAGACTACAGGGCGTTCTGGAAAGTAACCTCTCAGAATTTTTGATGTGAAAACTCTAATAATAATTTTTAAAATAAAACGGAAGCTATTAACATTCTACATCTTTATTCTTTATGTCTACATATTTATTTCTTGACTCAGTCATTTCTCTCAACGAGAGACCATTTTTTTTAACACTGTCACTGTAGAATGTTTGACTTTGTTTGACTTTGTTGGCAGAGGCAAAACCTCATCTTTGCCTCCACCGCTTTATCACTATTAGAGTGAAGTTCCCAAAGGTTTTCTTTAAGCTTTGGAAACATATGACAATTGGAGCCAAGGTGGCATTCTATGGAGGATGGTCGATGAGGATGAACTCAAATCGTCGGATTTATGCAGATATCGCAGCACTCGTGTGTGGTCCGGCATTGTTATGCTGGTGAAGAGCAAGCTCCATGTGTGGACGAAATTTGACACTCGATTACAGCTCGCTGTTCCTCACGCGTCGACTAGTTGCGTTATTCATCACCTTGTTACACGCTTCGGAGCCCTCTAACAGCAGAGGGCTACAAATATGTAGACGTAAAGAGAAAAGATGTAGAATATTAATAACGTTTGTTTTATTTAAAAAAGCTTTAAGAATCTCCACTTAAATATGCGGACTCGCTACTTTTCAGCACGTTTTCGTAATTACGGTGCGAACAGAGAAATTTAAGCAACCATTCTTCCTCTGCTCTATACGTTATTGGAATGTAATGAAACCGAAAGAAAGATTAAGGGTTAAGGTCCCGTTGACATACAGATCACTAGAGACAGAACACAAGCTCGGAAATCGGCCATGTCCTTTCAAAGGAATCATCCTCTCATTTTCCTGGAGCAATTTGGGGAAATCACGAGAAACCTAAATCTTGATGGTCGGGCGCGACTTATACTGTCGTCTTCATGAATGCAAGTCCAGTGTGATAACAATTACGCCTCCCCTCTTGGTAAAAGGAACTCCAGCATGTGGTACAATGTTAAATATACTTGTCCATTTATTTCATAGTGGTTTTCAGGATAAAGATGTAGAGATAAAGACAATACCTTCAGGGATGTGGGTAGATCTCGATTTGATCACACATTCACTGAACGCTGAGAGCAACTATCCGAGGTACTAATATTGTTTTGGACAGTGACGGTATCAAAAGTACGCGTGCGATCAGCGCTTATGTGATTATGTTTTATTCATGACTGTGGAATGAGGCGAGATGAAAGAGTAAACAAGATGCGTTCTATTCTTAAAGAGCTGCTGCTATTACAAATCCGAAACGATTTATATCACAGTCAGTACTATTTCACATTGTACGTCGTAAGAAAAGGTGGGAAGCTTTAAAATTTTGTTCAGAAAAAAATTCGGAACATATCTGGTGATCATCAACTATGGACGACATCTCCTCATGTACGGCAGCCCAATAGTACAGCTTTCAAGTTATTTGATTCGATCCCTTCGGAAAGAAAGGTGGTTAATGGAAAGGCTTACAGAAATTGTATACTAAAGAGCCAACCACAATTTAACAAAACAACTTGTATTCATGTCAGCGAGTCCTTAAATTGGAAAGTTGATACTGACAGTTCCCTCCTATGTCTGTCAATAGATTTAGTATTTCAAGAAGCCTATCAATACATTTCTTGGTGTAAAGCAATTACAAGATATTAGTAATCAAATACGGAGTCTTAAAAGGAGTCTCGAAGGATTTGAAAGAAACTGTATGAAAATCGTAAGTAATTAATGCAGGATCAGCTGACTATTATGCATTGTTGATCAAAGCTAGGTAAAATCTAATCACCATAGTTAATATCGAACTCCATTTGTGGCGCTTTCAGAATCCATAACATGACCTACTTTCGGCAATCATACAGTATATTATTCCTATTTCTTTTACAGCATGCATGAGTTATCAGTAATTACTTGCGGAACAAGTAAGGGAGCAGTTGAAATGACATGTAATTAATTGACAAGTGAAGAACTTTTGAAGCATAAAACAATCAAGTTACCGAAAATCATTTCATTTCCGTATCTGGAATTAAACCTATGTCTTCGTCATCAGGGTAGATAACTATGTGTTGATAACCCACCATTCGGGTACTTGACCTATCTATAAGTGTGGCTCTACACTGTGCCGGGCCGAGACTCGAACTCGAGATCTTTGCCTTTCGTGGGCAAGTGCTCCACCAACTGGCAGAATTGAAGCTGTGAGGACGGGGCGTGAGTCGTGCTAGCGTAGCTCATTGGTAGAGCACTTGCCCGCGAAACGAAAAGGTCCCGAGTTCGAGTCTCGGTCCGGCACACAGTTTTAATCTGCCAGGAAGTTTCATATCAGCGCATACTCCGCTACAGAGTGAAAATCTCATTGTAGCTCTGCAGTAGTTGATATAAGCCATCCCCATACAAAATATATCTACTGGCCCGCAGAAGCTACTCCGTTTCCTGTAACACTTATTCGTACGCGTTGCACCATCAGATTTCACACTGAAAGGCATAATGTCGTAACAATGTGGTAGCGGAGCACGCAGCCGATGACAACTTATTCGTCTCGAACAAACTGATTATGAAGACGCGATCCTCCCATCAAAATATTTACCCCAACCCGTCTTACTTTTAAGTAATTTTCTATCATTTGTGAGACTCAGTCCAAGTTATGTCCCACCGGATGTTTTTCAAGCATACATAGCTCGTTGTTTTTGTAAGTAACAAGAAGAAAACGCTGTTACTATTCACATACGCCCTTCACAGATTAGTCAAACATTTGTTCATATATGTGTGGTAAAGCTTCCAAAGAACATGTTCACCTGCCTGAGCTTATCATACGATGCTCTGGTTGGCTTTTTAATAAAAATTGTACTCAGATATTTTTATATAAAATTTACGATCAATAGATGTACACATACTACTTTCCTGTATCCGTGTTATTGTTGTTGTTTATGCTAATGTTACGAAGCTGTGGTGGTTCTTTATGTATTGGTATATATATATATATATATATATATATATATATATATATATATATATATATATATATATATTATATGTTATGAAAAGTTGGAGTTGATGTTATTCTGCCCGCTTCACAACTGGAAAATTATTTACGTCAGAGACTCAGTTGTGGTACTTCTTGCTGTTAGTTTGACCAACACGATGTTTTTATATTAAAAGACAGCGCCAACACGCAAATTCCAGATATATAGCTGCTTATCGCTAAATTACAGTTGATCTTTGTAAATTATTTTTACTTTTATGAAAATGCAACGCTAAGAAGATTCTCGCAGTTTCGTTAAGCGGGGATTGAAAAAATTTACTGAACTCACCTTACTTAAATATGATTCAGTATTGTAAAAACTGATTACTTTTACTGTTTCAAACGAAGAACCACTAATCAAGAGAAATCTCCTACATTTACATCTATTTTTACTTGTCGAAATTAGCAAATACTAAGATATTTATTACGACTCTGGGCCGTTATCATTTAGAACAATGGCGCTGACCTCTGCACCAATGTTCTCCTATGAAAGTTGCATAAAGTATTGAAATCTATCATTTCATGAATGTAGGAGCTGTTACAGATAAATATTAATGACTCTTTTAAGTAGTATTTGATTATATTTAGGCTAAATATTACATGGAACTTATATGTTTTCATGCAATGGCTTCTTCCACTACGCAGAAACATAAGGGAAGAGAGAGCGACCTTTTTGCAAAAGAACGAAGATTGCAATTACATTCGCAGATAATATTAATTGATTGCAGAGTCTTTGTTATTTTTCTGTGATAATATTTATTACGTTACGACGTCAGTGCTGGTATATTTGCTAAGTTATTCAATGCCATTTTTATCACGTTATTTGGTGTACCACCACATCTCCAGCAATTGCCCCCCAGAGAAAAAGTCAGAAGCCAGAAAAGTAAAGTTTCTTCTGACAATGTATTTTTGGTTGATATCACTGTTTTGTGTTTCTCTTAGCGCTGGAGCCATTTCCTACTGCATCATCATGTCACCGACGTATCAGAGGTATGATTACTTGAGTTTTGAGAATCTGCTGCTATTGCGAACGTTAAAACATTGCTAAAATATCTATTCGAAATTTTTCACTCAGCGTATGTTGTGAAATCTTTTCATGATGACTACATGTCTTTTGGTTTCCCAGGCTGTTCAGTACGCTTTCGGTTATACCAAAATTACAGTAAAAGATGTCTGCATGTCTTCCACTTTCTGATATACTGTATAGCTTAGAAGTATGCTTCATCAGTTACTTTTTCTTTATCAGGAACGTTGTGTTCCGATGCTGTAACATCGTCGCTGCACTCGCTAGTATCAGCAGCACTTCTTGGAGTATACACCGGCCACATTAATAAATGGAAAATTCTAACGTATTGCATTTTACTTGAGAATAATTTAGAATTATTTATTTGTTCTCATACTGTTTCCTACTGGATTGTACCGTAACAAAAAATGACACCGAATGCTATTTTGTCTAGTTCATTTTCTACGAATGTTCTTTTGTTTCTGGTACTTCTTGACATTTTCATAACCTGGATGTTAGTTGTTTGTACACCCGAAGGTCATTTCTACTATGGTATTAGTTAGACATATTAGATGTAATACCTCAGTACCGGCGTAATCTTCTTGTTACTCAGTTTTATCAACTGAGTTAACACAATAAAATCTATCTGAATACCGAATTTTTGGGAACGTTTCACAAGAAAAATTAGTTTGAATCCTAGTATACGGAAAAATCGGACGAAAAGAAATTATGAAATGTAGGAAGATACCAAAGTTATTGTATTTCAGTATTATTGTATTTCTTCTAGATAGTGAAGCCTTTTTTTGGTGTATTTATCTATTAAATTCCAAGGAAGAAACAAAATACGGTGAGCACATAAGCTCATATTTGAAATACGTGCAGCTCGGAAGTTGAGTGAAACGCAGCTGTACACACACCGCTCTCCCTTACAGCCGTGGCATGCGTCACGTAAGCTGTTGCCGTTATGTGTATTTGGTGTGTCTGACGATAAAATGGAATGTACATATGAAACGCGAGTCAAGGTGGCCGAGTGACTCAGGCGTTGGACTGCTTATCCAATGTACTCTGCACGTGCACGTTTGAATCCCATACTTGTTGAAGGTTATTACGCAGTACTAATGATTGCATGAGGAAAAATTTCAAGGAAAATAAAAAAAATAAAGCAGCAATATGTCATGTGCTGAAACGTACAACAATCGCGCTGATCTAGAGGGACGTGAAAATTACTTAAATTTTGCCATGTGGGGGTAAAGCGAAACCTGTAATGAAAAATATTTATTTTCTCTCGCTAACCAAATTTTGAATCTACGATAAAAAGAGACATCTTGAAACGTTGTTCTGACGCCAGTACAAATGAGAAAAGTACAACGAACGCAAAAAGGCTTACTTCATATCTTTTAAAAAAATTAAATTTCACGCAGCCATGGTACCACATGTACCAGAGAGTTGTCAGTTATCCCGTATTTCCCGGGAAATCCCGTATCTTGGCTCCTTTTTTTTGTCAGATCCCGTGTCCCGTATTATTTTTTTGCAATAGCATTCAAAGAATGTATTTCGCCTGACACGCTCACAGTAAGTTGATACTAACTGTGCACACGAAAAGTTGCCGCAGCTTGCACCGAAGCAGTACTAAGACAAATAGTGATCTATATTGCCGGCATTAATTGCCTTATAAACGTACATGAAAGAAACTCTCATGTGGCCGTAGCCGAGGGGATTCGCACTGCGTGAGAGGCGCGCCAGTGTGGCCAGCACTGGCGGTGCCGCACGTGAAATACACGCTCGTCTGGCCGCACATTCATGCAGAACTGTAACTTGTCACGCGGGCTCCTTAGTTTCTGATCGGTGGCTCTCGGTAGCTGTCGGAGGATTTCGTGTCGTAGCGATTTACAGACGTTTGTTGCCAACTGTGCAGCGTACGATTAGTCCGTGTTGACTGCATTGCTGTCCACTTTGACACTCATATCTGCTTCTAATTTTGCATTTATTTTGATAACCTATATGTACTTTTCGAAAGCTTTTTTCCTTATGTTACTCGTCAGTACAATTAGTGATATCAATTTCAATGCCACCAAGGCACCAAGTATTTAGCTTGTTACTTCAGTTGTGCATATAGCTGCTTTCGTGGAAGCTCAAAACACATTAGTAAAGGACGTGACGTTGTTGTGGTCAGATTCGGAGTTTGTGATTTCTTTGTTTTAAGATGAGTAGTGATGAAGATAGGGTGAAATCACCCACAAGGAAGGCAACTAAAAGCATGTGTGTTTACCGTTCATGTTAGGAAGAAACATATTCCTGGATTCGTCCTGTAGAAGTTAATTGTTTCCAAGCCTTCTGTTTTATCCGCAAACGAGAATTTAGTGTGGCACATGCAAGAACTACAGATAAGCTATAAGCTAATTTTGTAGTACCATTGTATTACTTTGGTGCAATTTAAAATTATATAAATATGAATTTAAATTCGTAATAAACATCTTTAATATCTTAGACTGCAATGTTAAAATCGCGGAAGGATGTATTCAGTGATTCTAGAGGGAAAAAAAATCAAGAAAATATTAAGAAATTCAGGTCGTAGGTTGAAGTATCGACATGCATTCAGAGCATCTGTAAAAGAAGGCTGTTTAGGTTTATATGTTGGTAATGGCATGTAGTGCTCTGTATGAAAATCGCTGATGCGCTGTGTGCAGTCTGTGGCTGGTTGGATTCATTATTGGAATATTCGCTTGTGTAGTGTTGGGCAGTTGGATGTGAACAGCGCGTAGCGCGTAGCGGTTGGAGGTGAGTCGCCAGCAGTGGTGGGTGTGCGGAGAGAGATGCCAGAGTTTTGAGAGAGGATCATCTGGACGTGTCTCCGTCAGAAAAAGGAAATTTGTACTTTTGAACATTATTAAGGTAAATACATTGTTTGTTCTTTCATTTGATAATTGTGCCTATCAGTAGTTAGTGCCTTCAGAAGTTAGAATCTTTTATTTAGCTTGCAGTATTGGCGCTCGCTGTATTTCAGTAGTTCGAGTCACGAAGATTTTTGTGAGGTAAGTGATTCATGACAGGTATAGGTTATTGTTAGTAAGGACCAATCTTTTGTAGAGATTATTGAAATTCAGATTGCGTTGCGCTAAAAATATTGTGTGTCTGTTTAGTGATGTTCAGAATAAGTAAAGAGAGAAATGTTTGAGTAAGTTCAGTTTTACTCAGCTGTTTATGTATCAAATAACGTAGAAGTTTACCAGAACAGTCATTCATAATTTTTCTAAGGGGACGTTTCACATCATCCGTTATGAAATGAAAAATAAATGCGCTTTGTCTCTGTTTTACGTTAATGGATCACAGATATAAGTAGTCATGCAACAAAACTATTATAATATCGAATGGATCTAGATGACCAGCTGTAGGGAGGAAAAAGTTTCAGGTTTGAATTAGTTTGTGTAAATATAGGAATGTGTAGTTTTTCAGCTAAGACGTTACATAAAAACCAGTTGGAAAAGCAATCCTGACGTGCTGTTCAAGAATTACGTGTCTCATGTTATAAACTGCCGAAAGAAATCGTCATTTGCTTGTTCAACTTCACCCCTGAACATACAGGTTGTCAGACGCTTGAAACTCGCAATTAATTAACAGGTGAAAAGCTGTTTACGAAAAATAAGTAACTAATTTTTGGGAGATATCTTAGAATGTTATGTACAATATGTGTGGATCACTACAGAATACAAAATGAGATGTCCGAGTTTGCAACTACCGATTGGAAATCTGTATTTGAACCATTTCTTTCAGTTTCTCATCCAGTTAGATTAAGTTTCTGTTCGTGCTTCGCGTAATTTTCTGCTAGCTTTGCAAGTGACCTTCCAGCGCGACAGAGCCCTTTGTATAGGATGCCATTCTCATCTTATTCAGTTATCTGCCAGTAATGCTTTACTATTGACCACGTCTTGTTTCTAAAGTAGACATGGTGAATACTGGGACTTGCTGTAGAAGTTTCTGTACCTTGCAAATCATCAACACGAACAATAAGAGGAGGTTCTAGGAGAAGTAAAGCTGTGAGGAAGTCGTGAGGAGTAACTCGATAGCTCGCTCAGTAAAAGTATTTGCACGCAAAAGGCAAAAGGTCCCAGGCTCAAGTCCTGGTCCGGCAAAAAGTTTTAATCTGTCAGGAAGTTTCGAGTCGGAGCACTCTCCACTGTGGGCTGAAAGTTCATTCCAGATGCAATACATATCTGGGTGCTGAGGTGTAAGTGAATATTGACAGAAAATATTTATAAAATTAAATATTTATTATAGAAGCATTGTTACAACGCATTTGTCGTTTGTTCAAGCGGTCGGGGCGACGGGGATGGCGTCTCCGGTGGCGACGAAGCCGAACTCGTCGGCCTTGTACTTGATGTCGACGGGCTTGCCCTCGGGGCTGGTGTACTGGTACTGGCCGCTCCTGACCAGCACGTGGTCCTTGCCGTCAGGGGTGGGCTTCAGCTCGCCGTGCTCCACCACCGAGATGCCGTTGGCCGTCTGGTACCTGTGGACATAGACAGTGGGTATATTGTGGAAAAACACCGATGAATCACAACTCAATCGGTGCTGATTATTGGGATTAAAGTCATGGAATGCATCCAGTAATTCGAAATTAAGCATGTGGCCCCAACATAAATGGTGCACCGTTTATCATATGTGGATTGTTCCTCACGAGAGAACATCTACCGCTGGTGCGGTTGATATTGTTGAAAGGTCTGACAAAACTTTTCTGATTTAGGCATCCTGTTGTGGTGATTGTGGGAACAATCTAAAGTAAACAACAGTTATGATGTAAACTAGCAGTGGATAAGGCTGTAGATGGACGCTACATCATGATGCTTTTGTAATGCAAGATCACTTTATAAAAGAGGCATATGATATTGTTGAGACCACAGTAGACAATAACTAGGGATGGGTTTCGCTCTAATTGTCGCAGTTCGTGCCGTAGTAAGACATATGACTATAATGAAAGACTATATCGGCTAGCATAAAACATAAGACATCTCACGTTCTCGAGTTAACATGGATCGTGTATCGACACTGACGTGATACCCGAGAATAACTGAAGTAGCATCTTTGCAATAGATTTGTTCTATAGCGTAGCCAGAAAGTCCCTTCAAACCTAAATTAAATTCGTGTAGCAGTGTAAGAGAGTAACAGATTTAAGATTTGAACGTTCCAACCTTATCATTGATATGGTAACAGTGCTCACGTGAACTGCATCGTGACTGCCGCGTAACTGCTACTTGAGTGTCATATGACTACCTTGGGAGGAAAAAAAGTGTGTGCTTTCACTAGTTCATTGTTCGCCTCAACCGTTTTTATGAATAAGAGTGGCAGATATCAGCGACTTCACTTTGGAGGTGTGCTTAGTGATAAATATGTGAGTCCATGAACGGAAGCTCAACAACGAAAATATGGCACGTGTGATAAATTTCGTGAACGGTTGGATAAGGAGCCACTAAGTCATCAGACTTTAGTCACAAGGGGGAAGAAAGTTTTTAGACTCGGAAGTGTTTTGGATGTCCCCCGCTGATCGTCCACCAACCCTAAGGGGAACGTAAGCTGAAGTTAGTGCATCAGAGATGCGTTCACTCTTCAAGTCGACCAGAAACTTGCTGCGGAACTTGGAATTGAAAGGAGCACAATGCAATTCCACTTAAAAATGGATTTAACTACAAAAGAGGAAGAGGAAGATGGTATGGAAGCCTGTCAAACTGTCCAGGGGGTAATAGTGATGCATACAGGGACGCTTTGGACAAATAATTGTATTGCTAAACTGACAATGAAATAATTGCTTGTATAAGGAATTTTCTGGCGACCCTCTCTTTAATGTTCTCCGTGCATTTGTCACTTTAATTTTCTGCGAAAACCCGAGTTTTCGACAATATCCATTATCTTCAAATTATTGAAATGGCTCTGAGCTCTACGGGACTTAGCATCTGAGGTCATTAGTCCCCTAGACTTAGAACTACTTAAAACTAAATAACCTAAGGACATCACACACATCCATGCCGGAGGCAGGATTCGAACCTGCGACCGTAGCAGTAGCGCGGTTCCAGACTATAGCGCCTATAACCGCTCGGTCACAGCGGCCGGCATCATTTTCATCGTCAAGAATGCAGATGATTGTCGAAGACGAAAGAAGTAATGTAAGTACTCTGATGTAACTGATGCAGTCGTGTTTATTACGCCCATAGACTAATATTGGTGCCAACGATGAAACGTCACTTGCAGCCATGCTTGCAGCGTCTTTCTTTTCGTCTTTAGCGTCAATGTTATCTCTGACCTGTGTCATTTCATTCCTTCATCGTATGTTTCTAACTTATAATAAAAATTAAATAAGATTTATAAGCTGAACACTGTTATTTGTCGATGTATGAACTGGTAGCAGGCGTCTCTACAGTGAAAGTCGGAGAACTGTGGGTAAGATGAATTGGTATCTAGCAGACAGTCAAACACTCACACACATTAGGAACATAGGCTTTCCGATACAGACACACACGAGCGTGTCGATACTTACGAGAGAGAGTACTGGCCATGCTCGTCGCGGACCTCCTGGCGGGACACGACCTCGATGGGTTTGTCTGCCAGCACTGCTGTCACGGCCACGGCCAAACACTGCGAAACGAAAAGGACACACTCATAGTCACCGATGCACAGCCTTTAAATTTCTCTCGCTTTCATAATTCTGAGGCTTGTTATACTAACCTTCGAATAGATAACATACCCCACTGAAAAACGGGTCTGAACGCCCTTCGTAAACAGTAGCAGATATGATTCGACATGGGACATTTGCAACCACAAATACAAACAGTCAAAAGAAAAGAAGGTTACTTATTTCTCCCAAATACTTTTCACGAAATAAATGAGAAAAATACTAGAACTATAGGAATCCATACGGAGGCTCATCAACATTCATTCTCTCGATGTGTCAGTCAAGAATAGAATAGGAAAATATAGAAACTATAGTGGCGACAGGTGTACGCTCCGGCACACTCTGAGATGTAGCTTTGTGGTATACAGATTAGATGTAGAAGTAGGTAGGAAAACGGCCAAAGGAAATACTTTAAAATAAACAAGAAACAGCTAAAAACAAGAAAAATAAAAAGTAAACTCAGACTACCAGTTTAAAGGTCCTCAGCCGGCGCTGGTGTTTTATTACTTATTGTTTCGTTCTCCTGCGGCAATGATCTCGCCATCCTGTAACTGGCTAGGTTCGAAAATGACCAAGTCCAGAGAAGCAATACAATGTCCAAACCAACGTTCAGCTTGATGGCAGATTGATTTCACTTATTTCGTCACAATCTGTTAACGTATCATGACCATTTTCTCTGTGGAGTGGCAGTTGGAGCTTTAGGGAACTTCTGATGACTGCAGTGATTACATGAGGTCATGTTGTTCCTGTCTCTCATAGAGACTTAATTTTACTCGAATAGCAAAAATAAACAATCCTTGTCACAATGTACGAATACCTACAGTAAGTAAGGTTAGATAAGGAAAATGTTAACTCATTAAAATGTCATGAAAGCCCGGGCCTAGAACCAAAACTACTCTCTTTCGAATTTGAGCCATAGTTCCCACTCAGTTGGTAACGTACGTGAAAAATGCAAGGGATTTCACTTTCATGTGAAGGGAGTTCACACTTGAAAGACCACACACAAGTGAAATTTAGAGTTAGTTGTTGGCTTCAGCTGACAGAATTTCCAGAGGCGGTGCTGCGGAGGATCGTCAAGCTGCTGAGATTGTGGATAATAAGTGACCATTGTGTGTGACAGACCGCCATCGCAGGTGCAAAAATCGAGGAACAAGTCAGCGACGTGCTCATCGCAGTTGTGGACTGCCGCAGAATGACAGCATCAGAATTACTCTTACATCCACTGACCTAACAGTTCACAGATCAGAGTGTGGAAGAAAAGGAAGGGTGAGGCGGTAATCAAAACAAGAAACGCCTAGAAGGGTTATTTAGTTGTTAAGCACTGTATTTAGGTTAATGAGTAACAAAATATATCAAAATAATGAAGCCAAGATAAACCACTTAATTCTCTATGTTTAGAAGGATGTTGTATAAGCAATTAAAAACCTTTTATATCTAGGAATCAAAATCATATGAGAGAACACAAGCAAATAATACTTTAGATATGAACATAGACGTAAAAATTTTATTCAACAAAGGAAATTTACTACTGTGAAACACTAATGTTGAACAAATGATAACAATTTGAAAACTGTATGTCTGAAATTCAAAGCCGTATGAAATTTTTTTTGAACAAGGGAAAAACATAAGAAGAAATTTGAAATATTAGGCATATTTCAGTAGAGGATATGGGCGAAACAGTGAAAGAAAAGGTGTTAGAGTAGACGAGAAGAATATCTGTGGAGAACGATCACCAAACGAAGTCTCGGTTCTCGGACATTATGCGTCGTCACGTGAACGAAACCTAGAAACGTGTTAAATTTTGGGTTACAGATAGGAAAAAACCAGACGCCTAAACGACGAGTTTATGAAGCTCGATGTAGTTCTCTACTTCCGTTAATGTTTCGACTGCGTGAGACAAGGACAGCTTTAAACTTACGCAGATAAATACAAGTGCAAGGTCAGTATCGTTCATCAGTTACCTAATCTCAGATTAATAACAAAATGTTTCTTAAATTTTTTCACTTTTTTTTAAATTTCGATGGAAAGTTTCAAAGGAAATTACCTAAACGAGTTTCTACGTTTGTACTTAAAACATGACAAAAAAAATATTTCCATGAAAGTGTGGACAAGAAAAGCTCGATGGGAGCCCGCTACTTACAATCAGAGCGATCTTCATAGTGCTGGGAGGATTCACGGCTGTGCTGGTCCAAGCGACTGCTGTATCTCCAACCTCTGCAGCACCCTTTAAATACCTGAGCAGAAGGCCATTGAGCACCTGTTGACTACGCCCTTCCCTTGTTACCAAAGATGTTTTTCCGGCCATTGGTTATCCCTTTCGGTGAAGCGTACGTACTGCAATAGCAGGAACCTTGCTAGATCTTGTCCTCTTGTTCGCATATTCCCTTAAAAGTAATGCCTTTAAGAAAGAGAAACAACCGTTTAATATCTGATTAAAGATTAGTGACGAACATCTGGAGCACGTCGCAGAGTGCAAATATTAAGGAGTAATGCTATAAATAAGAAGCGATATGAAAAGGAATGATAACGTATAATATGGTAGATTTAGATTTGTTGGAAGGATTCTGGTGAAATGTGGTGGAGCTCTCAAGGACATCGAACACAAGACACTAGTGCAACCAACACTAGAATATTGGTCCAGCGTTTAAGCCCGTATCAAGCAGGAATGACAAAAGACATCGAAAGAATTCGTAGACGACCTGCTAAGATGGTGGGAATTCTTGGAAGAAAGCTACGAAGCTCTTACGATACGATACTTTTTTTTCCCTTTATCAATAAGCGAACGACATAGAAGAGAAAATTGTTAATAAGGGTATCCTTCTCTATGCATTTCGCAGTGGCTTGTGGAGTTTTTCTGTAGTTGTAGATTTAGAAGTTTGAAACTCGAAACCTTTATATTCTGATGTCATTAAATGAATGTCACTACCAAAGTTTCTTGTTCCTGTCACTATCCTGGCGTCATCTAATTATCTTGCCGGTTTAACGCTCCTTTGCGGCTCGTCAGAGTGCAACAATGTCATGTTTTCATCTTTAATCGCACCGTCATCTCTCACTCACACCGTATGAATGCTATCACTTTTAAACTTATTCACTATTCATTTCCTTGGCCCTTAAAACTAATGTAGATCCGTTTTTCTGATACCGACTATTAGCAGGGTAAAGAACTACGTTGTTGAAGGGCAACATACAGAGCATATCACTGCACCATCTCTACCACTACATATTTCAACTTCATCATGATATTGATTTTTGTCGGCTGTAATAGACGTAGTTCCATCTTCATTCCTACTACTTGAATAATTGTGAGGCACTGTTCTTAGAAACATGTTTCTGTAACTATGTGTTTTAAGTACTCCGTTTTATAGGAAGGAAAACTGGGTAATGGAGGAAACATAAATTGACAACATTATGAATGTTGAAAGAAACACACGTAACAAGAAGTGCGAGACGGTTAACAGAGAAAGATATCTGTAGGAAACGTCTACCACATTCAGGCGGATATTAATAGCGCTGGGCACTATTGTGTGAACCATCGACTTCGTGAACTAACGCCATTTGCTCAATCCCTCTTGCATCTCCTGTTCATAAAGTCTGCAACTTGTCATTCGATGTTAGTAGCTGCAGTTTTATGTTTATCCCGAATTAGCGTTTTCGATGAGTTCACTTTCAAATTAAACGAATGTCGATGTCCATATAAAATAGGAATATTTAGAACAAGCTAACTAATACAACACAGATTGACAATTTAATTTATTCTCTTTTATAGCAAATAAGTCACTTCACATACAAAAAACGACAGAAAATAAAGTTTGTAATCGAACATTACGTTATGTTGGTAAAATTTTGTTACTGAATTTCATTAGTTATATGTTCCATATTTCATAGCCACTTCATTTGTCATTCTGTCCAGTGTGATATATTAAGTTTCAAGCAGTTTGTTATGTCCCCAGATAACTTTTTACAAAAGGATATTTTAAAACATTCGATTTGGAAGAAATTTAAAACATTTCCTGTTTTCTACAACAAAAAAATGGTTCAAATGGCTCTGGGCACTATGGGACGTACCTTCTAAGGTCATTAGTCCCATAGAACTACTTAAACCTAACTAACCTAAGGACATCACACACATCCATGCCCGAGGCAGGATTCGAACCTGCGACAATAGCGGTCGCGCGAGTCCAGACTGTAGCGCCTAGAACCGCTCGGCCACTCTGCTCGGCTTTTGTACAACAGAGTGCACCATATACTGTCAGTACCAGCACACATATACCTTTAAGTCTTGTACTCAGCTATATTAATTCAAAATCTCATAATTCAGTTCACTGAGCCATGCAGAATGCACTCATATTCATATTCTTTGTACTTACATTCACTTCTTTTTTTATGATGTGACAACTCTTCCTTTAGCCACATTGAATATATGGGTATGTTGATGACTTATAAATTACATTCATCTTTTTCTTCCATATAGTTAACATCTTGCAAATCAACATAACAAATAAGTTATATTGAATTTTTTTTCGTCTCTTGAAATTCAGAATAATTTAGAGTCCAAGAACAGGGCATTGCGTATGCCCCAGCTCAAAAGTGCCAGTGTTCACAACTCCAGCGTTCTGTGGAGCTTCAGCCTGTTGTTCAAATCGTTAAACAGAAGCACTATAATAGTTAGGATACAATATATGCCGAGATTGATTGGAGTTTAAATCATCGTATCATTTCTTTCGACAATCACTATTCGAGCACGTACAAACGGTTGAAATATACGAACTCAACGTCGGTAGAACTACTACTACGACAAGCGTTTCACGATTTTTCAATGGCTGAACTAAATGGTATGTTTTTCTAAGTTCTTACATGCGGTCTATACGAGCGAGTGGATGTGCCTTCCAGTATCGGTTGCTCCCAGTTTAATATTCGTTCTTTAACTGCGGTAGGTCTTTTCGTCTGTTACGCTAACAAGAACACATTGGTAGCTCGTTGGTGGCGTATTACCTTACTGTATGGTTAGCTGTACTATGTGTTGGATCGAATCTCACTGCAGCCTTTTTATTTTATTATGTCGCAAATATTTCATGCTTTACTTTCTTTTTGTTATTAAATTATATTTTCCTTTTTTTACTTTTTGCAATATTTCTTCAGTAAATAACTAATTGTGGTTTATGAATTTTATATCTAAAAATAATTTTTGTGGAGAGGTAATATTTATCTGACCTCCCACAACAATAAAAATAATCGTCCTTGGAACGTGATATTCATCTGCCCTTCGACGGAAGTACGAGTGATCTTCCTTCGAGGGTGATATTTATCTGACCTCCCATAAAACTACAAGTAATATAGTAGCAAGTAGATTTGTGTTTTGAAATTAATATTGTTGGCGTAATAAACATGTAGAACTTTTACAGAAAAATTAAATAAAATAAAATGAAGAGTAGGCTACGTATAGCTTCAATATTTTGTCCGCCTGCCATTGGCATCAACAACGGGTTGGATCTTTCGAGGCATAGAATTTACAAGTCTATGGAGAAAGTTCTCATCCATGACAATTCTCTCGCATGAAGAATGGAGCAAAGTCCATAGGGCATTCACAACTACCGGAGGAGGGTCTATGGGATTGAGATCAGGTGACTTTCGAGGCCACGGAAAGCACTGAATAATTTCCTCCCTCCTTTGAAACCAGCTCTGAATCCTAGTGCTATTGAGTGATGGATGAATATCATGTTGGTAAGTGACACGTGCTTCAGAGCATCAAAGTCAAGCTCCAGGGTTGATTACATTTCAAGCAAACGTTCATAGCAAGCTGAACTGAACTTGCCTTGGATGCGTTCTAAGGTTCCTGCACCCACGTAAGGCACCCAGCCCCAGGATTTCACATTCATGCACCCGCTTCTACCGCGTGTGGCCGCCAAGCCCGCGTCACATCGTTTCCCATGTGTGCGGTAAACGAGTGCAGGGCCTCTGCTCGTGCACTCAGTTGTGAACTCGTTGGAGAAGAGGACTTTTCTCCAATCAACATCTTCCCAGGAACTTACAATTGCTAGTCTATCCATGACTTCTTCGTCAGACAACGATTCTTTGATAAGAACACGACGAGACCTGATTCCACGGTCCCTTAATCTTCTGAGGGTAGATCTCGATGAGCCTGGGAAATGTGAAACTCTCCTTAGTTCATGAATGATTTACAAAGGAGCATTCTGGGCCGCCCTGATCTATTCTTCGTCTTGTCTCCGTGTAGAGACACGTAGTCTTCCAGGTGTTGGACACCTCGTTACCTCACCATTCTCTCTCAATCGTCTAATCTTTCTTCTTGCATTAATACCATAACGACACAGTTTCCAAAGAGAGCAATTATTCACTAACGAACATTCACATCAGCCATTTTGAAGCAGATCTATGACGTATGCCAATCAACTGATACGTTTCTCTTGGCTGAAAACTGTAGAGACACCAGGTGGCGGTCGAGGTAATTAAGAATAAGTACATCGATTTTCAATATTTTTACTATGACCATTTGTCTGTGTGTTTACAGATTAGACTATTATAAAATGGAATTTTTTGAAAGAATATGGAACCAAGGCAAGCCTACAACTGCACAATTTGTAGTGAATTAAGCTTTAAAATATTACCTGCAGAGGTCTAAATAATAATAATAATAATAAAAAATGACAACTGACTGAAGGTAAATTGGCAAGCTCGTTCTTTACGTCCGTAAACCGTCAGTCTATCCACTCGCCCATTGAAACAGATGAAACAGATATGAAACTCTTCTCGCCGTAGTAACTCTACAGCCTTGGAGTTCATATACACACGTCAAAAAAAATTTTTCATCACCTCGGCTCCGAGAGTTCCGGAATCTGTACAGAAAACTGGAATGTAGATCACCATAAACATCAAATGGTTCATATGGCTCAAACACTATGGGACTTAACAACTGATGTCATCAGTTCTCTAGACTTAGAACTACTTAAACCTAACTAACCTAAGAACATCACACACATCCATGACCGAGGCAGGATTCGAACCTGCGACCGTAGCAGAGGCGCAGTTCCGGACTGAAGCGCCTAGAACAGCTCGTCCACAGTGGCCGGCCATAAACATCACTTCCGCCCTTTTTATTGCACATGAAAACCACACATTGCATGTTGTACCATCATACAGCGAGACCTCCAGAGTTGGTGGTCCAGACTGCTGTACACACCGGTACCTCTAACACCCAGTAGCACGTCCTCTTTCATTGATGCATACCTGTATTCGTCGTGGCGTACGATGCACAAGTTCATCAAGGCACTTTTAGTCAAGATTGTCCCACTCCTCCACGGCGATTCGGCGTAGATCCATCAGAGTGTTCGGTGTGTCACGTCGTCCATAAACAGACCTTTTCAGTCTATCCCAGGCGTGAACGATACGGTTCATGCGTGGAGAATATGCTAGCCACTCTAGTGGAGAAATGTAGTTATCCTGAAGGAAATCGTTCACAATATGTGCACGACGGGGACGCGCATTGTCGTCCATGAATAAGAATGCCTCGCCAGTATGCTACCGATATGGTTGCACTATCGGTCAGAGCATGGCATTCACGTATCGTACAGCCGTTACGGCGCCTTCCATGACTACCAGCGGCATAAGTCTGCCCCACATACTGCCACCCCAAAACGTCAGGGAACCTCCATCTCGCTGCATTCGCTGAACAGCGTGTCTAAGGCGTTCAGCCTGACCCGGTTGCCTCCAAACACGTCTCCGACGATTTTGTTTAAGGCATATGCGATACTCATCGGCGAAGAGAACGTGATGCCAATCCTGAGCGTTCCATTCGGCATGTTGTTGGACCCATCTGTGCTGCGCTACATGGTGTCGTGGTTGCAAAGATGGACCTCACCAATGGACTTGGGAATGAAGTTGGGGCATCATGGAGTCTATTGCGCACAGTTTGAGTCGCAACACGACGTCCTGTGGCTGCACGAAAAGCGTTATTCCACATGGTGGCTTTGCTGTCAGCCGCACGGAATGGTCGCTCGTTTGAGGCGTCCTGTCACATACTGCGCGGCCCCTCCCGCCGGAGGTTCGAGTCCTCCCTCGGGCTTGGATGTGTGTAACGTTCTTAGCGTAAGTTAGTTTAATTATTGTGTAAGTCTGGGGTCCGATGACCTAAGCAATTTGGTCCCTTAGGAATTCACACACATTTGAATATTTTCGTTTCTGTCAGGGTTCCTCCTTACTATAATCCGTAGGTAGCTGTCATCCATTGCAGTAGTAGCCATTAGGCGGCCTGAGCGAGGCAGATCATCCACAGTTCCTGTCCCTCTATATCGCCTCCATGTCCGAACAAGTTCGCCTTGGTTCACTCCGAGACGCCTGGACACTTCCCTTATTGAGAGCACTTCCTGGCACAAAGTAACAATGCGGACGCGATCGAACCGCGGTATGGACCGTCTAGGTGTGGTTGAACTACAGACAACACGAACTGTGTACCTCCTTCCTGGTGAAATGGCTGGATCTGATCGGCTGTCGGATCCCCTGCGTCCAATATGCGCTGCTCATGCATGGTTGTATACATCTTTGGACGGTTTTAGTGACATCCCTGAACAGTCGAAGGGACTGTGTCTGTGATACAATATCCACAGTCAACGTCTATCTTCAGGAGTTCTGTGAACCGGGGTCATGCAAAACTTTTTTTTTTGTGTGTGTGTTTCAACCGCTTCTACTGTAAGTAGGCTGTTTAGGTTTTTATATTGGTAACGCCACGTAGCGCTCGCTCTGTATGAAAATCACTGGCTGTGCTGTGTGCAGTCTGTGGCTAGTTTGCATTGTTGTCTGCCATTTTAGTGTCGGGCAGCTGGATGTTAACAGCGCGTAGCGTTGCGCAGTTGGAGGTGAGCCGCCAGCAGTGGTGGATGTGGGCAGAGAAATGGCGGAGTTTTGAAATTTGTAAGACTGTATATCATGAACTGCTATATATATTATGACTTTTGAACACTAGTGAGATAAATACATTGTTTGTTCTCTATCAAGATCTTTCATTTCCTAACTATGCCTATCAGTAGTTAGTGCCTTCAGTAGTTTGAATCTTTTATTTAGCTGGCAGTAGTGGCGCTCGCTGTATTGCAGTAGTTCGAGTAACGAAGATTTTTGGTGAGGTAAGTGATTTGTGAAAGGTATAGATTAATGTTAGTCAGGGCCATTCTTTTGTAGGGATTATTGAAAGTCAGATTGCGTTGCGCTAAAAATATTGTGTGTCAGTTTAAACACAGTCATGTATAATTGTTCAAAGGGGACGTTTCATACTACGTGCTCGAATAATAATTATTTTCGAAAGAAATCATACGATGTGTAAAACCGCAATGAATCTCGACATATGCTATATCCTAACTATAATATTTCTTCTATTTGACGGTTTAAACACCAAACTGAAGCTCCGCAGACTGCTACAGTTGTGGACACTTGGCACCCCTGAATTTGGTCATGCGCAATGTAATATTCTTGGACTCTTAACTTATTCTGTCCGGGCAATGCTTTTGCCTCTCATTGTACATACTGAACAACATTGGGGATAGGCTACAACCCTCTCTCACACCCTTCTTTGCCGCTACTTCCCTTTCATGCCCCTCGGCCATTATAACTACCGCCTGGTTTCTGTACTAATTGTTCAAAGGGGTCGTTTCATATGGCGACCCTTAGCCGAGGATACCTCACTGGAATCTTCTGATTTTTTCTTGTAGTTTGTGCAATTAGTGCAGCCTTCGTTTATTGCTAGCGCGTAATTGTAGAGAGAATTTCCTTTGTAGTTGTAGTTTTCATTCTTCTACAGTAAAACAGTTGTGGCATGCATGTAGATTTGCACCAAGTATTTCGCAGCTGCGCTTGCGATTAACGAGATATTATTTTCAATGTCATGTTAATGTGTTTTCTTGTTTTGCTCTTCAAATTGTGTTTTTCTGTGTTGTCGTGTGAAATATTGTGACAATAATGGCGTGTGAAAAGCGTAATACTAGGCTCCAAAGTAAACTGAGAAATGACAGTGAAGACGAAAGCAGTGTGTTAGCGCCGCCGAGTAATGAATTAACTAATGTTCAAAGTAGTAATTTGGTAATTGTGCATAGGGAAACAGAGCGGGCTGCAAATAATGGTGTAGGTAGTGAAACAATTAGTGAACAGGGAAGCATTATCGATCGATCGGTCGGCAACAGCTCGCCTCACGAATCCGAAATGACAGAACACAATATTGCAAATACTGTAGACTTAGGTTTTGGGTCCTCACCGTTTTATCAAATGAGTCAAGACACATTTTCTGCTTGTCAATGTTGTCGGTGAAAATGCACTGCCAAAAAGCGTAGAGAAACAGATTCCAGACACTAATACATTATTATTGCAATTAATGCAACAAATGGAGCAAAATCAGATACAAACACAGCAAAAGCTTCAAACGTTAGACACAATGGAACAAAATCAGAGACAAACACAGCGAAAGCTTCAAAAGTTAGACAGAATGGAACAAAATCAGAGACAAACACAACAAAAGCTTCAAAAGTAAGACAGCATGCTTGAACAAACACGTGAAGATTTAACTACTGAGTTACATTAAATCGAATCGAAATGTCATATAGTCTGTAATTACGTAAAAACACAAATTTGTGAGCATTTTCAAACTATTTTTTCGTGGCATGAAAATGCATTACAGAATCACGAAGCACCCATAAAAGAACTGCAAACTACTGTTCATGAAAATCATGAGACCTTGCAAACTAAAATTGACTCAGTTGCATCTACCGGTTCGGTTACGCAACTTGCAAAAACTCAGGAAAACTTAAAGGACACAGTAGATACTCTGATAATTGGTTCAGAAAGACACATGAAGGAAATTAGTTCATTATCAGAGAAAGTAGTTGAACTTTCGGATCAGCTAAATAACTTATCTACAAAGGTAGATGATGAACTGAATGACACAAGACCCGTAGCCTTCACTGACACAGAAGAGTATGAACAAATTAGAAAATTCAAACAAAATCAAAATCAAATCAATACACAGTACAAAAGAGAAATCCGGGAAGTACAAGATCAGTTGACGCAGGTAATACAAGAATTACATATTTCAGAGGACACTCGCGCTCCAATACGGGAAGAGGGACATAGAAATACGGAACAGCCACAAAATAATAACATGAGACACTTCGGAAATTATGAAAGAAATTGGCAAGGAACACCGAATTTTGAAATGGAACAGCCGAAACGAAGTAACAATGACCGATATGCGACTTGCCGTCATGATGATTTTGACTATAAGCTGTTCATTACTACACGTAAATTCAAAACATTTAAGAATTCTGGCAACGACATTCATCCACAAGCGTGGCTTCATCAATTCTCCCATTGTTTTCCTCTCAACTTGTCATTAGAGCACAGATTAGAATTTATGTGTGGCTATTTAGAGAGTGAACCAGCTGTAAGAATGCGATCGGTCATTCACGATTGTCACAGTGAAGGAGAATTTTATCATGCCTTTCTCTCAGCATATTGGTCTCAAGCTACACAAGACCGAGTAAAACATAGCATCATAATGATGAAACATTTCGAACAATCGGAATTTACTAGTCCTGTCAAATATTTCGAAGACATGTTACATAAGAATCAGTATCTTTCAAACCCATACAGCCCCTCAGAACTCATCCGCATTTGCTTAATCAAATTGCCTGAACATTTACGACACATTATTTTGGCAGGACGTTGCAAAGACGACATTGAAGCTTGCCATGGACTCTTACAAGAATTGGAAATTGATACTGACAATCACGGAACGCGAAAACAGGAGCACAATAATTACAGGTCACATCCGTCACAATAATAACTGGACACGACAAGGCCATTCGTGCAGCGCAAATCGTGACCAAAGAAGACACCACCTGTATGACAACCGTTGGCAGAATAATAGTAACAGAGAAAGATCGCATTTCCGTAGTAATGAATATGACAGATATAACCATAGAAACAGACAATATGGGAGCCAAAACAATTATTATCATGGGAGACAGAATAACTTCAGACACAACAGTTCAGCACGCAGTTACGATTCAGGGAGAAATTCTCAACCACGTGACCGACAAGAAAGAAACTATGGAATCTACCGACATGACGACAGATGATATAATCGTAACGGCAGACCTGAATTTCATCAGAACTGGCGGGATTCAAACAGGGGAGTGCCCTCTCAACAAGGTGAATTTATAGAAGTTAGGTCTCCTAATCCTAATAACGACGTGCGCCAACAAAGAGACAGACAATGACTCGCGCCGCAGGCAGCCACGTGCGCCGGCTGACTCAGAGAAAAATAACATAGACGTTAACCTTGAGAAAAATTTTAGCATTCCTTACCGTCGTATACAACGTGATAATTGCTTTGAAATTGAAACTTGCGTACTAGGAAGGGTAAAGTATTACACTAAATTTCACATGTAAAACCGTTTATTGAGGGATAATCTGCTTTTTAACTTAGTCTCTGCCATAAAATTTTTCACTTCACGTTACTAGTATGCTTTGTCAGACTTAGAAACTGTTAACATGCAACAATGTTTTGAAGCTAACTATCCAGTCTAGAACCTAGGGAACATATTTAGAGAACAATTACCACTGCATTGTGATAGTGAACAGAGGACACAGTGTTACTGTGTGTGTAAATTCTTGCTTGTTAGTTGCACGATTACGAAACCACTATCAAGCTTACATACTTAGAACATATACTGCTAATGATATTTTAATGCAACATTTTGGTTTACTTGAAAAGATACTCTTAATTCGAAGTACTTTCGGTGAAATTAAAGATGACTTAGCATTTGGTTTCTTTGATAGCTACACGATTATATCACGACGCTACTAATATGTGACACAATTTACATTGTTGCTTTTGCGGTGTATCTGTTTCATATCTACACAGTTTTTCTGCATTATTCTGGAAAGCAAAACATGTTTTAGCAGTAACTTTTGTGGTATAGCTACAATGAGACAGCCTTTTTCGTAGCACAGCAATACGTTACACTATAGTACTTTCTTGATCACGGTAAGGTACGTAATAACTACGATATCTATACGCAAAGCATTTCATTTTAGTTTATGATGAGGTAAGTACATTGACTTCAGCAGAACTTTGCTTGCAGAGGACGATGACTTCGACACTTCCGCAGAATTATCTTACAGCAAGACACACATTTAGCGCTACAGGACACTCATTTGAGAGATTAATTTTGCACTTAAGCCATTTATCTTTCAAGATTTTTGAATTACAGAGAAAGTTTTCCACGATACATTTCATTCCATTGCTGTAATCTGTAACACCTGAGGGTATAATTACATTTATCCTCAGGGGGTACACGCTTACTTTGTGTACCATGTGTTTGGCGAGCACAAGGAGCCCTAGCTAGTATGGTATTTGCTTATACCACTTTACACATCAGTACTATATTTCTCTAACACAGAATTACACAGATATCTGATTATTTAATAGAGAAACATTTTTTTACAACGTTCAGTGACAGATGTTTATGTAATTACATAGTTGGATAACTTCACACTTATGAAATTGTATTTTGTCTGTACTTTGTGAACTGCTCATATTTTTTCAGAACCATTGTGATACTATGAGAGCTTTGAATGATGTATTTGGTATGGGATCACGATTTTTAAAGTACGATTGAGGTACATGACACTATTGAAATGAGCAGAGAATTTTTTTTTCAATTTTGTAATTATTGCAGAAAGCTACAACGTTTTTGAGATTTGGCTGAGTTTTCATGATGTTATTATTATGATGACAATGTGTATTACGCTATTGAGTTATGTTTATGATCAATAAGCTGACGCTATATGAGTCGTAAATATTTCAGTAGGAGAGTTAAGTGACCTTGACGTAATGCGTAGTGAGCACCCAGCTACGCGATAGTCGCCTGGGAAAAAGCCATTAGTGTCTGCCTTTCAGAGGCACAGGTGGAGAAGAAAAGAGACCATTAACCTCGCTATTGACATTCCTTTGTAGAAAGCATTGCAAATATGACACGCTCATTACTTGAAAACATATGATTACTCGTAATTTGTGCTACTTACTGAAATGCTTATGAATTGATGGTAAATATTCGTACATTTGCACACCTGATTATGACAAGTGTCTTTCTACGACAATTGAGAGAATTTTTACTAACTTATGAAATGCCTCATGACTACTGAATGATTATTTTATGCTTTACTTTGTACATAGTTGCTTATTTTATTTGATATCTGTTTTCCAGGTGTGTTGCACCATGGCTTTTATAAAATAAAATTAAATGCATATGCTAATGTGAACACTTTATGTCAACAGATCTATTAAATAAAAATTTTATGATCCACATTCTTCAAAAACGGAGCACTTGGAATGGAAAGAACAATAAGAAGGGATTAATAACAGTAACTGCATACATAATTTTCTTTTCAACTACTTGGTAATTTTTTGGTAGAGTAAGTTATTGTGATGCATCACTCTAGTGTTAAGATGTGACATAGGTATTAAACATGGCCATTTTTACTGTAATATTTTTTCTGCTTGAGCTTTGTCATGTTTAGATATAAGTTATTGCATTTGCTGCTGCTGTTTGCCAGGCATAGTGCTACTAAATTTCACTTTGTATTACTCTGTTAAGCTAGTTTTACTACTGATTTATTTTCCTTGTTGCTTCACATTGGCTCATATTAGTTGTAATGTTGCATTTGCTTGGTAATTTAGATTTACTGTAGCTTTCTTTGCCAATTTCCATTTTTTGTCATTGCTGTTTGTGTTAATTGTTTTGTGCTGCTGCATTGCCTCGTCCCTTAGTTTAGCATCTGAGCTCAGTAGATTTAAGTTAGCTTAAGAGGGGGTAGGCTATATAAGAGAATGAGTTGTGATGAATTGGAAGAAATGCATTGACAACGTATAAAAAACGTGAAATAAGAGGAAACATCTATGAAATGAAGTTTTGGGTTGGACTGCAGTACCAGACATCTCACTGAAAAGAAACCCTGTCCTTTCCTTTTCGGTTATGCCATTATGTGTGTGTGTGTACCCTTGTGTATTTGTGTTCTTCTTGTCTTTATGTGTTTATCTGATAAGACTTATGTTGTAGAATTTTTCTAATACTCAGCTACATTCACTATGATGAGGAATACTGTTATCCTCAAATATAATTTGCATTTATAATATGTTATTTACTTTGTAAAGATGTTTAGACATTATGTTCGAAAGCTATTCTGATCTTTTATGTATGTACTTATGTCATAATTCCGGTAACATTGATGTATCTGTTATTTCGATTCTTTTGTAAAGCGCGTATTACTACAAATGTTGTCTGTATTATTATGTTTTAATGATGTTTTCTGTATCTTTGTAATTGTATTCTCGTGTTATAAGGTTGTAATAGACACCAGTTCTTCAAATTAAGTAACTTGTAAGCATTCATTTCACTGCACACATTTCTGTTGGTCATAGTACATGTACAATATGTAAAAAAAGAAGAGGACTGTTAGTGCTCCCACGTGTGTTGATAAGTTAGCAAGGGACTGGTTAACAGCATTGCTGGTTCTAAGGACAATTCCAAAAACTTTGTGAGTATACAAGTGGTGGTCTATGGACTTGCTATAGTCTCCGCAAGACTCTTCGATGGTGACTGTGCACCTGCACAGTCGCGACAGTTGGCTGCTGGCCGTCTCTACAAGGACTACAGTGGGTCTACATCTTTGATGACTCACCAATACCATTATCTTTACAAGTACTACTGTGGGTCTGCATCTTTAATGGTCCACCAATACCATTATTTCTACAAGGACTGCAGTGGGTCTGCACCTCTGGTGGCCCACCAATACCGTAATCTCTAACAAGACTACAATGGTATGTTCTGTGATGACCTACCTACCAATATTCTTCAAAACTTCGACTGACTCTGCTGTGGGTTTGCTCTGTTGTGGCTCATTATCTGTCAGCATGTCAAGAGTCAGCACTGTCTGTCCGTTGGAAGGACAACACTACTTCTTCAAGACTGCATGGAAATCCACTACTTCTGTGTGCATTTTCTTTTACTGCTCAGACTTTGAGAAAAAAAAACCACTGCAATTTTACTGTGATGAATGATCAGGACTGTCTTTATGGACTATGAGAAAATTTTAGCTTTTGACCAACATAGTATCAATAAGTGTGTGCATTTGATTTCTTTGTTATTGTAATTATGAAAATTTTTTTCAAATCTGTATTGGCCACTGCCCAAAACAATTCGTAAAACTTTTGGTGGGGAGCATGGGGTCTATGTAAGTAGGCTGTTTAGGTTTTTATATTGGTAACGCCACGTAGCGCTCGCTCTGTATGAAAATCACTGGCTGTGCTGTGTGCAGTCTGTGGCTAGTTTGCATTGTTGTCTGCCATTTTAGTGTCGGGCAGCTGGATGTTAACAGCGCGTAGCGTTGCGCAGTTGGAGGTGAGCCGCCAGCAGTGGTGGATGTGGGCAGAGAAATGGCGGAGTTTTGAAATGTGTAAGACTGTATATCATGAACTGCTATATATATTATGACTTTTGAACACTAGTGAGATAAATACATTGTTTGTTCTCTATCAAGATCTTTCATTTCCTAACTATGCCTATCAGTAGTTAGTGCCTTCAGTAGTTTGAATCTTTTATTTAGCTGGCAGTAGTGGCGCTCGCTGTATTGCAGTAGTTCGAGTAACGAAGATTTTTGGTGAGGTAAGTGATTTGTGAAAGGTATAGATTAATGTTAGTCAGGGCCATTCTTTTGTAGGGATTATTGAAAGTCAGATTGCGTTGCGCTAAAAATATTGTGTGTCAGTTTAAACACAGTCATGTATAATTGTTCAAAGGGGACGTTTCATACTACGTGCTCGAATAATAATTATTTTCGAAAGAAATCATACGATGTGTAAAACCGCAATGAATCTCGACATATGCTATATCCTAACTATAATATTTCTTCTATTTGACGGTTTAAACACCAAACTGAAGCTCCGCAGACTGCTACAGTTGTGGACACTTGGCACCCCTGAATTTGGTCATGCGCAATGTAATATTCTTGGACTCTTAACTTATTCTGTCCGGGCAATGCTTTTGCCTCTCATTGTACATACTGAACAACATTGGGGATAGGCTACAACCCTCTCTCACACCCTTCTTTGCCGCTACTTCCCTTTCATGCCCCTCGGCCATTATAACTACCGCCTGGTTTCTGTACTAGCTGCAAATAGCCTTTTGCTCCCTGTATTTTACGCCTCCTATCTTCTGAGTTTCAAAGTGTGTAGTCCAGTCAACATCGTCAAAAACTTTCTCTAAGTCTACAAATGCTGTGAACTTGCGTATGCTATTCCTTAACTGGTCTTCTTAGATAAATCGTAGGGTCAGTATTGTCTGGCAAGTTCCTACATTTCTCTGGAGTCCAATCTGATCTTCCCCGAGGTTAACTGCTACCAGTTCTTCCGTTCCTATGTGAACAGTTTGTTATTGTAATTCAGTCGTGACATATGAAACGGATAGTTCGGTAACATTCACTCCAGTCAGCTGCTTTTTTTTAAATAACTGGAATTATGACATTCATCTTGAAGTCTGAGGGTATTTCGGCTGTACCATACATGTTGCTATCCAGCTGGAATAGTTTTGTCAAGACTGGCTCTCGCAAGAATATCAGTAGTTCTGACGGAATGTCGTCTGTTCCAGTGATCTTATTTCGACTAAGGTCTTTCAGTGCTCCATCAAATTCTTCTCGCAATATCGTATCTCCGATCCCATCTTCTGCTGAACACTGTTTCCTTTCTGTAATATTGCCTTTCGTTGTATAGCCCCTATGTATACTCCTCCCACCTTTCTACTTCTCTTCTCTGCCGCGTTGAGTGACCGAATGGTTTGAGGCGCTATGTCAGGGATTGTGCGGTCCCTCCCGCCGGAGGTTCGAGTTCTCCCTCGGGAACAGGTGTGTTTGTTGTTCTTAGCATAAGTTAGTTTAAGTTGTTTAAGTAGTGTGTAAGTCTATGGACCGATGACCTCAGCAGTTTGGTCCCTTAGGAATTCACACTTAAATCTTCTCTTCTCTGCTTAGTGCTGGTTTTCCGTCTAAGTTCTGTTCTCTAAAGGCCTCTTTAATATTCCTGCAGGCGGTGTCTATCTGTCCACTAGTGATGTATGCTTCTATATCCTTACATTTGTCCCTAAGTCATTCCTGTTTAGCCATTTTGCACTTCCTATCAGTCTCATTTTTTAGACGTTTGCGCCTTGTTTCGCCCGCTTCATTAGCTACATTTTTATATTTTCTCCTTTCATCATTTAAATGCAATATCTCCTGTGATATCTAAGGATTTCTACAAGGCCTTGTCTTTTTACCTATTTGATCACCTGCTGCCTTCACTATTGCATTTCTTAAAGCTAACCATTCGTCTTCTACTGTATTCCTTTCCTTTGCTGTAGTCGATCAGTGACTAACTCTTCCTGTGAAACTTTCAAGAATCTTTGGTTCTTTCAATTTATCCAGCTGCCATCTCCTAACTTTTCTACTTGTTTTGCAATTTCTTCAGTTTTAACCTACAGTTCATAACCAATAACGTGTAGCCAGAGACCACATTTGCCACTGGAAATGTCTTACAGTTTAAAATGTGCTTCCGAAATCTTTGTCATACCATTATATAACCAATCTAAAACATTCCAGTGTCTTCCATTCTCTTCTGTGTATAAAACTTTATTCCAAGTGTTAGCGATGACTGAATTGTTCCTCGTGGAAAATTCTACAACGCAGCTTCCTTTTTATTCCGTTACTCCAGTCCATGTTCACCATCTATTTTTCTTTCTCTTCCTTTTCCTACTATTGCATTCCAGTACCACATCACAATGAAATTTTTGTCTACCTTAACTATCTGAATAATTTCTTTTATCTCATCATACATTTCTTCAATCTATTCATCGTCTGCGGAGCTACTTGGCACATAAACTTGTATTACCGTGTTTCTTGTTCATTCCGATTCTGTGAGTGCCCTCCACTCCGTACAACATTTGTACCGAGCAGATAAAGTAATCCAGGACGTCGAGGATGCTTTCCTCCAGCTTCAACGACTAGGGAAAGAGGTGTCTTTCTGATGGATACCAGAGCACATGGCAACCGAGTGGAATGCAAAGTCGGATCTAGTAGGCAAGAAGGCTGCGTCGTGATCCTCAGTTATTTCAGTGTGCCATCCCCGTGCATGATATCGCCTCGCTCTTGGGGTACAAAGTCACACGTCGATGGAAGGTCGAGTGGCTGGAAGTGACCGACAGTAAGCTCCGTGTAGTGAAGCCCACAACTCGGCCGTCGTGGCGTACCTCCTCCCAGCCACGTCGACGGGACGAGGTCCTCCTTACTCGTCTTCATGTAGGCCACAGCCCTATGCCGCATGGCTTCTTCATTCGGCGAGTGGACCCTCCCGTGTGTGGTGCTTGAGCGTGCAGATTATTGTGCGCCTCATTTTACTGGACTGTGTTTTATTTTCCGACCATCAGGCTGCGGCGGATTTACCCACGGATCTGCCTTGTCTTTTAAGTAACGTTCAAACGAATGTTGTTCGAGTTTTAAAGTTTTGTGAGTTGTCCAACTTTTTTCCCATGACTGTAGGGAGATGGTTTTAATGTGTTAACAGGATAACTGGCTCACCGATATTTTTTGTAGTCAGCCAGCGATATTTGCCTGCGCCTTTCTTTTATCTCCCTGACGTTTTCCTTTTGTTTTGATCTCATTTATAGCTAGTTCTACACATTATCAGCTGTTTTAGTGTTTGTGTGGTCGGTTAGTCTGCATGAGTGGGGAACGTTTTTCGAGATTTTAGTCGCATTTGTTTGTTTTAATGACTGTAATGGCGCTGATAACCTCGTCATAAGCTCCAAACATACACACACACACACACACACACACGCGCGCGCGCGCGCGCGCGCTCGCGATATTACTGTATTGAGTGTTGGCTTCGTGTCTGTCTCGGCTAAAATGATGCGTTCGCTTAATTGTTCATAGTAGCCTACCAACATTTCTGTTTTCCTACTCATTATTAGACGTACTCCTGCATTACACGTATTTGATTTTGTATTTGTAAGCCTGTACTCATCTGAACAGAAGTCCCATTTCCCCTGCCACCGAACTTCACTAATTCCCACTACATCTAACTTCATCTTATCCACTTCCGTTTTTAAATTTTCGAACTTACCTACCATAACATTCTAAGCTCCGACCTATAGAATGACAGTTTTGTTTCCCCTAGTGATGACATCCACTAGAGTATTCCCAATCAGGAGATTCGAATAAGGGACTATCTTACCTACGGAATATTTTACCCAAGAGAATACCATCGTCATTTAACCATACAGTAGAGCTGCATGCCCTCGGGAAAAACTATGGCTATAGTTTTCCTTTACTTTCAGCCGTTCACAGTACCAGCATATAACGCCATATTGGCTGGTGTTACAAGACCAGATCAGTCAATCATCCAGACGGTTGCCCCTGCAAGTACTGAAAAGGTCACTGTCCCTCTTCACAAATCACGTTTATCAGGCCTTTGAACGGATAATTCTCCATTGTGGTTGCACCTATAGTATGGCTATCTGTAGCTTTGAAGCACACAAGCCGCCCCACCACGACGAGGTGAGCAGCCAACGAGGAACAATCAACTGTATTTGAACACTTCACTTGTGATACACCATTCTGCAAAGTTACTTATGGTAAACGTCTACAGAGAAAGACACGTTCCCAGCTGTGTTCCATGTAGCACCACTACTGGTCTTATTTTTGCATCTATAATAACCGTTCTACCGCTGATTAAGAACAATAGCAAACATCTGTCTGTTCTAGATCATCATAATAACAAACTTACGTTAGTGGTGTTTAGTTTACCACAGTACCATACCATATCCATGAGTAATCAAATTTTTAGCAGGCGTTCCTTAACAGCACACGCGCACTATAAAACAAATACGGTGAAAAATGGCGAAGTGGAAATAAACAATGGAAAGTGATTTGACCTCATGATATTGATCCTTTTTATCACATATCGACATCTACATCTACATCCACACTCCGCAAGCCACCTGACGGTGGGTGGCGGAGGGTACTTTGAGTACCTCTATCGTTTCTCCCTTCTATTCCAGTCTCGTTTTGTTTGTGGAAAGAGAGATTGTCAGTATGCCTCTGTGTGGGCTCTAATCTCTCTGATTTTATCCTCATGATCTCTTCGCGAGATATACGTAGGAGGGAGCAATATACTTCCTGACTCCTCGGTGAAGGTATGTTCTCGAAACTTCAACAAAAGCCTGTACCGAGCTGCTCAGCGTCTCTCCTGCAGATTCTTCCACTGGAATTTATCTATCATCTCCGTAGCGCTTTCGCAATTACTAAATGATCCTGTAACGAAGCGCGCTGCTCTCCGTTGGATCTTCTCTATCTCTTCTATCAACCCTATCTAGTACGGATCCCACACTGCTGAGCAGTATTCAAGCAGTGGGCCAACAAGCGTACTTAACCTACTTCCTTTGTTTTCGGATTGCATTTCCTTAGGATTCTTCCAATGAATTTCAGTCTGGCATCTGCTTTACCGACGAGCAACTTTATATGATCATTCCATTTTAAATCACTCCTAATGCCTACTCCCAGATTATTTTATGAAATTAACTGCTGACCTGCTCTATTGTAGCTAAATGATAAAGGATCTTTCTGTCTGTGTATTCGCAGCACATTACACTTGTCTACATTGAGATTCAATTGCCATTCCCTGCACTATGCGTCAATTCGTTGCAGATCCTCCTGCATTTCAGTACAGTTTACCATTGTTACAACCTCTCGATATACTACAGCATCATCCGAAAAAGCCTCAGTGAACTTCCAATGTTATCCACAAGGTCATTTATGTATATTGTGAATAGCAACGGTCCTACGACACTCCTCTGCGGCACACCTGAAATCACTCTTACTTCGGAAGACTTCTCTCCATTGAGAATGACATGCTGCGTTCTGTTATCTAGGAACTCTTCTATCCAATCACACAATTGGTCTGATAGTCCATGTGTTCTTACTTTGTTCATTAAACGACTGTGGGGAACTGTATCGAACGCCTTGCGGAAGTCAAGAAACACGGCATCTACCCGGGAACCCGTGTCCGTGGCCCTCTGAGTCTCGTGGACGAATAGCGCGAGCTGTGTTTCACACGATCGTCTTTTTCGAAACCCATACTGATTTCTACATAGTAGATTTCTAGTCTCCAGAAAAGTCATTATACTCGAACATAATACGTGTTCCAAAATTCTACAACTGAGATATAGGTCTATAGTTCTGCACATCTGTTCGATGTCCCTTCTTGAAATCGGGGATGACCTGTGCCCTTTTCCATTCCTTTGGAACGCTGCGCTCTTCTAGAGCACATAAACGGTGATCTTCAAGGCAGACGCTCACTGCTTACTACATAATGACGAAAATTGCTGTGCAGACTTCCGCTTCCACACGGTACTGAAATTTATAGTTGGGTTGCACGGAGCTAACAAGGACGCTACGAAATCACAGTCCTTAACACTGTTCTACATTTGCAGCCTGTATCTTTACTGATTATCAGGAGGTGTTTTAGCTCACCTGGCATCTTCTATAGACGTCTCGTGGATGCCGTCTGTAGATATGATGTCGCCTTTGGATTGTTCTTCTCAGCAGGTGGTGACTTCGTAGCTCACATACTGAATGGTGCAAGGACGAACAATTGCACAAAATAAAATTCCAAATTACAACTTGACCGAAATAAAGGAACGGACTCTAACTTAGGATGCCAGAAATGTCTCTCCAAAAATTTATTCAAACGTTGCCGTAAACAGCCTGCAGAGAAACTTTTCCTGAAAACCGAGAATAATAATCTCATTGCACCAAATATGCTTTAACATTTAGTTTATATCTCTTCCGGTAATATCACACGAAACATTGCATTGTCACTCAGTGTCCCGTCTCTTACAGCACACGTCTTTACACCCTTCAGTCATGATTGCGACTCTTACAGATGGTTAACCACCGTTTCTCGCCTGTCTCCGGCTGTTAGCTTCTCATTGGTCCATCTCAATATCTAACAAAAGTTCATCGTAATATACACTCCTGGAAATTGAAATAAGAACACCGTGAATTCATTGTCCCAGGAAGGGGAAACTTTATTGACACATTCCTGGGGTCAGATACATCACATGATCACACTGACAGAACCACAGGCACATAGACACAGGCAACAGAGCATGCACGATGTCGGCACTAGTACAGTGTATATCCACCTTTCGCAGCAATGCAGGCTGCTATTCTCCCATGGAGACGATCGTAGAGATGCTGGATGTAGTCCTGTGGAACGGCTTGCCATGCCATTTCCACCTGGCGCCTCAGTTGGACCAGCGTTCGTGCTGGACGTGCAGACCGCGTGAGACGACGCTTCATCCAGTCCCAAACACGCTCAATGGGGGACAGATCCGGAGATCTTGCTGGCCAGGGTAGTTGACTTACACCTTCTAGAGCACGTTGGGTGGCACGGGATACATGCGGACGTGCATTGTCCTGTTGGAACAGCGAGTTCCCTTGCCGGTCTAGGAATGGTAGAACGATGGGTTCGATGACGGTTTGGATGTACCCTGTACTATTCAGTGTCCCCTCGACGATCACCAGAGGTGTACGGCCAGTGTAGGAGATCGCTCCCCACACCATGATGCCGGGTGTTGGCCCTGTGTGCCTCGGTCGTATGCTGTCCTGATTGTGGCGCTCACCTGCACGGCGCCAAACACTCATACGACCATCATTGGCACCAAGGCAGAAGCGACTCTCATCGCTGAAGACGACATGTCTCCATTCGTCCCTCCATTCACGCCTGTGGCGACACCACTGGAGGCGGGCTGCACGATGTTGGGGCGTGAGCGGAAGACGGCCTAACGGTGTGCGGGACCGTAGCCCAGCTTCATGGAGACGGTTGCGAATGGTCCTCGCCGATACCCCAGGAGCAACAGCGTCCCTAATTTGCTGGGAAGTGGCGGTGCGGTCCCCTACGGCACTGCGTAGGATCCTACGGTCTTGGCGTGCATCCGTGCGTCGCTGCGGTCCGGTCCCAGGTCGACGGGCACGTGCACCTTCCGCTGACCACTGGCGACAACATCCATGTACTGTGGAGACCTCACGCCCCACGTGTTGAGCAATTCGGCGGTACATCCACCCGGCCTCCCGCATGCCCACTATACGCCCTCGCTCAAAGTCCGTCAACTGCACATACGGTTCACGTCCACGCTGTCGCGGCATGCTACCAGTGTTAAAGACTGCGATGGAGCTTCGTATGCCACGGCAAACTGGCTGACACTGACGGCGGCGGTGCACAAATGCTGCGCAGCTAGCGCCATTCGACGGCCAACACCGCGGTTCCTGGTGTGTCCGCTGTGCCGTGCGTGTGATCATTGCTTGTACAGTCCTCTCGCAGTGTCCGGAGCAAGTATGGTGGGTCTGACACACCGGTGTCAATGTGTTCTTTTTTCCATTTGCAGGAGTGTAGATGTCTACTTTTCTCATAAAAATTATTGAAGTTGTTAAAATTATTAAATGAATGTTCTCAGTACAAGCAAGACCACTGGTATGGTTGGAAGCTAAAATTTAATAGTAATCTGCATAAACAAATTGTGAGCGATATGCGGCGTGGCGCCTAGTCCGAACGGTCACTCTCAACTGCTCCTGCATAGGAAGCCTGTCGAACGTTTCGTGTTTCCACACTACGTCACTATCTGGCGTCGCATGGTCTGACGTTGGCTACCTACTACCGGCTACAGAAGCAGCTTCGCTCTATACACTGGAGCCTATAATGTAATGTAGGAATAAAAGCGGGATGCAATAGGGTATGAATGCCACAACTTGTATTAAAATGGTGATCTTGTTAAATTGTACAAATTGACATCGTGTCTTTAAGGAGGGGTGTGTGTAAAATTGGCCAAAAATGGTGAAATTTTTTTGCCACCTGGTAGTCGTGTAAATATTGTCTCCAATTTTCTGAGTGTAATTAGCGCTACAAAGGATGTAAAAGGCATCGTGTTTCAACCAATGTGTAGTGCCACGCCCACTTTTCTTCACGCCTCTGCCCTTGTTTTCGATATTTTATTATTTCCTGCCATCAGAGAAGACTTCTGTAGAATATCGAAGGCTTTGAGAGCACTTACGGTACGATTAATTATTATGATTTATTGAAGAAATTTACACATGGTGGAAGACGAAGCTCAAAATGAAGCTTTAATATCCTCATTTAGAAGAGACGCCCAAAATTAAAGTTTTGCTCTTCTACTATATTTAAAATGTCCTCATATGATGTTTGTCTGGTGTTCAATGAAGGTACCATTGGGAGAATCAGGACCACTATGAGACCGGGATTTGACGCAGACTGCTTCATTGCAAACATACTGAAGAAGACTGATGGTGTGCATATTGCTAGTTCCGAAATGTAAGTGAAGGATATTTCCAAAAGCGGCAGACCGAAGGATCAGATTAGAAGAAAATAGCTACATGAAAACCAAAAAGACGAAGTGTATGGTTATGACCAACATTAAGGTACTTATTTCTGGCATGTATGCTAATAAAATCTTTTTCTTGCATTTACCGCAACTTTCATTTTACCGTCTATAATGATCACTTTCTGCTGAATCATTACAGATAAAGAGGTAAAATTTGCTACTGACTTATAAATACTATACCACAACTTCACGTGGAACAAAATTTTCCAAAGTACATTACTGTCGAATTTACTTAAATTTGTGTGAAATAAAAACTGCTGTGTATCATACAAATAAATTTAAAAAAGTTGCCAGTGTTCTAAGAATGACGTTAAAAATTGGTACACTGATTTGTTTGTCTAAGTAATAGGAATAACCTGCCACATTCTGAAAGTGATAAGTACTATAAGGTTTGAGAAAATGTTCCTTATGTGACAGTATGTGCTGTGAACGTTTCCGACAACGACTTGATCAAATTATTTGAGCAAAAAAAAATTGAACATACTCAAGATGACAGTCAAGAACATCATGTCAATATGTGCAAAATTTGGTTACTTATCTCTCAAACAGTTTAAGTTACATTAGCTTATACGAATCCATGTATTTTCTCCTATACCCCTCACACCCCCCCCCCCTCCCCCCACCCCACAGCTTCTACTCCCAAATAAAAAACGTTGTTAACGTCCAGCCAGACGGGGGCACCGAATAAGGTGATGAGTGTATGTGCACTTATTTGAGATTCAGTGAAGGAACTTTGAATGTTAGCTTCAAGTACAGTAATAAGTAAACATAATATTAATGATAGATAAAAGACGATTTACTTCTGATGTGTATCCAATGTGAGGCCAACCATTGTATTTAGCCACTCAGCATCAAGTAAGTCAGCTGGTCGGTATTTATTGGTTACTGTAACTGAGAATACTGGCGCTGCCAGGATATATGTTTATAACTGCTCCCAAACTTCATATGCATGAAATGTATTTTTGAATTATAAAGCTTCTTTGTACACAACGTTTGAAGCAGTATGACTCGGGACGTGAATAAAGAGCTTGTTTGCTTCACTAACACGGTAGAGAGCCAAGCAGAGCTGCCCATGTGAAAAGCAACACTAAGGTCCATGCCCGCAAAACGTAGCATCTGGCATTGTTGTTTATGGTCATGGTATAACATAAGCTCACCCTGAATCGACACGTTTAAAGCAAAATGGTGAACTGTTAGGAATAAAAAAGTTTCAGGTTATAACAACCTACTCACCTGTGCCACTTCCCATCATAATTTGAGCTTTTATGATGTTATGTTGGACAGAAGGATTCTAAGGAGAACATAATACACGACGCCCTCGATCAGACTTACGTTGCGCTTCGCCTTCGGAATGAGTTTCCTTAGAGTGAGCTTCGGCTTGATGTTCTCGAGCCACAGCAAGTCTCGCCTCACGATCCTCATTGAATTGTTCAGACCGGATAGTACTGTCGTTTAGCTGTTGGGGTGCCACAGATGACGACCAAAGGAATCCATCTATGAAATGAAATGGCACCCCAGGTCATTACTTCTGGCCGTAGAATTGTCTTCAGTGATGAGTTTCACTTCGTACTGACTCCGATGAACAGCGAAGACGTAAGTGGAGACACTCCAGATGGCGGTGGGATACCAACCTGACCATCGGCCGTCATGCAGTTCGACGACCAAAAGTGATGGTCTGGAGTGCCATTTATTATCATAGCAGGACCCCTTTGATCGTCATCCACTGCACTCTTACAACACAGTATTCTAAACCCTGTTTTGTTGCCCTTAGTGCAAGCCATCCTGGGTTTACATTTCACCAAAATAATGCCCTCCCATACTCAGCGAGAGTTTCTAATGCTTGTCTTCGTGCTTACCAAACCCTGCCCAGACCAGAAAGGTCGCCAGACCTCTCACCAACAGAGAACGTTTGGAACACTATTGGCAACGTCCTCGAACCAGTTAGGGAACTTTTCGATCAGATGAGCCAATTGGACAGAATATGGCACGACATTCTTCAGAAGAAAGGAACTCTATCAGTCAGTGCCAAGCCGAACAACTGTTTGTGTGAGGGTGAGGTGCGGACCAGCGCGTCAATGACTTGCTCAATTTGAGAAACTCTTTCTCTTGAATAAATCATCCGATTTTTCTGAAATTCTAATCACTTATTTTTCTGTACGTGTGCATCATATCTCCCGATATCCGTCCCATTCCGATGATTCCTTCGCGGTGCTTAGTCTTTTTTTTCTGCTACAGTGTGTATACCCAGCTGGCTATATCAGTACTTTCAGAACCTTAAACCAAATGTAATTTTCACCATACACTTAAGTTTCCGATCTCAGGAAAAATGTCAGTCGACAACACAATGGATAGTGCACTGTTTTTGTGCCACATACACAGAAAAAATGTTAATGCCACGTATATTAATGCAGAAAATTGGAGCAGCAACAAGTAGAACAGAAAGTGAGTACATCTAACTAGTTTGATGTAAATATATAACTCATGAAACGTATTCAGCTAATTTTTTATTTTGCACACTGCAGCTACAGCATCCAAATTGGAGTCAAAATGTTTAATATTGTGCTAACTGAAGTTTTAAATAAGTATTACGCCAAATGAAGGTGGGCAAAGGCCTGAAACGCGAATTGGTATAAATAAAAACATCTGCAAAGGCGGCTGGTCACTGAACTTCTTGAAATAATGTAATCCACAGCCATGGAGCTAAGAAACCAGTAAAATAGCTAAATCAATGCTGACTTCGTTGGTGTTGTCAGGTTTTCTTTTCGTGGCATCGCGTTTGTTTCTACCCTTTATGGACCAGTGGACTTTTACACATGAGTAATTCCAAATTAATTAACATTTCTGAAGAACTAGTTATAAATATTCTTAAAATACACTCCTGGAAATGGAAAAAAGAACACATTGACACCGGTGTGTCAGACCCACCATACTTGCTCCGGACACTGCGAGAGGGCTGTACAAGCAATGATCACACGCACGGCACAGCGGACACACCAGGAACCGCGGTGTTGGCCGTCGAATGGCGCTAGCTGCGCAGCATTTGTGCACCGCCGCCGTCAGTGTCAGCCAGTTTGCCGTGGCATACGGAGCTCCATCGCAGTCTTTAACACTGGTAGCATGCCGCGACAGCGAGGACGTGAACCGCTCACGCCCCAACATCGTGCAGCCCGCCTCCAGTGGTGTCGCGACAGGCGTGAATGGAGGGACGAATGGAGACGTGTCGTCTTCAGCGATGAGAGTCGCTTCTGCCTTGGTGCCAATGATGGTCGTATGCGTGTTTGGCGCCGTGCAGGTGAGCGCCACAATCAGGACTGCATACGACCGAGGCACACAGGGCCAACACCCGGCACCATGGTGTGGGGAGCGATCTCCTACACTGGCCGTACACCTCTGGTGATCGTCGAGGGGACACTGAATAGAGCACGGTACATCCAAACCGTCATCGAACCCATCGTTCTACCATTCCTAGACCGGCAAGGGAACTTGCTGTTCCAACAGGACAATGCACGTCCGCATGTATCCCGTGCCACCCAACGTGCTCTAGAAGGTGTAAGTCAACTACCCTGGCCAGCAAGATCTCCGGATCTGTCCCCCATTGATCATGTTTGGGACTGGATGAAGCGTCGTCTCACGCGGTCTGCACGTCCATCACGAACGCTGGTCCAACTGAGGCGCCAGGTGGAAATGGCATGGCAAGCCGTTCCACAGGACTACATCCAGCATCTCTACGATCGTCTCCATGGGAGAATAGCAGCCTGCATTGCTGCGAAAGGTGGATATACACTGTACTAGTGCCGACATTGTGCATGCTCTGTTGCCTGTGTCTATGTGCCTGTGGTTCTGTCAGTGTGATCATGTGATGTATCTGACCCCAGGAATGTGTCAATAAAGTTTCCCCTTCCTGGGACAATGAATTCACGGTGTTCTTATTTCAATTTCCAGGAGTGTAAATTAAGAGGTCATATGGAGTAGTACACTTTATGTAAAAATAATACCTTAATCATTATGTTAGCTTATATAACATGATAATAATTTCAATTAAAGGGTCTGGAGTACTGTTTTTGCCGCAATAGAATAGCTCAGAAATAGAAATACTGAAACAATCACTCACAAGACAGATTTTGATACCTCAAATATCACATATACCAGAAGTCGCAAAGAAAAACAAACCTTTGGAAAGAGTGACATGGAACATTTCACAGACCTAAAAATCCTCCATCAAAACATGCAGTCAATAAAAAATAAAATACAACTATTAGAAGTTGAGCTCCAATCTTTGAACTGCACAGTAGTCGTATTACTGAGCACTGGCGTAGAGACACAGAAATCCAACATGTAGTATTCTCATTGTATGAAAAGGCAAACTCTTACTGCAGAATTACTTCAAGGGATGGAGAATCATGCATTTATATCAGAAAAGGAACACAGTTCAAATCAAGACATGATCTCAGTAACGGAAGTGAAGAGAAACACTTTGAAATATCAGCTATTTAATTAACAGGGCTTGATATCACTAAGAAATTAATCAGTCTGTGTGTATATAGATCTCCCAGTAGTAGTGTCGACACTTTTTTCAGTAAGTTAACAGAAGTTCTGGAAAAAGTCTCAAATACAAAGGTCAACATAATTCTGTTTGGGGACATTAAGCTCAATACTAACATCATAAATGAATCCAGCAGCACCTTCATAAACATCCTTCAAAGTTTTGGCATGTCCCTATTGGTCAATGGTGCAACAAGGGTTACCACAACGACTTTATCAGTAATTGATAATGTACCCACAAATATGGACAGGGAAAAATATGATGTAGCTCTAAAAGATCTCGGACTATCAGAAGATCTCTGTCAAATAACAATGTAAAGTCAGGCATCGAATCATTCCCTAAACTACAAGCCTACATACGACACCTGTCAGAAATCAAGACTAGAGATTTTTCAAAAGAACTTGAAAAACAAAGCTGAGAAAAAGTGTATAAGGAGACCAATATGATTATCAAATTCTCTAAATTCTTCACATTGTTTAAATTGAAATTTGGAAAGTCATTTTCAAAAAGTATGCATGCCTGTACCAACATCTCACAAAAACAGGTGGATAACAGCAGGTATTAAGAAGATCTCCCAAACATTTAAACACCTCAATTCCATGAAAAAGGTTCTCAATGATCCAGAATTCTTAAATTTCTATCATAGATACAAAAAGATCTATAGGAAGGTGCTGATTGCTGCAAAAAAGTCATTTAATGACAAAATAATATATAATGCAGAGAATAAAAGCAAAGCAGTCTGGGATGTTATAAAAAGGAAACAGGGAGAGGCAAACAAACTCAGAATAATATACTGCTTAGGGAGGGGGATAAAGTATTAAATGATCAACAGCGCTTAGCAAACAATGTAAACTAGCATTTTTCAAGTATTGCAGAGAAGCTACAGTAAAAATTCCCCCAAACAAAATATAACACCTGTAAATAATGTTGCTCTAAATACAATGATTTTACTTCCAACCACAGAGAATGAAGTCAGTAAAACAATTCAAAAAATAAAAAATAAGAAGTCAGTAGGTGTAGTGTTCCTTTTGCAATATTCACCATTATCGAGTTGAAACATAAATAAAAATGACTGTATGTGACTCAAAATGAATTGCAAACATCGATTTATCGCGAAAGGTAATAACACTAACTGTAAAAATATACAATATAGATCGATAGATGCAGAAAAGACATTATTTTTTATTGTATGAGATTATAGTCTGTAAGTAATTAAAAGAAGTATTATCATCTTTGTAAGAGTATAAAATACAGTGCAGTGCTCATTCTTCTGTCTAGTCT